>NC_091394.1:46315445-46981695 GCF_032191515.1 Phaenicophaeus curvirostris | reverse complement strand
ATTGCTGAGGGACTGGGGAGAGCTGCTTCAGTAAGATGTAATGAGAAGAGGCGCTCCCTTTGCCCTTGTCCCTCACTGACTTCTGGCTCCGTGTTTTGTCATGTTGCCTGGAGAACCTGTTTGTGGCTGCTGTTCCTTTTCACCTTTGGAATAACTATCTTAAATCCACTTTATTTCTTTTCCATGTGACTATGCAGTCCACCGTGACTTTCCTTAGGGTTTCTAACTGCTTTAATAAGAACATGGCCTTGGGAGACATCTTAGTCTAGGAATGCAAAGGGGAGATATTGGGAGTGGGGGAAATGCTTCATTAAGTTTCTTGCTCTGATCTGCAAAGTGGATTGGTCGCTCCTCTGCAGATGGTTAACAGGGAGAAGTGCTTGCTGGTCCTGCTAAAAAGTCTTTCCTTCCTTTTTGAATCCTTCTGTTGCCGAAAGGAATATATGGATATGCAATGTGAAAGGTTTCCACAGTTAAGGAACAAATAATTTGATTTCTACTCTAATGTATGTGTAAGTAAAATTAATATTTAGACTACATAAACATGCATCTATGTATATATACACACAGCATGTGTGGTGTGTACATATGTATACAAGCTGTAACTTAAGACTCTTGTTGATATATTTTTTCATTATGAAAAACAACTATCTCCAAACCCAGAGCACTTTTTTCAGGGTTCCTTTATTAACCATTAGTTTTATGGTGTTCTTTATTCCTCATACTGATGTTGCACATAATGGTATCAGACTGCCTTGGGATGTTGAACAGACTATCAAAAGATAAATTTTCTGTAAGACTTAATTCAGAGAGATTTATATTCCTGCAGCTTTCTTCCATGTTTCCAAATATGGTCTCATGAATTTAAATAGATCAACTACAGTTGATGTCTCTTCTTGATCTATTTGAATTGCTTCTGAAGCTACTGATCATATGCTTTTGTTTCCTTCGTGCTGGTGGTGCAGCTGCTTGTTCTTTCAAGGCCCAGCTTCTGAGGTTCTGGGATTATTCCATGCTTCTGAAGTGGCTCTAAAACTGCTCATTCTTACAAATAATCTATGCTAGTTCATCTTGGCAAGGAATTAATTCACGCCAGGATTTTGATGGAAAGGTTCAATTATGCTTTCTCTTAAACTGGATTGTCTGAAGCAAAAGGCATAAAGGAGATGGCACAGTTTCCATAACTCTTAATGATATTATGCCTTACTCTGCAATTAATAGTATTTATAGCTACATAGTCTGTTTTGTCCCTCCTTCTTCATATAGAGAGGTGGGTTACTACTTCCTAAAAGTCTTCAGTAAAGACAAAGTAACTCCTGTAAATAACTTTTTTAATAGATCATTTGAGCAGTTAATTAAGGTTATAGTTTTGTGCCTTTTCAGTGACCGAGAAATAACTCAAAGCAGTTTTTAAAGAAAGCATGCTGGAAGTGTATTCCACAAATATATGATTGCTTAACTTGTACCATTACGTAATATTTTCTTTTCCTGTGGTAACTTCTGAGTAATAGCCTTTTTAGAACTGCTACAGAAATAGGCTCGCCATTTCAAAATTCCCCATTTCTTTATTTCCTAAAGTATCTCATCTAGCAAGTGCTGTAAATTTCCTCTTCTGCTCCTGCCATCCTCTTGTGTTTTGGAAAGCATATATGTAGCATCACATTGGCTGACCCACAAAATGTCCTCTTCTGTGGATATCTGATCTGCCTTCAAGACCACCAGAGAACTTTGCCCACAGAAGATTAAAATATCTCCAAGATGTTTGTACCATGTTAATTTTGTTTGAATATAGTGATTGTAAGTACCTACAGTAATTGTGACTGTGCTGTATAAGCCACAGCATGTAGGAATTGTCTGCATAACGTATACCCAGAGCTGTATTACTTCCCAAGAGGATCCTAGCATATTAAGATTTAATTAATGGAAAAGTTATCTTATCTTTCAGGATTCTTTTCTTTGAAGACTCAACAACCATCACAAAATGTATCAAAGCCATTAATTTGTTACTATTTCACTCCAGTGCTGGCAAGCTTGTACCTCAGTGGTTTCCTAATGGATACTTAAGAAGTGAGCAGAAGGCTCTCAACACATTATGGATGATAATTACCCAGGAGTTTAGGTAATAGGGTTAACTGGCTTCAGTGAGAGGTCAATGTTTACTTATCATATTTGGGAATCCATTGTCAAAGGTATCCCCTATGTGATTTTTTTTTTTTTTTTTAGGAAAAAAACAACTTGAGGGATGGAAAGGAGCAAAGCTTGTGTTTAATGTGATCTGCTGCTTCTGAAGGTCAATAAATTGGATAACTAAATACAGAACTGAGCTTTAACCAAAATAATGCCTGTAGTTGAGTTGTATAATCCTATAACTTGGGATATATTCTTTGGTTTTGTAAAATGTTTTGTAGTACCAGACTAAATTTGTGCAGTGAACTTTCAATTTCCTTGTAGCAGCTTGCCTGGAGGCAATCAGAGGTAACATTCCTCCCTGTTCTGACAGGTTCCTTTCCTAACCCATCCCAAGAAAGCTGATGCTGTGGGTACTTAATTCCCTGTATATGCGGAAGGCTCATTCCCTCCAGATATATTTTGTTAACAGAGAAATTGGCAAAAAAATCAATACAGAGGTTTTAAGCTTTGTAGGCTTTCAGTCTCAGTCTAAATAATGGCTTTCATGGTGGTAACTGGGAGCTGATTACTTTTAGTCATTGAAGGAAATGGCTTTTTTTTTATAACCCCCAGACAAATGAGCATAAGCTCCACAAGTAGAGTTTGACAGAAGTGTGTTACAGTATGCAACCTGTGGCATAAGAGTAGTAGTTCTCAACTTCTTCCATTGGTTGTATTTCAGTAATGCAGGTTGAAATATGTCCCAAAGAAAAAAATAACCAAAACAAACAAAACCCAAGAAACTCCAAACCCAACAAAAAACCCCAACCCAAACCAGAAAGAAACACAAGGAAAACTTAGGAAACTTAATGGGCTTCATCTCTCTAGAATGAAGAGAGGAGCTTCAGTGATAACTGTTTTCTTTTTACATAAAAGCTATTCAATTTGAGAAGAAAATTACTTTCTTGATAACAGTCAAGAATTTTAAATACGTTTTGCTCAGTTCAATTCCCCATGCTATGTGTTCACAGGACACAAAGGCAATGTGCAAATTGAACAGTAGTTGATGCTTCATACTTACACAGTGGTATAATAGTAATGTATTGTGTAATTTCACTACAGTCCAGTGTGTTGTCACAATTTCTGGCTTTAATAAAAAATGTAGATTAGCAGCTCAGGATTATTGTGCTGTACAGGGTTATGTCTATAATAGTATGTCCCTCTTTGGAGAATGCAAAAATCCACCTTATTTCTGGTGCTGGAGTGTTAGATACAGCCTTTGTGTCTAAATGTGGCAGGCATATGAATGTGAAATGCAAGCGGAGATTTGCCAACTGCTGCTATCTTTCTTATTTCTCTGCCTCCATATGTCTTTCCACTGGCTGCTTCTTAAGTCACAGTTTCCATCCCCCTGCACAGATGCTTTTATATCACCTTTGGAAGAAGGGTCTATGTTCCTTTAGCAGAAGGCATGCATAATGTGTGATACTTATTGAAATAGAAGCATTTTCTTGGGCCATACATATACATTGATTTTGCTGAGTTCCCTTTTGGGCATGCAGGTAGGGAGGCTGGGGGAGAAAAGCGTTACCTTTCATATCTGATTAGGTCTACAGTCCCTCAGTGCAGAGTGAACTGCAAGAGGAGCATGACTCTGCGGAAGCGGTTTTTTTTTTTTCACATGGCAGAAAAAGCGTTCCAGTTGTGACTCAGTGGTTCATTCTGTTTACATACACCAATACATGAGATCATTATTATTATGCATACCTAAAAAAATTCCATGGAGGCATGTCTAATACAGGTTCATAAATATTACTGAAAAATATTCAAGTTTGCAGTCAGGCATCTGTGTTACATTGCACCAACAGAAGAATTAGAAAGTGCTGTTTCAAATGCTTTAATAAAGCAGTGAAAGATAGTAGGAGTTACATCTTTTTGTGAGTAAATATTAAAGCTACTGATTTAAAACTCTGGTTTAATACCAAGAGTGTGTTTTCTCTCACAGAACTTGAATTCTAGCTAAATAAAATACGTTTCCAGGTAATATTTATTTCTGGTTATACAATAGGTACACAACAGATATTATGTGTGATGTCAAAACCAGTGATTCTTACAACATCTTTTGTGCAATCAAAAGCCTGCTAACAGAGTTTAAATTTTCTTATTTGTTATTTGCAGTACAGATTTTTTTTTTTTTTAAGGATAGTTGTAAAATTGGTGTAGTTTTGTTTCCTTAGAATACTCTCCATTCCCTGTGCAAAAAAAATAGGATGAGATAAATTTTTTTTATGGGCTTGAAATGCTTTCTACAGTCCCTCATGTACGCTCCTCAGAGAAATATGCTGACCTTCAGCAGCCCTGTGCTTGCATTCGTGACTGCTGTGGCTGAAGCAGGGCTAGATGCTGTGTGGTGGCCAGATGTTCTGCAAAACTTGCTGCATGGCTGACAGATACCCTGACTGTATTGTGTTCTGTCATGTACACTTCTAGGTGAAAGAATGTGTTAGCCTGAGTCTTCTCACTCTTCTTGTAAGAATAGTGTTTAATTGACTGATTAGTAAGGCTTCAGGGAGGCGTGAACTAAGGATGTGGGTTTGGAAATATGCATAAATTAGAACTCGTAGTGAAGGTTTCACTGTTCAGATATGGTGTTCTGTCTCTCAAAGGTTGGGTACTGAGTCGCTTAAGATGGAGGCTTTCAGATATTCTTGTGTATTTGGCAAATAACTTTTTTTTTTTGAAGGAGCAAATATTCACTTGGAAAAGCAATTGTAGACTAAAAGGTACTTAAGAAAAGCTATTAGTTTACTGAGTAAACAATCACTGTGACTGGATATTACTTGAGACCATCAGAGGTAGAGGTGATGCAATTCACTGTATTTCTGATTAAGGATCATCTTAATTGATAGTTGGAAAGCAGACACTTGGATTAATATTCTGAACTGTGAAATGTTGCTGAGATAATGGAATCTGTACAAGTGCATCAGGAAATTATCTCTGATCTAATAATGGACAGTATCTAGACTGTGCCATCTGAAACCCACAGGTGTAGGCTTTGGTGTAAAACTAAGTGTTAAGCCTCACCTGAGCACACAATGAGCTTCGAAAAAAAAAAAAAAAAATGGAAGCACTTGAAGAGGAGGTATCCATGCTGCATAGGGCTGACTTGGTTCATGGATGCTTTGGAAGATGATGGGAGTGCCAAGTTGGGCTGAGCTGGTGGCACCAGTGGGTGTCCAGATATGGAGGATCAGGCTGAAACCTCTGATCAAGTGAGGATGAAACCTTGCTTACTGGAACAGGGGGTTACCAAAACAGTTTTGGCTTTCAGCCTCCCCACAAGTCTGAGGGTCTAGGTCACACCTTTGTGAAGGAGTAACCTAGTCAGGACATGCCTGCAAGGTGTGCTGATGAGCAGCCAATTGTGTGTAACCTCATCAATTTTAATTACAACTTCAGTCCTGAAATTTTAGTTTCAATCGCTTCCAATACATGATTATCTTATCTTTTTAAAGAATAGTGTTTGCATAAATGATATGCCTACCAAAAAGCAAAGTAATCTTGTGTGCTAACTGATCATCTTATGCAAATTATCTTATATTTATCTTTGGTAACACTCTTGTTTCATTCTAGGTAGTATAAAGATGCACTTTGAAATGCAGAGTAACATGAATTGTACCTTAACTGAGTTTTGCCTCACTTAGGGAGAGGGGGCAGCAGGGATTATGATTTAAAGCAGCTGAGAAGATACCAAATCTCTGCTTCTGTTATACCTAAAAGATCAGTACAACATCAAAGATAATTGCTGTTTAATGGTGGCTCAGGGATTTTCATAAAGAAAAGCAGTGACTGGGACACGCTTTATGGTTGTATCAGTTTTTGCTGCTGTGAGAATGTGGCATGATCACTGTTGTATTTTAATCAGCATAAAGAAATTTCTACAAAAACCTCTAACATAGTGTATAATCGCTATAACTCACAGGGGAGTATTCTTATTTCAGGGAGGATGGTTTATCTTGCATATCTAATATTTTTCTAATTACAGTGTTTCAAACAATGGCTAATAAAGCAAGCTATGCACCATCATTTAAAAGCTAATAACTGCATTCTTTTTTGGAGGAGTAGTGGTGGCTATCCTTTTCCACCAGATAGAGGTGGTCTTCATAGGACACTGTTCTCATTATTATAAGCATACATCATGCGAAATGCTGAAACTCTACTCACGTACATCTATGTTAATGGTGGATCATTAAATGCAAGTCAAGCCTTTCTTATCTTTCATCTGTACTTTGGGAACAATTCATTTCAGTGTGGTCAGACAATGTGTTGAACTGTAATGAGCCACTAAGGAAGAAGTATCTTTGTAAAGTACATGTTGCCACTATGAAGTCTGGGTGTATCTGACTCTAATGTCTCCCTACCAAACATATTTTCGGTTCATAGCTTCAGTTTCTCTTATATTCACCTTCCAGACCTTTTTCTTGGTTTCACTTCTGTAGGTCAACAAAATCTGTAAATTTAAAAACTTGGTAAGCAATTAGTGGCCTTCCTTTATAAAGCAGCTTGGAATGTTCTACTCATTTGTTACTTGGGCTACTAGTCAAGCGAAAATAAATATAATCAAATACAGTATTAGTTTTGATGTGCAAGTTGCCTCATTTTGCCACTCATAATGGAAAGCAGGACCTAATCAGTGCAAGTATCAAGAGCCTTTTGAACCTCTGTGCCTCTTTGTTGACAAATAAGTCTACACAGAAAGAAGCAACTGATGAATTGTCTTCATTCTGAATGGGCTGAGTTTAGCATGAAGAAACCTGTTCATACAGATCTGGGAACACTGATTTTGACTACCTGTTTTTTATTTTGTGTTATTTAATTGAGGCTCAATATTACCTCCCACTTTCACCCTTCTTCCTTCCCCACATTAAACCTCTTGCAAAAGTTGAGACAGGTTAAAGCATGCCTCAGTAAACAAAGTTCTCTAGCCAAAGTCGTTGTACAAATGATTTGTTTATTACGTCTGAACTTAGTTGCTTTGTTCTTCCTGCTACTATTTCTTGTTAACTGCAACCAAATTTCATACTTAGGAAGGTGCTATAACTGGTAAGAAAGAGAAACTCAGGCCCAATAAATTCTATGTGCTTTCTCCTGGTCTAACTTAATTTAGATTTAATTGATAGGGAATAAAATGAATAGATTTTGTGGCATACTGTGTCTTAGAAGACAATGCAATTTCATACAGAAGCATTATTTCTATGAGCATTTATGGCAGGTTCTTTGACCTGATGCTTCCTTTTACCCAATTTAATAGTGGGGGAGCTGAATGCTGAAAAGGCATCTTAGCAGCAAAATTATTCATGTATCTGCCTGAGATGTCTACTCTCCAAAGTATGCAGTATATTTCTGTCTTAAATAAGGTCTGATGACCCCACAAGTATATTGTAAGATTGAGGAAAGCAACTTGTATAACTGCAGTCTTCTAGGATGGCTGGATGAATTGGGTGTTTTAGGAGTAGGTTGCCAGAGGGCAGTATTGTTTAAAGAAACTCATTCTGCTGCACCCCTGTCCTGTTGTTCCAAATGCCTTCTTGACCTATGTACATAAGATAACTTCAGTAAACTGATAGCTCTGTTGGGAGGAGTATCAAGGCCTCAGACAGCTGCTCAGATGGATTGCCTATGTTTGACCAGGACCTTGGGAAATCTTCCCTTTATCTCCAGCAGTCTAGTCAGCCTCTCTGGACTGGGAATGGAAGCTTTGCTGGTAACTCTGCTGAGCTGCACCTGTACCTTGCTCTCCTGTGACTGAGTAGCAAGCGGAAGGACCTGGGGCATAGCCCATAAAGAGACTTCTATTTTAGGTTTCCCGGACCAGTGTCAGCAAGTGTGTATGATACTATCTTGGGAGTTTCTGACCTACCTGATGAAGCAGAACTGTGTAAAATCTATTGTGATGGCTTATTTTCTTCTCAAGGAGGTTGTTTTGCATGAGGAGTGGTGGTTGTAGCAGATCTCAACATCATCCTTTGGAGGTACTGAGGCAGTGTTACCTGGGTTTCCCATGGCATTTCCCTGGAGGGCAAAAACTGTGTTTCTGGGTAGAAGCAAAAACTGCCTTGCTTCCAGGGTTTCTGTATGGTCTGGTAGTTTAACACTGGCAGTGCAATCAGTTAGGCAAAGGGGAGTTGCTTCACTCTAGAAGAATCAACCCTGAAAGCAGCAGAATTTAATTATGTACCGTCCTCTACATTGAGCATTTGATTCCTCCAAGCCTGAGGAGATGAGAAGCAGCAGAAGGCAGAGTTCTTTGGTTAAGCGCTGCCTTCATCTACATGGGATGGGTCGGCTTTCCTTCTGGATATCTGTACCCTTTAGACCAACGGTGATGCTACTTTAGGCACAGTCTGTAGCTGTTTCTGGACTTTAGCAAGAAGCTGAGGGTGAGGGCAGCTTGCCTTTGGAGCTCATGCATTTGCTCTTTCAGAGCTGCTGATTGGGTTGCAGGTGTCTGCGCAAGCCCTGTCTGTTAAAAGGCTCAAAACAGAATAAACTACTTATTTGAATAAAAAGTTGTCATTTTAGTTTAAATGTCTTGGATGTGCTTGGGTGGTCTTCCAGCTTTTTTTAGGGGCTTTTAAAAACACATTTCAGGGATCTAACAGCTACAGGGGCTGGAACTTTTCTTATTTGTATAGATTGGGGTCTTCAGCACTCAACTTTTGGCTGCCTGCCTTGCACTGCAGCTTGTTGCAGGTGAACAAGTATCTGATGCTCTCACCTGGCCTAAATGGGTAGGCAGGGCTCAGTAACAGTGGGAGAAGGAGTTTGGGGAAATTTGAGAGCCCCCTGTGATGCTGCTAGCACTCAGGATCTCCAGGAGTGCAATTTTTTTTTGATTTTTATTATTTTAATTTTCTTTTGCACAGGTTCTGAAGTGTTTGAAGGACAGACTCTACCACTTCATAAATCTTTGAGGAGTTCATGTAGTAAAGGTAGAAAAATCCTAAGCCCTTATTTCTTGACTTAATGACAGCTGCACAATGAAGTCTGTGGCTGAGTAACAGTTGCAGCTCTGATTCTTTTCAGGTGGTGGGTATATCAACAGAAAATTTTGCAGTAGATGTGTGCATATGAAACAATTCAGTTTTAAGAGCAAAATAAGGGAAGAACTCTAATATTGATGACTATGATATTATGTATTAAAAAGCCATCATAATTGTCCAGAATCTTGTAGAAGACACTGAAGCTTCTTTCTCTAAATTCCTCCTATACTCAGCCTGAGCTGTCATGTCTGCCCCTGCTCCATTGGTGACAGTCTGTCAAATCCCCACTACAGGCTACTGTGCAGGCACAAATGCAAGAGAACAGACATGTTTGTGTTAGCATAGCAAAAAACCCCAACAGACAACAAATGTCCACCACTATGGCAGCTGCTTACCTGTTTTAACATGCTTAATACATTTTAACAAATATTCACATAGCAGCTTAGGCTGAGAGTGAGAAAGTTTTGCCTACTCCTCTGCTGTATTAGGTTTCTGCTGTGTGTTTCTAGTAAGGCAAAGTTTTCTGTGGGGTTTATGAAGTTTTAGTGGCATGAATCCTGCTGTTACTATCTAAGTGTATTAAACAATATTTTTGATTAATCTACATGCATCTAAAGACTTGTTTACAGAGGAGTTAGATGCTGCACTCTCTAAAATATTGACTGAAATATTGCAGTATGCACTCGCTAAGGCTTTATAATGCCTCAAGGCTTAACTTACATGATAATTTCTGAAAGAGAAAAAGGGGTTTGCTTTCTCAAGTAGCTTGACTATGAGGAAGGCACAGGAATGTTTCTCAGCAGCTGTTATCCCACTACAAGTACTACTTAAAATGCACACACATGTTTTACAACGGTTACATGGTTTGAAAGGACTTTTTTTTTTGTTCTTTTCCAGTTCCTCATTTGGACAGTGAAGACATGACAGAAATGGCAGAGCTTCCTTTCCTCAAAGCTGATGTCAGAGAGATATTTGAAAGTAAGTTTCAAGCTGTTTCAGGATGAAGTACTACACTAGATTATGCCTTTCATTAAGGATCATCTACTAGCTGATGAGGGACTTGGCATATCCCTGATTAAACACTCTTCCGGAAGGACAAGATCCTCCCTTGGAGCCCAGGCACAAATATCATGGATAATAGCTGATTTTATAATTAGTTTATGACCATGGCTCTTCATCTCCAGAGGTAGGATCTGTCTATTTTCATAAGTATTTGGTCTTTTGCATTTTAAAAAATCTTCATTAGTCTCTTTTTAAGGCATTGGATTTGACATACAGTCAACAAAATACTTAGAGTGTAATTGAATACAAGAAATGGAGATATCTGATTAGTGAAATTACATATGAAATATATGCAAGCATTCAAATATCCTTTGAAAAACTACCCCTTTCTGTGGAATAACTTCCCTACATCTGGTTTCTTGAAAGAAAGTATAATAGTCTTCATATGAATTCAGGGTGAGCTTTTTAAGCTTCTCATCTCTAGCTTACTGCAAAAATAAACGAGCTTTTTCCATATAAGGAGGCAAATGCGTTACTTGAGGTTTGGATTAGAGTATTTAGGTTGTGTACAATTTTTTGGCTTTGCCTATTTAATTTTGACTTTTTCATCAATGTGGGTTTTGTGGGGGTGGGAAGGGGTCTAGTTTTCCTGCAAATTTTTGAACACTTTGGTTGTCTTGGAGAGCAGATTTATGAAAAATATCTGCCTACATTTCCACAGCTTCAGGGGAGAAAATCAGTATTGCCATGTCTTAAAAGATCTTGCAGTTAAGGCAGGCCATATTGTGGGATCAATCACTTTTCCCCTATAAGGATGAATCTTATTTGGCCTGTAGAATTTATTTACTTAGATGTCTTTCTTAAAGAGGTACTTCAGTGCAGCTGGACATACTGCATCTGAAGAGCTGCAGTGACTGATGATGAAACATTGGTCTTTGGACTTCTGAGGAGTTTACCTCTGAAACAAGCAGCAAAAATTTCTTTGGGCTTTGTCTTGTCTGCTTTTATGTAGACAGTATAGATGGGAAAAGCATCTTTCCTGCAACCTCACTGTAGAGGAGTTGGAAATGAGACAGGATGAACAGGAGATGTCTAGATAAAGTATGTGGTGGGAATCTGAAGTAGGAAAAAAGACTGTGTTCTTGGGAGGAAAAAGTAGTGTATGTTGGTCTGATTAGATGGCAACATGTAGTTACAGTAGACTGTAAACTTGGTTCTGGATAAATTGAACTTCTGAGTCCTTGGTTCAGGTTATTCCCTCATTCTGGATCTCTAAGTAACTACCTTTAGGTAAGGTACCTGCTGTTCCTTGATAAGACCTATGCTTCTATGCTGCTGTGTGCTATGAAATGGTGTAATTGTATCTTAAACCATGTGAGACCTAAACAGGGCAAAGGCAGAAGTCAAGATCGCAGTACAGTGACTACTGTGAGTGCACAGCACGGTAGAAGCAGTGGTTTAATCCTGAGACGAGTTCTCCAGTGGTTTTTCAGATTGAGATATTTGACCTGGTCAGAGCTCCCTGTAGTGAGTCAAACCGCAGAACTGAACTCAGATTGAACTATTGTAAACTGTTTTGGTAACTGCTGTTGGGATCTATTTTTTTTTTTTTTTTTTCAGTTCCTTTGAAAAATTGCTCCAAGCCCCGACGAAAGAGGAGGAGGATCTTGGAGAATCCCAAGCCTGGGAGCAGAAAGCTTTGGTGTCATAGGATGAAGGTGGTAAAACGGGTATTGCGTAGGACTAGGCATAAAGAGCTGGTCCAGAAGCAGGTTCAAGTGGATTATAGTCCAGAAGGAGCTCAGCAGCTCTGCTCACTGGTACAGCAGGGGCAAGGAGACCACCTCTCAGCAACACAGCTGCTACCCCCTGGTCAACAGCCCCAGGAAGGGGACAATGTCCATATACAGCTACAGAGAGAGACAGTAGAAGGTGGCATGTCCCCAAACATGGGACCACAACAGAAGGATCAGAAGTGGGAGTCCCCAGAGGTGACTGTGCAGGTGCAGCCTCAGAAGCTGAGCCAGGAGTGGGAGTCTCCAGAGGTGACTGTGCAGGTGCGGCCTCAGAAGCTGAGCCAGGGGTGGGAGTCCCCAGTGGTCAATGTGGAGGTGCAGTTACAGCAGCAGGGCCGAGGGCCAGCTCTCCCACAAGTAACTGTGCAGGTACAGCCACAGGGGAGGAGACAAGAAATGGCTGGTGTCAAGGTCACTGTGCGACTGCAGTTGGGCCATGACTCAGAAGTAACCAGCTCCCAGGACCAAGGTGAAGAAATGTTAGGGAATGGAGAGCAACTGACTCTACAAGAGTATCGGAGAGAGCCAGTGCCAAGATCTGAAGGTGAGAGAGAACTGGCTGTAGTGGAGCTAGTACCAGAGGGGGCTTTGAACCAAAAGCAGGATCAAAGAAAGGTGACAAAACCCCAGCAGGACAAGAGCAAAGAACAAGAAAGAATGGAAGTGATGGAATCACAAGACATGCAGATTGGAGACAAAGCAGACCTGGATGGGATGGTGACACAGGAGCAGGGCCAGAGCCAAGAGCAGAAAGAGCTAAAAGCAGACCTGCCTGCACAAGAGGAAGGTCAAAAAGCTACAGAGATGGAACAGGAGCAAGGTGATGTCCAAGAAGGACCCAAGGAGGTGGTGGAAGACCTGGGGAAAAAAGTGTCCAAGAAATGCCTGCAAGAGAGTCCAAATTATTTTGTCTCTATTCCAATAACAGATGATCAGGTATTTTGAAGTAGCTGTTCAATCAAAAACAATAGAAAACTTAATAACAAATTAAGCATAGATTTAAAATTTATCTTGGTTTCAAAACTTAAGAAGCCCAGTGTGATCAAATTCTGCTCCCCTACCTGAAGTGGTGTATTGGGTCTGGCTGGGATGGAGTTAACTTTCCCATGGAGAATCTCATAGTACTGGGCTTTACATTTTTAGCTAAAACAATGTTAATAGCACACCAATGTTTTGGTTACTGCTAGGAGAAAAAGTCACTTTGAGGATTGCTGTTGCCCTTTCTATATGATCTGAGTGTATTTCTCTCCTCAATAGTATCTTCTCTTCTGTAATCTTTTTCAAGAAAGTAGTGGCTTTCACTGTCTTGCATTGCTCCATCCTTCATTGTCTTAGACATATTTAGTATAACAGAAACTAGTATTGATTTGTTTGTTTACCTGCTTCCCCACTGAAGTTCACAATGGAGGATGAAATGTCCTTTTTCTACAGAAGTGAAAAAGTGTGTTGATCTGTCCTCCTCTCCATCCCTTACCCAACAAACTTAACCTGAAGTCTTAGGTAGACAGTTAATTTTAAGAAGCCAGGTGTGGATTCTGCATGTTCATACTGCATCCAGGTATGTATATTCTGGTTCCCATATTTGCAGCAGTGTTAAGAAAGCAGGTGTTTCACTTCCGTACTCTTAAACCAAAACACAAATAGCAGAAATCCAGATAGAAGTATTTTCTTCTAGAGACCTTGCAGGAGTCCCAAGGCATTCCAAGTATTCCAGTAAAAGTCTTTTACAAAATATGTTCGGATAGTCTTCCAGGGTTTGGATACTGGAGGCACTGCTGTCTTATGATCCATAGGAATTAATTCCAAAGATGATTCAAAAGCTGGAGACAAGTTCTGTGCTTTTTTCTTTAACTAGTCATGTATGACTGGTTTGAAGCCCCCTAACTTGTGCATAACCTGATCTCTCTTTTTACTTGTAAAGTAAGAGAGGAAAACACTGGCTTATCTTGAGCTACTTGTTTCCATTTTGTTGGTAGGAATTTTGAAGAAGGATCCTGAAAGAAGGCTACAAAGCATCATGTTCCCAAAGTGGTGCTGTCAGTACCTTTACTAAGAACAGTTTTTCATTCTTCAGCCTTCTGTAGACAACAGACTTGCTGATGATATTTTGGTAATAGCTGCTCAGAGTATGCAAAAGCAGAGAGAGCTATCACTTTCTAACAGCACTTGGTGCATGCTGCTTGCTGGGCGGTTAGCTTGCTGGGCGGTTAGCTTGCTGGGCGGTTAGCTTGCGGAGGGCCCGTATAACTTTCAGTGATTCCTACATATGACTGGCTTTTGAGAGGTGAACAAAAGTGCAGAACACATCAGGAAGGTAAACACCAAGAAGCAAAAATAACTAAGCTGGAAGACAATGTTGGCAGAGGAACGAATGCGTATGAAGT
Organism: Phaenicophaeus curvirostris; assembly: GCF_032191515.1. Classification (NCBI taxonomy): domain Eukaryota; kingdom Metazoa; phylum Chordata; class Aves; order Cuculiformes; family Cuculidae; genus Phaenicophaeus; species Phaenicophaeus curvirostris. Next base: position 46,967,361 of record NC_091394.1, on the reverse strand, counting down.
GGGGAAATAGTAAATCTAGGCTGGAAACTAATCCATTTCCTGCCATCTGAGGACTGAAAACATGGGACAGCTTGACAGGACAGGAATACCTAAGTTACTGAGCTATTTTAATGAGATTTGAGGGTCCCAATATATGGCCAGTGACCACATCCTGTACAGCTCTGAGTGTCCTTCCCTCCTTTCTCCTTCCCTTCTCTCTCAACTCTGCTCTTCCAGATTTCCCTATTCTTAAACCAGCCCTGGTAATCTGTCAGCTCTGACATCACCATCTGGAAACTCTGCCCAAGACATTCCCAGTTTATGCTTAAGTGCCACTGTTAAGAGTGGCAGTGACCTGAGACAGCTCTGGGTGAGGCTCTGAGGGGAATACTGTGCCCAGTACTGTAGGGCTGGTATGTGTATACATATATACATATGCACATGCATATATAATACGCTTTTGTCAACAGTGCTTTTACCTCTAAAGTAGAAATTCCTAACCTCCCTGAATATACAGCATGGTGGTTGTTAAACTATAGGCTTTGTAGTCCTTTGAAGAGTTGTAATGATACTGTTAGTCTTTTGGGTAGAATTAATTTCCCTTAATTATACGTTCTTAAGAGAGGTCTCCAGATGACAGGTCCTAGGGCTGTTTCCACTTTCCTCCCTTTCAACAAAACAAAGGAAAAATCCTGTTGCAGTCCTGGTGAGTGCCATACCCCTTTTCCCTTTGTGTCTACTGGGGCTCAAGGAAGCTAGGCACTAGCCTCCAGCAATGAGCTTGGGCTAGGGTAGATCTAGGAGCGTTGTGGTCTCAGGCTTTCAATACTCCAATAGAAGTACTTCCTTCCTGTCTACCACCCGAAAAACCAGCCATCCTGTCAAAAATGTAGTATTTATATTAAAGTGCTACTGACTGGGTCTACGAATGCAGAGGTACGGTGAACTGTGCCCACGTAAGAAGCAGCAGAAAGTTCTGAAGCCACATTTGTGAAGCCAAAGAGTAAGAAAAGACGCTAAAATTGCTCTGTAGTAGCTAGATATCTACATGAAGGACTTTAACTCAGCCTTGGCCTCCCAGCTGTCTGAGTCTCCAGCTGAGGAGGCAAAAGGATATTCTCTGTTATTTCAGGAGTATTCTTAGAAAGACTGGGCAAGAGAGAACAGCAATGTTTTGTGGAATTGCTGCCAATACTTAACCTAATCTGTTGAAGCAAAGGTTTTAGTTTGTGCAGTCAGACAACTTGATGGCTTGATTCCTCCTCTATGTTTTCATGACCTAAGAAAATGCATTGTAAGTAGCATTCTGTAATAAGCTGTGCCTCAACTGCAGTGAGAATCACCTTAATTTATTTAAGAGTCATTTTGGTGGTGTGGTTTTCATAGTGACAAGTGGTACCATAAGAGTCTGAATTCAGGGAGTTCACAGTTTGTATTCTCAAATGGATTTTCTTAATTGTGTGTGTTTATCCTGGTATTTATCAGAAACTAGTTATACTAATCTCTTCTGCCATGCAGGTTGTGGTTCTGTTTGCTGGACTGCACAATGACTGCCACAGCTTTATGTAGAAAGATTGCAAAACACAAACACTGACCCATGTGTTTCAGCCTGTGTAAGAATAAAGTGAAGCTCTAACATGTGTGAGCATGTAGGCATGTAAGCTAGAATTCACTCAGCGGAATAATCTGAAAATATATGAATGACTTGGCTGTAACAAAGGCTTCCACCAGGTGCTTAGTCTTGATGTGATTGAATTCTTTTCCCTCCTACCTCAGTCCCATGACTGGCCTATAAATATAAGCTTTAATGGATCATTTTGAAAAATCTTTCATTAGTCAGTTGTGTCAAAGAGATCCAGAATCCAGCCACACAGTTCTAGAAAATACCAACTCAGAAAGCACTGTTTACTCAGTTGATCTACTTTGTTTGCTGCTACTGTTTCCTTTTGGGAAGAGACATCAGTTAAATCTGTGATCAAACTTGTAATCAGAAAATAGCATAAGATTAACTATGGAAATGCTATTCAATTTCCACAGTCTATTAACAACTGACAGCTGGATGAAGATCCCATTAGTATTTACAGTGCTGTAAGCTTTATTCTAACATGCTTAGGGTCAAATTCAGACCTACTTTAAGATCTGGGGATACTGGCTCACATGAAACCTATAAGTTTAGCCTGTAGGCTTTAAAAAAGAACAGATCAATCGATTCCTGAAAAATTAACTTTGAAAATGAAGCTTTGTGATACATCTGGGGTATGTTGTTTTGTGGTTGCTGGGCTTAAAGTCGGATTGTATTTTTGGGGGTGTAAAACTTTAGCGTTCTGAATGCTTACGACAATATCTGGGTACAATAAAGTGGAAATTTATTTTTCTGTCTCCTGCATCGCAGATTTTGGACAGAATTGAAGATGTCCAGGCGCTCATATTCACTAAAGAACCTGACCTGTTGAGGGCTTTTCTTCCTGTTCAAACTATGCATCTTACTATAATAGTAGCTCACCTGGGAACAGAAGAAGAAGTAAAAAAGTAAGAACTCTGCAAAATTCAAGTGCAGCAAACTTTTCAGTAAAAGGAGTAGCCTTACTTCTGTTGTTGTGAATAATTACTTTTCATTAGAACCTACCAATTTTTCTTAGACTTTTTGATCAGTTTCTGGCTTGCTCTTAATATCTGTGAGGAAAGATCTTTACAAAAGCTAGAAGTGGTTCTTCAGAAGCTGAAATTTTATCTGTCTGCCATGAGGTGAAGAGGAAAAACAGGATGCCTAACAGCATTATTACTGTGTTACTATCATAAATGAACTCAAAGGATGTAAAATTCCCTCAGCTGATGTCTTATGAGAAACCACAGCTTCTTACATCAGTTGTGCTCATATCAGCTAGAAAATGTTAGATTGTTGGATGCAGTATATTAAGAAGAAAACAGAAATATCTGCCTAGATCCTTTCCAAGCTGCTCTCCTGTCTAATAGTTATGGGCTGTTACTGGGGCCTTGTAAATCAACACATGGATATTGAAAAATGACCAAGGAAAGCTGCCTTGTGGTCAGTAAGGCTAGAAAGGTCCAGTAAACAGTGCCAGTATGCTGCAGTATTTTTCTCGAAGCCTTGTACTACACCATACTGGGAAACCTGAGACTTTTTAGCATGAGGAGGCAGGGAGGGAAGGCCTTTAGATGTCTAGGAAGGCATTGTGTGTTAGAGTTGTGAACCTGGTGGGAAAAGCCCTTTCTCCAGGAGCTTTGGTGCACATCAGCAAGGGAATGAAACATAGTAAGGCCTTGACACCACACAAGTGTGATACAGGATCTGCTTGAGCATAAAGCAGGATGCCTTGCTGGGAAGATGTCAAAGGAGCCAATATGAGTAGGAGAAAAATCCCTTCTGCTCATAGGCAGCAACAGTTAAACAGGATTAAGATGCATGTGACACATTTGTTTGTGTCTTATTTTAAAATTACCTGATTTATTGTATGTTCAAGAGGCTTTTTTTTTTTTGTTTGTTTGGAGGCCCTGAGAGTGGGGAAAAAGATAACAGGGCCATTATATGGGCTAAGGAGCCTACATGTAGAATACACCATGCGTAGTATCTCAGTGCTAAAAACCTGTGCCAGTGCTGCTGACTGGCTAGGCTGTCATCCAAGAGGATAGGAAGCTAGTGGAGAGCAGCAAGCAAAATGGGAATTAATCAGTTGGAGCTAAGCAGTGTTAATCAACTCTAAGAATGGATGTGTGCCTGTAATATAAAAATAATACCTAGTGAAAAGCAGATCTTCCTTGCCAAATGCTTTTCATCCTTTATCATCTACCTACCTACAGTGGCCTACTGAATGAGGCTGTAGATCAGCGACTACTGCTCTGTGCTCTCATGTGAAAGACTGTCTTGGTGTTAGGCCAAGTATTTCTTGATTCTCAAGCTAATAGCCTTGCTGCAATAGCTGGCCCAGCTCCTCACTTGAGGGAGGAAGACATCTTCAGATCTCATGGCAGAAGTTGTTCTAACTTCATTTAATATGGTAGCTTAGACTTCTATAAAAGGCTAGATTAGTCCTGCTTGTTATTAAGGTGGAAGAAGCTAGATCCTCTGGAAACAAATCATTCCCTTTCCAGCTTCAGTTCCGTCCTCACCAAATCTTCATTGGCCGAGTCCCCAGGAGTCTCCAAGAAGCAGCTCCTATGCCATTATTGCTGAAGGAATTCCAATGCGGTAGGGGCTTTTGCGTGCATGAAACATGCTTTCCTAAGGGGAAGAATGTGATATGTGAGTTGTAGTGCCTAACTTCTATTTTAAGATTTTCAAACAATGGGATAAAGGTAGTCAGAAATTATTGTAAGTGTAATGACAATGTAAATGCGGTTACAAGAGCCACAGCAACCCATGGGTTGGTGTCCTGCAGTCCTTAATTATGCAGTGTTTTTGTTAGATGTGTGAAGCATTAGTAGGTGGCTTCTGCTCAAACTCAGTTTGACGACTGGCAGGATCCCTCTTCCCGAGACACCAGATAATTTACTTTCACGGAGATGCTTCTGTGCACAGCAAAATACACGTCTAAACTTTGTTGAAGTAAGACAAAGGTACCAACAGAAGCATCAGTTTTATATTTTTTTTAATTGTCCTGGAATAGGAGAATATAATGGAAACAAGTGATAAATGTGCTTCAGGTGAGATAATGAATTTATTTTGTTTTAAGAATAAAATTATTGAACAAGTTGAAAATGACAATGATAATTTTAGACTGTGACAGAAATAAATTCAGTTTTATCCTTTTTGATTCTTCAGCAGCATATATTCATATAGCTGGTTTTAGCATGTTAAGAACTTGAATGTTCACTTTGCAAAACTTGCTTCTAATAACTAAGCTAAGGTTCAGGTTATTGAAAGACATAATATATTTGAAGTGCCTGTACATCTTCTAACTGTAACAAAAGTATTAGCATCAAAATGTAGTGTGCTTGTTATACCTTGCATAGTGCTGCAGAGTAGCCAAAATCAGGTATATTCCATAATAATAAAAATCAATATTTCCATATATAGTCTAATAACCTTCTCTGAAAATAAAGATTTTTTTTTTTTAAAATATTGTTTCCAAAGGGCTGTTCTGGCACTGAAACAATGTAAGAGTAAAGTGGAAGCCATCTTGCAGGGTAAAGACCTTAATATGACATTTCATGGGATTGGACAGTTTAACAATCAAGTGTTATACGTGAAAATGTTGGAGGAAGACCAGAAAGTGCTGAGCAAAGTTGCAGGTAAGCACCTAACCTTGCTACGGTAAATTGTTTTGTAGATTTTTGTTAGCTTTTATAACTACTGGCCCAACCTCTGCATGGCCATGGTGCCTTTCCTCTTGTCTTCCGTTTCTTAGTTAAATGTGAAGCTGACAGCTGGGGCCTTGGAGAGCATGAGAACTAAAAATTCTCTAGACCAATTTAGGACAGGTGAAATGCACAGATGTTTAACATGTCAAGATCATGTAGCAAGACTATCCTAATGTGCCCTGCAGTCAGGATCTCAAAGGCCTGTGGTATGCATTGGGTCTTCCAACTGACACCTGAAAACTGGGGCTCTATTCATAGTAATAAACTGGAAAACCTCATAAGAGTTGACCCCAGTTTAGTTTACAAGTACTTCCTTTAAATGGGAGCATCTGAGTACAATTTCAGAAGGGCTTGATGTTCTCCCTGCCCCCCTTCCCCACTCTCTTCTTAGGAGTTGCTTTACCCTGCAATGCAGAACCTCATCTGTGTCCTGGCCTTCCACTTCCAACAGAGCAGAAATAATCAATACACTTCTTTTCCTTGCTGTTTTCATACTAAGCAAAAAAGGAAGCCTAGTTCACGTAATGCTTCTCAAAAAGGCATGCAGTACAAAGACACTGTGTAATCTTCAAAGGATATGGCTTTTCAGAATAGTCTGTTTTCTTTTTGTTGAGGCTGCTTCAAACCTTGTCCAGTTCTTAGCTTTGTTATAATGTCCCTGCTCTCTTCTTCTGTTTATATTCCCTCTTTAGTCAGTGTTACAACTAGACAGAAGTTGCCTCTTAATATGAGCAGCTTCTTTGCCTCAGATAAATAAAATTTGCTACCTCACTATCAGTTACTTTTTATTTGACTCTGGATGCCATTTACCACATTGTTCCCTCCATGGAAAAGATAATTTTGACTCAAAGTAGCTGTGCTTTTGTTGAAAGTACCCTGATGTTGCCACTATTTACTATGATTAGAGCCTGAATTTCCTCATGCCTGTGTTGTTGCTTCTAAATTCTTTAAGTTTTACACAAAATGAGCCGGACTGGAAGATGACTAAGTAAAAGGTATATGATGTAATTTCCTTTGACATCAGGTTTGGTACATGTCTGTCCACAACATATACATGTGTGTGTATATATATATACACACACTTCAGTGCTATTGAAAGAAGGGACTTTTGATGCCCTCCACCCTAGATCTCTCCTCATTCAGTTCTGAAAGTTACTGAAGTGATTACCTCCTTTCTCTTGTCTGACTACTGTTTTTCCCCCTACTCATTGTTTTGCTTAACTGAGAATTTTATTCCAAATGAATCATAGCATACAAGATCAACCTTTATCATGCTATTTTAGCACCAGTAGAAATGTATAATTTTGGTTCTGCAGAATGTGTGCTCTCCTTTTTTTTTTTCTTTTTTTTTAAATGACATTGGAGGTGCATTAACTCTAAAATCCATTACAATGGTGGCCGGCAAGCCTTACATGTTCTCTGCCTGTACAAACTACATCTTCAGGGTTCAGGTAACCTGGTGCCTAGCTTCTGGTCTAAACCCCATTCTTAATGAGCTGGAGAAGAAAAATTTTGATTGCAATCCCCGGGAATAATCTGTCAGTACTTGTATGTTTTTTAATGTAATGTGATTGTTCACTGATTGCCTGAAATATTTCCTTGACTATAAGACAAGCTGCCAGTTTTCAAGCTGTTAACTCTGTCACCAATGGCTTTGCTATTCAGAGAGATGTAACTTCCAGTGTTCTCCTTTCTGCATAATTTCTGGTCATTTCTAGAGCTTAATGAGTCTGGGTATTATGCAAATATGTATCAAAAATCTATCCTTCTAATGACATCTCAGAATAAATATTTTTTTTCTCCTCCCTCTCTCCCTTACCACAGCAATTGGATTAATTGTTATACAATGAATAGGGACTTTAATTCTTACCTTCTAGTTAATATGTTTGGTTGCTTGTGGGGTAGGAGTGGATTTTCAAATGCTATCTTTTCAAGCAGCCTGATAGGTAAATGATTTGACTAGCAAAGGTCAAGCTGCTCCTACCAGGTACTTGTGCCTCATCATGCCCTTATTGATGACTTTTTAACAATGACTTTACAATTTAGGAAATTTTAGAACTTCTGAGGTGTTCCTGGTGTTAGGAAATTAAAAAAAAAAGTGTCTGGCTGTTAATTTGCTTTCATTCCTGCATCATGGACTGCAGTTTTGAAGCAGAGAGTTATCCTGTCTCTTGATTCATTAATTGCAGTTAATTAGTAAGTACTGGATATTACTTGGCTTCTCTTGCTGCCAGTGACCTCGTTCTTTGAAAAAAGTGATACCGCTTAAGATGTTTCAGAATTTTCTTTGGATATTTATCAAGTGAGCAAGGGAAGATGGTGTCTGGGAAATTGAGTGCCTTTCTGATGTGGGCAGGACATCAGCTACAAAACTTGTTTTTAACCACCTTCTTGAAGATGATTCCTAGCCTTGATCTTTCTTCCATCATAAGACTTTCTGGTGAAACCCTTTTCATGGCAGTTAAGACCTTCACCTTACAGTAACTCCTTCTGGCTGTTTAGTAGTACTAGGGCTGGGTGGTGATAAGGATATAATAATAATTTTCAGGTTTTTGATGTGTTAAGATCTAGCTTGCTTCCTTTTGTGTGTCTAGAGATTATTTGCCCTGATGGTGTGTGAGGAAAGGCTTTTCCTTCAAGGAGCTTAAACACTTAACGTGTTTTCTCTTGGGCTTGTTGTGCTTTGACCTATTGATATGTGAACAAGAAGATTTAATATGCAAAAACTCTTCATGTTAATGTGTTTTATTTCATGAAGCACCAGAGGTGCTCCAGGGGTTATTTGATACTTAACCATAACCACCTAGTACCATATTTAGGTATCCTAAAGTATCTGATGTACACACTGAAGCTCGAGCCAGGCTGTACCCTGTGGTGGCAGCTGGGGGTCAGGTGAGCATCCTGTAGGTCATCTAAAAGGTCACTAGATGCTTGTTCAGGCATCTGGGTTCTATTCTTTATTTATTTTTTTCCAGCTGGAAAACATAAAGCAGTTGCCTTGGCAAAGTGACCAGACAGCCCCAGCTGCTGTTCTCTCACAAATACTGAGATGAAACATTTTACTGTATTAATTAGCTAAACTCCAAGCCAGAGACTTGGCCTTGATACAAACACACATAACAAACTAGTAAACATACATGTAGCTAAACTTCCTGATAGATGGAAACGCAAAATAGAATTGGGGTGATTTCAAGCAACTCACTCATCAAATAAATGATTTGTTATCTTTAAAACAAATTTCAACACTCAACCTACTTCTCCCAGTGCCTAAGCAATTATGGATTAAGAGAGATAGGTGGTAAGGACTGGGACCTGACAAGAAGAGCCATATAAATGTTGCAGATGTTGATTTTTTCATTTAATATTTATTTTTTACTCTTTTAGTCACTTTGTACACCAAGGCATAAAGTTCTCCAGCAATAAGAAAAATTGCTGGAGAGGTCCTGAGTATTCCAGCTTTAACCAAAGCTTTCACTTTTATTTTGGAATTATTCTTTACTGTTTAGGCACAACTGTTGGAGGAGAACATTTAATCTCCTGCGTTCACCAGACTTGCAATATTCTGTCTAATGCAAACTTCACCTTGTTATTCTTGTGAGATTCTCCATTCCTCAATTCAAAGTTAATGAAAATCAATGATAGACCAATTTGGCTACAATCGTTATCTGAAAGATCACAAGGAAAATAAATTCTGGGGCTGCTCACTGATACTTCTTCTGATGTAGAGTAAAACTTCATAGCTTTACAATTATATGGTGAAAGTTTTTAAAACAACACCTATCACACTAAACACTTTCTATCCCAATCTGGGGAAGGAGTGCTACATTTCTATGACTTTTCCTCCTGAATTGCTTTAAGTGCTGCAGAATGGTACTAGTTTTAGTTATCTTGCCACATGTTGCAGGAAGCAATTTACTGTTTTTAGCAATAACCAGAGAGAATCTGCCCTATCACATTCCTCTGCTGTGGCTACTGGTAGCTGCAAATTGGTCCTGGCGGACCTGCCATGAGTATGTGCTTTCCTGAACTCACCATTATTATAGGAGGTCTGTGGATTCAGAAGGAATTCCATAGTGAACAGAAAAGTTTGGATCTGGCTTCAGGTTTGCAACATATGGTTGTTCTGTCCCTCACTTTGATTTTGCTTATTTTTCATTTGTCTGTGTTGCCTTTAGTGTGACATCCAGTTATCTGCTGTGTGTTTTAACTGTGTATCTTAAGATAAGTATAGTGTTTGTTGTCTAAACTTCTTGTAAATGTATTTCCTCTACTTCCCAATTGTTTGTTCACTTATTTTATCTTTTTAATAGAAGCTGTGGAAGAATGTTTTAATGAAATGAATCTTGACATTTCAGCAAGCAAGGATTTCAAAGCACATCTTACTTTCCTAAAGCTCTCTAAAGCACCAAGGTTGAAAAGAAGGGTAAGTAGCTGGGTTTAAAATTTTTACTGATGTTTGTTCTATGAGTTATTGTCTTTCTAATTAAATTATTGAGGACTACATACTTGGGTAACATTCATTGCGACTGGAGAAATATATAATTTTTCTATTATTTAACAAATCTGGTATATGGGCTGGCCAGCACAAATGCTTGCTTATATATAATTGGAAGAGGTGATGTCTCTTGCTCATATTGTGTATGTCTCAAGAGTAGAGTAGAGTGTGCTTTCCTTCTGCTGTGGCCAGTCAAATCTGCACAAAAACACAATGTCAAGCTGTTTCCATAGGGCAGGATGGCTTCTGAGCAATATTTATCTGAGAACAAGATTAATGTCATGTTGGAAGCCAGGCTGGTGCCTTGATTTATACTAGAATTGTGTGATGTGCTTTTCTAACCTTTACTGCAGCATTATATGGGATTTTATCACATACAATTAAAGTAAAGAACAACTCTGATTAGATTGCTTGTTTCCCAGTGGAATATTGTCCTGCTCATTTCCAGGAATAGTGCTTGTATTTATGAGGTGAATATATATAAAGGAGCATGCACAAAGAAAACAGAAAATGCTGTAATAGCTGAAGAAAATGACCTTGCATTTGTGCACTTAAGTGCTTCATATTGACTTGATGTTTGCCTTCTGTATATGTGGTACAATCAAAGTTGGATAGTACTGTTAGTTCTGTGCTGAAGGCTATTTTTTTATAGTGTCTATGGGGAATTTCATGAGTACAGGCATCAACAATGTCTAATGTGAAGAAGATATATACAACAGGCATGTAGGAATTATTGTTGAATTGTGTCCAGAGTATTTTCACACTTCCTCTTACTATCAAGTTTAAAGTAAAAAGAATACTGTAATTTCTTACATGATATCGTTCTTTGATCCCTAGCACTGAATAAGGCATATTTCTGCATAGTATGATTCATTTATGCAATCTTCTTGCTTATAAATATATAAACATGAATGTGTATGGAACTTTGAATGTTTGATTGTTGAGTAAGTAGGGAGCCCAGAACTGGACTCCTTTTATGCTGCTTTAAGTAGCTTCCCTTGGTGCAGGTCTGTAAATAGCTGTGGTCCACCCACTCTGCAATCTTGCAGAGTCGCACACTTGTATTAAAATATTGAGAGTTTTGTTTTGAAAGGGCAACCCTAATCCTGCCCTTTTCTGGCTATTTGATAAGTACTCTAGATGTGGCCTTACCAGTTTTGAGCAGAGGGGAAGCATCACCTCACTCTGCTTGCTGGCAACACTCCTGTTGCTGCTCAAGATACCACTGGCTGTCTTTGCTGCAAGTGTTCTTCATGGGCTGATGGTCATACTGATGTCCACCAGGTTCTTCTCTGCAAAGCTGCTTTATAGTCAACCCTCAGCCTGTACTGGTGTGTGGGGTTATTCATCCCTAGTGGCCTAACTATGCACTTCCCTGTGTTTGAACTTCATGAGGTTCCTGTCAGCCCATTTCTCCAACCTGTTGATGGTCCCTGTGAGTGGCAACACAACTCTAGTGAATCACTCCTTCCAGTTTTGTCAAAGTTGCTGAGGATGCACTCTGTCTCATCATCCAGGTCATTAATGAAGATGCTGAATGGTACTGAAGCCAGTATTGCCCCCTGGGGTATACCTTTAGCTATCAGCATCCAACTAGACTTTATCACCAACCACTACCTTCTGGACGTGGCTCTTCAGCCAGTTTCAATTCATGTCTGCTCCTCCAGCCTCCACTTTATCAGCTTCTCTACAAGGATCTTACAGGGAAAACAGTGTCAAAAGGCTTCCTAAAGTTTAGGTAGTAAATATTCACTGCTCTCCCCTTGTCTAGTGAGCATCGCTCATTCCTATCCAACTTTTTTTTACATTTAAAACCATTGCTCCTAAAATACTATTCCACACATTAGGGCTGTGAAACTGAAGTGAAACAGGGTTGTATGTGAAGTTACTAGTGGGCACGTTTACTCTGTGCCCATGTACAAATCTCCCTGAGAATTTGTAAGGCTCAATTCTAGACATAATTTTAGCTTTGAAGATCAAACTGGTAGATTAGCATGTGTGTTTTGAGATCTGATGTGCCAACTGAAAGTACCGAGAACTTCATCTCTTTCAAAATCAAAATGTAGTGGGGAGGGGAAAAAAGGGGGGGAAACCAGATGATTACTGTCATACCCCATTCTTAAAGACTGAAGGAGAGAAAGCAACCTTCCTAAACACTAGAAGATGCCAAAGTATGAATAAGACAAAATATTACTTTAGTTATTATGATGCCATCTACTGGCTGTAATTACTTTCTTTATACAATAAACTGTTCCTTTTAGCAAGGATGCACTTTTAAGTACTTCACACAGTTCAAGGGTTTCTTATATGAAGCTTGAGAAAGAATTACTAACGCTTCCTGTGTATATTTTACATCACTGAATACTTTGTTAGCAAGACAGATATGTGATACTGGTGCAGTAGCTATAGGCTTTTTCTGTGGGGAAGGAGGATCTTTTCTTTAAAACTACTACTACAACTGCAAACTTTGATGTTGGGGAAATTGTGCATCTTTGACCTGAGTTGTGTATCTAAAGATCCCAAGAGGGCAGTTTGTGTGCCGTTTGGCTTGAACAGCTACTGAAAGAGCAGTGTGTATTGTTTTGTTGATTGGGTTCAAAATGTGTAGTGTTGCCCTGGTATAAATATAAGATACAGGCTTTTCAGGTTTTCTGAGCACTTTGTTTACAATGAGCCAAAAGGGAACAGTTCACCTCTTAAGAGAATCTGCTCTTGTATTTGACTGTAGTAAAAGCCTTCTCCAGCATGCAGGTTAAGAAGTGCAGGTTGTTACATTCCAGTGCTGGGTGCTGGCTGCGCTCGCTTATGCTGCAGCTCAAGTGCCTCCATACTAAAATGGAAGATACTTGTTTTTCTTTTTATGCTGCTTTCAGTAGATTCTCTTGGTGCGGGTCTGCAAATGGCTGTGGTCCATCCTGGGTGGTGAGAGAGAAGCAATCCTGCAGAGTCACACACTAGTATTAAAATATGTATATTTTTATAATGAAAGGGCTGCCCTAATCCTGCCCTCTTCTGGCTACTTGATAAGTTGTCTTCAATGGCGTGGCCTTACTCAAGCTTCCATCATCCTCCCAAACTATCCAGAAAACAGCCCCCACACAGTTTACCTCTGCATTTAAGCTAGGCTTGTACCCAGCGGCGTGAAGGTAACATGTAGCTCTTGGCTACTGAGCAGCCTGGCTCTGACACATGGTTATCTCTGGAACACTGGAAAGTGTGGTTTGTTTGATTAAACTTGGTTTTGTTCATCCAGGTTTGAAGCTACTTATGTCTGGTTTCATCCAGGTGATACTGATCATTTTGGCCATCCCCCCTTAATCTTTGTACTGTGAACAATGCATGTCTACTCATGCAGGAGTCTGCTAAAAATGCTGTCCTTACAAGAAAGGAAGCTTGTGGAGTCCCTGTTTTTGTTCTTAACTATGCCCTCTTGTGCCTTCAGGGGCAGGGCTTGAACAAACTGAGACTTCTTTGAGGCAATGTGCTGCAAAATATTCCTTGGAGCCTTATTAGCTGGCTTGCTCATTAGGTTAAGGGAAGGTGGAGACTATTCACTGTTGCTTAATGATTCACCTGTCCTTCACTTCATCTCCATGTGTGCCTCTGGCATATGTGGTTTGTTACAGGCTAAATGCTTTGTGGGAGCCCCTTATTTAAATTGACAGCCCATTGCTGACCACATTAAAGTTGTGGGGACTGTGGAATTGCTGGATTGCTTGCACAACCTTGGTGACACCCATACAGGTGAGCCAGCACTGCAGCACTGGTATTTGTCAGGAGAGAAAACTGTGAAAAAATTACTCAGACAGGGGGATTGTTGATTTTTAAATCCTGAAGGTCCTAAAATACAATGGCTTCTGAGCACGTGCCTTAATTGTGGCGGTGGAATTTACTTTTTCTTAGTCTGAAAAGAACTATTCAGCATTTGAGAACACATCTGTAGGAGTAAACACTTCCATTTATATGCCATGACTGCTGGTAGCTGGTTATTGGGATACTAGCAATGCTTTGTAGCTATCTATGAATTGTTGTGGTTTTTGTTTTCTTTTGGCTTGCTGCAATGAACTTGGTTTCACAATAAGTCACTGAAATAATTTTTTTTTTAATACTACTTTGCTCACGAGGAAGAGGGCGCATAAGCTCTATATCTAACCTGTCTCCAATGTGCAATTTAATTCTTGTTGTGGAATGTGTATAGCAAGAAGAAGAATTAATTTTTCAGTCTATAAAGGCAGCAATGGGATGAAACTGAGTAGAGTAAAATTCAGGAGGGGAAAAAGAAACCCTCTTAAAGACAATTCAGGAGACTAGAGAATAACTCAGCAATGGATGTGGTAACTGCAAACTTGCTTGAAATATCTAAAATTAGATGTATTCATTTGAATAATAATGGACCAAATTGATCTGTTTCTGTATCTTTGGTATATTTTTGCTTAAGGAGAGTAGGGTAGGTGGGGAATTTCCCACAAGCCAAACTTCCTATAACCTTCACTACTAATGATGATTTTTTTTTTTTTTCAGTATCAACTTAAAAAGTACCAAATCAAGTCGATATTGTTGTCCCAATGGGGAAGGGGGACAGTATTTTCTTTCCTAAAATTTAAGTAGTACATGATACATATTTTACTTTTCTAAAGTGCCTATATATATTGTGTGTATATAAAACAGTGTCACATTGCTCTTCAATGTTTAGGGCTTCAGAAAATTCTTTTTGGATCTGTATAAGGAATATGAAGACTTTTTTTTTGGCACAGAGGTCTTAAGTCAAATTGATCTGTGTGCCATGCGCAAGAAGAAACAGGAATCTGGTTACTATTTTTGTGAGTGTTCAATTAACGTGGGCTCTCATGGCATGGAAAAGAATAAAGAGCAAGTAATGCAGACAGAAGATGTGGGAGAAACAGCTAGTGAAGACCTTCCAAAGAGTGACACAAAGGCTGAAATAGGAGCAACTGCTGTAAGCTTGCCTCATGTTTAGTAGCAGCTAATGATAAACCATCTGAAAATATTGCTGAGTCTTCAATTGCAAGTAAAGAAAAAGAAATTGATGAGGTGAAAGGACAGCCTGAAGCTACAGATGGGACTTCTCTTGCAGCTGGAGAGATCTGCTCCAAGTCAGTACTTGTTCTGTTGCCAGTAAGTTCAGATGCATTGAGAAGTGTGGAAAAGGAACAAGAAAAAGCAAATGTAACAGATGGCAGCTTGCAGAAAACTGAAGCAGTGGAATATATGCATGATCAGCCAACAAATTCAGAATAAAGCTATTGCAGTCTTTGGTGAAACACAACCCATGTTTGGTAATGGTGGAGAAGGCAGGCAAAGAGAGTGGTGCTGGGTTGCACCAGGCTGAGGTAGGGATGGTGATCCATTTTGGCAGAAAATTGTCTTTTTGGGAGACTGACAAAATATATCTAAATCTGAGGGAGACATCTCAGTACTGTAATGGTTAAAAGCCTAGGTCTAAATAGGAAGCTATGCTATAGGTATGTGTGAGCATATTACAAAGGCAACTGAGCTCCTGTTTTCAGTATCAGGAACTTCGGAAGCCATGCATTGATACCACAGTAGGCACCAGAGTTGTCTGGCAATGAAACACATGCTTCTACCTTTGAATTTCTTCTTGCCCTGCTTTCTCTCCCTGCTCTGGGACTGCAGCCCTGACTTTGCTCCTGCCTGCCTTCTCCTCTGTGAGCGCTGCCTAAAGACTCTTCTTGCCTAATCCCTACGGCTGCTCTAACTCAAGACTCCAAACCATGACTGCAACACAAACGTTTACTGCATGCCCATAGATGGAAGGTTATTTTAGTTGTTAACTTACTTTTGTGCTATGTGCTTTCACTAGTAGCTGCTTACTGAGAAAATAATTTTGCTTGACTTACGGAAGTATTATTTCTTGAATAAGATTGAGGTACAACACTGGATTTTCTTTAGAAAGGAGGGGAAACCATAACGAATGGGTTTTGCACACTGCTTTGGGAATGAAGAGAGGCACAGTGGCCTTTACACCAAAGTGATGCTGTGGTTTCACGTGTGTGCAAGAAAAGAACCGGATCAAGCAGAACTTGGGACCAGCAGGTGGCGCCGAGGGAAGGGCGGCGGGGGAGGCGGTGATGCCCTTGGGAAACGTCTTGCTTAACTGTTCTGCTCCAATTGCGCCCTGAAAAGCGATAGTCTTTTACAAGCTCTGCCTTTCATTGAAAAGTGTGCATTCAAAGAAAACATGCCTTCCCGCCCCCCCCCCCGCCCCCCCCAATAAAATAAAATCTGGTAGTACTAAGCATCTGATCATTTCCTTTCCTACACTGATGTGTGAAAATACACCTTTGGACAGAGTTGCTAGGATGAGCTTTGTTAAATTAATATCTAGCTTTTAAAAAACCTGTTCAACTTTTTACCAGACTAAAAAAAAAATCCCCAAATCCTGTATTTGTGCTGTTTTCACAGGGAGAGGGGGGGGGAAACAAAATCCACCAGGCAGTTGCTGTTCAGGAGGAAAGGGAAAGCTCTGCATTTAATGAACCTGTTTTGTACTCTACACTGGGGTCTGTGTTAGATCCCTTGTGCCACAGCACTTGGCAGAGCATTTATTTTTGTGCCACTTCACTAAAGGTTGTGGACTTTGAAAAGCTGTCCCCAAATGGTCTTCTAAATGCAAATTCCAGAGTAGTTCTTCCCAGCTTCTCTGGGGTCTTCAAAATGCAGCTAAATTGCTTAGTGCTAAAGCAAGACTTCAAGGTTAATTTGGGCAAGTAGTTAACAGTGAGACCTCTGTAGTCCAACTCTGTACAAGTACATTCTGGATGAATTTATTTTCCCAAAAAGTTTGCTTTAAATATACACTGATGAAACAGTGTTTCCTAATGATTTCTTAGTTCAGAAAAGGATCAGCAGTGTCATTCATCTTAGGAATTTAAGTGGAGTCAACAGCCTAAGACTGAGTACACTTTACAATAAGCTGTATTTGTTCTTATTGAAAATGTTAATTATCTTTTTATAGACAGATGGCACTGGAGTGTAGCAAATCTGTGCTGAACCTGCACTCAAATGTTAGGGTTTTTAATGCCTGCAGGTTCCAATTTAAGTTTAGTTCTGTTTTAGGATTATTGTGTTGATGGTAAGGTAATTAATTTCACTTGTCTTGGGAGTATAGTCCACTTGTTTTGGTACACTGTTAAAATAAATTCTTGAGCTGTACCATTATGATTAATCTTGACAATTTAGAATAGTGCTTAAAACCAAATATCTACTAAATATAGTATCTGACTCTTAAGTTTTTCATTACAACCAAGTCAAAATATGCTTCCATAATGCTATTCAAATCATAAAAGCCTATTTTCAGCCTTATGATAGAGAATAAAAAGTAAGTCTCGAATTTTGTTGGTGCTCTGCTTTAGGCATGAGGATGCATGTTTTTGTTCCCAGGTGATTTTTAGTGAAATTAATTTTAATGTTTGATTATTAGATGCTTCTGATAAGAGCAGGGCAGGTGAGAGACAGTTTCTGAAATGAAAGGAACTTGGCACTGCTGAAGCAGATTAATTATCCCTCTTTATGACTACTGTAGGGAAATTACACTGAAATCTAGGTCCAGAACTGAGTTTGCTTTGTTCTTTATGATTCTTGCATTTATTGTTCTTTCTGTGATTTTTTTGTTTTTGCTTTTGCTGTATGTCCTCTAATTTGCCTATTTTTTTCTCTTTGAGTCATTTTCTATATAAGCACTAGTAGTTTGAGGAAGATGAATAAAATTTATTAACTTCTAATTGTGTTTAGTTTAATGTAACTTGAGTTATTGAAACAATGGTATAATTTCTGGGTGGGAACGAACTTGCATTTAATATTACCCACTGGCTGTGATTTTTCTTCTCTCCCCCCCCCCCCCCCCCCCCAAATTTTGGAAAGAAGTAGGTATTGAATTGCACTTCAGTGATGATTGTTTTCCCAGTAAGCTGAGAAGAGGCTTCAACAACAGCATCTCCCAGTTTTATGGTTATTGACCTATCTGTTCTAATAAGCAAGTTGTAATAAGCCAAAGGAAATGATGCTCTCTAAATACCTGACCCTGCCTACTCTGTTCCTGGTTGCTGTTAGATGCTAAACATCAGATGGGTCCTCCCTATCTGAACAGCTGAGGCAGTTCTTGCTTCTGGATATCGTGTATATTGAAGGTTAGCTCTTATGCTCTGGTAAATATTCTGTTTGGGGGAGTGGCTGTTCAGAGTTAGAGCCAGAAGTTAACTTTTGTGGCCCCACAAACCCCAAGCAGCTTAGTGTAATTCTACTATGTCGTTCCCTTCTCAAAACCACTCCCACAGGGGCTGAAATCCAGGCCTAACACTTCTGAAGCTGGCTTCCTACCATAGATTTTTTTTTGATCACCAACCTGTGAAGTGGATACATCAAGCAAGCCTTATGAAGAGACTTAAAAAATCTATATAGTTAGAAAAGAACATGCATTTCATACTCGCAGGAGAGAAATGAGGTGCTTTGTAAAATCCAAGATATTTTAGTTCTTCAATCTCTGCCCAGAGCTTTTTTTCTTTTTCATTCTGGAGATTAGCTGAAACCACTGACAACTACTTTCAGAAATCTTTATTTTAATCCTGCCCCCCTCCCCTGCAAGTTTCAAGATGTGAGTACTTAAAGTTTCTAATCTTAAATTTCAGTCTTTCAATCAGATGTGGAAAAATAAGTCTTGTTTTTGAACTGGGTGTAGCACTTGAATAATTCTGTCTTCAGAATAAGAAAGCTAGCACCTTGCTGCCAGGCAGTTTACTAGCCTTTAAGCCTTCAGTTCTCTTCAAAGAGATATTGCCTAAAAACAACAGTAATTTATATACACCTTTAACAAAAAAACCCAGCATCTGTTGGTATGTGGCTGGTTCAACTTTCATGCTGTTGAATAAGAACAAAAAGAACTTTGAATAAGCATAAGATAATAAGTTATAGACCAAATAAAGGTATTGGGGAGATGTGATTACACTGGGTTTCTAATATGTGTGTGAAGTTTAACTTTTCTCTCTTCTCTAGCCAAGGAAGCATCTCAACTCTATTTGTGCGTAGCGAACTGGAGTCAAATACCTGTGTTTTCTGTGACAGATCCTCTTTAGGTAGAGAACAAAGCTTTAAATGCTGGTTGATTCATAAGTATTTTTTCAGAATTAAGTCACAGTGGCAGTGGTAATGCATGTGAAAGGGATATATAAAATCAGGACTCCCTAGCTGAACATCAAGTCCAGGATACATACTTACATAGTTAAATCTGTCTCTCAAAAACTGAAAGTACCTTTCCTTTTTCCACTGTCAGGAACCTGTCATTATAGCATCTTCAAAGCTGCTTCATTACCCCAACACTAGATCTTTTTTTAACATGACCTTCCCCCATTACTGTTTATTTTTCAGTGCTTCTCCTGGTTTATTTTCCCTCTGTTCCTTATATCATTAGGTCTCACACTTCAGCCTATTCCTTGATGCTTCTGTATCTGACTGCCTTTCCCAGGTTGTATTCCTTTGCTCCTTTTTTCTGGTTATTAACACCCTGAAGTAAGAACAGATCTTGCTGTACCACATTCTCTTTATCCCTAGGATGCTTTCATAACTCAGCTTATTGCTGCAGGGCAGGATGCCCAGCATCATCCCTTCTAGCTGGTAGAGGCTCTCACCTAGCTCAGTATGGCAGCTGGTAGTCTGCGACTTGTAAATCCATGTTGCAATGGAGGCTACTGAATTGTCACAGAGTCCCTGAGCTGCTGTAATCCTACTCAGGATAAGTAAGTGTACCGCTGCCTTACTGCAAATGAAAAGTGCAGCCAGCACAAAGTGGGCTTGCAGCAAATGCACCCGTGTACCTGCATCAGAGCCTCACTGAGCAGCAATTAAACAACCAGCATCCCAGACAAGAGCAGCAGTAATATGCAGGATTGATTTGGTGTCATGGGCTGTCCTGTTTCAGGCTGGCTCCAATTTTGGATGTGTAAATGTAACAGATTATACTAATGTGGTGTGTGGTGCAAGTTGGGAAGGAGGAAATGGTTTTGCCATGTTCCCATTCCTGAATGTGCTGTGCTCTGCTGCATGGTGAGCTGAGTTACGATAAGGCTGCTCCTGCTGCTGCCAGTATCCCTGCTCCTCACTGAAGGAAAGTCTGTGTTCTGTAGCCTGTAATTGCAGGAAATGCTCACTTGGGACACGAGGATCCACCAGTCACAGTGGAGCTGGAACCAAAAGCAGTGACTTGGCAGTAAGGATCTCTCCACCATGGGAATCACTCCTGCCTTAGCTTGGGCCCTTTCCCATGTGTCTAACATATGACATGGCACTGGTGGTGAGAGCTCTTCTCTCCTTTTGAGGTGCCACTGCTTTCATGGGCTGTGGGTAAGCTTCTTGAAATTACTTTTGGTTGCTACTTGGATTTTCATCTTATTTTTTTGTCTCGGTTTTTTTTTCGTAACTTGTGGCAGGTTCAGCCTAATCTCCCATTTCAAACAGTCTGATTACGGTGCTTATGCCTTTAAATCACTGCTGTGATGAGATCAGCTATTTCCTCATTGCTTTCTTTATCTAGGACACCTGTTTTACCCTCAGTGCATATGCTATTCCATGTGTTGCACCAGAATATCAGTTTTCAGCATTTGGCTCAGTTCTTTGGGCTGTGTAGAAGTAATATATTTTAGTTGTACATAAACATGATGATTTATATATGCAGTGTTTCTGCAGTGTGCAGATTCAAGCATGTGTAACATAATTGCTTACACTTTGTACTGTAACAGAATTATTCATTTAAACAAAAGCTAATCAAGTTGTAGTCCTTGACAGGGGAGAAGCAGATCAATTCTCAGGACTCTTCTTGATAGAACAAGACCTGCTAATGCTTCTCTATTTTAAGATGGTAAAAACTCCAATGCATTAATTGCTATTTCAGAGTCACGAAGATTAACTGTTCTCTCTGTTCATCAAATACACTCCTTTAAGAGAAGGCCACATACTGGATATTGTCCACACTTCTTATGTGTATGTAATACAAATAATCTATCATCTCATGTAGTAGGAAGGAAAACAGAAAGATTAGGCAATACTGTGTCATAGTATGGAATAGTAGTCATAGTAGTTCATCAGCATGTGTTTGAAATGATTATAATATTTACTGATGTCACATAAGCCACTTGAAGTTTCTGCTGACAAAAACCTTTTCCACACTGCTATGTATATCCTGTTTTTTGTTAGAGATGTGTTTTAGGACTGTCTAAAGATATTTAGGGGTAATCTTTATTTTCTGTAGAACTTATAAGCATTCCAGCTCTTCAGAGGAATCCACAACTCACTTGAAATGAATTGTAAAATGGCAGTTCTAAGTAAAGGACCTATACTTGATACAAATCTGGTTCTTATTTTCCACACAACCACTTCTTTAGGTTGAGATTAAAGAAAATACTTGCGTTCACTTTATTTATCAGTTTTGCTGAAAAATATAGTTCTATGCTGTTCATGGCAGTAGAGTACCTAAAGTGTGTTTGCCTAAACTACCAGTGAGATTTATCCACAACTGTAAAACCAAACAAGTATATTCTACAGAGAAGTTTGAATGCATACCTAATACAGCTTGCTGGAAAACATTGCTATTGAGAAATTTGTTGCTTATATGAGAATTAATTCAACTTGTTGGTGAATCATTAGGCAGCATAAAATGTTTATTTGAGTGGAGGACTGTACCAATTTGCTGGTGAAATGGAAGATAGAGTAAACATTATCTTAATATTGCTTTACAAATGTAATTACTTTTGATGCATCAGCTTCCCCTGACTTCAGGCCCCTTGGCTCCCCTGGATTCATCAAGCAGAAGCAGCTATGCAGCATGTATGCGTGTGCCAAGCCAGGAGGAAATGCCTGCTGCAGTACTAGTTGCCCTGGTGTGGTCCAGCTCCTCAGGGAGAGGACAGATGCATGAAAAAGTAGTGCTGAATTGAGGTGTCTGCGTATTTTAGCCATTATACAAAGTTGTTTTATTTAACGGAAGAAAAGCCCTTTATTTCCTTGTCTCCATTGGACTAGGGTAATACTAGCAGAGCTGCACAGAGCTCTTATGGAAGCTGTGATGAGTTACAGTGAAGTCAGTGCCAGCTATAGAAGGGAACAGCTGACTGCTACTAGCCGCTGCTGGTGCAATTGCAATATTTTGTGGTTACCCTTTGCCTGCATTTAACAACTCAAAGCTACAAGGAAAAGTGCAATAGAAACTTCAGTGACTTGTTGCTTTCCTTTGTCTGCCATCTTCAACAGTGTCTTCTTGGTGACACCAGTGTTGGTGCAGCCTGCAATCCTTTGGCTTCCTTTGCTCTATAGGTAACTCCTGGGACTTGCTAGGGGCTGTGCTGGCACCTGACTTGCACAGTAGTGATGGCTAGAAGCTACTGACCTTTCATAGCTTATCATTGATCCTTTTCCCTTTCCTCCCAGATTGTTGATGACTAGGATGGGCCAGTCAGAGGGCTACTGATTCATAGCACTGCTGCAGCACTGGGAGAGTGTGGATACCAAAACTGTGCTATGGCTCTTATTCAGGTTTGCCCCACTGTGTGCCCGAGAAGAAGCAGGATCCTTCCAAAAGACATTTCTAGAAAGGTGTTCTCACTTTTTGTGCTCGTTAGTCTGGAACAGTTCCTAATGAAGTGCAATTACTTTGTTGAGGTGATGATCCACCAAAACTATAGTTTAAGGACTTAAAGGGGATAACTTCCTCCTATGGCTTGTTTGTACTAGGCTCTGATCAGAAAGCGAGAGATGCAAACTTGACATCCATCTTTATTTCAGCGCTGCTTCTCTGGATACTGCAGACATTGCAAAGACAGACGCAAGTACAAGAACCGCCCTGCTGCATTTTCAAGCACCAAGGCAGCCTATACTGTTAGCTATTCCAGCAGACAAATTTGAGTTTCCAAAACCTAAAGAGCTGGTACTACCATCACCTTGCACTGTGTAACCACAGGGAACTATAATAATAGGTAGAGTCAGACTTTACCTGTTCTCATTTTTTAAGTTCCTCATGTGAAACAGAATGACATCCAGTATTGCTTGTGTCCTTATTCTGCAGAGAGGTTTAGGGAAGTTGTATAGTTATTTCCTATAGTATTGTGTGTGTTAATTCTCAAAGATAGTGAAAAAATCAGTGTCCACAGGCAGAAAGAGGCTCTCTCAAAGACAAAGGATGGATCTCTTCTTGGAGGACAAGTGTTCAAGGCTCTGTTCTACAATAGGCTACTTGCATGACTTGGAAGCACTACTTTGTAGTCATCACAGAACTGTCTGCCTCTTACTGTGATGTGTGCATTCTTTCCCTTTTTAAAAAAAAAGTCTGCTTTTTGCACACTTTTGTCTGTGGCCCTATCTCTGTGCCTTGTTTTTACAGAGGGAGATAGGCACAATCTGTGCCCAAGGCATGTTAGAGAGAAATACATTAAGAACTGGAGGTTGTCTCATGCTATTTTAATAGGGCGCGGTATAAGCATTTTAAATAATAGGTTCTATTGGATTCTGAGAACAAACTGTGTTTCTTTAAAATGCATTCTGATTGTAAAGTCAATGAAGTAAAAACATGCTACATCCCTCAGAGAGAGAACTAAAGTATGCTTCAGGAATGAGGGAGGAAGGCTATTTTAGGGTGTTGCAGAAGTATCATATTAGCTCATTGGGGATTTAGCCTCATAGAGTTGCCTCTCATGACTTTTGGGTGGCATATCTCAGAAAGGCTCCTCTGCTAGGCCTGTGCAGGTGTTATTTCATGAGACGTACTGCAGGATTCTGTGCTGCTTGGGGTGTGAAAGGAGCTGCACTGCACCCTGTACCACACCACCTCCATTTACGAAGTCATTTCTAGCTCTTACCAGAGTTGATGGTCATGTTATGAAGTTCAGCACTTTTACAAATTATTTACTGATTTAATTTATAACAACAATATGGGAGCTGTATGGCACGGCTTCAGCCTGCTCCCAGACAGGTCAGGGAGGATGCATCAGCAGCGTGTCAAATTTTAGGAGTGGTGATGAACAAAGAGCAATCCTGGGTTACATGATGGCATTACATCATCTTAGTTTATGTGACAGTGGGTATTGTAATGCCTTAACTTTTACAGTTCACAGAAAACAAAAATACCAAACCAAACTATGATTCCTTTTAATGCATTAGACAATTCAGTAAATAGTGTGATAGTTCTTCCAATTGTTCGGCAATAAGTATACCTGTTCTTGTGAATTAGGTTTCCTTCTGTTGGAATACATTTAAATTACAAAATAATACATTAGTGACTTGAATGCTGAAGGTTTACTTCTTACTTGCCATTTTTTACTTCAGCCATGAAGCTTAGCACAGAACAGACTGCTTCTCCAAAGCCAAACTATCGCTTCCCATTTCTACCTTCTGATCTGAGAATATTAGTTATGTCCTCACCAGAACCACACTTGTCATGGGGAGAAAGGGAAAAGGAATAAAGAAAAAGAAATACTCTAAAAATCTTAAAATTCCTTTGTGCAGAAGAGGGTGAAGGAAACATCATGGACTGAGGTTTTAATAGTTATTTTGATACTTGTTGAGTTTGTATCTCTCTTGATACCTCCACCAAACAAGCTTTCTGTCTCATTGCTATGTAATTGAAAAAGAATAATGATGGACAGAAAACTTTAAAAGTAGTACTGTGGCTCCCCTACCTCTGTCTTACTAAAATGTAGATAAAAGACATACCAGTGAATAGACACAGGCCATGCTTGTCCTGTTTCTGAATTATCCTGTGATCCAGCCAGATAATTTCTAGCAGCATAGTTCTCCCATCCAAACTTCAATGCCATTTCACCTGATCATTCGTGCCTCTGTTGGACCTCCAGGATCTCCCTCTGTCTCTATGCTTAGAGTGAAAGCTAATGGTAGAAGATATTCTCTAGTGTGCTTTCTTAGACGTTTCACTTTGGTATCAGCAGTAGTAAATAGGAAGTCTGGCTTCTGGAATAAGATAGATACTAGTATACTCTTGCATGGCAGAGTTTTGCCTGTGATTGTGAGACCCTATTTATCCTCTCAGATTGTGCCTGTACGTGCTGTGCTGCATCTTGTTTGTGGCTTGCAGGCCTAAACTGAACCCTTGACTCATCCTTGATAAACAGTAATTAAGCAGCCTGGATAAAGCACTGCAGTATTGCCATTGACAGTCCTGGAGAAGTGAGAGAGAAAAAAGGCTTTTTTTTTCTGAGGGAATTTTGATACATTTGCTCTAGGAAAAAAAAAAAAAGGCCCCAAAAATCTATACTTTTATTGATTCTTAAGGTTTTAATTGTCAGATACAGATGAGCACTCATATTTTGTGTGGTTTTGTGTAGCAAGGTCTGATTTCTAGCTAGGTTATGGCCAGAGGCTAGTTGTTCCTTTCTTTTCTTTCTCTCCCTTTCTTTTCAAATGGAGAAAGAAATCCAAGGGACTGAAATATGTTAATGAGGCAAAGCATTAATTGGTGCTCTACTTAAATTATTAGCAATTCTCCTTTCTCCCTATAAACACAGTCCTGTTTTATTGCATCTACATGAACACATGCTTGTTTAGAAAGAAAAACTGTTAAATGTTATCAAAAGCATTGATACTTCCTGCTGAAATCAAATAAGCTTTACCATTGTGCCATCTCTGCTGCTTTTAATAAAACTTATTGCCTAATTGAAGTCACATCGCTACTTCTATGCAAACTGTTTTGGTTATTATAGAAATCCATACTCTATCTCAGACTGCAGGCTTTAAACTATGTTAACAGTTACCTCATTTGAGGTTTGTACATCCACTATTACTGTCAGACAGCACCAATCCTTTGAAAAGGCTGTTAAATCTGCAAATAGCACAGGACAATAAATCTGGGCTACAGGTTTTTGTAGTACATCAGCTGATATGTCAACAGTCGGGGAATTCGGTAAATCAGCTCAGTCAAATAAGTCAGGTCATTGTAAGTATTTTAAATACTTTGCTAGTCAGTGCAAACTGAGCCAGCACTGAGATACAGCACGGTCATGTCAGCTTCTTCTCCTGAGTCCTGAGAATTTTGTAATAAACAAAAGCATGACTGAAGTACAGTTAGGGCATTTTTCTATGTCCTCAGACTGGCCCAAGCTGCATCTATACTCAAATAGATGCAGATTTCTACCTAGTGATGGGAGTATTCTGAGGGTTCACGTAGAAATTGACTTCTACTCTAGGCATTTTATGTAAATATCATGGTACTCCTTCTATGCTAAAAAAAACCCCAAACCCACAAAACAAAAAACCCACACATTTCTGATCACAATCTGATTTTCCCATAGCAAACATTTATGCCTAGGTATTCAACCTTAAGGTATACTCAGGCAGATCACCTTTTAAATAGGCAGACTAACAATTCCTTCTTAATAAACATTTTGTGTGGGAACACATCTCTTTCTGCAACATGCGAGCAGGCAGATACTGGTAAGTAGAGGCAGCTTCTCAGGTCTTGACAAGAATTGTGATAGAAGCACTTGCTGGCAAGACACTGGAAATAAAGTTTAAAAGGAAGAGACCAGGCTGGACAAGAATGCATAAGGGAGTGACAGGATGAGCAAACAGTGCCCAGGAGGCAGACTTGCAGTACTGAGAAGCAGGCAGGGGCAGGTGGGAGAGACTCAACAAGAGGTCAACACACAAACTCAGCACTCCCATAACCTGCTGGTATCACCAGAAGTTCAGATCCTTATAAGACACTCTGTTTCCCTCCAAGGCTAATAGCACTATTGGCAGTCACAGCTAGTGCACAGTTAAATTTCTCAGCTGTTTTCCAACACTGGGATATTATACTTGCTAGTCCATCTTGAATTTTAAAAAAAAGTTTCTGACTCCAACTTTTACCACTGCATAACTTCCTCAACAAATAGTTTAATTAATACATTTTCAAAAATAATGAGACTTTTTGATAACTCGAAAGCAGAGAGGCAGTTTTCTCTGCTTATTAATCTACATGTTACAAATCACTTCTAGCTGCTGTTATAAAAAAATTCTGCTTGACTGATGAAAGTTCACGTTTTACACCATTTTTTGGCAACACAGGAATTACTAAACCCAAACTCTGTTGTCATTTTGTTATTCATACAACCTTGCAGTATATTAATCATCAGAAGAATTACTGGACTGTTTTATTTTAAACCAATCTAAGGAGTATCCAGAGGCTTTTTTAGTTGTTTTTTTTCTCAGAGTACATTGTAGGTTCACGTGACTAAAAACCTGTTTACTAAGAACAGAAAGAGCATTTTTCCCTCTCTCAGAACAAAACAAACCCCTGCCACACCTTCACAAGGACCCCTGACACTCTACATAGCACACTCGACTTGCCTCTTTCCCTGCACAAAGGGTTTTTACATGGAAAATAACAAAGAGGGTGTCTTCTGCTGTGTCAATAATGAGCATCTCTGTCAGTACCAGGTAATGCTGCTCAGATACATCTCATAATCTTTCTGGAAGTCACAGGAGAAGGAGCAGAAGCACAGGGCCGTCACCCATGGGGAACTGAAAGGAAAGACCTGTGCAAATGCCAGAGCCAGCTGAGCTGTCTGCTTGCTGCTTCCCGCAGTGCCTAATCCAGACCATGTCTGTCCAGGCAGTATTACAATGTATTTTTGCCAGCTGTGTGATAGTAGTTTGATAGCAAAAACAGGAACAGTGATGTTCATGCTGTCAGTTTACTGGTTGCCACTGACAGGAGGAAAGATCTCCTTTGCTTGAAAGACCAAGCACTTTCTGCTTTTCCAGTTTCAGGACTCTGACATAGCAACTTGTTCTTTTTCCCCCCTTCATTTTTCTTTTAAATTAGCCTTATTTAATAAAGGATTCTACTGGATTACTATATGCAATTGCATTTAGTGATACATTCCATTTTGCAGTGTATTGTAATGTAAGTTGTTAAGTATGTAACTAAGCATTTTAGAACATCAAACTATAAGAAAAAATATTGCAAGAGAGTCTTGCTTACCTACACATTGTAGTTGTTTAATGTTGATTTCTCTTCCCATAGTAGTGAAATGCCACATCCATATTTAAAATCTTAAGTATTGACAAAGTTTTCTGAGCATACAAAGCTGTTTTAGCATAATAAAAGACTGCTTGCCATGGTGCAGCTCCGCAAATGAAACCGCTCATCAATTTACCAGAAATCTGCCTACATACAAGGTGTTCTTCAGCCTTTTGGAAAACCCTTTGCTTTTCTCGCACAGGAAGAAATCCTCACCATGCCAAATTCCGTGACAAACCTCCACTGACTTCAATAAGGTCAACTGCTATGAGATTGACAGGGCTATAATTATGCTTTAAAATTACTCTTATGCCCATGCATTCACAAATAGGAACTGCAACAGCAGAAAGGCTTAATGCAACAGAAGGGAAGCGAGAATTTCAGAAAGAATATGCTGCAGTTCAAGATTAATGTGTTACTCACAAAAAAATCTAATTTTAATAGAAATTAAACCTCTAAAAATTATTTTCCTTAGTGTGTCAAAATCTCACATTTCTTCAGCTGTCACAGAGCACTGTTAGAAATGGATCCAGAATCTGCTCATTAAAGTGTGGTTTCTCAGAGGCTGAACCAGTATTTTGAAATTACTCCTTAATGACTAATTACCTATTTAAAAGCATGAGCAAACCTTTGACTTCATAGCATCTCCACAATCTTTCATGGTATAAAACCAAAATATCTTATATCTGTAATTACTTACCAAAATAAAGGACGTTTTTGCGTGGCAGTTTTGTTTGTAAATATTTTATTAAAAAAAATTCCTTTAATGCTATTAGTCAATACATGTGTAATAATACTTAATAAAGTATCACGTAGTAGTAGGTATTTTGGATTCAGGAATGTAATGGTTTTAACTAAATCATCAGAACTCTGTTCTGCTCCAGTCTCTTCTAAACTGTCATTTTTTTTCCAGAATTTAAACAAACTCATTCTTTGTCAAGTACGTCATCCTTAAGGCCTTGCAAACTTTTTGGTGATTGAACCAAAACAAAGAGAGAGCTCGGCTTTCTTGACCTGAAGATCACATTGCTCTTGAGCTTAGAAAGATGCCTGCGGTTTTCAAGCAGTTAGTGGCAAATCAGCAAGAAAGAAATCAAAGGAGAAGGGACACTTGGAAATCAAAACAGTAAAGTGCACAGTTATACTGTCCAAAATTGTATTAATCTGATCCAAAGAACTGACGGGACTGTGGATATTTAATACAATTTGAGTTGCATGGAACATACAATCACAATTGGACAGAAAGGATTTTCTTTTTCTTCCTGAAGTCATCTACAGGATTTTCTGAATTCAATTTTCAAGGGTAACATACTGCAGCAATTTGGATATTGATCGCTTTCCTAAGTCCGCAAGGAGATGAAGAAGGGGGGTAAGGTGTGGAGGGTTGCAAGGTGTCCTCATGCCTTCTCAATTTTGTTTAGATGTCAGTACTCTCCAGTTCCCTGTCCTCCAGCCCTAATGCAGCGTGTGACCTAGAAATCATAAAGAGTTTCTCTTTATTTGTGTACTGTCTTTGAGTTTGCTGGGATTGCTCTCCTGTTTGTTCTCTGCTGGTAGCCTTGAGGGTGTCCATCTTCTCAGCTGGTTCCTCCTCACAGTCCTGGTTTTTACTGGCTGGGGTGTTGGCAACTGACTCCAAGGAGGTGCCTGCCTCCTCCAGGTGGCTGTAGCCCTTATTGCTGCTGGAAGGCTCAGACTGGGAGCTCTGGGAGTCCGTCCTGGTAATGGCAGGGGGTGTTGAGGGTGGTGACCCCCCCAGATCCAGAGATTTGGAATAACTAGATGCCCTTACCAAGAGGCTGGAGTCTGGGTCCCCGCTGACAGATGGGAACTGAGACGGCTCAGTGAAAAGAGGACGCCTGGCATCGGGCAAACAGCTGGTGCTCTGCCGCCTGAGAACCAGCTTGTGCCTCCTCATCCCATCGCCTCCCTCGATGCGGCCACTGCTGAGGTCAGTCAGGCTGAGTTCAAACTCACCCCGTGGGATCTCCTGGGCTCCCCGCTCACCAGGGGGCCTCCGCCAGCCTCCCCCTCCACCACTTGGCACCAAGGGCAGAAGGGTGAAAGTGCTCAGTGAAGAGCCGACAATGGAGCTGGCTGTGCTGCGCTGGTTCCAGCTCTCTGGCGGGCTGCAGGGTGGGCTGGCGATGGTGCAGCCAGCAAGGGCAGCCCGCTCCCGATAGATGCTGTACACAGCCTCAGCCAGGCTGGGTGGCTGTGGTGGGGTGCAGAAGGATGACCGCCGTGGTGAGGATGCCAGGTCCGGCGGGGAAAGGGACATACCCAGTCCTGGTGGCCAGGAGCTCTTAGCCAGCATGGCTGCAGCACCCAGGCCTTCACCTCCAGGCTTTAGCTCCAGGCCTCGAGACTGCACATAATTGACAAAGCCGTTGAGAGGGGCTGAGGCCGGGGTCCCCCCATCCTTGGTCCGCAGGCTGTGGGCATCGATGACAGTGGAGTAGAGGTCACGCAGGTTGATGATCTTGGTCTTCTTGTCGCGGTTCTCATGCAATACTGCATTGGCGCAGATGAAGAGGAAGATTCCGATACCCATGATGAGAGGGCCCAGCACCTTCAGCTTGTCTGAATGCAAGTAGCTTGAGAAAAGACGGAAAAGGAAACCCACCGAGGCCTGGGGGGATGAGGAAGTGGGCAGGGACTGTGGGGACCCCCAGGTGGTAGCAGTGGTGGAGGAGTTGGCTCTCGAAAGTGACTCTGGATGGATCCCTGCATATGTCCCTTCTGGGGTCCGGGAGCGGTTCTTGGGGGTGCTGCCCTGGGGTGTCTGGTGCCAGCCTCCACTGAAGCTGCCTCCTCTGTAGACCTGGCTGGGCTTCGGCCAGTAACCCACCACAGCCAAGGCGATGCCCACCAGCAGTACCAGGATGCCACAGAGGGCAATCAGCCCCGAGACAGAGCACAGCTTAAGCTTGCCTTTCACCACCACCACATCATTTTTTCGCTTCTTTTTGGCCTTGCGTTTGCGCTTGGGGATTTGGCTTTGGGGTCGCAGAGGGTCCTGTTTCCTAGCTGAGATCCTCAGGAGGCCTCCAGTGGCGATCATGGCTGGCTGCCCAGAGCACTGCCACTCACTCCTGCAGCAAAAGGGAGAAGAGAAGAGGATGAGGACCAGAGGCAGACCTGCAACAAGAGAAATGTCTCTGTTTGCTGTTCCTCATTCAAACTCCTACTAATTGAGACCCTCCACAAGTGGAACGGAGGTTGACACCAACAGGACAATCTCCCTTGCCCGTACAGCTCCTGTATGTGTGAGAAAGGGACAGGAAACTGACGAGACAGACAATTAAGCAACTCTGAGAAGTGAAGCAGCCATGTGCCCCAACATACTCTTGCCAAACAACTATTTAACTTCTTTACACTCCAGGCAAATGATAGGCAGAGTGGTACCTGCTGGTGTAAACAAAAAAACCCCATATGGCTGGTCTCAGAAGGATGCCGAGCCCCACTCCCTAATGGTGCCTGGGGTTACACTGCACTCTGTGGTTAGTGATGTCATGCAGGACATGAAGGGAGGAGGGAAATAAAAGCAGGAAGATAGTATATTTGACCTATAGATACCATTTGTTTCATTACCCTACTTACACATTACTGGGAGAGTGTGTGTGTGTGTGTAGTTAAACATATTACTTGCCTTTCTTCAGTGAGTGGGAAAGGAATTGCTGTGCAATGCACAAGGGAAACATTTGAACACCAGGAAGTGGTGCCCTGTGAAAGTTTCTTCACAGCCACTTTGCACTTCATCTGCAATATTACAGAAATTCATCTCCTGCCTACAGTCCAGTGGAACCCCTTCTTTGGGAACACATGTGATGTTCCAGATAATGGTTAGGTAACAGAGACAAATACCCCCCTGCCCACCAGCAGAAAGCAGAGATGATGCTAGCAGGTAAGAGATGGCATGTCAAATTTTATTAACGGAGGAGCAAAGCCTTGCAAGTCACCTAGGGAAACAGTGATGACTGCTTGTAGGAAAGCCGGTACGGAAGTAAACCTTGAGCTTTTATGGCTTTTGTTTTACCGGACTGTCAGAAGTCACCTCTCTGTTCCAGTGATCAGAGATACAAAACACACCGTGCAGAAGCAATTCCTGCACTGTTGCAATTCTTTTCAGCAGATATTCTGTCATGCTAGTGAGGACTAAGTTCCCCTCCCCCCTTTCTCTTTCTGAGCGTCCGATTATTTTTTCCAAGATGGAGCAAAAGATGCCAGCACCAAACGTAACACCATGGACAAACTTCAATTTATTGCAGTAAAAGGTGATTAAGTAAGCAGCTAAAAAAAGATTTTGCTCCCCTTCCTCTGTTCAGCTTTTAAATCTTATTTCTTTTCTGTTCTTTTCCCAGATTTGCCACGTATGCGGTAATTTTATATCCCATTTACTTCGCTTATATTGTCCCCGGAAAAAGAAAGGTGCTGTCAGCGAGAACGTTGTCAAATTACTCTCCGAGGTACTGCACGCTCAAAACAAAGAGCGGAGACTTGTCTTCTCTTTCCTATCGCTGAAATAGTTATTAAAAAAAGCCCCAAAAAGGTCGACAAAAGAGAGCAATTTTTTGTTGATGCAAAAGTGTAGTTATATAGAGGCATGTTTGCTTTAACCGCCGGTTCGTCAGTCCATTTCTTTCTGCTGCCCCGCTAGCCAGCAGCCCGTCTCCTCTACCGCGGCGGAAACAGATTGAAAATCGGCTCCGAGCCACCTCCCCAGTCCCTGGCACTTAGTTTTGGGATGGAGAGAGCGGATGGAGGACGGCACCGCCGAACCCGCGGCCGCCGCCAGCGACCGCACGGGACCCCGCCGGGGACGGAGCCGCATCCACACCTCGAACCCACCGCTCCCGGCTCCCTCGATCTGGGTCAGTGGAAAGCAAGCGCGGTTTTGGCAGCGGAGCCGGTTTAATCCCTCCTCGCCGCGCCGGGCGTCACGGACCGGGCTGCTGGGGTAGCCTTTCAAAGGAGCTCCGGCTGCAGAGCCCGGCCTCGCTCAGGGGTCGCCGGGGACGTCGTGGGGGACGCGGCGGTCACTTACCGGGGAGGACCGGGGAGAAGCCCGCGCGGGAAGCGGCCGAGCCGCCGCAGGGAAGAAACTTTCCGGCCCGAGCGGGCATCCCCGCGCCGCCGCCGCCCCTCACGGCCCCGGGCGGGCGGGCGGCGGGGCTGAGCCGAGCGCCGGGCGCCCCCTCGGCCCCGCCGCCGCCGCCGGGCGCCTCAGAGAGTTCGGCGGGAGCGCTGCTCCCTCGCCATGCCGCATCCTTCCCGGAGGAGCCGCTGCCTGGAGCCTCCGCGGCCGGACCCGGCGCCGTTGCTAGGAGACGGGAGCCGTGACACAGGGAAACTGCCGCAGGAAGGGCCGCGGCCGTCGCCTCACCCCCTACCCCCCCGCGCCTCTCCCGCCACCTGCGCACCTGCGCCCGCCCGCGCCCAGGGACCCCGCCCACTAAACCCCGCCCACAAACCGCAGGCCACGCCCAATCACCAGACCACGCCTCTTTCGCCACGCGCCCCGCCCACACCCCGGCCCCGCCCCGCCCACACGGGGGTCCCGCCCCCGCCCGCCCTGCCTCACCCCGCCATGTGGTGTGTGGTGGGGTGTCCCGCACCCACTGATCCCATTTCACGCCCCCCTCGACCAGCAAGCAACTGACTGGTTATAGGGGAAGTGCAGCCATTCTTGTGCTTCACAGAATCATAAAATCATAGAACCTTTGAGATCCTCAAGCTCAACTGTACCTGTCTGCTACTAAATCATATACCTAAGGTGATTCATCTACCCATCTTTTAAATACCTCCAGGGATAGCGACTCGACCACCTTCCTGGGCAGCCTATGCCAGTGCCCAATAAACCTTCCAGTGAAGAAGTTTTTCCTAATGTCCAATCTGAACCTCCTCTGGTGCAACTTGAGGCCATTCACTCTCATCCTGTCACTTGTCACTTGGAAGAAGAGACCAACACCCGCCTTGCTACAACCTCCTTTCAGCTAGTCATAGACAGTGATAAGATCTCTCCTCAGCCTCCTTTTCCCCAGGCTAAACAACCCGAGTTCCCTCAGCTGCTCCTTGTAAGACTTGTTCTCCAGTCCCTTCGCTAGGTTCGTTATTCTTCTCTGGACATGCTTCAGGACCTCAATGCCTTTCTCATAATGAGGGGTCCAAACCTGTGGGCAGTATTCAAGGGGTGGCCTCACCAATGCCAAGTACAGGGACACAATCACTCCCCTGGTCCTGCTGATCACAGTGTTTCTGATACACTTCCTTGCTCTCTGATGGCAACCTTCCTGGAGCTGTCCTCTCGGACAGTGTGAGGTCCCATCTCCTTTTGTCACCTTAGTCCTTCCCAGGGTTTGCCCAGCCTCCCATTTAGGAGCTCAGCAACAGAAAGCAGGAAGCCCCTCAGTCTCCTTTTGACCAGTGATATCTCAGCAGCCTCAGGCTCAGCCACCTCACTTTTGCTTCCGCCTGCCTCTCCTTTCCCCGAGTTTGCAGGAATGGCTAGGGAGAAAGACAAAAAACAGGTGAAAAGATGAAGAAAGAGGTTGAAAGAAGAAAGTGGCAGCTGAGATACATCAGTGGTGTCACTCAGGATCTCTCATTTTTGGCAGAGATCAGGAAATGATGTTGTCTTCTGAGCTGCTTCGTGAAAACTCTAATTACATTGAAGTTGTCACCTAAGCGAGACATAATCTAGTGCATCCCATCACCCTGCTTCTTGTATTCGTGAGAGGAGATAACTGTTGATTGCTTTAGTCGAGTCTTGTTAGAGGTCCACTGTGAACTTGGAAGGCAAATCTCAGGCAGATATTTCAGTAAATACAGAAAAACTGGGCTTGGGTTTTCTCCTGACTTATGTTGCATGGTGCTCTGGGGTGGGTAGACCAAACCTGTCTTTTTCTACTGTGGCCTTGGGCTCCTCTTGAAGCTAGGGTGTGACCTAGCCTGGGCCAAACCAGCTCTCTCCTACCTCTGCTTGACCTATTGTGTGGGAAGACCATGCTATGTGTAAAACAGCCTGCCAGAAGCAGAAGGGCAATAAAGAGAACTTTTATGGACTCAAAGTGTGCTATTAAAAAGAAAGGATAAAACATGTAAAATTGTCAGAGAGATTATGCATATTCAGTTAGATTTTATGTATTCTGGCCTCAACAATTTTGTGATGCTGTGAATGCTCATCCAGACTGTGACATTACATGTCTTTCACCCCAACTATCAGTGCCTGGTTTGAGAACAAACAAATCCTAAAATTGCACATGTGCATTTTAATGTCATTTGCGGTTTATCTGAGCAAAATCACTCGGGGCACATTTCTTTTAGCACATATATAACTTCTGGTTATGCAACAGGCTTGAAATTTGAGATTTATTATTTAAGAACTTCTTTTAAAAGCGTGCTTTGAATGCTCTCGATGAACCCAAGTCTTCTGACATACAGTAATTTGCTTTGTGTTCAGCCCAGACTATCAGAGAAAACCAAACATATCACATCTGTTTCCACTGGAGACCTGTATCACATCAATAATGCAGCATCACCAGACTCCTTGAAAGGCTTCTGTGTTAGAGAAAGATGGAGAATGAGAGAGATTTTTTAAAGGGCAAAGAGCTCTTTTCCCTGAGTCACATTTTCTATTTCTGTCAAATGAAACCATTCTATTTAGGTATCTTTTTATACAACAGCTTTTCTGTATTTTCATTGCTAAATTTTTGAGTGATTAGGCTATCTTCATATTCACAGTTTTCAACTTGCTCTTAGCAAAATGTGTTATAGGTGAGGCCCAGTCCTAGAAAATATGAAATATGTTCCTGGATGAAAAGCAGCTGAGGGTGTTATTTTGCAGTAGCTAGCAATGTGGTCTTAATTGACTCTACATGGTGAGGACCAATTGTACAAGGGCAGGCTGAATCCCTCAGAGCAAGTTACCTTTTCAAGTTCAATATCCCTTAGCAATACTACAGATTATTCTTCTTATTTAACAAATGCATTGGGGCTTTGATGAAACATTTGTATTATTTTTAGTTGATACAGATTTTTGTGTTCCCAGAAGTGGAGTGATTGCAAAAGGCAGCTTTGCTATTGGTCTCGTTTACTGATTGCCTGAGTTAATTTGCAACTATCTGTATTTGCATTGACTACTGAGCACTGCTGGCAGGCTCAACTCCTGCCCTCTCCCTCTCCCTCTCCCTCTCCCTCTCCCTCTCCCTCTCCCTCTCCCTCTCCCCTCTACCCTCTCCCCTCTCCCTCTCCCCTCTCCCTCTCCCCTCTCTCTCTTTTAGGTTGTTTGAGTATAAGATGATAACCTTCATGTGGTTCTTCCCTGGACATGCTTTAATACAACAGTGCCATCAATTTTAGTATATCCACTTGAATAGGTTCCACCTGAGGCTGGCTGGGTATGTCAGCTCTAATCCAGAAGGTGCATAGCCAAGTCAATATATCTCAGCCCTCAGCAGGCCCAAGGTCCAAAAACAATTCAAAGGACAACTTAAAGTATTCAGCATACTTTTCTGAAATACTGTAGTATCTGTGGATTCCAGCCATGGAGCTACAGTTCCGCGTAGAGGCCTTACAGAACAAAAACAGAGAGAAGGCTCTTACTTGATATACTTGCAGAAGGGGCACAAGATTAAAAGGATAACTGTGAAAAAGGATTGTTAGAGGGGCAGTAGAAAAAGCGTAAGAGAGAGACAGCTTTCACAGACTTCATCTTTACAATTTCTCAGAAGGAGTGACAGAATATTGAAGGGTCATTGCCATCTCAACCTATATCCTGCTCACAGAGTGACTTCTAGTCATAACAGAGGCTCTAGCCTTAAGGCCTGTTTCAATTGTAGCTTATTTAGCTAATTTTAATTAGCTAATTTATTATTTTGATAGAAATAAATGCCAATGTACATTTGTACATATGCTTCACAGTCTATTCTGCTACGTGCCAAGGTTTCCTGAGTCTTTGATGCTGGAATTCATAACTTCATCTCATTCAATAGCTGGGGAAGTTGTAAGAGCATCACTACCAGTTTGGGCCCTGGTTTCAGAGTAAGTCTTTGTTTTTCCTTATCTCAGCCAACATGCTTTGTTTGTTTCCTGTGGCAGTGGAGATTCTGATATGATTAGTGGTGGATTAATGATAATTTGGTAACCGAAGAAGAAGAAAAGAGCATCACTGTGAATGAACTATGAGAAATCATCCTCACTGACAAAATATATGTTTGAAATTCTTACAGGCCTACATCAAATGCAGTGAATCTGCATTGTGTATTAGATTCGTCCAGTTTATGTAATATGTGGTAGAATCAGATGCAACATCTCTTTTTCATTGTGTAGCAAACCTAGATAACCCACTGAGAGTGAATGGCAACTTGCATGTCTGCTCTTCTTTCTAAATTAATTACAGCAGAGATACACATTGCTGAGAACATTTGCCGGGGTGAAGGAAATGCACAGACATGAAATCTAGTGACAGAAAGGTAAAGGAAATTAATATTTTAGGATGAACAAGCTTTTTCACACAGAAAAAAAGAAGGAACTACTGGTTTACCTCACTTCGGTTCTTATTGTCATTCTTTGTGAATAGATTTTAATTATCAAGGCATTAATGACACTAACCGCTTTACAAATATATATATATTTTTAATTGACATCTTGCAAATGGCTTGAAACCAGAGCAGACTGAACATTAAATGCTCCTGGGTCATCTATGACATATTGCAGGAAGTCTGTGATGGTTGCGCCCTCAGGTTATGAGCCATGCCCAGGGGCAGATGTCACTCAGTTGCCTCTAAATGTTCCGTGCATGACTTCTCAGCTGGCTTAAAAGGAAGCAGGAACCATTCAGCCATGTTATTTGCCTTCAGTTTTGATTTGTTGATACAAGGCAACTGCAAATAACTGCAAAAAACCTGTGTCTGTTATTTGTGGACACAAAAAACCACATAGAGGCTAATCAAGAACACTTCCAAAACTATTGGCTTGGAAGGCAAGACTGGTGTAGCATTTCCCCCAAATCACTGCAATTATTTTTTTAAATGATATTCCCCCCTCACTTGCCCACTTGATCAACCATGTAAGCTCTTTGAGGTGGATGCCATCCCAAAGCAGCTTGACCCTAGCTGTAATGAATATCTGTGTATACCTGTTTCATGATTAGCACCTTCTTATTGTTTATCTTTTGCTGTCAGTTTGAAGGTCTACAGCAAATTATGCGAATGTGTATGTTGTAAGACAAATTCATAAAATAGCTTTTTTTATCTTCAAGCCTGAGAAATACCATTTTGAGTCAGTGGGACAGCACTTGTGTGTGTATGACAAAGTGTATTGGGCAGAGGGTTGGGAAATGTTTTTATTGTAAGTGATATTAAAAGTACATTACTTGCATGCCAAAGCACTTGTAGGAGGGAACAGTGGAATGCACCAATAACATATGGCTCCCGCTGTCTTTTTTTTCTTCTAGGGCACTAGGTGCTAGAGAGATTTTTAGCCTTGGTAATTTAAAATTGTAGATGTTCAAAAATAAACACGATACCAGGATTTTTGCAACTATGTGCAAAGGTTTTTCAACAAAAAGAGAGGTGCTTATGCCTGTTAACTGCATTGCTCACTGCAAGTCACGGCATCAGAGGGTTCTGGCTATACGAAACCAGCTCAATCTGAAAGTACTCAGGAAGGAATGGTGGGCAGCTTGCCTCCTCAGCATGGGAACATCCATGAAGCAGAGTTAGTCCATCCAGTCCATGAGCTGGGTTAGCAACCCACAAGGAGCCATCATCAGATAGATCCTGACTAGTTATCAGATATTTTAGAGTTTTCATGTTATCAATATTTCTCCCATTTTCTTGGGGATACACCTGCTGCTTCCCAGCATATGCTTAGGCTGCTGAGGAGCAGGGCTGTCTTGTCATTATACAAAACACACAATGCCTGTGTTAGCTGGGGAAATTCCTCACTGGTCTGGTGAGACACTGGAACAATGCAATCAAGCATAATCACACTTATAATAAGATTATTTGCAGCAATCTACATAAAAGCATAGTCTGTCAGTCAGGAGAGTAAGACAATAATTTCATCCTTGCTTTTTAAGAGAAGGGTTTTCACTGAGTATGCACTCTGACTGCATACTTATGTACTTGTGCAGTTTGGTAGGTGTCTTTGCCCTACATTATTAAAGGATTAACTTAGCATTTAATAAATGGAAGGTATCACAGTATCTTTTTTATGTGCTGTCAAGAGAGATTAACCCAAATTTTTGACCTGTTTTGTTGGGTTTTGGTTTTTTTTTGTTTTTGTTTTTGGTTTTTTTTGTCATTTCCCTTCCCCCATGGCCTGCAACAATGTTTTTTCACTCTACACTGGACAGCTAATCATCACTGTCGAAAGACGACAAGCTAGTGCAGGGTACTCAACCAATAGAAATGGCTTTTATGGACTATCAACTAAAATTGTCACAACACTGATGAATTGTCAAGGTCCTGAAAGCTCCATGCTTCATTGCTATCACTTCCAGGGTGATACAAAGACTGCTTAAAACTGAAGGTCATATTTACCTAAGATTTAATGGTATATTTTAGGAATGTAAAGGAGCCCAGAAAATGTATTATTGCCAGAAGATCTGTTTCTGCCACCTTTTCCCCAGCTTCTCTGTAGAAAGATGTTGGGGTGAAGTCAAGAGCAAGTTTTAAATGCGTCCAGTACTGTTATAAACTGGCACAGGTGTGAACATCTCATGGAATTTTTGCATGTGGTAGGAGCTAATCCCTTCCCGGGCTTAAGTTAAGACAAAAGGGAACTGTTGAGTTCTTTGAGGTCTGTCATGCTCTGGACCAAAATGCCAGGATCAGTGCTCAGATATATTTTCTCTTCAGTCACACTTAATTTTTGTTTTAAATTATTCTAATTGAGAAAGGTACAAAAGTATATTTTCATAACTTTAATAACTGTTAAAACAGTGAGCTTTACCCTAAAGGTGTAGAACGGTGATTTAACAGTAGGTACTAAGTCCTAAAAGTAGACAGAAAAAAAATCCTATTCAGAACTAGAACCTGAACTCTGTAGTTAAATGACACTTAGGGACTCAGATCATAGGCCATAATTTATTAAATGGAGTTGTGACTTGATCATTACTCTTCTGATAATCATGACACTTATTGTACCTCTGCTTTGATTTTGAATGTTACTGTTACAACATTCAGTTATATTAGTCAAATGGCCTGTATTGTATTAATCATTCTCAATCAGTTTTGTAACTTGAAGGATATCATATTATACAGTTGAAATAAAGTACAACCAGCTAAATAGCTTTTCTGCATTGATACAAGCGAGCTGAATTTATCAATGATCTTATTGGCATCACAAAGGCTTCGTGGGATGACTTCTGTGACTGGAGTGCTGGAATGGAAGGATAGAGGCTCTTCAGGAAGGGCAGGCAGGGGAAATGAGGAGGGGGTGTTGCCCTCTCTGTGAATGACTAGCTGGAATGCATGGAGATGGACAAGGAGCTGACTGAGAGCTTATGGATCAGGATTAAAGGGAGAGCAGGGACACATGACATTAGAGTAGGAGTGTGCTACAGGCCAACCATCTAGGAAGAGCAAAAGGATAAGGCCCTTGTCCTCATGGGGGACTTCAAGCTTTCCAATATCTGTTGGAGGGACAACACAGAAGGCATTTTCTATCCAGAAGGTTCTTGGAATGTGTTGATGGTAACTTCCTTCTCCACGTGATAGAGGACCCAACAAGGAGAGGTGCTATGCTGGATTTCATTCTCACCCACAAGGAGGGTCTGGTAGAGAATATGCAGCTCATGGGCAGCCTTAGCTGCAGTGACTATGAAATGGTGGAGTTCAAGATCCTCAATGTAGCGAGGACAGTGCACAGCAATCTAACTACCCTGGATATCAGGAGAGGAGACTTTGGCTCTTTCAGGGATCTGTTTGGGAGAGTACCATGAGATGACGCCCATGGAGGGAAGAGGGCCCCAAGAAAGCTAGTTAATATTCAAGGATCACCTCTTCCAAGTTCAGGAGCAATGCATTACAACAAAGAGGAAGTCAGGCAAAAATGCCAGGAGGCCTACGTTGATGAACAAGGATCCCCTGGACAAATTCAGACACCAAAAGGATTCCTACAAAGAGTGGAAGCAAGAACAGGTAGCCTGAGAGGAAAACAGGGACATACTCTGAGCAGCCAGGGATCGGGTTAGGAAAACTAAAGCCCTGATAGGATTAAATCCGGCCAGGGATGTGAAGGGCAACAAGAAAAACTTCTATTGGTGTGTCAGTGTTAAAAGGAAGATCGGGGAAAACATGGGTCCTCTCCAGAAGGAAACAGAAGACCTGGTTATCTGGGATATGGAGAAGGCTGAGGTACTCAATGACTTTTTTGCTTCTGTCTTCACTGGCAGGGGTTCTAGCCACAGTGCACAAGACAGAAGGCAAAGACAGGGATTGGGAAAATGAAGAACCAACCACTGTAGGAAAAGGTCATGTTCAAGACGATCTAAGGAACCTAATGCACAAGTCCATGGGATGTGATGAGATGCATCTGTGGATCCCAAGGAAGGTGGTGGATGAAGTTTCTAAGTCATTATCCATCATATTTGAGAATTTGTGGCAATCTGATGAAGTTCTCACTAACTGGGAAAAGGGGAAATACAACTCTTATTTTTAAAAAGGGAAATAAGAAAGACCCAGGGATCTACAAGCCAGTTAGTGTCACCTTTGTGTCTGTTTATATATACATATCCTCCTGTAATCTCTGCTAAGGCAGTGTGGCCAGCAAGTCAATAGAAGTGATTCGGCCCCCCTACTCTGCATTCCTGAGACCTCTTCTGGAGTAGTGTGTCCAGCTCTGGAGCCAACATAAGAAAGATGGGTACCTGTTAGAGTGAGTTCAGAGAAGGACCACAAGGATGTTCAGAGGGCTGGAACACCTCTGCTATGAAGACAGGCTGAGAGAGTTGGAGTTGTTCGGCCTAGAGAAGAGATGCCTCTGTGTAGATATTGTTGCAGCCTTCCAGTACCTAAAAGAGGCACGCAAGAGAGCTGGATATGGAATTTTTACAAGGGAATGTAGTGATAGGACAAGGGGAAATGGCTTTAAACTAAAAGAGAGTAGATCTAGATTAAAAATAAGGAAGAAATTCTTCACTGTGAAGGTGGTGAGGCACTGGAACATGATTCCCAGAGAAGTCATGGATGTCCCTTCCCTGGAAGTGTTCAAGGCCAGTCTGGATGGAGCTTTAAGCAACTTGGCTGAGTGGAAGGTGTCTCAGCCTATGACAGGAGGGCTGAAACTAGATGATCTTTAAGGACCCTTCCAACCCAAACCATTCTGTGATTATTTTTTAAAGAATTAGCAACATCACTTGTGCTTGGTCTTTCTTTTGTTTTCATTGCCAAATAAATCTCTTCCCTTAAATTTAAAGACAAAAAATAAGAGAACCCTTAATTGTGCAGGCTAGAAGGATGTTTCTTGCTTATATTTTCAAAACTCCCACTAGGGTAGGCTATGACCTAGTTAGTCTATATATCTGAACAGAAATCAATTAACTTACTATAGTGATTCACTAGAGACACTGAAAAGAAAATTTGACCTGCAGGTCCTGTGGGATTATGTATGCAAGCAAAGTAACCATTTGGCCCCACATGTCAAGCACTAAATCTACTGGTCATGTAGTAAGGTAAGACCTTTGGGAGTCTCTACTGGCTTGGATGTTCCTGAAAATGGGAGATATTCCCTGCAGGAAGAAAATGCATGCCTCATCTTGTGATGCAGAACATAGCTAATTTTCAGTTTGTGTTTACATCTTTAGTTATTTTTAGACAGTTATTTTGCTGCGTTTTGTTTATAGATATTAATGGTGCAGAGAAGGCAATGGTGCCCCAAAGCACTCAATAAGACAGTACCTGGAATAATTTTTTGTTTTCCTGAAATGTAGTTGTGAGTTGATTTGGCTGTTGAACAGGAGACTAGGAAGGGCCTTTTTTTTCTCTTGGCTTGTTTGAATATTTTGGGTGTGAAATGAAGCTTGCCCTGTATGCTAGTTAAAAAAGCCTCAACTCCTCCATTTATTATGCATTCTTTTTTCAGTAAATGCTTATTACTCATGCATAGCCAGGAGTATGAGGATTATAGATGCATTAAGAACTGTTTATTTGATTTTAAAATAACCAAACTTGCTGCACAGGGAGGCTGTGGAATCTCCTTCTCTGGAGATATTCAGAACCTGCCTGGACATAATCCTGTGCAACCTGCTCTAGGTGAACCTGTTTAGCAGGGAGCTTGGACTAGATGATCTCCGGAGATCCCTTCCAACCACTACCATTTTGTGATTCTGTGTAATCAGAGCTTAAGAAAACATTAAACAGGTATTTCCAAGTAATACATACAGGTATAAATCTGGCCTTGGATTAAGAAGTAGTTGTCTCAATCACCACTGCTGGTGAGGACTCAATCACAGTCAGAACCCATACATTCTTGGTTACTTTTGCTGTTCCTTGGTGTTCTCACCACCAAACTCTGTGTCAGTTCCTGTCTCAAATATAAAATATTGCATTGCAAGTGGGTGGAATTTATCTCACCTAACTTTGGAAGGCTATAACATACCTACATCACTTCTAGAGCCTGACAGATCTGATCTTCTGTAGGAATGGCAGTTTGAAAGGAATGGTTTTCTGCGATTACCTGTTTCCTCCTATTGATTATGGCAGAGCCCTGGACTCTCGATTTTCATGTTACAGATTTTCACATAGCAGACTTGTACCTCTGCTTGCCTGTACTATTTACATGACTCCCTCTAAAGCATTATGCGTGCCGTCATGAGAGAACAGCAAAGTACTAGATCTCAGAGTCAGGTTCCCCAGATTTCTATTCTGCATCTCATGATGATTTCTACATCACAATATCTAACTATATGCACACTTCAGCGTCTTCATGCATCTCTTTTTACTTATGGTTCCTTGAGGGAATTCTGCATATGTCTTGTAGATTGACTACCTTTTTCCCTCTGTATTCAGAAGTTTAAATTATTCCTGGTTAGAAATTCGACTGATGAGTGTGCTGAAGCGTAGACAACAGGTTTTGAGAATGATTAGTGGTTGGGACAAACACTTCAAAAGAATGGCAGGTTGTTTCATTTCACTGAGCAACATTTTGAGAGCAGCAAATAACTCCTGAGTGTCAGGATCATATTGTAGTTGTGACTTAAATAACAAGAAGTGGTTGCAGAACATTTGGGTGTGGAAAAATGTGTTCTTAAAGTTGCGTAATGAGTTTGCTTCAGCCCTTAAGCACAGATACCAGAATGAGAGGTGCTTTAGTAATCAGGAAAAGTCCTTTGTACTCTGAAAGCCTCCCACCCTTACCTGCTATTAGGTAGTAGGCTATATGGCTGGGATTGGGGAAGCCATGGAGAAGGTCATAAATAACCATGTCT
Source organism: Phaenicophaeus curvirostris (assembly GCF_032191515.1). NCBI lineage: Eukaryota > Metazoa > Chordata > Aves > Cuculiformes > Cuculidae > Phaenicophaeus > Phaenicophaeus curvirostris. The sequence goes on along the minus strand of NC_091394.1, from coordinate 46,923,096 downwards.
GTAAGACTGTTAAGCATATCCTTATTTACAAGACTGTGATTTTGGAGGTGTTTCATAGAGGAATTTGAAGCAGTAATTGTACTGAACTGAGGCAGTACCAAATGTTAGGTGTGATTTAGGGACATCTAATCCAGTTCTGGCATTCCTCACATTATTCCATTTCCATCCACTTGGAGTCCCTGGTCTATCATTAGGCACATGCAGCTGAGTCACTAGAGTTAGTTTGCTCACTACAAGATTGCAATATGAAGGGCATAAGGTTCATTTTAACCGTTAAGTTGCAGGCAGTGTTATACTTGCGTGACTGGCACGATCGACATATCGGGGACTGAAATATTTACAGAGATTCTGAAAAGTTTACAAATACTATAACTGGCTAATCGAGGAGCTAGAAAGGGGAGAAAAAAATCTTGAAAGGTCAGTTGTGACCAACTACAGAGAGCATTATAGGATTTCTCAAGCAGGAGACAAGCCACAGTATCCTCATCTGAAAGGCAGCATAATACACAGACCATGAACTCTGACTAAACTTCACGTAATGGATCTAAACCCAAAGATTGCTGTCTTGATTTGATGTTTGCATGACTATGTATGCCCTTTCTCAGCATGAAGGTAGTCAACATGAACTTTAGTTAACTTCATCTTGAAAGAGAAAGAATCTGTTACTTTGCTCAAAGGAGAACTCATCACCTGGGACTCCATGGTGACACGGTCTCCATCTGAGCACCATTACCTGTCTCCCAAGTCAGACTGGCTCCTTAGAATCCTATGACCTCACCTTCCCTAAAGGTACCTCATAACACAGAGGGACATGCTGGCTTGCAGCAAGTACAAGTATTTTTTCTCTCTGTATCAAGAAACCACAGGCTTCTTCATTCTGGATATAGAGTTAAAACCCTGACTCCCTTTATCGTCCCTCTGTGGCTGATGGTTCTCTATCTCAAATATAATATAGTGGTGAGGCTTTTTTTTCTATTTTCAGTTTTCAAAGAGTTTCTCCATACTAATTGTGGGAAATGTTTTACTAAGAATATCAGACATGCCATGTGGGATCAGGTAGAAAACTGATCCACTGACTTCAGTATTTTCTCTCTCATAACATCTTGAAGAAACCTCACAGTAAAACTGTGCTGTCTAGTTTTAAATTCCCCTCCAAAGATTAAAATGGTAAAGAATTAACAATGTGAATACAAGGTGAATTACTTCTTTTTTAGAGAACTAATATGAACTTTAATTTTGCATAAAAGGAAATTTTGAAATTGTCAAAAGGTCATGCTTGCCTAAACTTGTTAAATAAAATTTTTTTTTGACCCAAATGCCTAATACTTTTGATTTTAGAGAGTTTATTGCATTCACTGAATGACTATGCTTACCCCATCCTCAAATTTCTCATGCAGCTGATGTGGACCCAGACTTATGCTCTCTTGCACATAGGCCTGTAAATGACTAAAGCAAAGATGCAGAGGAATTGTCTGAAGAAACTGAAGGGTCGTGGAAGGGATTGATACTCTAATCTGAAGTCTATGTGGAGTCCCTCTTTAATTGAAATAAAGAATAATGGAGCAAGGCAGATGTGGATAGACTTTCTGATGGATTCTGGTAATGGAAAGACAGTAGTTCATTAAACATAGCTATATTGCAAATAAATTAAGCTGATTTGTGTTCTTTATCAGTGGAAGTAAAGAAAAATATCTTTCCTGTGCTATTTGTGACAAAAGGGATGCAAAAATATTATCTGAGCAAGGCAAACTTGTCTTAGAGTATTAAACTCTGAAGTGACAAGATACTGTGATGAATTTCTATCCTCCAGAGCTTTGTGCAGTTATTTTATAGTTAGTGATAAAATAAATGAGGTGCTTGGCATTTATGGCAAGGTGATCTGGGAACCAGTGGAATAGATAAGAAATTTATTTTATCAACTTTTCACTAATTGATATGAAAAATCAGGGAAGGGTTTTGTTCCTAGTCATACCAGCGCAGATTTTCAGTAATTCTGGTCTCAATGAATGATGAAATTGATGCAACAGAAGGTGGCCTTTGTGTTGCAGACAAGTGAGTCTCAAAGTCTGTATACTATTAGTTTTACTCCTTGTAACAACGGCTTTTGCAATTTATATCACCTAGAGGATCGTTTAAAATGTCAATCTACATGCCCCTCTAAGCTCACATCTGGGATGAACCAAATTTAAATATGAAAAAAACCTGAATTGAGGTTATTCTAAGTGGACTATTGTCATATTAATGCATAATAGATGAAATTAACACCTTTGTGGGCTATAACACCCAACAGAATAGAAACTTTGAGACCAAATTTCTAGAAGGTCCAGCTGAAATTTATGGTTCCCATCTAACAAGCCCTGTGCATTGTATAAAGACTTTCCCATCCTTGACAGTGGTGGGGCTCATCCATCTGCAGAAAGCCCAGGGTAATCCATGCTGTTGTGAGACCCACAGTACTGCATTATCCTGGTTTGCTACAGTCACCCTAAATCTTCTGCCAGTGTGGCGTGGAGGCAAAGTTCATGTTAATGTAGGCAGCACTACTCTGTTAAAGTGTTGTCAGTGAAGTTGCAAGAGGTTTGTGACGTGGGAAGTGACTAATTTCTCTCTTGTTCTTCCACAGCCAGTCTACTCATTTTGGAGCATCAGCCATGATGATGAATTTCATACATATATAAAATGAGGATGTCATGGAACTGACACTTTCTAATTCTACTCTCAGACTTTTTTAGAGCTGTTGCTACTAGTTCCCACTCAGATACAAACTTCCAACACTTCATATGTATTGGCATGAAAAGTACTGCAGACATGAAGCAGAAACTTGGCTGGGCTCCTGTCACACCCCAAGGTAGACAGAGTAGCATGCAGAATTGTATTTAAACATTTAGTTTATTGCCTATAATGTTACAATTCTAAGTCAAGAATATAAGCTTAAGCCTAGACCAATATTAGCATCCTATAAGGGTTTGAAGAAGGAGTATACAACTCCTTCTATATCACAGAAGGAGTTCTGTGATAGAGTCTTTAGATGTTTCCTCAAAGCTGCTGCAAGTGAAGTTTCTGCAAACACTCCGGTGCTCATGGATTGTTGATGTAGGTGGGGATCTCAGACCAGCTGAGAGGGAGCTCCAATTAGTGCTTGCTCCTCTCATTCTCTTATAGTCCATTCTGGAGTGATAATATCTGGAGTACCAGTCGGCCCATCTCCTTTACCTTTTGTCTGTGGTGCCTATGGTAGGGGACGCAGTGGATTGCAGTGCAACCCCCACCAGTGTGTAGCAATCTAGACAACTCCAGGGTCGTAGATCAGGATGTTTCCATCACAAAAAACTCATAGTCTAAACCACAGATATAGATTTCTATTCACAAATCTTATTAATACTTTTGTTTTGAGGATCACCTCTGAGCCTTTGTTTTTGTTCCGCAGTTATGATGAGCATCCATGATGTACCTCTGCATACCTGCGTTGGTATGCGGGAGGGAAGGCGTGACCATGGGCCTATTTGGTCAAACGAGTGGCAGAGACATAATGGCTCATTCTCCCCGACTCATCCTTGCTGCACAGGTGGGCTCTGGTATGGCTGCTGATGTGGAGTGGCCACCAGACCTCCATCTGGCCCCTCTCCACCCCTCGATTCAGCAAAGCAGCAGCCCTCTTCAGCGGCTTCAAGGAGAGGGGGGATATGTCATCTTGCGACCTAATTTGCAGCAATTTCCCAGCCGTACGAACTACAAAGAAAAAACAGTAGAAAGAGACAAAAAGCCAATAGAAAGCTGCTGTAAGGATGTTCTACAACACTTTGCAAGACATAACTGGAATTTATCTTGTAAACCAACTAGGGAGAGCTAATGGTAAGGGAAAATTTTGTTTAATCTTTCATGACAAGTAACAAAATTCTTTCTTAAATCACTGTCTTGAGAAACAGAGCATATCCTTAATTATTTCAAGATATAATTATGAAGATATAATATTGCTGTACATTTTGTCGTTATATAATTTGGCTTCATAAACTCATAGAATGTTTTTTGTTGGAAATAGCCTAGTCCAACCTCCCAAGCTTCCTTAAAGCATGGGTTTACACAATGCTCAACAGGTCTGTTGTCTACTGCTAGACAAAATAAAAGACTGAGATTTAAAAATGGATTGAAGTGATCAGTATGGAAAGCTGCTAAAGGTACCATCAGGCAAATACATAATCTGAAGACACTTTTTGTTTATGCAAAGCACTTAAAAATTTTGAAAGCCTCTACTGAAGAAAATGTAGCTGCTCCCGTTGCTTTTAAACCTAAGAATCAAGCTTCTTTTGAATCTATTAAGCACAACAGCAACTTAAACATAGGAACACATAACCATTTAAATCAAGGGAATTTTTCTGGGTATTGTTCAGTGTTTTTATATATATTTGTTTGTGTGGGACAAGCAGAAGAAATAGATGCCACAGAGAAGAAAATGAACAACCAGAGCCAAGGGATACACTCTGAATAAACACTGAGAATGCAGCTCTGAGATGAATGCAAGCCTACAGCAAAGCCTTAGAATTAATGTCAGCTGGAAAATGGTCTGGAAATAAAGCCAAAGCCAAAGTACTAGTTTCCTTCTTTCATATATCTATTTCATGATTTCCAGTGTAATAGCTTGGAGCCAGAGAAGGGTCTGTTTGCTTATTCAAATAAAGGACTTTGTTATGAGGAAAGGAAAACCTAAGAAGTGATATAGACCCTTTAAGCAATGGCAGCATCCTACCAATGATGCTGCAATAATGCGAGATTTTATCAATGAATTTGGACTATCTACAATTAGAAACTTGTTATTTGCCTGATATATTTTCTGTGGTTTGTTTGTATTGACAGAACTGTGCAAAACTTATTCATTTTCATAAGGTGACTGAAAGGTAATTACTGCCCCAGCTCTGAAATTATTCTTCCAGCTTTAGCCTTGCTGTGGCTATTTGCTTGAATAGAGACACTCTGATCACAACCGAGTAGTTAATACGTTATATTATTGCAAACATTTGCTACACCCATTTGTTAGAAGTTTGGGGAAGTCAAAATTAGATAGCTCATAGCAGAGCTAAATAACATTTAGTTTTTGGAAAACAATGCATGGCGTAAACATTCAAGGTCAGAGCTTGAATAAAAGATTAACTCTGAAGGCAAGACTTTTTAAATCCTAGCAATTCACATTGACACTGGTATTATAACAGGACAGCACCTTACTTGGAGAAACTAATAAACATTTGAGCAACAATGACCCTGCTGTCGACATATCAGATATGATACCAGTGGATGTATGTGACATTTACTGGTGAAAGCATAACCTGCCAGTCTGAAAATCTATTCATATTATTCTGTTTGTTAGTGTCTCAAGTGATGACAAATGTATTCTTTTAGCAGCTGAACAAGTCTTCCATGGGAATATTCCTTTATAATAAATTATGACTCAAATTTTGCACTTGGCTGAAAATGAGAGATTAATCATGGTGGTCATTTGTCGCAGGCTCTGTAACTCTGGAGAAACAAATCTCCATATTCAAAAATGCAACGAATCTGCTTATACATGTTAGCATTTTCTGCTTCTATTTTTGACAATGATGCCATTCTTATTTTTCTTCTTTCATATGGTAAAGTGCACTGTGGGGTGAGGTGAGCCATGAGCTCTGTACTTACTGTAATAACAATAACAACAACAGTAACAATAATAATAAAACTTTTTTTTTCTCTCCATGGTATTACAAAGTGCTTGAAAATGTGGTGACAGAGTCATGTTAGTGGGCACTTGCAGTTAAAAGAACAGTTCTTTAAACATGTGAAGTTTGTAGTTATGGTTTATGACTATAGATGATCCAATGTTAAGCTCTCTTTGCAGGACTGAATCAAATGCCATTTCCAATTTTTGTAAATATTTTTAGGAGCTTGATATTTTTAGTCAGCAAGGAATGGAAAGCAAGGGGAAAAAATATGTGGGGATCTTACAAGAAACCTTGACAATAACTTTCTTTTGTTAGTCTGCACAAATACTTTTCAAAAGCATATAGGGGAAAGCTGCAGTTTTAGAGAATAAGAACTTGACTAGGATTCAGTAGAAAAGAAAAAGAAACAACTGCTTTTTATTCTACTGTCAGATACCTTAGTGGCACTCACAGCTGCACTGTGTAAAATATAAATTTACCTTGGTGTAAGTGAGAGAAGGCTTATACCAAAGCTTGGGTGTTTTGGAAACCAGCAGCATCCTAAGTTGTGATAAAAAACAGATGCTGAAGCACTGGAAGCTTAGAGCATATTTTGGTTGAATGGACATCTTCATTGTCAAAAGCACAAATCCTCAAAGGCTTGTCTTCATTGTTTGCTTGTTTTAGGCTGAGTTTTGTCACACTGAATAATACCTGAATTTGTAAGTAATACACTCTCTTGAGTGGATCTCCTTGTCTGCACTTTAAAGTGGGTCCTGCTTCAGGTGAGGCTGGCGCAGATGTCCTCCAGAGGCCCCTTATAGCTTCAGTTATGCCACAGTCCTGTGGGCTTTGGTCACTGTTTTACATGAGGAAAATGTCAGAGTTTTGTGTCACTTCTGGTATAATTGGTAGAATTATTTTTCCTGCATGAGGGAAGGAACAAACTTGTGCTTCTTTTTTTTTTATTGTGATTAATATGCATTGGGATGTGGAAGGTTTTGCATGTTGCCTGCACTTTTTGGCTGCTGCATTTTAAAACTTTTGGGCTTCCATTTGGTTAGCAGGGATATTACTATTGTCAGCCAATATGTAACTGTACCTAAATCATTATTTTTACTGCTCCAGTACTAAATTTGGCCTAACCCATTTAAGTCATTTTTAGAGACAGATTTGCATTTGAGCTGGTTATGTGAATGCCAAGTTTCAGCCTACAATGACTGAAAACAGCTGAATAGTGAAATAGTGAGTGACACTGTTTATAAAGGAAACAGCTCCTGACCCTTGATGACAGCTTTGTGAATATGATGATACAATCATTTGAGTATCTTCCATCTTGCTCACAGTTATTATTATGTAGGTTCCTAATTTGTTGCCTTCCTCCGTCATCAGAACATGTTCTGCAAGTCTCATTTTTACATTGCTGTTATTTAGTTCTGTCTGTTTTCTCTGAGTGAAGGGCTGCAATATTTATAATATCACTTGCAATTATTTTCATAGAGCTACAGTCTGCCTTTGGGCATAGCCTTCAGACAGGGATACTGCAATATGTGGTGCCATAGCTAGGATAGCCCCAGGAGATAACATGCTTCAGATGTTCCAAGGCAGAACATTTTTTCTTGTTTTACCTATTAGCTGGCTAGTAAGTTGTTCTTAGCCTGTGTAGGCATGAGTTTGGCCAGCCCTTAAATCAAGTCACGTGTGCTGATCAGTGCATGTTTGTGTGTGTTTATATGTGTAATGAGTGTATCTGGCAGAAGTACCAGTACTTTACACTGGGTGCATTATTGGAGTTTTGAGTTTTGGAGTCCCATTCTCTCTCCTATGGAAGTGAGTCCGAGCTCTGGAGAAGTCAGGCTCAAGCTCATATTCACAGTTCCCGTGTTCATCTCTGAATGTTTGCCTCACACCAGGGCTCTAATTTGCAGGGAGCAAAGCACAGTTTTGTGTCAGGGAGTCTAATGAAAATCTCTAATGCTGCATATTTAGTCCAAAGGGCAAAGTGTGAATGTCACCAATGTGTTAGATGAACTACATAGTCTATAATTTTTCCTGAAGCATACCAACAAGATAAAATTTTGTATTTTGAACATTTCCACCCTCTATTTAAAAGAAAATAAAAAAATAAGAGAGAAGTATTTTGGGGGATATCTTTGCTCTGTCTCTAAACTGGATCCTGAATTTTAAACCTAGATGCTCACCTAGCCATTTATACGTGCATGACTGAACAGATTGAAAATATGTAATACTGAAAGATTTCACATAAAGTGTGCATCCATTCATCCATAACTTTGGGTCTGTAGCATTTATTCATATTTGTCCATGGAAGGAAATAAGGAGCTAAAGAGAAGAAAGGGCCTCTTTTCTCTCTCCAGTATGGAATGTAGATCTGGTGCTCAAAATATTAAGGAGAAAAGGTGAAAATTAAGGCTTTGGAGAAAATATCTCACTTTACGCAGGAGTTTTACCCATCATTTTGGGTCTCCCTGGTTTCAGGTCTCCCAAGACAACATGGATTATTTTTGAGGAAAGATATATATGTGTGTATATGACTTTTTAATATCCTTGCATATATGATCTTTATAAGTGGATGGTTTGGGGTTTTTTTTTTGTTTTGTTTTGGTTTTTTTTTCGTCTAAATTCAGTCTTTAATGTCACCCTCTGAGTTACTGGGGTCATATAAATTTTCTAGCAAAGAAATCTTGACCTGTTAGGTATTGACACCTGTAGTTGAATGGGATGGGGTAGCCTTAAGAATACTTGACCAATTGGTTCTGCTGTAGCATTTACAAAGCCTTTGGTTTAGCCTTGTTAGACATTTTGTGCCTCAGATTTTATACACTGTTTCAAGTGTCTCTTTATACATTATTCATGTTCCCATCAGCACAATATGGAATTTTGGCATCTTTCCAAGGATTGGTAACATTCAGTTCCAAATTGAGACTGAAAAGGAAAGCAGGGAGAAAAAATATCATATTTCTCACTTTTGCTCAAATTTATCTGACCGTTGACCTACTTTATTTTCTTAAATAGCATGAGAGATAAAAGTGGATTGATGAGATAATTTCTACAGGTATCTGAGATCCAGTGAATTTAAAATAGGAGAAATGCAGTCTTAAGGAGACTTGGACAAATTTACCATTGGGATTATGCCAGACATAGATAGTATAGATTTTATTGGAGTTTTCTCCAGATTTTTTTCCCAGAATAGGAAATTCTTGGCAGTTAAATTTTCAGACACCTTATCCTACATCAAAAAGACTGTGTGGAACACAGGAAAAAAAAAATGTTAGGGATTACTTGCTCACCTGCACTATGAGCTGACCAAGAAAAGAGCAGCATTCCTTAAATTCAAGTTCCTTACTGTGGCCAATCATGCATTCTGGAGCAACACCTTAAGCACTTAGAGAAATGAATGACTCTGAACACTCCACACGATCATTCTGTCATTCACCTCTAAGTGTATGCTTAAGTACCAGGTTGAGCAAGGCCTTCTGAATGCTTCACTCTACGTGGTATCCTTGACTTCTATGCTGTTATCACCATTATATGGAGATTTTTTTTTAGCCTGTCTTTTTAACCTTCAAAACCTGTATTTTCTCCAGGCTCTTTGGGAAGACTAGGTTGAAAGTTGAACAGTCTTCAGCTTATTTTTCCTCATGATACCTACTGAATATTTATGTGCTGAATTGTGATGAGCTGTCCTTTCTATATTGCATATTACTGGGTATTTTAATTCATGAGATGGGATTCAGAGCAGAAAGGTGCTTCTGGAAGTTTTTATAGCTCTAAGTAAATAAATGAGACAGACAAGTTTTGCCTTTTTGTGTACATCTTCAGCAAGTATGTTTCTTTCTCTACTCTTTATTTTGTTGCTCTTCTGCAGGGTCCAGCTACCTCAGTGATAGACACCATGTGAATCAAAATAGATAAAACACAGTCTCTTTTGAGAGAAGAATAAAACAGAATTGAGAAACTACTCTCTTTTATTAATTTGTTTTCTTTCTGAGTCTGGAACACAAGTAGTTTCACCAGAATTATTTTGACAATATTTCTCAGCTGTCCTCAGAATACCTGCTAAGGAGATCCCCCTCTTTGACTTCCGCACATCCTGAATTCTTCCATTGTGTAAGTATGAGAAAGCCTCTTAAAAAGTTGTCACAGCAACAAGAGTTTCACCTTTTGATTTTTATCTTCCCCCACTCCCAAGTTACTGTGATTTTCACTAAACTCAAATATTTGCTTTTTTTGTAAAACCAAGGAAAATTGCAGAGATGTTGAGAAAATATGATCAGATTAATCTTTCCAGGTTTATGCAACATATAATAAGGGCTTTAAATAACAGCTTAATAATCATGAACCCTTCATCTTTGTTTGATGTGTCAGGGTCTGATTCTGCAAAGATATGCAAACCTGGTACAGAATTAGAATCATGTCGTATTGATAATGTCCTTGAGTTGAGTGAATGAGTTGGTCAAATATTGCCCAAAAATTCTTATTAAATAACTTAAAATATTGATGTAGCATTCAATACATGCTTTCAAACTGTATGATTTCCTTGCATTTCTCCCTTCTTCTCTTCCTTCCTTCTTTTTTTTAATATTTTTATTATTCTATTTTGCTTCTGAGAAAGGCAGAAGACAGACATGAAAAGTGATTATTCAATATTTGATGCCTTAACAAATGGGCACTTTTTTCTTTAGTGAAAGATGCTTTTAATACAATCATAGCATTTGAACCATTACTGTTACCCACATTAGTCAGAATTAGTCGTTAAGGCATCTGAGAGCAGAAGCAGCATTAGCTTCTGATTGAGGCATGGGTTTATCTAAGTTTGCTGTGTAGTATTGAAAAAATTATATTATTTTCCTGATGCTTACATCCTAAGGGATACTTGGAGTTCTTGGAACCACAGGGGTTGTGTGATATGCAGGATATTAATGTTTGTAAAGATCTTCTAGGTTCCTGAGATGGAAGAATCTACAGCAGAGGGAAGTATTAGTATCTTTAATGTTATGTTGCAAAAGAACATCGAAAACAAATCTTCTGGTACATTAGAAAAAAAACAGAAATGAAGATCCATTCCCTGAGTTTTTTAGACACAGATTTGCTTCACTTTTTTTCCCCAACAATTACAAAATGATAAAAAGCTAATTCTACCACAGGGAACTTTAAGCTTTCATTCCAAAGGATCTTTATTAATGTATTTTTGTAAGTAGAGTCAGAGAATTTTATGCTTTAGGAGCAAAATCTCACTGTGCCTGGCACCGGCGAAGCCCTGCTGCAGTAGTTACATCCTTTTATGTTGTGGGTAGGCTCACATTACCAGGGCATTTTGTGGAAAATAGCAGACCCTGGTAATTGCTGTATATTAGCTGTTCTTTCGAAATAGTAGCTCCGCTACAAACACTAAAATTCACCGATGTAAGTATTTTGAGAGAGTGCCTGGTTATCCATCCAGCTTAGTTCCTCTGCAAGAAAGTAGGCAATTTTTCAGTATTTTCACACCTTAGTTGTCTAAAGAAAGAGGGGCACCATCTCATTTTGAAACTTGTCTGCCAGTGCACTGGTGAACCCTCAAAATTTCTTTCTTTATTGACTGAACACATGGAATGGGATGTGATATGACCAATAAATAGTTTCACTTAAGTAGAGGTGGATCAGTTTCATCAAGAACAGTATCTACAAGATAATTAAGTATTGTCTAATGTCACTGTGTTAGGAACTTAGAGCTTATGGACAGAGCAATTCGCTGTAGGTAGTAAAAATGAGTACTATTGAAGTGTTTAAAGACATCTTGTTGAAACAGTGTACAATAAGATCGGAGAGAAAAGTAATTTTGGAAGCCTTAGGGAAGTGAATGAGGCTGGGAAGGCAGAGTAAGTTAACATTATGTCTCCAGTTATATGACTGCTTCTTTCTTTAACATACCTTAGTTTTATTTAAGAGACCTAGAAGAATATTTCTAATGAACTCCTATTTGCATAGTGAAATATTGCAGTACACGTTTCTTCAAGAAAGGTGGCTGAGGAGCCAAAGGTAGTAGTATATGTAGAATTAGATCCTCCTGGTTTTGTGCCAGTCTCTGGTTTTGTTGAGTTCAAAAGCATTTGGTTTAGATATAGTTTGGTACCTTTATTTGTCATAAGATAATTAAAAGAAAGATTTTTGATGAGTTAAACCCTACGTGGAGCTGAGACACTGCAGACTTAAGTTTTATATGGCTCTATCACAGAGGCATCTAGAAGACTGCATGAAATAAAGACAAAAAAGAAATATCATTTTCTCTGCCCCAGCCCCTGGGAAGAGTGAGTCTCTACATGGCTCTTTCTTCGTGTTTCTCCTCTTTACCAGCATTTGTTTTCTGAGAGGATATTCTGTGTTTTACCCTTACTTTGAACATTTGTTAATCAGTCTAAATGAAATAAAAAAGCAATGGGTTTTATAATAGCATCATTTGGTAGGAGCTGGAAGCAAAAGGGAACTGTGCAAATAACAGCTCCTTCAAGACCAAAACGTGTGAAGAAAGTCTGCTGATAATTGACATTAAAAGTGTTTGAGCAGAAAACAAAGAAGGATGCTTCTGATTTAGGGATCAGTTCTGAACAGCTCATGGCCACCCCGAAGACATGGAAGTTCAAGAAAATTTAGAGAAGAGGAGTCAAATAAATATTTGTGTTTAGTGTATGCTACTGCTAAGAACAAACTGAAGTGCTGGGGAACATCTATATTTCTGCTACAGAAATGAAAAATGCAGAAGGAAAGGCTAAGTCAGCTCACTGGTTGCCCAGCCTGGTGTGGAGAGAATCTGAGCTCTGAATTATAACAATAGTTGACAGTGAGTCAGTAAAAAAATAAATAAGCCTGAAAACTATTGAGAAAAACATATTTCCAAGGATCTTTTAATTTGGTTGTGTAAGAAGGATATCTGATCTCCTCTTTCTTAATTACCACTTGATACCACTAAGGTGCGCGTGTGTGTATAATTATACATGTATAATATAAATTGCATGGAATCTATTTGGCAGCAGTTTATATAATCTTTCAAATCCAATTGTTCTTGAGTTTGAGCAAGTAATAATAAACTATTGTTGCTTCATATGATCATTAGACTGTGTTAAAGTGCGACATTACAAAATGGAGTAAGTGCAATGTCATCTCCCTGTTCTTGTGAACTTAATACATGCACAGGTCCAAGGTCTCTGAGTCTCAGGTCTCCAGGCTTGGCGCCTGAAGATGGTGTGAGCTCTGTTCTTTTGGATTTTAGCTGTGTGCATGCTGTATTCAATTGTACTTTGTATTAAAATAGCTCAACACGGCCCCTATCTGAACATATGTGCCATTTAAATTATAAACATGACAAATCAAACCAGAGCAGGAAACAGAAAAGAAAAAAGATGACTAGGAAATGCAAAGGCTGCAGCTGCTTGGTTGATTGCTCCTGTGTAATGCACGCCATGCTCTCCAGCCCTCTGCTCTGGTATTGGCTCCCTCAGGAACCCCATGCTGTGCCCCTGGTGTTTGTCATGGAGTTGAACAACCACGGACCAAATGTGGACTGTAGACACTTGACCTGAGGGCTATGCCATTCTTGGACCATATATGTAGGTGTGGAGTGCAATTGTGTACCTAGAATCTTCCATGACTTGGGACAGTATCTCTACCTGAGCTCCCCTGTGGCCATGGAGACGCCTTGTGGAGTCTGTCAGGGTAGGTGCTGGCAGCGTCCTGTTCCACCACCCCAGCCAGGAGCCATGCAGCCAGGGGGCACCAGGGCATCCTCAGACATCAGTTATCTTCCTGAGGATGGGGACAGGCTGAGGCTGGGCAGGCATCTGAGTCAGAAGTCAGGGCAGGGGTCCAGCAAGGGCAGGACTGTTTGGGGTAGGTATAGCTCAGGCCAGGACTGGTGGCAGGTCTTCACCTTTAACAGGCTGCCCAGGGAGGTGGTTGAGTCACCTTCCCTGGAGGTGTTTAAGGCACGGGTGGACGAGGTGCTAAGGGGCGTGGTTTAGGGTTTGATAGGAATGGTTGGACTGGATGATCCGGTGGGTCTCTTCCAACCTGGTTATTCTATGATTCTATGATTCACCCAAAAGAAGCTCCCTCAGGCAGGCCAGATGTGGTCCTCGAAGGGGTCTCTCTGTCACCTTACAAGAGCACGCTGGGAGGCCAGGATGATGCTGATCAATTCCTGGCTGGTCCAGAGCCCACACACCATACCACAATGAGGGGGAATGATGTGCTCAAGGCCCTGACAGCCTTTGCCAGTTGCATGGCAGATCTTGGCAAAGTAGCCACCAATAGCTGAAATCTGCCTGGGAAAGCATATTTGAGGAGGTATAATTCTAGATATATCATCCCCTTGAGCGTCTGAGGGAATTGGAGTTGTTCAGCCTGGAGGAGAGGAGTTTGAAGGACCTTATTGCCCTCTAGAACTACCTGAAAGGAGGTTGTGGTGAGGTGGGTGTTGGTGTCTTCTCCCAAGTAACAAGTGATAGGAAGAGAGGAAATGGCCTCAAGTTGCACCAGGAGAGGTTTAAACTGGATATTAGGAAAAAAATTCTTTACTTAAAGAGTGGTGAAGCACTGGAACAAGCTGCCCAGGGAGGTGGTGGAGTCTCCATCCCTGGCAATGTTCAAAAAATATGTAGATGTGGCACTTTGGGACACTGTTTAGTAGGCATGGGGGGTGTTGAATTGACGGTTGGACTGGATGAACTCAGAGATCTTTTCCAGCCAAAAGGATTCTATGATTCTGTGATCATCCTCAGCCCTCTCCATTGAAAAGGTAGAGAAAGAACTCTTTGCAGGCAAGAATCAGCCTTGGGACTGCAGGGTACTGTGAGGTACCTGCCTCTTACAGGCTGGAGTTTATTCAGGGCCCAGAGACAGGATGTTCAGACATTGCTTGGGTTCTCCATGTTTACACAAATACAGTACATATTTGCAGCAGTTGCACATGAGGATGAATACCTGGGAAATGCTGAGCATGAGACTGCTCGCACTTGACATTGCCCTGGCTACGGGTGCAGTCAGCGTGGGCTCCCAGCCTCAGGTGCTGTGTTTTTGCCTGTCCTCAGTAAAGAGGAAAGAGTGGAGGCAGGGCTGGAGATTGAATCAGATGCCTGAAATTAGATACTATGGAACCTCTCTTTGTTTAATACCTACCTCAAAGGATATCTCAAAGGCTGGACTACAGTCACAAGAAAGGCAATAATAGCCAGTGTTAAACTTTTACGGAGGCTCTCTGGACTTTACATCTGGAAGAAAATGCTCCATACTGCTCACACGCTACCTCCTATCTCCCCAGAGCAGCTGGTGCATGAAGCTCCTGGTACCAAGTCTTTGCAGCACTGGATCCTTAGTCATCATGGGGAATAAGGCTGACAGCTGAGGTTGATGCCTGCAGAGAGAAAACAGTTACCAGCTGATGCTTCAAACAACAGCTGCATCATCCTCAGATTCACCAACTCCCACTCAAAGACCTTGCCTGAATCCACTCAACATGCAGCAGTCAGGGCATGTGCATCCATGGAGAAGTCTACTCTGGAGACAGAAACAGCTAGTCATGGGTATGAGAAGGTCTTTGCTCCACAGAGAACAGCAAAAAAGAGGTGAAAGTTCTGTGTGGGGGTGAAGAAGGAACAGAGTCCTTCCAGTGTCAATAGCATCCATAAATCTCTTGAGGGGGAAGGGGCAAAGCAGTGGGAAATGCTGCTTTTGAGAATAGGAGACTGAAGCACAGATCAATGCTAATGCAGTGGATATCAAAGAAAATAAAGGCTTGCTGTCTCATCGTTCAAATGGTGTGGTATTCAAGCTAGCTTTGAGGAGGAGGATCTGCACTGGAGCCAGGCAGGCTGAGATGTGACCCTGTTATGTTTTTAAGTTTACATGTATCTGATTTCCTGTATTTATATATTATATCAGTATATGAGGAGAGGGAGGAGGAGGAAGAGGGAATGCATAACATATGGGTAAAATATGGGGCTGTGGTCAAGCATTTGTACTGAATAGTAAAGAGAATCAGAATAGAAAGGGGCAATATTTTTTAGTACTAGGATGCACCATTAGAATTCTAAAAGGCTCTTTAATATTGTGTTGTTTGGCCATTATTTTCCAGAAGGACATGCATGATATGTGACTGAATACCACAAGCAGCTTCTATGAAGTATTTTATAGTTGCCAGTAGACAGGCAGTGTAGCTCAGAAGAGGATTTCATCATGCTTTCTCCAGATTGCCTAGCTGGCAGCCTCTGCTCACCTCCCAGTGGCCCTCTGCTCTGCTTCTCTGGCAGTGTTTAATGTTCGGCTTGAGAGACAAAGGAGGATTATCCTTTTTAAAATGTACATACATCAGCACTGCCTGAAAGAGAAATACAGCAGGAAACACTGATTCCCAAATTGCTGTCTAAAGTGCTGGCCTTCTTCTGAAATGCAGGCAAACCAGAAATAAAACAGGAGCTAAAAGCAGTGATTTTTGTTCAGGCAGAGAAAGGGCTCCCTTTTGGCACCTTTCCTAAGCCATTAACTGTACTGGAAGAGCAGTTAAAATGGGGTGAGAAGAAAATAGTACTTCTGATGTAAACAACCAGGCATTGGTAAAACAATAACAATTCCTTTAGATATCAGTTTCCACTGAACTGGAATTTGGGAAGCAAAAACAGATTCTCATTCTTGGTGGTAAATCTGCTTGGCTAAATTTGAAAATAAAAGGTCCAAAATCCCAGGCAAAGCTTGCCAGCTCTGAAGAATCCTACTAAACTTATGTGAGCTGGAGGCTTATACAAGGGCTGCTGCACATATACTGCACAGAATTCTGCCAGTGCCTTATGCAAGGCCCCCAACACAGGCCACTGAGGTTTTGTGTCTGAGATGTGGGTCTGGATCTGCTCCAGTGTTTGGTGTGTTGGCAATATTTGTTGCAGACTAGATGGGCAATACTTCTAGGAGTCAGTCAAAGGTGACAATACTCAAGTATTATGGATGATATGCTTGCTCGCAGGTTTATTCTTCTGCCTAGCATGGGACAGATTCTGGTCTAAGATCACTTGATATACGAGAAAGATCTGAATTTTCACACTGAAGCCAAGTGAGCTGTGCTGGATGAGGATGTGGTCTCTATTTTAATCTGCAGTGAGACTGTGGAAATCTTCGGAATACCTGAAATCAGTGAGGTAAAGCAGTATGGCTCCAATATTTTTCTGGTGTCCATGCTTGTAGTTCTTTAAGAAATTCATACTCTGGATATGTTTTTAAATCCAACATTACTGTTTATCCAAAATGAATAGCAGGTAAGTAAATGTGCACACACAAAAAAAGAAGTGAATTAGCAGATCTTTAAAAGCACCTTAAACAACATTTTCCAACAAATATTCATTCTGATTCCTGGAGCAGGGAAAGGTCATTACTCTTTAGGTCAAAAATTAATCAAACCCCTGCTGTACTGCTCCTCAGATGTTATTTTATTTCACTCTTGGACTGATAATAGATATAGATAATACCTCAAGTTCCCAAACATTCTCTGGATTTAGTGACAAGATTTAATGCATTAAAAAGAAGATATATATCTTATCTTAATTTTAGTAAGAAAAGTTTTGTTGGGGATATAACACCATGTCCACCTCTACCAAAGATGTGTCCAGGGCTGCCTTCTGCTACACTGAGCCTACCCCTTCCTGACTCTAGTCCAATGCCAATCCAATCTAGCATACAGAAAGCTAGGGTGAAGTGTACAAAACAATCAAGAAAATGTGAAGATCACATAAGGAGATTCATGCCTCATTCATACGTCGGTGGGAATCTATCCACTAGCAAATGGCTTAAAAGAAAGAGCAGAAAAAGCAGTCTAAGAAAAATTACAGTGACTACATGAAAAGTGCTAGTGCACTGGCATTCTTGAAGCGTTTCAGTCTTTACTTTTGCTTAGAGTAAGCAATAACTGCCTGATCTCACAGTGCTGGTATGAGCATAGGTTGAATTTTTAATGATACTATGTTTAACTTATTAATGATGTAATATTCAATCATACACTTGTACATGCAGAAAAGATGGACTTGAAAATTAAACTGTTTTCAGAAAAGGACAAAAAGTAGAGATGCAACTGGTCATACTGCAGTGCTAAGCATCTGATCAGCTCAGGAACCACAGTGCCCTGGATGGTCTGAGAAGCAGACTCAGCACCTTGTGCTGGACTTGCATCATTAATATCACTTTCTTCTCTCCCCATAGCACGGGCTAATCTATAATAGGCCATTCATTTAAGGATGGAAAGGCAGCCACAGGTGGTTTTCTATGAGAACTAAAGGCAGAGAATAAGAGCAAAAGAGAGGCTATATTGTGCACAGGGTTCTTCCTTAGTACTCTTCTAGCTGCTACTGCTCAGATTGCTGCAGTTTATTTTCTGAGGTCTTCATAGTCTGTCATGGCATTGTGTAGGATCTGTTTGAGTTTTTTTTTTCCTATCTCTGCAGTGCTTGTTTGCTTACTTTCTAAACCTGTGTATATTTTTTTCTCATCCACAGTAATAAGGAGTTCCACATGTCTACTAACCACTTGCATGAGCAACCTCTTCCTTTTGCCGGTCTTGAACCCAATTCTTGCTTGTTTGTCTTTAGTTCTTGTATTGGAAGAGGCAGTCCCCTACTGACTTTCTTTATGTTGCTAAGGATTTTGTGGACCTTTACTATATGTCCCTAAGACAGCTCTTTTCCAGAGTGAAGAGTCCCAGCCGATTCAGTTATTCCTCTTGTCAAAGTTCTACTTGCCTTTGATTATCCTTGTTGGTCTCCTGTGAGCCTTATATGTCATTTTGCAGATGAGGAGAGCAGAACTGAGCACAATATTCAAGGCATGGGAAAAACATGGATTTATACTGCAGCAGGATGGGTTTTTTTGTTTGCTCTCTGGTCTCTTCCTGATAATTCCTAAAATTTGTTTTGCTCTTTTGATTGCTATAGAACACTAACCTGATATTTGTTTTTTATGTATCTATATACCATAACATGAAGGTCTTGCTCCCAAGTGGTAATGGTCAGCACAGAGCTCATAATTTTTTGTGTGAAGCTAAGATTAGTTTTCTCCACATTCTTCAGTTTACATTTATCCCCACTGAATTTCATCTATCAATTCATTGTCCAGTTGGACCCTTAAAATAGAAAAAAATCATCATGGTTAGTGCTTGTTCTTAGTGCTGTGGATAGCTGTGCATCATCTGCAGATTCTGTTATCTCTCAGCTCATCCTCTTGTTGAAGTGATAAAATTTTGAGTATCTTAAACAGAACAAGTTCCAGCACAAATCCATGTAGAATGTGACTAGTGACTGCGCTGGGAAATGACCGTTATGCCTATCTTTTGTTTTGAGTTTTGTATGCAGTTTAATTTTCTATGTATGCTTCATTTCTTTGTCTTTGATGAAAGATTTTTTTAAGAAACCTCTTTGAAATTCAACTAAATCACCTTCACCTACATGCTTGTTGGCCCTGTTCTTGTACATTGAAGAACCTGTGTTGACTGCTCTATAATCAGGCACTTCCTGTGCATAGCAGGGCTCCAGTGAGTTCTGTTCCCTCCAAATATGTAGCTGATGCGGTGCTTTTGTAAGTGACTCAGTTTTGATAGGCAATTATTTTAGGTAGGCTCTCATTTCCAGGCCTCTACAATAGCAGTTCCTGGAAGCTGGCCATGGCAATCTCATGTGGATATTTGTCATGTCAAATCCATCAATAGATTACATTTCTTGTGAAGGTCTATGAGGCATAATCTAGCTGATTTACCCTGATGAGCATCCACAATATTGAAAGCAGTATGTATGTGTATTTGTGTGTAGAAAGTGTGAATACTACCAAAGGTAGGATGTCCATTCTGAGAGTCAGGATACATACTCATACTCTTGCCGGGGACCCTCAATTGTTACAGTTCTAAGGGAGGCCTCATCAATGGCCTTGGAAATCATCAAGGCAGCTAATACACAATGCTGTCAGCCACACTAGCAGGGTATACATCATCTGAAGTTCAGCCGTATACCTCCCAGCACAAGGAGCATCCTGTTTGTGCCATAAAATGGTAGCTTCCACAGTGTGAAGGCACCCACCTGCATGCATCTTTGCAACAGCTGCTGGCATGGCACCTCAGTACCTGATGCTTATGATGAACTCTCTGTCTACATCTGTTCTCTATTTCTGTAGTACCTACTAAGAGCACTGTCAGGGCAAATCAAAAATCACTGGGACTGCAGATGAGATTGTCTTCATGCTAGCACAGAAAACATCATAAGGCTTAGAGCACCTCAGCCCTATGGGAAGGTGTTCCAGCTCCACTAAAGAGCAAGTGGACTCTGTCATTAACCAGGAAAGACCATGCATTGCCCTACTGGGAGATTTGTTGGAGTGGTATGTAGAGCTGTAAGGCACAGACCACCTGTGCTCCTGCTTGGCTTGAGGGGTATAATCTTTCTCATACACTCCAAATACCTACCAGACTTAATCTTGGGGTCTTTATTTCACCATTAGAAAACTGAAAAACAAGGATAAATATTTGCATGTAAAATAAGCTGCCTTATTGTGGAGGGTGCATGTTAATCAGACTCCAGGTACTTTAAGCTACGTGTGCCAGAGTGGGGGCATAGGCACATGCTGACCACTGGCTGCTGATTCACAGGCTGTCTCTTCCTCAGAGGGACCACCTAGAATTCCTCCTGTATGACTTTTCCCCCCATGCAACAGTCTGGACAAGTTCATTAGGGAAGGCAGGCATACAGACAGAACTCAGGCATCTCAGGAGAGAAGCAAGAAGGAATCTGAAGCAAAAAAACCAAACAAACCACCAAGCAAAAAAAACCCATACAGGTGCTAGTATTCAAACATTTTTGCTAAACCTAAATAATTCTACTATGTGAAGGTATGACTTTCCATCTAATTTCCAGGTTGGACTTTTCTTGTAGGTAGCAGAAATGACAACTGGAACAAAGAATGAGGGAAATTAAGAAGCCATGAGAATATGTGCTTTATTTATGACGTCTGAAATAAAACAAAAACTTTCACTCTTTTCTAAGTACACACAAATATCACTTCAATTATTTTTAAAGCACTGAGTTATCCTGTCTTTTACAGTGTGTAAATGAAAACTCCTCACAGTCCAGATGGGAAAACATCTGAGCATCGCTCTGTTTTGCTAAGAAAAAACATTTAGGACATATTTATGAATACTACTTTTTCTATTCTACCAGCTGAGGATTTTCTCACAAACATATGAAATATTTTCTCATAGATCATCTTCTGCATTTTTACAATGATGCATCAAAGCTATAAAGTGTTCATCAAAGAATACAAGCATTTGCATTTCTGGGCCTAAGTTGTTCTTGGTTCATGTTTATCAATATCTCTTAAATCTATAAAATTTTTGCTGTATTATTATAGGTGATGCAACTTGAAGGGTAAAATCTAGCATATTCCTGAGGGTAAAATGATTACCAAAATGTGTACTTATGAAAATCATATAATCATAGAATAGTTTGGGTTGGAAGGGACCTTAAAGATCATCTAGTTCTAACGCCCCTGCCATGGGCAGGGACATCCCACTAGATCAGGCTGCCAACCTGGCCTTGAACACCTCCAGGGATGGGGCAGCCACAACTTCCCTGAGCAACCTATGCCAGTGCCTCACCACTCTCATAGTGAAAAAATTCTTCCTAATGTCTAGTATAAATCTGCCCTTCTCCAGCTTACACCCATTCCCCCTCATCCTATCACTACAAGCCTTTATGAACAGTCCCTCTCCCACTTTCTTGTAGGCTCCTTTCAGGTACTGAAAAGTCGCTATAAGATCTCCTTGGAGCCTTCTCTTCTCCAGGCTGAACAAGCCCAACTCTCTCAGCCTGTCCTCATGTGGGAGGAGCTCCTGCCCTCTGATCATCTTTGTAGTCCTCCTCTGGACCTGTTCCAACTGTCCCATATCCTTCCTATGTTGAAGATTCCAGAACTGGACGCAGTAATCCAGATGAGGTCTTACAAGAGAGGAATAAAGGGGCAGAATCACCTCCCTCTCCCTGCTGGCCACGCTTCTTTTGATGCAGCCCAGGATATGATTTGCCTTCTGGGCTGCGAACGCACATTGCTGGCTCATGTCAAGCTTCTCATCGACCAGCACCCCCAAGTCCTTCTCTGCAGGGCAGCTCTCAATCACATCATCCCCCATCATGTACTGAAATTGGGGATTACCCCAACCCAGGTGTAGGACCTTGCACTTGGCCTTGTTGAACCTCATGAGGTTCTCACAGGCCCACTTCTCCAGCTTGTCCTGGTTCCTCTGGATGACATCCCGTCCTTCCGATGTGGCAACTACACCACTCAGCTTGGTGTCATCTGCAAACTTGCTGAGGGTGCACTCAATCTCACTGTCAGTATCAGTGATGAAGATATTAAACAGCACCAGTCCCAGTACAGACCCCTGAGGGACACCACTTGTCAAGGATCTCCATCTGGACTTTGAGCCGTTGACCACTATTCTCTGAATACGACCCTCCAACCAGTTTCTTATCCACTGTACTGTCCACCAATGAAATCCATATTTCTCCAATTTAGTGAGAAGGATTTTGTCGATGTCAAAAGCTTTACAGAAGTCTAGGTTTACCCATGTCCTCTGCTGTGGCTACCCCATGATAGAAAGCCACTATGTTGGTCATACAGGATTTGCCCCTGGTGAAACCACATGCTTGTCTTGTGTGCCTGGTGCTCCTCTTTATAAAATTAGCTCAAGTCTTTCTAGTGCTGGATCAGTTTGAACACATCTTGTTTCACCATCCTATCATACCAATGTGCTGGGCCATAGCTATTGACAGGTAACATCTACCATATAGTACATTACAAAACTCTTTCCTAAAGATTTCAGCTGGAAATTGTTCCCTAAATGTAGATGATGTGAGTAATAAATACACCTATGTGTCTGTTCTCCCATTACAAATCTTGTAATATAGACAATTTCAGAGTTGTCCTAATATGAATCCATTAATATGCACAATCTAATTGCAGAGACCTCTTTAACTGCTGAGCTGTAAACATTTCATTTAAAGCTGAGTACATTGCACAGACTATGGGAACTGAGACATCTAGCTTAACTTAGTTAACACCTATATTTAGATGACTATAGTCTCCAGCTCAGCCTCTACTTAATACTTGCTGATATTTTATCTTCTACAGTTGTCAACTCAGACCCTGTTTATTTCCTTTTTTTGATTGATTTTTAGCTTTGATGAGAAGTCCTCTTTAGAATTGTTTTTATTCTGAATATAATACCCAGTGTTCTCAAACATCTTTCCTGTAGCAGCCTAGTGATCATGTCCACATCCCCTTCCCTCCTCATCCCCCTTTCTCCTTCCTCCTTCGTTGTCCTGCTTTCCCTCCTTTTCCCCCTTTGTCAGTTCTATTATTGTCTTTTAGAAGCACTAATAGTAATTACTTCTGAGCTGCTTTTCTTTCTCCTTTTTTTTATGTCTAGTTTTATTCGTTATCCAATAGGGTGCTTCTGAATACCACTCTACATATCTTTATTTTCTGGTGGTGGCTAAATCCCTAGATGAAGTTATTTAGTAAATGCTGTGCTTGATTCCATTATCACAGAGTTAAGTATGTACTACTAGTGAGGCTTTCAATACAATCACACTGTAAAGCTGTTTAAATTACTTCTGTCGCCATATTTTTCATTGTCCAGCCTGTGACAATTCAAAAACTCCAAGGTGAAAGAAAGCACTCTTACTCATGCTGTAATCCTTGAATAAACTTGAATATTTATTAACAAAACACTCCTAGTTTGTAATATGTGGCAATGATATTAATGTACTTCCTGGGGAGATTTCAATTCTATTGAGTGCATTTCTCTCCTTTTTCCTAGTGTGCAGTGAATCAAATAACTTTAATAATTATTAATAACTATTACCTTTACTATATATTTTAGTCCACATGGAGGATATTTTGCCATTAATGCTATGAGATTATATTAAAATAAGTGGATCATAATGATTTACAGTAAAGAGCAATTATCCATATATTTCTTTGTTCAGTTATACATATAGCAATATGCTTAGCAGAAAAATAGCCAAGTACTTTTTAGTAGATATCCTATGTTACAAAAAAATATATTATAAAGAATAGGCATGTATCAATCACTTTAGAAACTGGTCAAGTAGTTCAAAGCAACGTACCAAAGATTATTTTGTGGCTAAAAGAACTTCAAATTAAAACAAAGTTTAGATACTGTTGGGCTATTTCATATTGAATTATTAAGATGGACTAGATTATAAACAGAAGCATCCATTAACTTAGGTTTCTTGAGTAATGTATATTATAAGTTATGTTTTAGTTAAGCTAAGTCTTGCTGTAGGGGATTGTGAATAATACTCTTCGAGTTCTCTTCTGGATAGTTCCAGTCCATGACTGTGTCCATACAAATAACTTCTGGAGCTTTGTGTATTTGGGCATTTTAAGGGTATTTATTCTACACAAAGCAGAATATAAATAAAAGGCAGTCAAAATGAAATGTCAACAAATATTTTCCCAAACACCACCCCAGGGCATGATATTGAAGGAAAACACATATACTTTGCTGCATGCTGGAGCGTGTCTTTTGTCTAACTCCCTCCTCTCTAATTGCTTCTTTACTTTTGAAATTCTTGCTTAACATTGACATTGTGTTATGCAATTCTTCTCCATACACACTCAGGAGTTATTGCATCTATTTGTTCTTTGATTCTCACCATGACTTTAATGAAAATGATTCTGGCTTTTTAAAATAGAGTGATTTTTTTTTTCCTATAGTACTGCAGAATCACAGAATTGTGGAATGGTTTGAGATGGAAGGGACCTTTAAGGGTAATCTAGTCCAAGCCCTTGCCGATAAGCAGTGGTATCTTCAACAAAATCAGGCTGCTCAGAGCCCCATCCAACCTGACCTTGAATGTTTCCAGGGATAGGACTTCTACCACCTCTCTGGGCAACCTGTTCCAGTGTTTCAACATCCTCATTGTAAAAAATTTCTTATGTCCAGTCTAACTCTGCCTTCGTTTAGTTTCAAACCATTACCCCTTGTCCTTTTGGTACACGCCATGCTAAAAAGTTTGTCCTCTTCTTCTAAGGCCCCTTTAAGTATTAAAAGGTCTCCCTGGAGCTTTTTCTCCCTCAGGCTGAACACACCCAGCTGTCTCAGCCTGTCCTCATAGCAGAGGCACTCCAGCCCTCTGATCATCTTTGTAGCCCTCCTCTGGATCCATTCCAACAGTTCTATATCCTTCTTATGCTGGGGATTCCAGAACTGGACACAATACTCTAGGTGAGGGTCTCACAAGAGCAAAGTATAGTAGAGGGGCAGAATCACCTCCCTCGCCCTACTGGCCACACTTACTTCTGATGCAGCCCAGGATACTGTTGTCTTTCTGGGCTGTGAGTGCACATGTCCAGGTTTTCATCCAGCAGTACCCCAAGCCCTTCTCAGCTGGGCTGCTCTCAATTGCTTTATCTCCCAGTCTGTATTGATATTAGTGGTTGCCCCAACAGCCAGGCCCTCTTCTACTGCTCTTTTCTTTACATGTCTTCATCTCTGACCTGAATCTCTCAATGGATTGTTAATTCTCACATTGTTAATTCTTCATATGCACAGGCTTTGTTTGATTGGTTGTTGACTCATGGCTGAGATATCTAAACTCCTTAGCTGGATATTTTTCACGTATTCTCCAGTGCTTATAATGAAAACGGAATGTCATTGATTCCTAGTGCACAATTAGAATAATAGAATCATAGAATCACAGAATCATAGAATCATAGAATCAAAGAATGGATAGGGTTGGAAGGGACCTTAAAGACCATCTATTTCCAATCCTCCTGCCATGGGCAAGGATGCATCCTACGAGATCAGGCTGCCCAAGGCCCCATCCAACCTGGCTTTGAACACCTCCAGGGATGAGGCATCCACAACTTCCCTAGGCAATTGGTTCTCTTAGTGCTCTGAAATCAGCCCTCTTAGGAATTTCTCTGGAAAACTTTAGGCCTTGTGAATGCTGTAGTGTAGCTGCAGGTAAACTGTTCAGGCTGGGAAAGTTCAGTCTAGAAATAGGATCAGTTGGGAACAGCTATACAAATAATATAACGTGAGCAGGTTAAAACTGTGGGAAACAGAGGCCGCTCATATGAATAGAGTACCTAAGTTAATGGAGAAATCCACTGTGTGGGAGGAAACCTGTTCTCAGGAGTCTCTAAGCCGAAAATATTTCACTTTCCTGTATGCAGTTGAGATGGTATGTGCAGAATTTGAGCACTGACCTAGCCTAACATGTTAAACAATTGTGTATCTAAGAATTTATTGAGAGAAGAAAAACGTAGAAACTAATATACAGTGTGTGTCTGTAATTGTGACAGATGAACCAGAGTTAAATCTTTGAAAACAGGTTGTTCTGACCTTTTTGCTTTTCAAAGCAGGAAGTTGTGGAGATTTATTTAGATGCAGAAGGGAAAAATGTTGTGGAATTAATCTTTTGAAATGCACACAGCGATACATGCAAAAATGCATTTATCATTCAATTTGAAAGATTTTGGTATTGGAATGGAAATGTCTTGTTTCTCATAGAAAGAGAGGATTTGCTGCCTATGAAAAAACCCAGATATTTAGGTTAGAGGGGGACAGCTAAATTGTATCACTTGTGGAAACTTGTTTCCTTGGAAGTACTGCAAATATTTCTCCAAGTAGCTACTTTAGAAATCAGTTCCATTGGAAAATAACAATGTGAGATAATGACTAATCTAACCAGACAGTGGGGAAAAAAAGGAATACCCTGCCTTAGATTATCTGTTTATTAATTCCTATTTCCAGATTTCATAAGAGGAACATCAAATTAAATTTGCTGCTTGGGTGAAATATTTTGTAATATAAATGATATTTATTTTGTAAATAAACTATAACATTTGTAAACAATATAAAAAGAGGAATCACAGTAGGTGCTTACAATATTGTAATGTTACCATTATGTGACATTTCTAGGGCTAGTTTTGGGGTTTTTTTAACTTCTACCTGCCAAGGGTGTAAGGTGCAATTCATACCACAGAACGTGCAAAAGCTCCTGTTCATATTTTCCTTTGATAAGTTGTATTTTGCTAAATCCATGTTAGATTTATCTTTGCAATTAACACTGAAAAGAAGATAGTGAAAATTTAGGACTTGTATTTCTGAAAAGGAGAAAAATAATTTTTGTTACATGACGAGAATGCTGAATTATAAACACTCTCAACCATGGTAGATGTAGGCACACAGGAAAAATTGATGTTTAAAGCATCTTTCTTTTGTGAAACTGCTTTAATTACTTTAAAAATTACATTAATTTTAATATACTTTTAATAAGTTCACTAAACTTTTAAATGTGATGAAGAGATGGCAATCAAGCTTCCCAATTTTGAGTATTAATATCCACAGTGACATAAAGACTCTAAGAGTGTAATCAGTTAAGTGTCGGTTTGGGGAAGAATTTATCGACTGGTCATAATACAGAAAAGTTGATGTATTTTGCTCAAAGTGAAAAACAGTATTTGAATCTCAGAAGCAAATTATCCTTTTCAACAGCACACTAGAATTACATCTTGAATCTTCAGCTTTAGTTGCTGAAAAAGAAGAGTCATCAGGGAAGGCAATACCTCATAAGAGATTATCATATTCTGCAGTGATAAATCAATAAGCTTGAAAGAAAAGGGAGAAATGGAAATTGAGGGTTCACATATAATATAAATACATTGCATAACATTCTAAGATGGACTACTCTAAATGTAGGACTAGGATTGTGCTTCGTGAGTTAGCTGCTCTTAAAGCTTTCATTTCGGAAAGATTTTGCTGCCCTTAAAGAGCTATTGAGAGGAAAATAGAAAATCAACTATTTCATTCCTTGATGACATTATATACCTAAAGACTACTGTGATGCTGCTCTATCACTGTTTGTTAGGGGCACAATGTTACTTCTGTAGAGGTCTAAGGACATTCCTCTTTGTTTATACAGACCTTCATGAAACATCACACTACTTTCAAGAATTCACCTCCACGAAAGATTAAGTTTCTCTTTAAAGCCTTCAGTGCTCATGCTTATGGGATAGAAAATTTGTTATTCTAGAATGATTTTCCTTATAAATATTGACACAGGAGTATAGACCATTAATTGCTTAGTAAAGGACATCCACAAAACCAAGCCTAATTTTCATTTTTCCAGTGGATATACAGTCTAAAGAGTGCTGAAGCCCTGTAAGTGTATTTTTATTTTGGATCAGTATATTTGCCAGGGTACATTCCTCTCTAATTCTCTAATTATATGAGAGAGAGTCAGTGCTGTAAGAGTGATCCTGATCAAGCCTAAATGCTTACGGAATAAAAGTTGTAACTGGATATTTGCTGATGAAGTACAGTGGCATCTGATTACACTATGTTCTCGTTTCTGTTGGCAATTACAAGATGCTTCACATGGGGTGCTAGATTTTATGCAGTGTTCTTTATTTGTGGCAAATTAGGGAGATGTTCTGAAGCATTGAGGTTGCTGAAACTATTTACCAAATGCCAGGTGACTGCAGTTATCATTCTGTAGGTGAACAACTATCCAATTGTGCTTTAAGTATATACATCCACAGCAGTCCAAATTACACCAGCAGTAGTGCTGCTATTTATAAAGGTGGTAATAGCACTACAGAAAATACCACTCATCTGGGAATAAGAGACTGTAGTAAAAGTCTTATTTATCTGCCTATCAAAATACTCTAAAGCTGAATTCACAAAAGGGCAGTGTTTACATTGTCAGTGGGAAAACCATACCTATGTTCTTTTAATGCATGGAAAATGGTCTGTGAGATTTTCTTCAGCTATGCAAAGGAAAATCACTGCAAAAATATGGTGTACCTGTTTGTGAGTAAAACTACTGATTGGACATAGACTTGAACGCATGAGGAGCAGGTTTTGAAGATCAAGGGTAAAATCTATGTTTATAAGTAGGTCTGCTTGTACATTTTCATGAATAAGTGCTCTGACCTGTAATAGAGTGATAGCACATTTTAACATATAGCTACAAGTGGATTACTGTTCTGTCACTGGATATGCTAAAGACCTGTGTAGACAACACACGACCTTGCTGAGCATAATGGTATCTGTCCTGCTTAGTGGAGTTCTACTGAGATCCCAAACCACTTAGTTCATTCTATCAAATGTCTCTCTGTGCAGTATTTCCCAAGGGGGTGAAGAGGCTGAATAGGCTGTGGTTGTGCAGGGTTTAGTAGCTTGGTTGAGCTGCCAAGCAGTCCCAGCTCTACACTGTTGAGACCCAGGGGAAGCAAAGGTTTCTGCACAGCACTACTGGGAGCTCCCAGAGGCAGGATAAGTGCCGGCAGGATTCCTCGGGGACCTTTCCTCTCTCCACAGTGTAAACATACCCTAAATCAATAAGGGCATTCCTGTTGTATTAGAATACTTACATACTGTTTAGCTGGCTGAAGATGAGAAGTGCGGTAGCTGTAATGGTCTGATGATATCACTCCACATTGACTTCTAAGGGTAAGAGAAACAAGCCCACCAGCTGGAGCTGAAAAATGTAGTCAAGCTTACATTCAGGTATATAGGTTTGGTTTGGTGAATGCTGGAATTGAAAAAAAATCTCTGCAGGCTTGGTTAACAGAACTGATCTTTTAAGAAATTCTTCAGATCCTCAGAACCTGCTCTATTAATTTAGTGGTATAGTAGTATGACTTAATAAGACCTTCCAGATGGTTCACTTCAGCTCACCTCAGTTCACCACTGAATGAACTGTATGCAGTAAGTTAGCTTTATCCTCACCATTTCAGCTCACACAACTCTCTTGTGTAGGTCCTCAAGAATCTTCAAAAGTGAATTTCATGTTGACATCATCATTGCAAAAGCTGAAGGGGACCAAGGAGATCAATCCACCTATGTGTATACTATTATATTTTCTAAGTGAACTATCATGGATTTTACATAATAACAGATAAAACTTATTTTCTTCTAAGTGGTTTTGGATCAAGATGGGTCTAGGACGGTAATGGTAAATCAATTACTTCCACACTAAATACACATGATTGTTTTGGCCTGTTACCCAAGAAGAGCTAAGAGTTTTGCTTGCTGTAGGTTTATCATGAATATTTTTCAAATTCTCCAAACATTTACCAAAAAGATGTCTATTATCTCTCTTCTTATCTGTTTTGAGTTGTATGGCTTTTGGATGCATTCTGCATTCATGCTAAATAGTTTAATTCTAGAAGTGGAGTTAAATGAAATATGCACAGGTGGCTAAAGCAGAGGCTTGGTCAGGTTTTTTGCCATTAAAGGACAATTATGTTTTGGCTTGGTTATTGTAGTCACTGGATCAAAACCATGTCCTTGGAAAATTAAGGATTCTAGCAATCTGCCTGACCACATTGTCATGCACATATAAGTGTAGTTGATTTGTGAATACAAATGCAATTCTGGACATCTAAGTTTGTTTCCAGTTATTGTCAGCCAGCTGTGGACCTTCATCCACAAATAACTTGTCATATTTGGCATACTTTGGTGACATACCATGGTGCTTATAGTAATCTTATATAGGAGGGAGAATGATTTGAGCAAAATGAAGATTCGTCAAATTCAATATGAGAGGACAGAAGTTTGTGAACTTTAGAACTTTTAAAGTTGATCTGCTTAGGATCAAGTGTTGTTTTAATGTTTAGGATTTAGAAATGGTTAGTTCATGATAGAGTTGATAAAGCATTTTAGCAGAGATGAGATGAACCAGTGATAGCTTGAAGAGGAATCAAACAGGGAAAGGGAACGTGTGTAGAAAGACATGCTGTTCCCAGACAGAGGTCTGGAGGAGAAGATGCTAGTGAGAAATAGTTTGCACACCAGTCCTGCACCTACAACATGTATGCTGTATTCCTTGATGCTTTCACACCTTGGCAGCATCGGAAAACCAGACCTGCCTGTGGCAGATGCAGGCAATCTGGAAAAGTGTAATCACACTGGGGGCTCATTGCAGTCGAAAATAGTGGACGTCACTTCTCTTGGTGAAGATAGTGGTGGAATTTGTGATAACCTGCGTAACATCCCAGTCTTAAGTGGAACTTTGGCTCCTTCCAACCTGACTTTGAATGTTTCCAGGCATAAGCCTTCTACCACCTCTCTAGGCAACCTGTGCCTGTGTTTCAACACCTTAGTTGAAAAAAATTTCTTCCTTATATCTACTCTAAATCTACCCTCTTTTAGTTTAAAACCATTATCCCTTGTCCTGTTGCTATAGGCCCTGCTAAGAAGTCTCTTCCTATCATTCTTATAGGCCCCTTTTAAGTACTGAAATGCCACAATTAGATCTCCTTGGAGACTTCTCTTCTCCAGGCTGAACAACCCTAAATTTCTCAGCCTTTCTTAATAGGAGACGTGTTCCATTATTTTTATGACCATGCTTTGGGCCCTCTCCAGCAAGTCCATGCCTTTCCTATGCTGAGGACCTCCAGAGATGGATGCAGTACTCCAGGTGGGAGTACCCTAAGTGCACACCCTGGAATCATACTCTTGTTCCTGTGACAAAGTAAATCTCTGAGCTGAGCTGGGTTTTGGCCGCAGATTTTATTATCAGCATATGGTTCCTTGATGAGTTTCTTGCACAAGGACCTTGCTAAAAGCCTTTTTTTCATGCTTACTTAAGTTCTAATTAGATTACATGCTCTGGCCAAAACTGGCATTTGATTCCCTTTCTGATTTTATGTGTTTTGCATTTCTCCTCCCCAGTTCTCTTTTGCAGAAAGCCACACTTACTTCAGTTTGATTTATCCCAAATGCTTAAGCCTAATACACAGTGGAAGGATATATCCACAAGGTGTATGAGTACACGAGAGTTCCATTGGGAACGGTGGTGGTGTTTGCATCATTTCACGTGTATCTTCTGTATGCTGTATTATAGATTTTATGGTTTATGTTGCTTGGTTTAAATTGTGATGGAGTGAGAAAGTAACACTACGATGGAAGAGAGAGAAGTTCAAGAGAGAGCAGAGTTCAATCTCCTTTTCCCTAGTTCTCAAGGTTTAGTGATTTTCCCCATCCTCAGGTCTGTGACAGATTTTTAGGCACTAAGTGTTCATGTAGGTACAGACTTGTCTATGACCTTTTAACACAGGAACACATATCATTGGCCTAATAACATTCAAGATCCAAGACATTTCAGAGCAGTGAAGATGAGTCATTTGAAACACAATGATCCACAATAAAATTAATGGTGGGAGTGTCTGTCAGATCAGGCAACCCTGATGGTGCTCCAGTTAGTTCTATTTGTAACTGATATTAAAATCTTGAAAACTGTAGTGATTCATGGTCACTAAAGTTCATAGCAGTGCTAGTGTTTCCATTTTAAGGAAAAGAACAAGAATTAGTTTAAAATACTTCTGACTGTAATTAATGGAGTGGGTAGGTGACTGAAAACCTAGTATTTTAGCAGGCTGGCAGAGGTGGGCAATTAAAAAGGCAGGGGCCATAGTATGCTGAACCCCTAAATTACTTAGTATGCTCAGACATCCCATACTGACTACATTGGGGGCACTGCTGAATTCCCCTTTGGGCATTTCTAGCCAATTTCCAGGAAGATTCTTGGCTTGCTGACTGTTTTGTTTTGGTCTCTGAGAATACCCTTTGCGGTTTTAACCAGGTTGCATACAGTCCTGTGGATGAGCAGTTTTCTATTTAATTAGAAATATGCTATCTTTTTTTGACAGAGACTAAAACATGGACACTTTATTTTAGCTGCTGCAGTATACAGAGTGTTAGTGTTCTCTTAGCCTTGGCCCTCTTACTGTGCCTTAGGAGTCTGAAGAAACCTTTTGAAGCAGCCCTGCATCTTCTGAATTTCTTGCACATGCCAAGAAAAGAATAAAGCTATGTACTGGATGGTTGTTACACAGGGTTGTGTAATTATCCTAGAAATATGAGTCCTTGTGTCCAATTTTTCACCCCCTTGTCAGCAGCAGGAGAGGCAATCTCAGTACTGAGCACAGAACACTTCCCCTTTACTCTCTCTTTGTTATATCTCAAGAGCCCTGCATACAAGACTTTCCTTGGGATGGCAAAATCAATACTCCTAATGCTCTTAAGAAACTTTAAGGTGAAGTGACTACCTAAAAGGACTAGTATAAAGACAACTCGGTTATGTCTGCATGATTTCAAGTGACTGTAGTTTGGACGCATCTTTTCAGTATTCAGCCCATTCTCCTTGGCTAATGCCACATTGGAATGTATTGCTTGCTATATTATTATACAATTACAATGTGTAGACCTATGCTGCCACTGAAACACAATAAAAGAAGCTTATGATAGTTCTAGTTTTATGTCTGAATAACAGCATCATTCTGCAATCCTGCTGTGGAGTTTACATTATGAGCAGAGGTACATAAGGGCTTGTGAATATTATTCTACTTTATGCCCTGTAACTTCTCTCCTTGCAGATTTCACTGAATGACTCTTAAATTGTGCAGTGAAATCTGCATTTGTGTAAGTAGCAACATTCTGTTCCATCATTTTCTAGAGAAAGCAGCATACAAAAGACAGCCTTTCCTAACCCCTGTTTCCTTCACCTCCATGCCTCCCTGCTTCACCTTCAGTTTCTCTCCCAGCTGAAAAGAGATTCTTATGCATCTTTCAAATGATTACTAGCTTTGCAGTAAAAAAACATTGGCTTCTTGTAATGCCCAGAGGATCTTAATGTAAAGAATGGTGGTAGTTCAAATAGCCTAAGGGTGATAAAATCCATTTCTCTCACTTGGCGTTGCCTCCTACTCATTCAATTTTGGTGTTTATTGCAACAAGAAGAAAGAATAAAGTAGACCCCTCTGGACTTCTGAAATTTCTCTTAGCAAAGTAACTTCTCAGTAACAGATAAAAAAATAGCTTTGGTACTCAGTACAGACTGAAAAAAAAAAAAAGTCTTAAGAGTGTGTGACTCACAGTGTTGCAAATCCTAAAGGTAGGCTCCCAACTCCAGGGGAAGAGTTTACAGGACCACTCATCATCCCTTCCTGTTCCATGAGCTGGGATCCACTGCAGGCACCAAATCAAGAGGAGAGATGAGGAAACTGCTTTGTGAGGCTTTCTCCTTCATGGTTTGGGTGCCTTTGAGAAACTTGGATTGGAGTACTAGCCCTCTGCTTGGGCATTAGGTGCTCTTGGGCAACTACTCTCTTTTGAAATGTGTGTGTCCAGCACACATCAGGGTTCTTCAGGGCAGGTCCTGGCAGACAGAGCACATCCTACTGTCCCACACAGTAGCAGAGAAGTCGGGGGCCACCAAGGCAGCCCAAGCTCCAGGCACTGGACACCTCCCTGGGGACGGGGACAGGCTGAGGCTGAGTCAGGACATGGGCCTGCAGGGGGACCTAGCTTGGTGGGGCCACAACTAGGCATGGAGACCAGCTCAATGTAGTGTTGCAGGGACTGACAGCCATGGGAGGCTGAAATGAGGTTCTGTGCTGTGGGCAGTGTGGGGAAACCCCGGGGTGGGTGGGCAGAGACAAGCAGGGCTGGCAGTGCCTGGGAGCCATGGTGGTATGCTAATTTTCACCCACCTTTTGCATTGTAGCCAGGTGATGAAAGCACTCACTGAAGGAGGAGAAGTTACAGTTCTTAATCCTTCCCACCTGGAAGGGTTTCCATTCACCTCTCCTACGTTGCTGGTGGGTACCCATGTATTACAGCACTTCCACCCTTTTCATCCTTCATGGTACAAAACCTGGTCTAGGGTGACCAACTCTTCACAAGTGCTGCAGAGGGAATCACTTTACCCAAGTTAGGCTTGTGAAGCCCATGTAGCGTCAGGTCTGGAAGGCCACTTGTACAGGTCTCTACAATTTACCTACTATCATTTCAACACAGATTACTGTACATGCATCCTGTAAATGGATACTGACAGCATGCATCATTGTCCTTTCATGGAAAAGGTGAAATTTACACTGTTATACCTCATTACTTTATTTATTTCAAATTCTATTTGAAATTTTACATTTTATTGAACTTTTGTTTTCATCTCATTAAATATCTTCTTTAGTGTGAATGCCGGCGTGTTAAAGCCACAGAGGATATTGAAAAATCATAACCTCCCCAGTATGATAAATGAAAAGGATGTATGATAGAGAGCTTTCTCAAAGTTATTGTTCAAAATTTCCTTATGGAGAAGTATATGAGCTAGTAATACCATAAAAAGGCTCCCCTACTTGCTAGCTGTAAAGGAATTGTGAAGGAAATACAAGTTTAATTACTCCAATAAGCTTTGAAACAATCCTAGCACTGAAAAGAAGTTCTCAAATCACTGAAACTTTTAAGTAAGTCCAATCTGAACCTTCATTGTATATGTAAACTAAACTAAAGGACTTCAAATGGCAGAACACACAATTCATTTAACTTAAAACACTTTAATTGCACGTGAAAATGGAAAACATGCTGTGTAAATAAAGTGCATATTTGTATACCTGTCACAAGTGACTTATCATCTTTTTAAAGGTGCAGAATGAAAGGATGAGGGGGAAAGGACACAACACACAACAGGGGAACTGCTGATTGGTATTAATATAATATTTTTCACTGTCATCAGACATTGTATCAGGTTGCCCAGAGACTTGTAATATCTCTGCCACTGGAGATATTCTCAACTGTAAAAAACCAAGTCCCCGAGTTCTCTAAATTGACTCAAGTTTGAGGCCTGTATGGACCAGTTGATGCCTAGAGGTTTATTTGGACCTAAATCATTCTGTTGTTGGGTAAAGTTCAGAGGTCTTTGTGAGTGCAAAGAGGTGAAAATCACATTTAGTGGAAAACAATTCTCTAGGAAGTTTTAGACCTTGGCCTTTCATTGCATGACATACATTATTTGAATGAAAAATGAAGTAGAACTATGATGCAACTACAACAATTCTAATTCAAATTACTCCACTGGCATGCAATGGATTACTATCAAAAAGGCATATTTTAGGTCCTGGAGATGTTACTTTTATAAAAGCTATAAAGTAATATAAAACTAAAGAACTACATATTCTGCAAGAAAAACCTCCTAAGACCAGTATCTCTGCATGAGTTGTTGCATACTGGGAAAGAGAAGCAAGTGAGCTACCAGACAAAATTAAAAGGACCACAGATAACATTAAAAAATGTTTACTACAGTATTGGGCTTTACCTCCCACACTTGAGATAAGGAGTGAATGAGAACTGAGGATGTCCACTCCTGTCGAAACTGGGTCACGTAGAGGAGGTATAATACAGGGTCAGGCTTTTTGTGATGATAGGTTTTATGCTTTCATAAAGCATCAGCTGTGGATTGTTGGGATCTTTAACATTATCTTTAATCAGGTCTCTTTAATAATTCCACTTGATAAAACAACATGCTGTGGTCTTTAACCCGTCCTTGAATTCACCTGATTCTGCAAGCAGATTTGATTTAGATGTTGCAGGAGTGATGGGAACGTAGAAACAGTGTGAGAAGGGAAAATATATCAGGTAATGAACAAGTGTCAATCTTTCCTGGCTCATTTGAAATACTCCTGCCTTCCTCCTTCGATTAAGCTTATAGTTATTTACATTACCTAATGGCTGGAAGGGTTGATTCCTGTATTATTATTATTAATATATTTGACAATCATTCCACCAAGAAATTACACAGGGTGAGTTGTTTTTTTGACAGCAAAAAAAATTCTTTTCAAGAGCAGAAAAATGTAATTAGCAAACATTAGAACAAAGATTGGTTTTATTTTTTACATTTTTATAGCCTCAGGCAATGCTGACTTGTCCAATATTGTAATTGTATTTTCTACAGCTTTTTTTTTTGTATTTATGTGATTCTCTCCCACCTCATCACCTCACATCCCACCAACCTCCCCCACTTCCCTCACTACTATTAAAGGTTAATAATAATAACAACATATCTACTTCCTTTGGCTGAATCCTAGACACACACAGGAGTGGTCTACCACGTTGTTTTAAGATGTGTGGGGTTTACCACACTGTTTGAAGATGAGTAGAAGGTCTAAGGAAGAGCAGTTCTCTGTCAGGGCTGGCAGGGAGGCAGATGGATGAAGTGGTATCTATGTTCCTTCAGGATTTAAATTCTGGAAAAGAAAATGAGGCCAGAGAGGGTATTTCGCCTCCATAGACAATTCCTCTTCCTGGAAATATCTTGCCTTTTCCAAGCCCTGCCATGTGGTCTCTCTCAGCAAAAGCTAGCTAGCTATTTAGTATTTTCTCCAAAACTATGGAAGATTTTTTTTTTCGATGTTGGTACTAGTGTGGTATGTAGCGCTCTGCCTGAAATTAACTTGCAACTATTGTAGCCTATGATGAAACAGATTTTTAAAATAAAATAAATTAGAATGTAAACAAGAAAAAGACTTAATCATTAAGAAGTAATTACATTTGGGATTAATAAGAGTAGAAAAAAAAAGTTAGGGGAAAGAAAGAATATGAGAGAATCAGAGAGGGAAAATGGAGAGGAAATAGCAATGTACAGAAGCTGTGGTAAACAGTTTACAAAAAAAGAGCTGGATAATTTCCATGAAAGTAGTAGTAGTAATCTGTATTTCATGTTGAGTTCCAGCCTTTTTGTCTTTTACCACAGCTGACCAATCACAGCATGGTATACCAGAAGAAATAAGTTGGAGGCCTTCAGCCTTTCAGTTTATAACTTCAGCTGAGAGAAACAACGTGGCTGCATTTATACTTTAATTAGCAGAGGAAAATCACATCGAGTCCAGGGAGTTAGGCCAATTTACACTAGCAGAGGAGTTGGTCCCTGATATTTTGGGATAATCTTGCTTTAACGCAAATGTATAAATATTTTTAGCAATCTGTATTCTAGTAGCATTATTGGATACAGTAAATTAAATAAACTAGTAGTGTAATTCAAAGCCTA
This sequence comes from Phaenicophaeus curvirostris, assembly GCF_032191515.1. Classification (NCBI taxonomy): domain Eukaryota; kingdom Metazoa; phylum Chordata; class Aves; order Cuculiformes; family Cuculidae; genus Phaenicophaeus; species Phaenicophaeus curvirostris. Next base: position 46,885,493 of record NC_091394.1, on the reverse strand, counting down.
TTATGAGGGCCTGAATCCTGTTAGCTGAGTCTGAAAATAAGAAGCAGCTGTTATGCAAATGTCACACCTTTGAATTAATTACACACTTCAGATGATGAGATTGACCCGTACTTTACATAATTCTCTCAATTTTTTTGTGCCTATTAGTAATCAGAAAGTTTTATAATATGAACATGCTTGCTAATCACCTGATTTACCCTAAAACACTGCATTATGTCTCCACATAGGTGTCTCAGGCATATATGTATGAAGATAAGAAGGCAAAAATAATTTCTGGGTTCATACAGTATTTTGCTTGCTTGAATGCAATGATAATGCACCCTTAATCCTGATTTGTTCAACGCTGACCTTTTTAGTATGTAAACAGATCATCTCCCTGCACAGTGCAATCAACAGGCCATGGGGTGATTGATTTAGAATAAATTGCCTTAAACATAAACTGTATGATGTGTTCATGAAGCATGCAGTCTCAATACTCTAGTATTTGACTACAGAGAATGTCTATAATCAAATGGCAATTCATTGTTTCTGTGGTTGTTCAGAGCATTTTTATTTGAAAAGAAAAACAGTAAAGGTGGATGACTAATAGCGCAAACTGGATAAGTAGATGTATCTATATTGTACACATTCATAGGTTGACTGCGTCAGAACTGATGAGTTGTGATCCATTCAGAAACAAAGATTTCCGTGACCTGATCGCCTTCTATGACAAAGTGACTCGGCTGCTGGATGAGGGCAAGGCTGTGGATGTGGTCTTCCTGGACTTCAGCAAAGCCTTTGACACAGTTTCTCACAGCATTCTGCTTGAGAAACTGTCAGCCTCTGGCCTGGACAAGCGCACACTCTCCTGGGTGGAAAACTGGTTGGATGGCCGGGCCCAGAGAGTGGTGGGAAATGGTGTGAAATCCAGCTGGAGGCCAGTGACAAGTGGGGTTCCCCAGGGCTCAGTGCTGGGTCCAGCCCTGTTCAATGTCTTCATCAATGATCTGGGTGAAGGCATCGAGTGCACCCTGAGCAAGTTTGCGGACGACACTAAGCTGGGTGGAAGTGTGGATCTGCTGGAGGGTCGGGAGGCTCTGCAGAGGGATCTGAACAGGCTGGACCGCTGGGCAGAGTCCAATGGCATGAGGTTTAACAAGGCCAAATGCCGGGTCCTGCACTTGGGGCACAACAACCCTATGCAGTGCTACAGACTAGAAGTCTGTCTAGAAAGCTGCCTGGAGGAGAGGGACCTGGGGGTGTTGGTTGACAACCGACTGAATATGAGCCAGCAGTGTGCCCAGGTGGCCAAGAAGGCCAATGGCATCTTGGCTTGTATCAGAAACGGTGTGACCAGCAGGTCCAGGGAGGTTATCCTCCCTCTGTACTCGGCACTGGTGAGACCGCTCCTCGAATCCTGTGTTCAGTTCTTGGCCCCTCACCACAAGAAGGATGTTGAGGCTCTGGAGAGAGTCCAGAGAAGAGCAACAAAGCTGGTGAAAGGGCTGGAGAACAGGCCTTATGAGGAGCGGCTGAGAGAGCTGGGGTTGTTTAGCCTGGAGAAGAGGAGGCTGAGGGGAGACCTCATTGCTCTCTACAACTACCTGAAAGGACGTTGTAGAGAGGAGGGTGCTGGCCTCTTCTCCCAAGTGACAGGGGACAGGACAAGAGGGAATGGCCTCAAGCTCCGCCAGGGGAGGTTTAGGCTAGACGTTAGGAAAAAATTCTTTACAGAAAGGGTCATTGGGCACTGGAACAGGCTGCCCAGGGAGGTGGTTGAGTCACTTTCCCTGGAGGTGTTTAAGGCACGGGTGGATGAGGTGCTGAGGGATATGGTTTAGTGTTTGATGGGAACGGTTGGACTCGATGATCCGGTGTGTCTCTTCCAACCTGGTTATTCTGTGATTCTGTGTGATTCTGTGATGAAAGACAGAAATAACGCAAACCTAGGAATTCTTTGTCATCATTTATTGCAAAAAAATGTCTCCCAGCATACAGATCCTTGGATTCCTGCAGTCACGAAGCCTTTATTTCTCCTTTTGAAAGCAGTATTAAAATTTCTATAAATGTGGTTTTCATATCAAGGAGACAGGTTCAACTTCTGCAGTGTTGTTATGGTGGGTTAGGATGGAAAAATGTCATGGAAATCTTGGTAGTTTGTAAATTTTCTTTCCCCTATGGATTTCTGCTTTTTTGAGTATTTTGAGCTGTGTTCAGTAGGCTCTAATGCTGGAGAACATCTCTGATACTCTCTAGCATTTGTGAAGATAATAGTCTGCTCTGAGAGCAGGTCCTGCCTGTATTTTAGGGGAGTAAGGAGGAATCATAACAGAAACCTACAAGTTCCTGGTATGTGCTGATCACAAACATCATCCCTGAAAAGAAGAAAAACATCAAATAGCAAAAGGTTATCTCATCTTTCAATAGCTAGAGCTCCAAACCTTGGCTGTAGCTGCTTCAAGGTGCCAGGTGTTAATGCTTCTGGTATCAATCTGTTGGTGCCTGTGTTTCCATCAGAAACATCACCTGAAGCTGACACAAAGGTCAGTCCTCTGTGCTGGCAAAGTGGAGCGATTTGCTTGACACACTAGATAAAAAAAAAAACAAACCATCATTTTCATTGTATCTGGTAAGGCAAAGGAAAATCCCTGTGACACTGAGGAAACAGTCAGTTCCCCCTCAGCTGAGACATCCTGGTGTCGGTTTCTGACCTTGCATATAAAGGGGCCTGCATGTTTGATGGCCATGATATGTTGGAGGCAATATGCTTATTATCTTTTGCTACTGACACCTCATGCTTCCCTTGCATAAACTGGTGCCTCTTGTCTGTTTTGTCAGGAATAAAAATGGAAAGGTTGAATTTCATTATGCAGTACTAGAGAAGTGAAGAACTATTCATCCCCAAATGGACTTGACTGCAAAAGCTTTTAAAATATTTTATTTTAGTTTGTTAATTATTGTATGGTGAGCACTTCTCTGAAACTAGAAAGACAATATATGATATGCTGCCTTGCATTTAATTAGAACATTTTACAATACCACTTGTATGAATAGCTTTGGGAAAAATGCAGTTGAATTGTTCTTAATTTGGTCACTGGAAGACAGCCATTTCTTTTTTTTAATTTACAACAATAGAAAGAGTGAAAAAAAATTATTACAAAAGCTGCTGGCCCAGAATCTCAGCTATTGCTGAACAGCTCACAGAACAGCTTGAGAATGACAGCGTGTAGGTGTATAAATATAGACTTTTCACTCCTGTGGATGTGTATGCCAGGATGGTCTCCATATTTCCCAACCTCTGTTTTTCTTGTAACGCTTACTAGATGTTTAAGTCCACCAAAATAATGGAAAAAATCAAGAAGGCAAGAAAATGAAATTCAACTAAAGACAATTGCCTTTTTTTTATGGGCCTTAAAATGTCTGTGCCTGTTTAAGAGGAAAATATGTACCTGTAATAAGGTCAGACTTCGGCAATGTTTGTAGTCACAAAGGACTGCATATCTTTGGGATATGGTGTATTACAGTGCTAAACTTGGCAATATAACTAATAAAGTGCTTGTTTTCAGCATTTTCTAGCATTATTATGTTCTCTGAGAGCTGCAGATGTGTTACTTCATTTTTTTTTTTCAGAAGCTCAGTTAATCCCGTGTCTAATCTCACAAACACAGAAGTAGCAAAGTGGTTGAGAAAGATACAGCATAATGCTGCAGTCTTCACCAGAGATAAGTGTCTTAATTCTCTTCTCTGTTACACTGACTTGATGCCAGTGTTACTTCACTAACTTCAGTCCAATTCCCTTTAGCCCCGTGTGTAACTGGTTTGACAGAGTAAAGAAGCAAGCCCAGAGGGGGATGTTTGTGGGAACTCTGTGCATTTGTTTTATAGCTCTTTCATATTAAATACATGGTCCATTTCAAATATGTTCCCCACTAGGACTACATAAGCTGGAAACGCCTCAGTGGAGCAGCAACAAACACGATTAACATTGCACACATGTCATGCTATCACCTCAAGTAATTGCAAGCAAATTAGTGTAACTGTCTAAATCAGTGTTTCTTTTACTGGTAATTCTACTTCCAATGTTTTACTCATCAGAAAGCTTTTCTTAATGAACAAAAATGATATTACACAAAGATATTACCTAGAAGAATGTGTTTAGCTTACTAGGCATAAATTACTTGAAGTGCAATAATAATCCCAGGACAGTGAGTGAGACAGGTTAATGTTCTGTTTAGCAGTTGTCTTTGCAAAATTTCACTTCACTGGCTCTTCTCAATGGTAAAGCCTGTGCCCTGCAATGAAAACCAAAACCAGACTGTAATCCTTTTCCCTCCTGTTTTGGAAAAATACTTGGTGAACCATTAAACACTATATTTCATTCCTTTAGCCTTGAGAAGCTAGCTGTATTTAAGAAGCCAAAGCTAGGGTATATTGCATATCTAAGCATCTTCATGCTACCTTGTCGGTTTTATGGGTTTTAGTGTCATCTCAAGATTGCCAGAAAGAAAATAACTGCCATGGGAGAATCATCTGTTGTTTTTTTAAAAAAAAGGAAAAGAAAAAAATTATTCAGACATATATTAAATGTACTAGAGCTGTCCAACTTCATTGAGGGAATAATTTTTCTTCTAGAAAATCACAATAAGTTCTGCCCTTAATTAACCTCCCTACTAGCACACTGCTAGGCTGCCAGCAATATGATCTTCATCCTTTTGTCTTATACCCCCTGGGCAACATATATTTTATCTTATTAAGCTGACATGAATGTAAGGTGCTAACCACGTTTTCTTGTGCAATTTTTCACTACAATCAACTGAAATTCCACTCACCTTTTGAAATTCAGAAACTAGGAAGAAATAGATACCTCTATCAAAATAAGTTTTTTTAAAAAATGACTGAAGACTAGAAAAAAAACCCAAAATCCTTTTAGAAGCAAAGAGCAAAAACTGAATGTAACCTCACTGTGCATGGATACTTTAATATGAAGAATATACAATATTAAAAATATTGTAATCTTTGCCTAGGTAGCTTCTGGCCACCGAACGCACAGAATGTTGCCCACAGTAAGAAAAGTCAATTCAAATGTGAGTGTTCCCTGTTGAACAGAGCAAAGAAGTAGAAGACTGCTAATGGCTTTTGAGAAAGCATGTGAATAGACAGTGTTTGAAGATAAAGGAAGAACAGTCCCAAGTCCTGGAAAAAACAACCCATTAATCAGTCACAGTTAATGGGAGGTTTAAATGAAGAAGCATTTGGCAGTCTTAGATGCTAATATGTGCAGACGTCACAAGGCACCCTGTCTAATAGAGGAGTACAAATAAAAAGGTATTAAAATTGTTGTATTCAGGAATGTCTGTCAGCAGTGCAGTATTTCTTTAACTCATGACCGTATGAATTGCCATACTTGATCACAACAAACATTCATCTAGCTCAGTGCTTGGCTTCTGGAAGTGGACGGCTGGCCCAAATAATTTTCTTTTTCCTTCTGTTTTTGACTTGAAATATATGTTGATATCTGCTTGATAAAAATATCTATTACAGAATTGCAATGAAAGAAAAAATAGGGGATTTAACATAAACCACAAATTCTTCTGTTTTGATGGAATGAGAGTATTTTTGAGGATGAGCAGTATTGAGAGGAGACAGCAGGCATATATAGAAAAGGAATCCTTTTGAGAAACAATTTTGAGATAGTTAGCAATTTTTCTAATTATAGTTAAATACACAATCTTAAGTCAATACATATGACAACATTCGGCTGTTACATGACATCTGTGAATGAATCAGAAGTGATGTGCACCAAAATTTGGAACTAGAATGCCATTTTGCAGATACAGCTTTTGCCTGTACCATAAACTGCCCAAAACAGGCCTCCAGTTTAACACTAAATTAAGGAATGCCTTGGAAGCCTTGTTCTCATTTGATTATTTTAGATTTTTTTCCTTTAGGCTTGTTTATACTCCATCCACATCTTCAGATCACCCTGAGCCTTGTCATGCATTGCTCAGTTTATATGCCATAACACAAAACAGCATTCTGGGTTTCCAAAATCGGTTGACAAATCTTTTGTAAAGTTTCCTTTCTGTGTGAAAAGGATCGTGACTCTTTGTTTCTAAAACATTTTCTTTCTCAGAACAGAGAACTTAAGAGAAACTTACATCTCATTCCTGACTCTGCTGGAACTGCTGATATCTGTTTTAAGCTGTTGTGTTGGCATACAGATCAAAATAAAAAAAAATAAAATAAAAAAAAAAAAATCTGCTTATTTTCTGTTCTTCTGAAAGTCACAACTTCATTTGACTTTTCTATCACACCAGAGCACCTAGCAAAATTGACATTTTTACAGAGTTTCAAAGCCTCAAAATATTAAACAAGAGTCCTGTATTTGTGTTAACATCTCATACTGAATAAACTCATGTTTTTACATGGAGTTCTGCAGTTAGGCCTAATTCTAGATTGGAAGTCAAGAGTTCTGGATTTCATTATGTTTTATTCTGCACCTTCAGAATTCTCCTGGGTAAGTCACTTTCTCTGTGTGCTTTAGTTTCCCATCCGTATAATGACTTTTGTGAAATGCTATGAAGTCAGTCTTTTCCCATTGCAATGCAGTGCAATGTTACTACCACATGTATGCTCTTGAACAGCAGTGTCTGGATTCCTGTAAGTGGGATGTGGGGGGTAAAAACATCAACAGCTGATGAATACCCCACACAACTCTTCACATACAGCTGTGGCATTCTAGTGAAGCCAGGTGTTACAAGTCTATACCAAGTCCTTATGTTTAGTGTTTGATCCTGTCAATACTTACAAATAAAGACTTACAGCACCAAGGGCCAAGTGAAAAAAAAGGAAGTATTTGCTCACAGAGTTTCTCTTTAAGTAAATGTCAGAAAAGTCAACATGTCAGACATATCTCTGAGGTATTCCCAATTGCACTGTGGCAGACAAGCTCATTTCAATTTCAAGAATGGAAATTTGACTGTGGAGGGCATATTAATGTTTGCATCAGGTTAGGTTGTTGGAGAGCTGGATGTAGTTTTGAAATTTTCACTACTTTGCCCATGATTTTGGTTACATTGTCTCCCCACTCTTGCCTCAACCTATAAAATGGGATGTGAGACCCTGATTTGTTTGTAGTATGAGATTTAGAGTTTAAAAATAAAAGGAGACAAGATTTGTGCATTATTGTTACCTTATAAATGCCAAGATAGTAATAATAATGAAAGGTGTTTCAAGTACATTCTTTTCCCTATACTATCCAAAAAAAAGTCTTGGCTTTGAAACCATTAAAAAAAAGCCCTGATCATTTTGAAAACAGAGACTTCTGTTTTCATTGGTTTGTAAAGGCTGAAATCTGATCTATCCACTGAGACTCCACTTATAGCCTTAGTACACAGCCATCCAATGGTTAAAAAGTTAAAAACTCACAAGTATCTGAAATAAATTGGTGGAATAATCTGCTAAACTTTTCTCAAATCAAAGTCAAATACTTTTTCCTTCTGCAAAGGCAGATGGATGTGGTTCTGGGTACAGGCTGAAGGGTAAATTCCTTACCTCGTTCCACCAAGCGATACAGTTCCACCTGGGGTCAGGACAGATTTTGCTTTCCTTGGAGAAATGAATTCTAAGGGGATTAAAATCATGGCAAGGCAGAATGTAGCTTGGACTGAGAGCTCTTATTCCCAAATGAAGAAAAATTAAGGAAGCGAGGGTCATTTTTGGAGTATAAATTGAGGGTGCAATGTATAGAGTTACCTGACAAGCTACTCCTAGATCATTTGCACTTCACCCTATGGTATCAGTTCTTCCGAGACTTACCACAGACAGGTTGCTTAATTTTCCTGTTTAAAGCTGCTCATTCCTCATAGAAACTAAAGCTGTGACAGTGCCTGAATGAGAAACAAAATTGGCATTCAGCCTGACAGTAAGTAAAGGCATCTGCAATCCATAAAGGTAGCAGTGCCAATATTGGCATCTGTCTTAGTTTTGGTCTCATAGTCTCACAGCTCTGCTGTTGAGAGCAGCACATATTACAGCCCTGATCTCTGGTGTGAAAGATGCTTCATTCCCTGGAAGAAAACCCTGTGCTGTTATGGTGCCAGTTTTCACAATGATGCAAGCTGCTGGTGTTGGAAGGGTCACAGAATGAACTAGTATGAATTCCTCAGGAAACCCCTGGGAAATGTATGTGTCTTGTGGGCCTTGTTAGCTGTGCCACAGCAGAGGCACAGTCTGTTACATTTTCAACTATATCTGTGTACATCCACAGATGTGTCACAGCACTCCTTCCTAGCATCTTCTGTATTTATTAAGCCATAGCAAGGCAAAAGTTGTCAGCTTCTCTGTTTCTTAATTCTGCAGATTTTATTTTCAACTTAAATGCAAAAATATGATAATTGGAGATCTTATAAAAAAAGAACCATCCCACAGAGTCTAGCAAAACTGGAGAAACAGTCAAAATTTTGAACAGTAGGATTTTTCTCCTTGATCTTCCACTTTCAGTCATCATCCTTTTTTCAGTCCATAATGATCTTGTACTCTGATGTTTGTCACAAAACCCAAGGCGGATATAATTTAGAAAGCTCTGGATTGCTATTGATACATTTTAAATTAATGTTTATAAACCACCTGGTATCACCACCAGATTGCTGATTGTGATGGCTTGAAGTCCATGTGCTTATTTTTTTTCCAAAAGGAACTTCATTTATTCAATGAAGCTGGAAGATGAAGAATATCTTACTAATCATTGAGGCTATATATTCTGTGTGTCTGAATCAGAAGGCACAATGCAAGGAATTGTGCATTAATAGGAAATATTTAAAATAAAATTGGTGGTTGAAAATTCTGTTCTGGGACTTGTAGTCTGAGGCTATCAAAGCTGCTAGATGTTGCAGTCTTTGAACAGCTGTCTCTATTACAAGAATTGTCTCTAATGCTCATATTTCCATCTGAAGTGCCAGCAGCAGTGATGACTGAGTAGGTGGGTACTGCCCAATTTAGTCACATTCTCTGCCTTTTCAGCTTTCTTCAGTATTTCTTCTTACATCAGCTATTGTCTCCTTCATGACAGATTGCCTCTGTACAGGTTTTCCTTTTTCATGAAACATCCTTCTGCTTTTTTTCCCCCTCATTTTTTTTTCCAAATCCCTTGTACTACTAGATTTGCAAACAAACTTACTTGTTAGTGTGAAGATGCATGCATGACCTCTCTGAAGAAGCTTAAGAACAGGAGCAGGCAGGAGAAACTAAGGAGTCTCATATTCATAAGAACATTGCCAAAATGCAGGTAGCTTTTTCTCCCCAAACACAAGCTGTTTGGTATAAGTGGCTGTATGCACTTTGTAGCGAAGTAAGTCTTGGGAATGGATAAGAACTCTCCTGTGGATGAACATAGTCCATCATCTATGTGACAGCTTGAGTTCCTTCACAGAATGAGCTGGCTACAAATTTTATTTACCCTTGCAGCAAAAATCAGAGCCTCTGTTGGATGAATCATCTGTGTCTTCTTGGATACACTCAGACAATATCACCGTAAGGGTGATAATAAAATGTGAAGGTGGCTGCAAGAGGTGGCTGCAAGGCAAGTGCACAATGAGCATGATTAATGCTTAGAGTCCTCTCAGGATTTCTTCTTTTGCACTTCATTGAGTTAGAAATGTGAATGGTCAGGGAATTCAACATCTGCCCAGCTTGACATCCTCACTTTTAGTGCAGCAAAGTTCTGAAACCTTACTACACACATATGGAGATGCAAAGATTGTTTGATGAGAAATTAAAAAAAACAGTAATATGGGATTTTTGAGAAGGATGATCTTTTTTATATCTTAGATTTGTATTTCAAATGAAACATTCTGCAGAAGAAAACTTATATTTTCAAGGATTTCTGTTTGAATTAATTACATATAAAATATATAACTACTGGACACCTTTTTCTCTGTTATTCAGGTATTGTAAGTAATTTTATGGTATACTGTAGAACCACTGCTGCATTCAGTAATCTATTTCCTCAGCTAAAATAAATATATTTTCAATTTCTTCAGAGAAAATCCAGTTGCATCTATTTCTTATACATATACTTTAGAAATCAAACCACTTTTAATTTTTTTATAATACATTAATAGAACTCCACATTGTACTATTCCTGCGCAGAGAAGTATTTTTCTTGAAGAATCTGTAATATTATCTACAGATATTAGATGTCTAAAATAAAAGGCTATCTAAGGAAGTAAGGAAAGTTAATACTGCAAATATAGTTTTGTCATTTTTGAAGACCTTTGGATACTGTAAATACTTGCATTAGGTCTTCAAGACCTCAGCAAGCAAAGTTAAAAATAACCCAACAAAAAAAAATGTCTCTTCTTCTTAAGTCTAGTGAAATGCCATTTATATATACTGCACATAATGAATATGCCTCCTTGTCTATTTGATGTTCTGCTGACATGCTTCTTTATGTCACCCCTTGAGCTACACAACCTTGCCAGTCTTTGCCTGTTATATTTATACAACGCAAGACCAATTTTTAAGAAGTATTCTAGATAACCACATGGGCATAGAGTGTTCTAAATGCAGCTTTACACTGTTACTGAGGATGAGAACATAGTCAAAACCACAGGAATGTACACTGGTTACTGGTATCATCATTCAGTTTTCATTAGCAGTAGCAGTGCAGTCTGAAAGCAGTGTACTCTGAAACTATGATTTCTCAGAAAACTGGCAATGTAAGAGGTATAAGTACCCTAAAATATTATTTTATATGAGAAATGTTACTGTTCTCTCATAGTTTACTAAACGCTCCTTCTTTTCTCATCACTTGTCTTGATTACAAACCCTCTAAAGACATTATTCTGTATAGAGTACCCTGCGCAATAAGAGTCTTGCTCAAATGCCGCCATGCAAATACTGGTGTAGACCGAAAATAAACTGAGGACCAACATAAAATAGATCCCGAAGGCTGAAAAAAAAAACCCCAAACCAAACATTGGACTTATGGTAGATGAAGGAAGATCTAAAACATGAAAATGGGGTTGTTCAATATCTTTGTTTCAGAGCATTTCACTTTCATGCTGCTTCAGGTCTGATGTATCTTGACCATGACAGAGATATTTTGCTTTTGAAATTATTTTGCTAGTCTACATAAAACTCTGAAGACACACTTAGTGTTGTGGGCATTTTCTGACCATATGAGGAATAATGATGGAAGACTATGCGTTGCCAAATTCAGCAGCCACTTTAATGTGACCACTGGGAAAATAGCATCTTCCAGTCTATGAAGCATAAAGGTGATCTCACCTGGCAGTGAGTCTGAACTTAAATAAATACTGACTCAGACTCATAAGACTTTGTTCACTGAGGAAATCCATAAGCTATATTGGCAAAACACAACAAAATGTCCCGAGTGCATCTAGCTGTGCTATAGCTGTTATGCTTAGAATTAGGAGCCTACTGTGTGTGGTGGCTGACAGTACTGGTTTTTTTTTTGTATTGGTTGGCAATGTTCTCTTATTCTTGCTGTGACTGCTCCGCAACCAGCCATAGCCTCTTTCCTTCATTTCAATGTCATATCTTATTGGAACAGTAAACAAAGATGTCCAGCTACAATTTAGCCTCATCCTTGCTGCTGCCTCTTGGGACTTGGCACCATCCAGCTTTATGTCTATCTCTTGTCACTGATGAAGGCGTGAGGAAATGAACAGTTACTCATGAAGCTGTACAACACCGTAAAGTTACGCCTGTTTGTCTCTCATGCAGTGGAAGGATCAGCCTGGGTGGAGAATTATGGTCAGTGGAAGAAGAATTTTAAAATTCCACTGAACTTCAGTGATGCTGATGTGAAATTTTCCTCAAATACATCAAACATATAATTGAAAGCTAAGCAAAGACTAACACTTACTGCAAATTCAAGGAAGAGTCTTAAAGTAAGACTCAGAACACTGTGAACATCAGCACATTCAGTACACTCTTCCTTCATGGCAGCTATTTTTGGGAATGAAAACTTTTTACGTCTCAGTTAGTAGTTCATTTTCTGTGCCTCTTTTTCAATGGGACAGCTGTCAGAATGAGGTGCTGATCGAAGTCAGTTAATGTGGCAGACTGGCTTCTTTTTACATCTCAAAGATTCATCTGCATCATTCTCTTTTCTTTAGAGTAGTGTGCTCCAGGACCATTCATACTTGAGGTGAACTTTGCAGTAGCGGCTTTTTTTCCAAGCATCGTGTGTTGTTGCAGATTTTGTCTGTTATGATTTAGAGTTCTTTTTCTGAAGAAAAATTTGAAGCTATAAAAGCCTGAGTAAAGAAACCAGCATCTTAATAAGAAGGTATTCCAGACACTGTTTAATGAGTTTCATATAGCTCTCTATAGAAAGGCATGTCCCTCAGACAATTTCAAAAAAAGAAAAAAAAAGACTTAAAGAAGAAAGACTTCTTTGCAAAGATGTTTCAAGATGAACTCATAACAAAATCTAAGCTGCTTCTAAACAGTGACGTCTCCAGAAGACAGCACCAAGACAAATCCCCTTTGTATCTTCAAGCTGTTATTATACATAAATTTATAAGAATTTTAATGCGTAATAGTATAAAGGAGCCAGCAGGTGCAGTTGTTTTACCTTGATTATTGGGCAATCAATCTATGTACTCGGTTATCACTGTTTTGCAATGTCCCTGGAAGTACAAATCCAACTGTTATTCTTTAAGGAATATGGCCAAGCAAAGGCATAGAAATGTTTCCTAGTCTCTCTGGCTTTTTACCAACTTCAGAGTTTTTAAGAGAGAATTTTCTTTATCTTTAAAGTGCCAGAGGCACAGGGCCTCACATTCTTCTTTCCATATCATTGAGACAGTACCCAGCATATGGCACTGCGTCTTCTGTGTTGCTTTTCCTGCTCCCTTTGCCCTTGCCATCTCCTTATGTTGTGATGGGAAGGGAACTACAGCCTTTTCCTGCTTCTCTTTCATCTTCCTATGACTTCCCTTTGCTCATCAGCCTCACCACAGAGCAGAGTGATCACCTTTCTGCTTTCTAGGCAGTTTGCATCCATGTGCCCTGCTTAGGGTTAGTAGATGAATGAAGAAGGAGTCAGCTCAGTGCAGGGCTACCTGACACACGGGCTTCTTGCATGTGCTGTGATCCTAGAAATCCTGTGGAGGCACAGACAACTTCAGAGGCACTTGTCTCTGCAAAGCAGAGCAAAGGTGGAAAAGGACAGGAAAGGTGTGAAAATGTAAAGACACAGGATAGGAAGTGGTGCACATCAGGACTGACTTCTATGTTATGAGAGCCAGGTATGGAGGATGAAGACAATGGCTAATAATGCTTCTCTCAGAAGCTTTCTTTTCCAGAGTTGTGACTTGCTGAACTGGTGGGGTCATGGAAAAGGAGGATTTTTATTACCTTACACTGGTATACCATAGATGCAGATTTTAGTGTGAAAATTGTAGCATAGCCAGATAGAGCAGGACTGCCTCAGAGACCTTTCTTCCCTGCAGCTGCCACGCCATGCTGCTGGGTATCATTCAGATGGGGTCTGGCTCACCTCCAGCAATTTCAGAGTGTGAACAGAGAAGCACAAGGTGGTTTGTACCTCAATGTGCAATGGTGTCCACTCTCATACCTTGTTTAGTTGTTTTATAGTTACAGTCTGTGAAACTTGATCACAGAAGGACTATTTAGAAAATGATTGTGTAATTTAACATTTTAAATGAGGGTGGCTTTTGGGGTCTTGAAGTTCATTATTGTATTTCAACAACCCTGCAGTTTGTTAATATAATTAAGTTATTTCAAAGTTTTACATATGTCTTTAAGGAAGATTTTTACAATAAACTCAGTGTTGGAAGCTTAGTAAAAATTAGTTCAAGGAAAATAATGAAGTTACATACAGTAGACAGCAGTACAAAGAAAATAACAAAATTAGGTTCATACTAATTCATGGTGTTCAGGTCGAGCATTTCAGCAGATTGATTTGCAGCATCACAAACATATTTTGTTCCTTTTTTTCTGAGGACAATAAGCATCCTAAACCTGAGATTTATAATAACTTGGTAATCCATTCAGAAGGAGCCTTGCCCATGTACAAGACTGCTGAACTGATCCTTTACATAGATGAACCAGTTGAGCAATAGTCTGTCAAGAAATGTGTCAAATACAAAGAAGTTGGCTAGACAGAGAGAGAAAGAGCAATAATTTAAGAGAAAACTTGTGCTTTTAGGCAATGAGAGCTTTGGTTTTGTGCAGCACATTTAAAGGATGAGTTCTTTTTTGGAGAAGTTGAGTAGAAAAGAAATACGTAAGAGAGATTTTGAAGAAAAATGAGTATTTCTATAGTTATAGCTAGAGGTTAATACCACAATATATCAGCATGCCACTGTCATCAAAATAGCATTCCAGATCTTTTTGTGGCTCAGATCCCAGCAATTATAATGATACTAGAATGCAATAGACAGATAATGTGCCAAAATTCTCATTGGGTTTAAAGATGGAGGAAATATATCCTTTCGTAAATGACAGCGATCATGATCTTGTGAAGAGATAGAAATCAGAAAACCTTGTGATGTAGCTGAGACCATCTGAACACTGAGAAAATTAAAGGGCCATGTATAGTACTTCAAGTCTAAGTGACACCCTGTTATCACGAGTATAGGACTTAGAAAGCATGAAAGCTTTCTGATGTTATTAAAAATGCAGTTATGCAGTCTTGTAGGACAAGAATATTTGGGTCAAATTTCACATACTCTGGACTAATCTTGGATGCTCTCATCTTTCTCAAAAGTAGAAAAGGGATAAGACATGAACCAAGTAAGTATGAGCATTTAAAGTGAGAATATGCTGATATATTTCAAAGGTCTGTAATCAATCGTAGAATCATAGAATAGTTTGGGATGGAAAGGACCTTTAAAGGTAATCTAGTGTAACCCCCTTGAAATGGGCATGAATGTCTTCCACTAGATTCTGCTCAGACCCTCTTCCAACTGACTTTGAATGTTTCCATGGATGGGGAATCTACTACCTCTCTGGGTAACCTCTTCCAGTATTTTGCCACCTTCATTGTAAAAAATTTCTTCCTTATATCCGGTCTAAATCTACCCTCTTTTTGTTTAAAACCAGTACCCCTTGTCCTATTGCAATGGGTCCTTCTAATAAATTTGTCCCCATCATTCTTATAAGCCTGATCTGAGTATTGAAAGGCCACAAGAAGGCTTCCCCAGAGCCTTTTCTTCTCCAGACTTAACGACCCCAGCCTTCTTAGCCTGTTTTCATAGGAGAGGTATTCTATCCCTCTAATCACTTTTGTGGCCCTCTTCTGGATCCACTCCAACAGGTCCATGTCTTTCTTGTGAACTCCAGAGCTGGACATGGGACTCTGGGTGGGATGTCACCAGAGCAGAGAAGAGGGATAACATCCCCTCCCTTGACCTGATGGCCACACTTCTTTTGATGCAGCACAGAAAATGGTTGACCTTCTTGGCTACAAGTATACACTGTTGGCTCCTGTCCAGCTATTAATCCACTGGTACCCTAAGTGCTTCTTGGCTGGCCTGCTCTCAGCCCCTTCAAGCCCCAGCCTTTATTGATACTAGTTGCTGTCCTGACCCATGTGCAGGTCCTTGCACTTCACCTTGCTAAACCTCAAGAGGTTCGTATAGGCTCACTTCTTGAGCTTGTCCAGGTTCCTCTGGATGGTGCCCTGTCCCTCAGGCATGTCAACCGCAGCACTCAGCTTGGTGTTACCTGCAATCTTGCTGTGGGTGCACTCTATCCCATTGTCTATGTCATTGATAAAGATATGAAACAGTACTGGTCGCAGTATGGACCCCTGAAGGACACCACTTGTCACTGATCTCCATCATTGAGCCATTGACCACTACCCTCTGGATTCAAACCATGCAAACAATTCCTTATCATCAGTCCACCCATCAAATCCATATATCTCCAATGTAGAATCATAGATTCATAGAATCACCAGGATGGAAAAGACCCATTGGATCATCGAGTCCAACCATTCCTATCAAACACTAAACCATGCCCCTCAGCATCTCTCTCACCCGTGCCTTAAACACCTCCAGGGAAGAGGATTCAACCACCTCCCTGGGCAGCCTGTTCCAGTGCCCAATGACCCTTTCTGTGAAAATATTTTTTCCTAATGTTCAGCCTGAACCTCCCCTGGTGGAGCTTGAGGCCATTCCCTCTCGTCCTGTCCCCTGTCACTTGGAAGAAGAGGCCAGCACCCTCCTCTCCAAAACTTCCTTTTAGTAGTTGTAGAGAGCAATGAGGTCACCCCTCAGCCTCCTCTTCTCCAGGCTAAACAACTCCAGCTCTCATCCATTCCTCATAAGGCCTGTTCTCCAGCCCCTTCACCAGCTTTGTTGCTCTTCTCTGGACTCTCTCCAGAGCCTCAACATCCTTCTTGTGGTGAGGGGCCCAGAACTGAACACAGTACTCAAGGAGCGGTCTCCCCAGTGCTGAGTACAGAGGGAGAATAATCTCCCTGGACCTGCTGGTCATGCCGTTTCTGATACAAGCCAAGATGCCATTGGCCTTCTTGGCCACCTGGGCACACTGCTGGCTCATGTTCATTCGCTGTCAACCAACACCCCCAGGTCCCTCTCCTCCAGGCAGCTTTCTAGACAGACTTCTCCTAGTCTGTAGCACTGTATGGGGTTGTTGTGTCCCAAGTGCAGGACCCGGCCTTTGGCCTTATTACACCTCATGCCATTGGTCTCAGCCCAGCAGTCCAGCCTGTTCAGATCCCTCTGCAGAGCCTCCCTACCCTCCAGAAGATCCACGTTTCCACCCAGCTTAGTAACTTCTGCAAACTTGCTAAGGGTTCACTCAATGCTTTTGTCCAGGTCATTGATAAAGACATTGAACAGGGCTGGACCCAGCACTGAGCCCTGGGGAACCCCACTTGTCACTGGCCTCCAGCTGGATTTCACACCATTTACCACCACTCTCTGGGCCCGGCCATCCAACCAGTTTTCCACCCAGGAGAGTGTGCGCCTGTCCTGGCCAGAGGCTGACAGTTTCCTAAGCAGAATGCTGTGAGAAACTGTGTCAAAGGCTTTACTGAAGTCCAGGAAGACCACATCCACAGCCTTTTCTTCATCCAGTAGTCGAGTCACTTTATCATAGAAGGCGATCAGGTTAGTTTGGCAAGATCTGCCTTTTGTGAACCCATGTTGACTGGGCCTGATCACCTGGTTCTCTTGCATGTGCTTCCTGATAGCACTCAAGATCACCTGTTCCATGACTTTCCCTGGCACTGAGGTCAGACTCACAGGCCTGTAGTTCCCTGGGTCCTCCCTGCGACCCTTCTTGTAGATGGGCACAACATCAGCCAGCCTCCAGTCCAGTGGGACTTCCCCAGTCTTCCAGGACTCTTGGAAGATGGTGGAAAGGGGTTTGGCAAGCACATCCACCAGCTCCTTTAATACCCTTGGGTGGATCCCATCCGGCCTCATAGATTAGTGGGTGTCTAGCTGGGCAAGCACGGCTCTGACCACCTCCTCATGGATCATGGGAGCCTCATTCTGCTCCTCTAGCTCCTGGGTCTGTACACAGAGGGAACAACTTTCTTTACAATTAAAGACTGAGGCAAAGAGGGCATTAAGTACCTGAGCCTTTTCCTCACCCACTGTCACTGTTGTTCCTTCTGCATCCAATAGGGACTGTATATTCTCCCTAGTCCTCCTTTCTTTGTTAATATATTTGTAGAAAGATTTTTTGTTATCTTTCACAGACTTAGCCAATCTAATTTCTAGTAGGGCCTTAGCCCTCCTGATCTTTTCCCTGCATGTAGAGAGAACAATGTTGTGGAGGACCATGCCATAGGCCTTACTGAAGTCCAGATAGACATCTGTAGCATATACAATGCATGTACACTCATGGTCATCTTTAATCATGGAATCACAGAATGCTTTGACATTAAAGATCAACTTGTTCCAACCTCTGTACTATGGGCAGAGACATCTTCCACTAGATCAGGTTGCTCAAAGCCTCATCCAGCCTGGTCTTGAACACTTCCAGGGATGGGGCATCCATGACTTCTCTGGGCAATCTGTTCCGGTGCCTCACAACCCTCACAGTAAAAAATTTCTTCCTAATATCTAATCTAAATGATGTCAATAGATAACCTGTAACAAAATACTTTTTTATATAAAATACAGCACCCCTCCTCTCCTGAAATTAGACAGTCTTTCATTTTTAATAAACCATAAAGACCCGTTTAACAGCAAAAAAAAAATCGACCAATATCGCTGGCGTATAGCACAAATATTCAGTTACTGGTTTAGGTGGATCAGTTCAGGGACAACAGCAAGCAGAATCAAGCTGCCGTTCTCATCACAATGTATTTTTCTCATAAGAGAGTATGTTTTGTGCTAAGTATCTGGCAGGTAAAATTACTTAATGTATCACTATAAATCTTTACTGTTTCTTCTGCTGTAGCTACCAAATATGAATTGATGAATGATTGTGTAAGGCGCAGTACTGTCCCCTTATTTCCCAGAACTAAGGTTAATTCTCTTGGCTTGTAATATTTCACAAAGTTTGACTCTTTCTTTTCAATGAGTACTTTAATAATCATAGAATAAAGAAGTTCTTTTTCTATAAAGTTACAATAATATATTGCCTTTTCATGGAAATTACAAGTGGCTATGTCAACATGTTATTGATAGTTATAAAATGATACTGGGTACCTGCAGATTGATCGATTTCAGATTAAAACAGATTTATCTCATTTAGGTGAATAAGGAACAGATATGGGTTGAATTACTTTTTTATTTAAAACATATAAAGTATGAATCTACTTTAATAGGTGGGTTTATTGTTATTTATTCAGAAATACAATATCATGGTTAATAAATTAATGGTTTCAAGACAGTAATGAGAAAATTTCTGGTTTCAGTATACTGCTTGAGTACTAATAGTTTTTTGAGAATATTGCAGCTCTTCTCTAAAATCTTGCCCAAATGCATGAATTTTAATATCCCATGAATCTCATGTTTTCTTACCAGAAAAAACAAAGAACTCCCCCATGAGCATTCTGGCCCACTGCAGAAGTTCCTCAATGAACCATCATTGGGAGGAAAGAAATCATTTCAAGAAGTTCATGCCATGGGAGTCCTGATTACAGAAAAAGAGATCTTAAGTCTCACTTAAAATTATAGGACTTCTTCTTCACTCATAGCAGATTTTGCCGTAAAGCACCAGCCTGGAAAACCTTATCTTTCTGGACTCTCCAAAGTATTAAAATGATCTGACATAAGCAATAAGCCACAAAAAAAAGAAAAAGAAAAAAAAAAGCTATGATTACTTGTGAGGTTGTAGCAGTTTAAAATATGTTCATTGACTGGGAATTTTTCATGCTTCTTGAGATTACCATTTGCTGTATTAGTACATGTACACAGAGCCCTATTTTGCTTAACTGTCACTTGCTCTCAGATTCTGGAAACAAAATGGCACTACTCCATCTGTTGTCAGTTGCTGATTGTGGATCTTTGGCTGCACCAGTGTAACAAGAGTATATATCTATCTCACTTGGCACAGACTGAAAATTATAATGTTGTATCAGTGTCTCTAAAAATATAACATATTGAATTCTTTATATTTTAGTCTTGAGTATTTTGCCTGTGTAAGACAATAGGTGCCTCACAGTGCATTTGTATGGATATAGGCATGGGTGCTTTCCTTGTATAATTAGTAAGAAAGAAGATTGTAGAAGTTCCAAAGAGCAGGACGTTATCTAAATAGCTTTTCAAATACCTCAGTTGCTTAGCCAAGCCCTTTTACAGAAGTTGCACAGCAGATAAGTCATGTTGTTCAGTTCATCTGTTCCTACTGAGAGAACAGACTAAGAAAACCCTGCCTTCTGATGGGACCTCATCCAGGAAACGGCGGTACAGAATCATGAATTAAGATTTTACTCAGCATTAAGTGGTTCTTGAAACCCCATAGGAAGGGAAAGAGATATATTACGTAGTCCCTGGGTAGAAGCCACCATTGGCAGAAAACTCCCTGAAAATCTATCACACAGAAATTAATTTATTATTGCTCACAGTGAGCATGCATTACATGTAACAGTGAAGCAAACGTGCCTAAGAGTACTAGAATGCTATTGAAATGCTTCCTGAGTGTTGTAGAGGAATTCCAAGCAAGAAAAAGAAAACATAAAAAACTGCCATCTGCAGATCTGAAATTCATGTAAGTCAGAAAATAGCAGGCCTCAAAATAATAACTGAGTTATCTATTCCTCAGCTGGAAGGTGAAAACTTCCATATTAAACCTAGGGTTGCTTTATAGATAGCTTAGAATTCCTGCCTTCAAAACAAATGTGGAAGGAATTTTCCTCACATTGTTTTTCTTAGGTACAGACCTCAGCCTGTGTATAAAAATGCACAAGAGTTTGTTTCTATGCATTTATATCTGCAGTTACTAGCATTATGAACTCCATTATGTCAATTTAAAATGGATAGCAGGTTAATAATTTGCATATCTTGTTAATTCTGCACCCTGAGATTTATGTGTGCATTCATTCTTATGTCTACAAGGGAAGCCATTGTTACTAAACAATTGTAATAGCCTCTATGCTATTTATAGCTTCTCTGATTATTTTGCTCTCACTAAATATTCCTTTGTATATAACTTTGTATGTGAGTCAAGATGCAAAGCAGAGGATACTAGGAAGATCCTTAGCTGATATAAGTCACTGTAGCTGTACTGGTTTCTTGCATATGCATGTTTTTGTGAGCTGAAGTATTACACCAATTTTATTCCTGCTCCTGTTGTGCAGAGCTGTAGAGCCA
The DNA here is from genome assembly GCF_032191515.1 of Phaenicophaeus curvirostris. Classification (NCBI taxonomy): domain Eukaryota; kingdom Metazoa; phylum Chordata; class Aves; order Cuculiformes; family Cuculidae; genus Phaenicophaeus; species Phaenicophaeus curvirostris. The sequence continues at coordinate 46,864,719 of NC_091394.1, read as the reverse complement.
TGCTATTATCTTTGTCTGAATTGTCTGTGCTGAAGCTTGCTAGTTTACCTTAAAGTCAGGTATCTTCTAGCAGTGAAAGACTGAGTCACTTTTTTTGTTATTTCCATGGGAACTGAAGCCATGAAGATTTAATTTGGCCACAGTCATAAGCTGAACCAGAAAAGTAACTAAAAACCTGTGCAAGTTGGCACATTTAATTTACATTTCAAGAGGAATGTAGTGTTGGGTTTGATAGTGCAATCATTTAAGCAGGTGCTTAACTTAGAAATTAATCAGATCTGAGAACGTGGCAGAGTTTATATACATGCTTAAGTGCTTTGCTAAATCAGAAACCTCATACTCACATCACAGTTTGTCAAGCACTGTGATAAATTGTGATCACTTTTATTAATGAATCACATAAAATCAGGTCCAGGTATGTTTTACTGATAAATTTATTGAATAGTTTATATAACAGTAGGCAGTCTAGGTCTGAATTGCCCACTTACACACACATCTCACAAGAGTTGTGACGGCTATTTTGATTTATGGAAAAAAATTTTGGCGGAATACTGAATAGCTGAAGACTAATCATTTCACACTTCAATTATATGAATTTTATATATGTATACCTTTTCCTCCCTTTATCTCTCCTTTACTGTTGTTGTGTTCACGTTAATCATTGATACACCAAGGCAGGGATTCAGTTTAGTGATAAGCAAGAAGATGCAGACTCAGTCTGTAATTAAGTCCACACTACCCACTCCTGCTTTATTCTTAAGTGTTATTTTCACCATCGTTTTCATGCATAATGTAGATAGAAGACTAAAATGTTTTATTTACTTCAATACAAGATGAGAGTTCAGTAAAAGTTTAAAATTCTCTGCACAAAAGAGTGCTTGGAATACTGAACTTCAGCAGAAATTGAGGGACTCAGTAAGCTTTCAGCAAATAAATATTACATTCCTTTCAGTGGAAATAATGAAGTGTGAAAATATCAGGATCCATTTAGCTGTGCCAGCAAGTCTGTTTCTTCCTTGGGAGGCAATATGTTCTGCCATTCTTTTGACACTTCTGAATAATTTTCTTCAAGACAAAAATTGATAAACTAGGTCTTGTGAGATCAAATGGCTAATAATAGATGTTGATCCGGGACCTGAAGCAGATCTAGAGCCCTTCAGATGGTGTCTTTTAAATATATTTGTGTACTAGGTGATATACTGTTCCCGTGGATTTATAACTGTTATGAGGAAAGACTCCTCAATGACTAAGAAGAAGTACTTAAGAGATGTGTGGTCAATCACTTATCCTACCATGCCCTTTGGGGCAGTGATTCAGGTGCCTGAACACGGGTATCTGTTGCCAGTTCTGGTGTCCTGGCCTCCAACAGTTGATGGAGGAGGACACAGGTTGCCTGTGGGTTCTGTGTCATCACTGCCTGAGTGGTGGACTTGTTTTAGACATAGCTAGTAGTGGCAAGAATTCCCAAACCTCTATCCGAGTTTGACTTGAGCAAGTGACTTAGACTTCAATTATTAAAAGTCTTTCATGAAGGTCATTATTTAATAAGACTGGAAAAAGCCTCTATGCTTCTAACTCCATAGTACTGCTGAGAAATGCTTCAACAACATCAAATACATCTTTTTGCACCTTAATTATCCCTTTAAAAATGGATCTTGCTCTCTCTGTGAGTATTTATAAAATTCAAGGAAGCAGGATCAGAAATGTGGACCCAAGCTAGCATCTCCACAACTCTTAAGGCTGTCTTATACACCAGCCTAGACTGATGGATACTGGTGCGTCCCCAGAGTGCATCACAAGCAGTGGGAACAGATTGTTGGTCATTGGAGAGCTTTTCTCTTACACTGTGAGACTTAGACATCTTTGGAAATAGAGAACAACAGGAAGAAGCATTTTCAAAATAGCCTTTTAAAATGCTTAATTTCCACTACATCTCAGCTAGACCAGTTCCAGTTAGGGCCTCAGTTACTTCAGAAATCATGACTGGAAAGAGTATTTTCTCTTTATGTGCAGACGAGAGAGCAGTTTCCGGTCTATGCTCCTTAATCTCTGACTTTGCAAGGAGCAGCTGAGGGATTATTTTTAAATGTTTTGTACTGTTTAAAGTAACTTGTATTGAAAAATGTGGTGCTTTTCTTCCTTTGTATAAAGAACAGTGTGTTTTGCCTTCATGACTTTTGTTGTGGTTGCCCTAGATTTCTAAGGCAGAAGTGAAAGGAATGATTCATGTTCTCTCCCTGTAATTTAGGTAACATATTTAGCCTTAGTTATGCTCTTAAAAATGTTAAAAAAATATTATTAGACTTTGATAAAATTTCATATTATAATAGGCTGAAGCAGTAAACCAAAGCCAGAATTACATAGTGCATAACCTTTCCTTGCAAAAATAAAGTCTCATCAGGCTGTGATTTAGATGCTAAGGCAAAGGATGGTAACTGTAATTAGAAGCTTAAAATGGCAAGATGAGATATCCTTGCATTAAGTTTAAATTGAAGCCTTAAAAATTCAGGCAAATGTTTGATAATATTTCCACCCTGTTTATACAGTTTCTGACTAATGTATTTCTTGTTACTTCTCTGCTGTGCAGCATCTTATATTATGGAAATGTCCTCATTAGTAGTATTTTCAGTGGAATAATTGGGTCATTATTATTTTATATTATCTTCTCCACAACCAGGCAAATGACTGCTGTGCGTTTCTAACATTAGTTTCAAATGCACAAAGACAATACAAAAACAGCACAATAAGACTTATTTATAAGATAGGTTTGAAAATCTAGGAGAAATACGTCATCATATTTGCTGCAAGAGTAGTTTGAGGGAAAATAGACCAGAGAATAAAATTTCATTAATTCTGTGTTGGTACAGATTATTTTAATTTCATACCATTCTTATGTCATCATACACTTTATAATATGATGGTATCTCAGGTATTTTCTTTGTAGCTGCTTAAATATTGTGTGCTTTGTAATGACATTGCTGACACAGCTTTAACAATTCAAACTCAATTAAATTCAAATGTCTGAACAACATTATTGTAACAGTATGGATAGTCGTTTCAGGAATAAGCTTAGACATTTGCATGGAGCATGGAGCAAAGCATGACTAATACTTGTAAGCTTGCAGGAGGAAAAAAAATAGAAGCAAAAATCCTTTTTTCCCATGACTGGAGAGAGCAAAAATTCTATAATCTCAGTAACAGCCCTCTGAAAGGATACTGCAAACACAGTTTAAGATATAAAAAAAATTCCTAACAAGTACAGTGTTTGGGGGAGAAATTGTGAAATACAAAGCAGAAAGGGAAAAGTCTGCTGAAGAACTAGAAAACTTTTCAAAAAGGGATTAAAAAATTGCTTTCCAACTCCCAAAGAGAAGGCAGGTGCATTTTCAAAACAACGCGCTGAGACTTAACTAAGCAATTCTCACTGTCTTTAAAGAGAGGTCTCATGACTACATTTCTCAGCACAGCTTTAAAAATTTGCACTGTAATGTGCTGTAGTAATTATCTGAAAACTTGTAGCAAAGAATCTGATTTTTAACTTTTCCCTGACATGCAACAGTGAGACAATTTAAGTCCCTAATCATCATATATTTTTTGCATGAAAGTTTTTAAAGTGTTTATATTCTGTAACCAAGCCTATCTAGAAAATGACACACAAAGTTTTTCTAGTTCTGAGTCTTTCTCTGCCTGTTTCTTTCAGTCATCCTGGTGTTTCCATTTCCTCCTCCCCAACTTCCAAGCTGCCTTTTGAGCAATACAGCACATCCACAGAAAAGATATCCCATCAAAAGCATTCTTCCTGTCACAGTGTATGGAACCCTCATTCAACTTCTCCACTAACTTCCTGCCTAGCCACAGAACTGCCATATAAATGCTGGGGCTAAATATTATACATCCTCTTACTCCTTCCTTCCTTCACAATTTCTTGTCTTTTTCTTCTTTCTCCCATGCTCTATCTTCCAATTTCCTTTTAAAATTGCTTTCTAACTGGAGTGGGGATCAGGAAAGTAAAATGGAATTTTACATTATAGAAAAAGCTGTCTCACCTATGCACTGGCTGTCAATAAAAGAAAAAAAGCCTTTTAAAGAGAAGCTGCCATCAGGAGGTTGAGAGCAAAAGGGGCACATTAACATGTGCCTGCTTTACTTTTGACAAATACACAATACGTTTGGTAGCAATCAAGTATGCCAATGGAAAATCTCCTATTATTTTAAACTGCTTGTTGAAAAATTATTTTCATATGCAAAATTATTCTGCTTCTTTTTTTCAAGACCGTCACTCTCATGATTATAATTCTCCAAGTCAGTGTCTGTTGTTTATATGCACACTTTACTCCTGCTGAAAAGGCTGAAGCTTAGACATCTATTCAGTGCTTTCTGGAGACAGAAAGTGAACTGAAAGAAGAAAGTCAGGGTTTTTAGTAGAGGTTCTTTTAATGTAAATCGGCTTTCTGTAGTTGCTGCATATCATTTTCCTGGTCAGTAGGCAGGGTTTTTTGATCAAGACTAAAGGCACCTGAATTTTTGTGTATCTTTTAAATTTTCAGTTTTAATGACTACATATATATAAATCATCATTTTAAGGATATTTTTCTTTTACACTTCCTGTACTTTTTTGGGCTGGACTTTTTATTTCACTGACGGACATCCAGAGTATAACAGACAGGCATGGGTAATTCAATCCAGACAGCTTTGCTTGAGTGACTGGAGCTCTGGTCTATTCCTCCTGCTATAAGGAAATAAAAAATCAGGCCCAAATGGATTCAAGTCCAGTATGGTTATGCCCTCGTATCTATACTCCTTATTCTTCCAGCTTCCTTCTTGTTTTCCTCTTTCTTTTGGTACTACAGGTAGAGTGACAGCTAATTACAGGATTAAGTTGTATATCTGCCTGTATTTCATGCCATGAAACTTCCCCTGTTGACCATTTGCCCCCAGAATGTATTCTTACTCCAATGGCTAAAGGGTGCTATACAATATTAGCTGGCTGGTGAATTCAGACTATATTCAGTAGCTGATACTATTTTCAGCTTCCAGATAGGTGTTATGACTTCAATAAACTGTAGATTTAGAGAAAAGAATAGATAAATTTGAAGATAAAGGAAAAAAGGCAAATAAGAAATTAGTCGTTAAAGGTTTTCTTTCTTAAGAGGCTATGGTCCTCGTAAGTTTTTAAGTAGCTTCAGTAATGCAGAGCTAAAGACCAAATTAATTTTAGGCTCATGTGGTAGTAATTTAGGATAATTTTCTTTTTGTGCAACAAAGAAGAAAAATGGTCTGCTGTTTGATGTTGATTCTAGTTTGGATCAGTACATGTACACTGTACTAAGTTTCCTAATGCAGCTCAAATCTAAATACTTAGGTCCTCTTTCAAGTTGGTACAACACAGAACTTTGAACCAACATAGTGCAGCTAACAACTTATCTTTTTGCTTTGTGCTCCAGCTATTTCTTGTTGTACCTGAAATAGTATTGTATCACTGAAAAAACCTGAAGTCTTGGTTTTTACTTATATCCTTCTTAATTGCTATTAAACTGACTGTATTTCACTTCCACAGAGAATATTGAGTTGAAATAGCTCATAATCACTGAGTACAGTAAAGCTCAGTGTGCAGTACATGCTTAAAGACATTAACTTAAAATATAAAAATAAGGCAAATTATAGCCATTGCTGTGCAAAAGCCCTTACACTGAAATGTTACAGTTAAGGCTGAATGACAGTCTCTCATGCAACTCTGCATCACTGCTCCCTCAGTCTCCAAGTATTTCACCTTCTTGGTGGCAACCATCTGTGCCTGGTTCTTACCCAAGGGCAATTAAACCAAGTTAAAACTCAGATCATCCTTTTTCCCCCTGAATATAAAGAAATAGCTAACCCCAAATTTTCCCATTATAAGAAGAAAAGAAACAGCATATCTTTCTTGAGCTGCCTTACAGGCAAAATAACCATGTGCTGTACAATTCAATACAGCACAGGAAGTGAAAAAGTTCTTTTCATTGTTCTGGAGGAAATTAATTTTAATCTGCCCTAGTCCTGATCCTACTTTTACCTGTGTCTTTAAAGCAACAAGAACAGATCAGGCAGCAGAAGGCTCATAAATTCCTTTTCCTGATCTGAGGCTATTCTAGGATTAGATCACACAGTCTTTATACAAGGGAGCCCTTGCTCTCAGAAATAATTCCTGAACACCCCAGCAGGTCTGCTATATGAGATTAAGGCTCATCAACACAAATGAAGGATGAGGAATTTTTCTACTAATTGTTACCTATGCTTTAATAGTTTTTTAGTTAATGCTCATTCCACACTTTTCAGAGGTTCTTCCATTTATGTGAGGTCCTCTAATTTTAAATGGCTATGTAGGTCAAAGGATACTTGGAAGAGATGCTGGTTTGGTGCACTCAGTGGCAAATCACTGATTAGTTTCAGAGAAGACAGAATTTAAAAACATAGATCTTTGTTGGCACAGAACTATAATATATCTAACAGACCACATAGTGTCCCCCAAAAATTCTTCATAGAATCATAGGATCACTAGGTTGGAAAAGACCTTTGAGATCATTAAGCCCAACCGTACCTGACCATTACTATCATCTCTGAAAAAGGAATACAACTTTCTGACAAGTGTATTGATCTTTAGAAATCAATACTAGGTTAATTTTGCAGACTGTAAAGCTTGAGACATGCTTTATCTTAATTTATATACTTCTCAATGCAAAGTCCAAATTCTGAACTTGAAAATAATTTTTCTTCTCCATAGGAAGGGGTTTGTTTGTTTTGTGGGGATTTTTAATTGTTTCCTTTTACTAGACGTCTGTCTTCAAGACTACAGTCTAATTTGTGTTCTACTTTCTCCTCAGAATCTTTTTATGGAATCTCATCAAATGTCTTCCTGAAGACAAGTATGCTTCAATCCACTTGAATCTTGTTTTTATATCTCTGAAAGATATTAATTTGAGTCAACCAGCTTTGGTTTTTACCAGAGCACATAGTATTAGCCAATGCACTTTAACTATTTAACTATTTAACTATCTATCTCCTTATATATCCATCCTGTTGTTGACACTAAATTTTTCAGCTTCAAATTTCACAAGTCTTCCTGTATCTTTAATGGGAAAAAAAGTAGATTCAATATATTCACTTTAAACCTGAGACACTAACTTTGCCATACAGATTTGTCATGTTGTCAAACCAACCTTCATACTTCCTATGTACTAATTAAAGGCATGCTTCATTATACGCATTTGTGTCTAAAGGTTATTACTATTGTCAGTGACTTATCATTTATGGGAAGAAGTCAAGAATTTATTTTTTAATAACTGCATCTCAAATTACTTTGCACCTCCTACAGCTGCTCTTCTTATTCTAGATTCAACAACTGTGTTTTGCAGAGAGAAATGCAGCTGATCCATATTTAGCTTCTTTTGCAAAAATGCTTTTCTAGATGCAGTGTTTCCCAGTGAGTTCACCCACATATATCAGGCCTAATTTGGTCTATTTTATAAAAAAAAAAAAAAAGTTTGGAATGACTGTGTATGGTTGTAGCTATCCAGAAGGCAAATCTGTTGGAGAAGGAGCGTGATAACAGTATGCCAACTTCGGAACCCAACTCAGTCTGACAGCAGATCCCTATGGGATCAAAGGAGTCTGTTGCTAGTAATGATACACAGCTACTGGCAGTACAGCTAGCTTTAAGGTGCCTTCTGCCTTCCTAGTAACAGCAGGCTCATTGCTGAAAGCATTGAGAATTTTACACACTAACTATTATGCAAAATTCAGGTGGCAAATTAGCAAATCCAGCAGTCGTGTTAATTTGATTCATACTTAGCAGATTCTGCATAGTCCTCCATGAGCAATTGTTAGAAAACTGGGTTGTTTTAATTTTTTTTTTCAAATATTGTTAAGACTAATTAAAGTTTTTGTTTATGATTATGATTATGATGTGTCATAGCAATTAAATGCAGACTAAGGATACATAAATCATATGCTACAATAAGCATGTCTCTAAGAGAGACATCACATGTCACTACAAAGATCTGAAGACAGGCAAATCAGCTGACAACCATGGTAGCTGCAATACTCCCCAAAAAATTACTTAAATTCCACAACTGATAATAGGCTAACATAGCCTCTAACTAAATAAAAAGCATAATTCTGTGTTTATAGATAAGCCTTTTTATTCATTTTGAGATTAGTCTAGAAAAATCTTTACCTCTGTCCTACTGCTTGTATCTATTTAGAAGACTGTAAGACCAGAAGTTTTTGTTTGTTCGTAGATCAGTAGATGCTTCTTCCTAAAACAAAGTTGAACATGGCTCATTTAAATCATAAAAAATAAATATAATAAGCATAAATAGCTATCTGTACTGAAAAAATAAACAAAATCAGGGTTTAGCACAGTCTCCTCAAATAAAATAAAACCTTTTTATTCATCTTGGTGCAAAAGTTTTATTTAATAACTATGCCCTTCATGCTGCAGCAAAATGGTTATTATAAGAAAATTCAGGTTAAATATGAAAAATATTAGTAAAAATCACTATTTGGAGGACTTCAGTAGTCATTAGTTCTAAAATTCTGATTTTTGGCAACTTCAAATTCCAGCATACAAAAATGTCTATGATAATTCTGCAAAATGGCTCCCACTGATCTTCATCAATTGGATGGACCATGATCCTAAGTCCACTAAACTTAGGAGGGTGGCTGGCCATGATCTTGGAACACTGCTGCAAGAAGCTGGGGAGGTTCCACTCTCACTAAGGTACTAGTGAATGTTTCATTGACTTCAATGTCTAATATCAAGTCTTGTTTGATGTGCACAGGACTTGATCACAAAGACAAGCTGTGAGAACCAGCTGTGTTTTAAACACCGCCATGAATAAATCCTTGTTCAGTTATGGAGTCCATGCAATTTTTGTGCTGCAGAGAAGACAAAGAAAAAGAAAGCACAACAATGAGAGTAGTTAACAAATGCTAATAACCAGAGTGACAGAACTGAAGCTGGATTTTACTAATGACTTATTTCCTACCTTGGCCTAAGACAGGATATTTCAGCCTCAGTTTGTCTGATCCCAGAGAAGGTGAGGAAAAGGAGAACATGGAAACCATAATATCAGAGTGAATATAAAAATAAAAAAGAAAAAAATAATAGATCATAGAATCATAGAATGGTTAGCTTGGAAGGGCCCTCAGAGATCATCCTGTTCCAACTGCCCTTATCACCAACAAAGATGTTAAAAAGCACCAGTCCCAATACTGACCACTGAGGAATGCCACTCATCACTGGTCTGCACTTGGACACCGAGCCATTGACCACAAGTCTTTGAGTGTGACCATCCAGACAATTTCTTATTTCTTAGTGGTTCACCTTTCAAGTCCAGCGTCAAATGTTTTGCACAAGTCTCAGTAAATGACATCAGTTGCTTTAACCATATCCACCAATGCTATAATCCCCACCGTAGAAGGCCACTAAATTGTCAGGCATGATTTCCCCTTTGTGAAGTCATGTTGGCTGTCATCTGTTACCTCCTTTCATTTTCTGCATTTAAAAAATGGGGTTATGCTTCTCCTTTTCTTGTCAGAGGGAACTTCACTGGACTGCCATGATTTCTCAAATATGAAGGATAACAACTTCAAAACTTCATCTACGACTTCCCTCAAGACCCACAAATGCATCTCGTCAGGCCCCATGGACTTGTGCACCTTCGTATTCCATAGATGGTCTTGAACCTGATCTTTTCCTACAGTGGCTGGTTCTTCATTCTCCCAATCTCTGTCTTTGCCTTCTGTGCTTTGGGCCATCTGGCTAGAATCCCTGCCAGTGAAGACTGAGGCAAAACATCGTTGAGTACCTAAGACTTCTCCACAGATAACTAGGTCTGTTTCTTTATGGAAAGGGCACACATTTTTTCCTAGTATTCCTTTTATTACTGATGTACTTACAGAAGCTTTTCTTCTTGCCCTTGACATTCCAGGACAGATTTAATTCTATCAGGGCTTTAGCTTTCCTAACCTGATCCATGGCTGCTCAGACTATTTCCCTGTCTTCCTCCCAGGCTACCTGTTCTTGCTTATACCCTTTGTAGGCTTCCTTTTGGTGTTTGAATTTGTCCAGCAGCCCCTTGTTCATCCGTGTAGGCCCTGTGGTATTTTTGCTTGGCTTTCTCTTTATTGTGATGCATCACGCCTGAGCTTGGAAGAGGTGATCCTTGAACTAGCTTTCTTGGGCCTCTATTCCCTCCAAGGCTTCATCCCATGGTACTCAACCAAGCAGATCTCTTAAGAGGCCAGTCTGCTCCCCTGAAGTCCAGGGTAGTTATCTTGCCATGCACCCTCCTCACTGCCCTAAGGATCTTGAACTCCACCTTTGCATGGTCACTGCAGCCAAGGCAGTCCAAGAGCTGCACATTCCCTACCAGTCTCTCCTTATTGGTGAGGACAGTGTCCAGCATAGCACCTCTCCTTGTTGAATCTTCTATTGCTTGGAGAAGGAATTTTTCATCAACAAATTCCGAGAACATTCTGGGTTGCTGATACCCTGCTGTGTTGTCCCTTCAACGCATTTTGGGGTGTTCCCTCATGAGGACCAGGGCTTGTGAATGTGAGGCTGTGCCTATCTGTCTGTGGAGGGCTTCATCCTCTTGATCTTCCTGGTAGGTTTTCCTGTAGCAGATCCCTAGTCTAATGTCACCTGCCCCTGCTCTCCCTTTAATCCTGACCCATAAGCTCTCAGTCAGCAGGTGGAGCTCCATGAACTCCAGCTGGTCATTGATATGGAGGGCTATATACCTCCTCCTCCTTCTCCTCATCTCCCCATCATACATACCCTCCTCATATCCTCCACCCTGTCCTTCCGGTAAAGCCTGCATCCCTCCATTTCAACACTCCAGTCACAGAAGCCATCCTAACATATCTTTGAGTGCCAAACAGATTAAAGCCCTGCAGGCTTGTGCAAGTCTCTAACTCCTCCAGTTTGTTCCTCATACTATGTGTGTTTGCATAGATGTATTTAAGCTAGACCCAAGATGAAGCTGACTTACTGACTGCAGTGGCTGGAATTTCTTTGCACTGCTCTTCAGATTCTCTCCTGCTGATCTGTGATCCTCCTCCAGTCTCCGGTAATCTCTTGCTGGCACTAGCAACAGACTGGTAGGAGAGGCATGTGTTGAGGCTCCTGTCCCCTGGAAGCTTTATCTTAAAACTCTCTTCACCAATTTGGCAAGCCTATGACCAAAGATGCTCTTCCTCTTCTCTTACAGATGGACCTCATCAGCCCCCAGTAGAACAGGTTTCTCAAAACAAGTCCCATGGTCTAAGCAGATATAGATAAACATGCAAGTACTGTAACTGCCTAGTGCAAATGCCTAACTGTATGTTAAGTTACTACAATTCATAGATTGTCTTTCATAATTTTATAGAAAAAAAATTTACTGTCATATAAAACCTTCAATAAAATACATAAGTATTAATTCTAGCTTGTGAAAGGCCAATTGCTAAAATAGTAGATGCTCAGTTTAGTCAGAAGAACTAAAGTTGTTCGTGCTCCTTCCTCTGCCTGCTCTCCACTCAGCAGCTTTCCCTCTTCAGCCAGCTAGGTGAAATCCTGCAGCTCAGTTCCTCCTGCTCCTAAACGTCCTTTCCAAAAGTCTGTCGTAGGAATCAAATTCTTCTTTCAATAGCCTTCCTAACAGGATTGTGAACAGCTGTACTAGTATATGGGGGATTATCTGATTCAATTTCTGCAAAACCATAGCACATATGCAAGGGAAGGTTTCTTTCAAAGACATGCAATTATAGCATATGCAAGTGGTTGACTGAGAAGGGGCACTATGCCAGTTTCCTTGGACTTCATTTCCTCTCCATCCCTCTCTGCAATACATCCAAGCAGGAAGGAGATAAACACTTTCTTATAGTTGCAGGGTAGCTGGCTTTAGCTGTGCAATGCTGTGAGAGACTTCACCACCTTAATCTTGCTGAGCCCCTAGATACTGCAGTGGACTTGAAAATAATACTGCTGGGAGAGGCTGAATCATCTTTCCAGTGCAAACATTTGCCATTTAATGGAAACTCGCATATCTCTAAGCATAGTCAGCTCCAAGACTGAACCCAGTGATGAAAAAACAGGTTTCCCATGTAATTACTGCTATGCAGTGTGTTATATCTTGCCTTCTGTTTCCTGTCTAAAAGCAGACTATTCTTTCCACAAGATACAATGCCAACTGCTGTTATGATTTTTTGGCACATTCACAGGACTTTCAGTGAATGATATGGCATCAGTAATGTTATTTATGCAAGTTGCACATCTAAACTCAAAATACCTTGGCACTCATTCCTATATGAAAGCTCCTAATAATACGTGAACAGGCTGAGTGCCATCTGAAAACACAGACATAGATGTAGGCAGCCAACACACCCTTTTTTATGATCGTATGTGTGCTTAGGGCAGGAATGCCAGCAGGCTGTCTAGCAGCTTGCAGCTTAGACTCAGAGAGGCTATGCCCCTTTTTTTTCTGAATCTAAACTCTTTTTTTTTTTTTTGAGGAGTACTTTATTATTCTTAAGTCTCTTTCAGAATACCAGTGGATTGAAAAGCACCATGTATTTGTTACAATGTACAGGTCTTATACTTTTCCTAGAAGAAATTCTTTGCCAAGACAGAAATTCTAATAGTAAATAAAATATTTGTTGCCTCTTGGCCACTGTTTCCAAATGGAAAAAGTTCTAGAAATATTCTTAAATAGTCTGGAAAAATATGTTAGTAAGTCCTGTTGTGTGTGACTTGGGATCATATTAGATCCAGGAGACATACAAGTCCTGTTACAAAGAGATGTGAAATTGCTTATCCTATACAGGCTAAACCTAATTCTGACCTCTTCAGAGTTGGAGATGATTAGAAAGGATTAGGTCTTGACATAGTAGTCTGGCCTTCTTATCGCAGGGTATTACAGTGACTCTTTGTACCCACGTAAAAGTCTCAATTGCTTCTGGAATCTTTATTTCTAGGGCAAAATGACTTTGCATGTAATGACTTCCTCAGTCTGGCTGCACCCATGCTGGGTGATAAACTGTTATCTCTTTTTTTAAAAAAAAAATTAAATATCCTATTGCTAATGCATTAGGAAACAAAGGCTTGTTTGATTTTAAAATATTCTGAAAGCTATCTCATTCTTGTCAAATTCTTCACAAGAGCTTTTTCTCATCCAGTTATTCTTATCTCTTTTCCTTGAATCTTATGTGCTTCTTTATTCTGCAAACTTTACATATAATTCCAGACAGGAAATATAGAAAAGCTGCATTTTTGTTTCATATAGAATAATTATTGTTCTTCATATTATGGATTGTTTCATTCCTTATGCATACTTAGCATAGTGTTTGTTTTTAATCTAAAATTGCACAGTGAAGAGAGGCCTCCATTTAACTGACTGTGACGACATATAAGATCACTGACTTTAATGTAAAATCCTATAAAGTGTATGAAAGTTTAATTCCTCTCCCCCTCATCCTTCACAGACTTCATATTACTTGTATTTACTGGTACTAAAATGCATTTTCACATTGTTGTAATGGTTTAAGTCTGTCTCTGACTGTACATTACCCCTTGACAACTTTCCCTAGGAGCATAGAGCACCTTTGAAGTCAAGAGAAACTGTGACAACTGAGTCTTTTTTAGATGAAAAGGACATGCTTTATCTACAGGGAGATGTTCAAAATATCACAGAAGGTAGGAGAGAAGCACAGTATTTCTTCTCAAAACAATGCTAATTACAGCCTACCCTACCACATAGGGATTCTGCTACGTTGGTTTTAATTCTGGTTTTGGCCAGGTACAGGTATAAAAATTTCTCATCTAAACCCTTGATTGAGTAAGAAGAATTTAAAAAATACAGAAAAAATATTACTACCTGTTAGTATTTTAGATCAGCTACTGTTTTAGGTACTTAAAATTTTGGATAACAAATAAGCCATTTTAATTTATCTGTTTCAGAACTCTGAATATATTAACTCCAATATTGCTGCTGCTTGAGATAGCTGTAAAAATTATTCTTTTGAAACTTATTTTTGTTTTTCATTATTTTTCTTATAAAAAAGAAAAAAGGAAAGGACAAAAACAATTTCTTCTCAGCAATATCATAGAATCATAGAATCATAGAATAGTTTGGGTTAGAAGGGACCTTAAAGATCATCTAGTTCCAACCCCCTGCCATGGGCAGGGACACGTCCCACTAGATCAGGCTGCCCAAGGCCCCATCCAGCCTGGCCTTAACCACCTCCAGGGATGAGGCAGCCACAGCTTACCTGAGAAACCTGTTCCAGTGCCTCACCACCCTCATGGTGAAGAAATTCTTCCTTATGTCTAATCTAAATCTGCCCCTCTCCAGTTTATACTCATTGTCTCTAGTCCAATCACTACAAGCCTTTGTAAACAGTCACTCTCCAGCTTTCCTGTAGCCCCTTCAGGTACTGGAAGGTGGCTATATGATCTCCTCAGAGCCTTCTCTTCTCTAGGCTGAACAAGCCCCAACTCTCTCAGCCTGTTCTCATATGGGAGGTGCTCCAGCCCTCTGATCATCTTTGTAGCCCTCCTCTGGACCCGTTCCAACAGTTCCATATACTTCTTATGGTGAGGATTACAGAACTGGACAGAGTACTCCAGATGGGGTCTCACGAGAGTGAGATCATGGAGAGAAAAAATGAGAGAAAAAATGAGAATTAAAGCTGGGACTTTAATTGGCCAATTCTGTGAAAGATTTTAAAAAAAATGTTTTTACAAATATATTAGCTACAAAAGGAAGGCCAAGGCCATCCTTTACTGGGTGAAGGGGTGACATTAGTGACAGAGAATGAGGATATGTTACTCAATGCCTTCTTCGCATCAGTCTTTATTATTACGGTAAGATGTTCTCTAGGTACGCAGTCTCCTCAGCCAGAAGACAGGGAGGGAGAGCAGAACAAGCTCCCATGATCCATGAGGAAATGGTTAAAGACCTGCTCGACCAACTAGACATTCACTAGTCTATGGGGCCAGATGGGATCTACCTGAGGGTATTAAGGGAGCTGGCAGAAGTGCTTGCCCTTTCTGTCACCTACCAGTAGTCCTGGATGATTAGGGAAGTTCCATTGACTGGAGACTGGAGACAAGAGCGGCTGGAGGGAGGATCCAGGTAACTACAAACCTGTCAGTCTGATCTCGATGCTGGGGAAGATCACGGAGCAGGTCATCTCGAGTGCTGTCATAGAGCACACACAAGACAACTGGATGATCAGGCCCAGTGAGCATGGGTTTATGAAAGGCAGGTCCCGCCAAACTAACCTGATCTCATTCTGTGACAAGGTTGCCAGCTTCATGGATGAGGTAAAGGCTGAGGATCTAGTCTACTTGGACACCAGTAAAGCCTTTGACACAATATTCTGCTTGAGAAACTGGCTGCCACTAGCTACTCTCCTGGGTGAAAAACTGATTGAATGGCCGGGCCCAAAGAGTTATGGTAAATGGAGCTAAATCCAGCTGGAGGCTGGTCACAGGTGGTGTCCCCAGGACTCACAGAATCACAGAATAACCAGGTTGGAAGAGACCCACCGGATCATCGAGTCCAACCGTTCCTATCAAACACTAAACCATATCCCTCAGCACCTCATCCACCCGTGCCTTAAACACCTCCAGGGAAGGTGAATCAACCACCTCCCTGGGCAGCCTGTTCCAGTGCCCAATGACCCTTTCTGTAAAGAATTTTTTCCTAACGTCTAGCCTAAACCTCCCCTGGCGGAGCTTGAGGCCATTCCCTCTTGTCCTGTCCCCTGTCACTTGGAAGAAGAGGCCAGCACCCTCCTCTCTACAACCACCTTTCAGGTAGTTGTAGAGAGCAATGAGGTCTCCCCTCAGCCTCCTCTTCTCCAGGCTAAACAACCCCAGCTCTCTTAGCTGCTCCTCATAAGGCCTGTTCTCCAGCCCCTTCACCAGCTTTGTTGCTCTTCTCTGGACCTGTTCCAGAGCCTCAACATCCTTCTTGTAGTGAGGGGCCCAGAACTGAACACAGTATTTGAGGAGCGGCCTCACCAGTGCCGAGTACAGAGGGAGGATAACCTCCCTGGACCTGCTGGTCACACTGTTTCTGATACAAGCCAAGATGCCATTGGCCTTCTTGGCCACCTGGGCACACTGCTGGCTCATATTCAGTCGGTTGTCAACCAACACCCCCAGGTCCCTCTCCTCCAGGCAGCTTTCTAGACAGACTTCTCCTAGTCTGTAGCACTGCACAGGGTTGTTGTGCCCCAAGTGCAGGACCCGGCACTTGGCCTTGTTAAACCTCATCCCATTGGACTCTGCCCAGCGGTCCAGCCTGTCCAGATCCCTTTGCAGAACCTCCCTACCCTCCAGCAGATCGACACTTCCACCCAGCTTAGTGTCGTCCGCAAACTTGCTCAGGGTGCACTCGATGCCTTCATCCAGGTCATTGATGAAGACATTGAACAGGGCTGGACCCAGCACTGAGCCCTGGGGAACCCCACTTGTCACTGGCCTCCAGCTGGATTTCACACCATTTCCCACCACTCTCTGGGCCCGGCCATCCAACCAGTTTTCCACCCAGGAGCGTGTGCGCCTATCCAGGCCAGAGGCTGAGACTCAGTGCTGGGTCCAGTTCTGTTCAATATTTTTATCAATGATCTGAATGAGGGGATTGAGTGCACCGTTAGTAAGTTTGTGGATGACACTAAACTGGGAGGAAATAATCTGCTGGAGGGTAGGGAGGCTCTCCAAAGGGATCTGAACAGGCTGGATGGATGGGATGAGGGCAATGGGGTGAGGATCAACAAGGCCAAGCACTTGGGACACAAAAACCCTGCATAGTGCTACAGGCTTGGGGAAGAGTGGCTAGAAAGCTGCCTGGCAGAGAAGGACTGAACATGAGCCAGCAGTCTGCCCAGGTGGTGAAGAAGGACAATAGCATCTTGGCTTGTATCAGAAAGAGTGTGGCAAGCAACGCCAGGGAAGTTATTCTGCCCCTGTACTCGGCACTGGTGAGGCCATAACTCAAACACTGTGCTCAGTTTTGAGCCCCTCACTACAAGAAAGACGTTGAGGTCCTGGAGTGTGTCCAACAAAGGGCAATGAAGCTGGTGAAGGGGCTGGAGAAAAAATCTTACAGAGAGTGCCTGAGGGAAGCTGCGGTTGTTTAGCCTAGAAAAAAGGAGGCTGAAGGAGACCTTGTCACTGTCTACAACTACCTGGAAGGAGGTTGTAGAGAGGTGGGCGTTGGTGACTGGAGATAGGACGGGAGGAAATGTCCTCAAGCTGCACCAGGGGAGGTTCAGATTGGATATTAGGAAAATCTTCTTTACTGAAAGGTTTGTCAAGCACCGGAATAGGCTGCCTGGGGAGCTGACTGAGTCATCAACCCTGGAGGCATTTGAAAGATGGGTAGATGAGGTGCTTAGGGATATGATTTAGTAGTGGACAGGTAGGAGTTGACATGACGCTCTCAAAGGTCTTTTCCAACCTAGGGATTCTGTGATTCTATGATTCATTAGAATGTTACTGTGCTGCCTAAAGATAACTAGCTAGATAAGATTTGGTCATATGCTTTTCTTCCTGGAGGTTGGTCATATGACAAAACCACATGGTACTACAGCTAACTGAACATGAAATCTCTTGGCCTGCATAAAATCTTTTGCAAGATATTATTGTGCTACTGATTAAAAAGACTTTTCTTTACCCTGTTCTTCTGTCATAGATTTACAATTGAAGAAAAGTAAGTCTGTTGTTATGAGGTAAATTGTCTACCCTTTTATGCACTTGTGAATATAGAAAAACTCCTTATTACATCTTCATAAAAGGAACTAAAATATCAATTTATTTTTTTTAAATGCAAAGATATTATCTTTTGATTCACAATGAATTTTTTATATCAACATTACCAAGAACTGAAATATCAAATTAAATATTTGTAGTTTGGAAATACAGACTGACAGCTTTTGACTTACAGTCATGTCTGATGAATGCAAAATAATTTTCTGGAATTTTCCAGTCCTCTCTCTAAACGCAGGTACAAGAATGGCTTCGGAAGTCCAGGGAGCTATGCAGTATAGGAAGAGATATTTCAGTGTTAAATTTTGCAATGCAACTAAACATTTGAATGATTGTTATTTTTAACCATGCACATTGTAGCTGGAGTGTGAGAGGGTAGGTGGGAGAACCAAAGCTAATTTGTCCTGTTTGGGTAGTCTGAATTATCACATAGGGCAGATATTCCTACACCCTAAATTCACTGAGCAAGACTGCAGGCTGGAGAAAAAACAGTCCTTCCTGCATATACTAACAGTCCCACTTTTACTAATAGTCCCCCTTGTTTTTTTTGTGATGGATCTGAACTGTCAGCATTGTTAACAAGCAAAAAATGTTCCTTGCTCTCTGCAGCTCTCTCCTGGCTGCAAGAACTGAACAACAGAGGGAGAAAAACATCTCCCATTGCTCCAGTGTATGCCAGCCCCTTCCTTCTCCTTTGGCATAGCCAGCCTCAACCAGGCTGCAGTGCTAACACTGTTGCTGTTTATATGACATTCAGAATTGATAGCTTCAGGGAATGGTATTATACAGCGGAAATATCTTGCAGCTTGGGCCTCAGCTGGTGAAACTAAATGCTGAAATGCTGTGAAGAGTGACTTATTCCCAGTCAGCCAGCTATTTGGTTTCTCTAGGGCCTTTGACATATGAGCAAATCTTGTTGCAATAGTTGAAGACATTATCATCTTTAGCTGTCTGCTTGGCTCTTCTGCTGGAGGTTGCCACCTCCAGAACTGCATTTGCTGTTTGCAAAGAATCACTCTACTTCTTAGCCTGGTATTTTACTCAAACTCAGTTTCAGTGGAAAATTAGGCTAAAATACTGGACTCCTTGCCAGGGGGTCAGAAGTGCAAGCAGCCTTCTCCAGAGCAAGAACTCTTTTGACTCAGCCATACCAACCTGAGATTGAAAGTGTCTCAATACCTAGTTTTGTGATTCATGAGTATTTTCAAATATTTTTTATATCAGAATCAATATTAAACAATTTTTACTATTAAAATTTATCCTACATATCTTAGTTCATCCTAACCTGAAGGGTAGGACTGATAGTACTAAGAAGTTTTTAAATTGTTTGCAATATCCTGTTTTAAAAATCCATTTCACAGCTTATATTTTTGCCATGCTTGCAAATGTTTAGCCTGAAATTCTGCACAACCTAATCCTGGATTTTCTTAGAAAACTGTTTTAAAGAAAATAGTTCTAATTTATTGATGCATGAGACGAAAGAAATAAATATTTTTTTCTGAAAACACTATGGAAAAAAATAATTCAGTCAGCATAAGTATCCTTTTAGGACATCTGTTTTAGAGCAGGGAAAGAAATGCTACAAGAGTGGCTGTTTGCAAATCAGCATGTCTTCCTCTGGGCTCAGAAAATTAACTTTAGAAAATCTGCAGATCTCAGTGTAGATTTGCTTGAGTCTAACAGCCAAATCCCATTAGATGATCCTCTCTGGGAATCGCTGTAGCTTCACATCTCCTGGTGCTGATAGTTCAGAAAAACTGACCCTCTGTAAATTAGCTGGGCTGTCCTCAATCCTTTACAGCCCTTATCCTGGGCTGTACTGGGGGCAGGGGAGGGGGGGTCTTCACAAAGTGCCTGAATCTGTTGTAGGGGGTTGGCACTAGATGATTTTTAAGGTCCCTTCCAACCTAAACCATTCCATGACTATTCTATGGACCCAGCTATGGGGATAAAGTTGTTGTTTAAATGGCTAAAACACCTCATTCCATGCACATGAAGATTATATTGAGAAAGAATAACGTATGCATGGCTGCAGTGGGTCTTCCTAGTTCCTCCAAGACTGAACTACTGATACCTGGAGAAACTAAGATCTTGGATCCATAGGCACTGGTAGAAGCATACTCTGCTGGTGATCTGTGTCTTAAAAATTTCTGAACCAAAGAAATCTCTGGACCCAGTCTTGAACAGTGTGCTGTTTGAAGAACGGAATTTCTACACTTTGAACCTTTCACCTGCAAATTTCTTGTGATAGCTCTTAGTTTTGTAATGTGAGAAGCAATGTCATTCTCTGTTTGTGTTCTCCAAGCTGCTCTTAATACCCTATACATCTGCCGTAGTCCACTTCAGTTGTTTTGTCAGGGCTGAAGAATCCTACTTTATGTAATTTGTCTCCCTGTAGTAACTCTCCTCTTGACTTTTCTGGTTGTGTAACATCCTTTCCAGAGATGGGATAGGGAGAGGGGAATGCATAAATCATTCAACATGAAGGTACATCTCCAGTTCAAAATGTCGTATTCATGTTTTCAGTTCTTCACTCTTTTCTTGTTGTTTTTTTCTAACTTTGCTAGTTTAGGGTTTTTTTCATTATTTAGTACTGACCTGATACTTTGAACTGCTAAAGTTAGTCTAAAGTTTCTTCTCTGAGAAGGGCAGCATTTAATATAGAGATTGTCAGTTATGTATGTTTAGATTTTTTCCATATGTGAAGTGCTTTATATATATCATAAATAACACACCTTATGTAGGTTATACCAACAGATATATATCTATCTGGACTTCTGTACAGACTTTGACATGGTCCCCCACAACATCCTTCTGTCTAAGTTGTAGAGATATGGATTTGATGGCTGTACTATTTGGTGGATAAGAAATTGGTTGGATGGTCTTACTCAGAGAGTAGTGGTCAACACCTTGATGTCCACATGGAGATCCATGAAAAGTGGTGTCCCTCGGGGGTCCGTATTGGGACCAGTGCTGTTTAATATCTTCATCAATGATATTGACAGAGAGATTGAGTGCATCCTCAGCAAGTTTGCAGATGACATCAAGCTGAGTGGTGCAGTTGCCACACCTGAAGGACGGGATGTCATCCAGAGGGACCTGGACAGGCTGGAGAAGTGGGTCTGTGAGAACCTCATGGGGTTCAACAAGGCCAAGTGCAAGGATCTACACCTGGTTTGGAGCAATCTGCAGTTTCAATAAAGAATGGGGGTTGACATGATTGAGAGCTGCCCTATGGAGAAAGACTTGGGCATGCTAATTGAAGAAGCTCAACATAAGCCAGCAATGTTTGCTCACAGCCCAGAAGGCCAACTGTATCCTGGGCTGCATCAAAAGAAATGTGGCCAGCAGGTCGAGGGAGGTGATTCTGCCCCTCTATTCATCTCTTGTGGGACCCCACCTGGAGTACTGTGTCCAGCTGAAACTGTTGGAACAGGTCCAGAGGAGGGCTGCAAAGATGACCAGAGGGCTGGAGCTCCTCCCATATGAGGACAGGCTGAGAAAGTTGGAGTTGTTCAGCCTGGAGGAGAGAAGGCTCTGAGGAGACCTATAGCAACCTTCCAGTACCTGAAGGGGACATACAAGAAAGCTGGGGAGGAACTTTGTACAAGGGCATGTAGGGATAGGATGAGGGGAAATGACTTTAAATTGGAGGAGGGAAGATCTATACTAGACATTAGGAAGCATTCTTAGTAATGAGGGTGATGAGGCACTGGCACAGGTTGGCCAGGGAAGCTGTGGATGCCCCCTTCCTGGAGGTGTTCAAAGTCAGGTTGGATGGGGCCTTGAACAGCCTGATCTAGTGGGAAGTATTCCTGCCTGTGAAGGCGGGGTTTGGAACTTGCTGATCTTTAAGGTCCCTTCCAACCCAACCATTCTATGATTTTATGATTCTAAGTAGCCTGACAACTTTTTATTATTCTACTTATTCAGATTTTAGTTTTAGTACATTGCATAATTTATTATTAACAACAAAACTTTTGTATTTGCTGTTGATTCCTTATTAAGACAACCTTATAGCTATAGATTGTGCGGGAGAGAGAGTTTCCTAAATGACTACTTCACTTTTTTGAAAAATAGGAAGCTGCATAATGAATGAGACAGAAGTTTTTCAAGAAGAAAATGAAATCTCAGGTGTTATGCTACATATACATTTAAGGAAGAACACTTGATTGATTTTGCCTTACACTTGAAGGTTTTCTTTTAAGGTATCAGCTTTGTAAAAACATTAATCTTAGATAGACTGAGCTGTGTATAGTGCATACATATAATTTTGCATAATATGAAAGCCACTTTATGTTTTATAGTTTGCTGACTAAAATCTCCCTGTAAACTAATAATGATAGAATTTCTCTTCTGTTTGTTAGCCTACTTAATCACTGACTCTTGAATCACTGAAGATGCATTAGCATTTGCAGGAAAACTGCAGCTGATTGGAAACCTTAAGCTGGGTTTTCTCCTCCCTAAGATATGAAGAAAATAGTGTGATTATAAAAAAAAAGAAGTTCTTTTTTTGTCTAAGCAGTCTAAACATTACTATACTCCATGCTGGAAAGGTCAATGGAGTGTTTGTGAATTCTGATGCAATCTACTTGAAATAAAGACTATAGCTTATGAAGTCACTTTCAAAGTAATTTCCATACAACATGGATATCATTACAAAAAAACCCCATATTCAGAATCCATTTAAAGATTTTTTTTCATTTTCTGTATCGTACTTATTCATGGAGATAGTGTTTGATCACAGGATGTTTTTCAGCCTGTGGCTATTTCTCTTGAGTCTCGATAGGTTTGTTTCCAGCACTTCAATGTTTCTGATAATGAACCTACACTTAAAATCAGGATTCCAGGACCCATGTTTTCTCACCATTTGCATTA
Source organism: Phaenicophaeus curvirostris (assembly GCF_032191515.1). NCBI lineage: Eukaryota > Metazoa > Chordata > Aves > Cuculiformes > Cuculidae > Phaenicophaeus > Phaenicophaeus curvirostris. The sequence goes on along the minus strand of NC_091394.1, from coordinate 46,842,044 downwards.
TTTAAGGGTGAAGGATTTTCTAAATTTGCCAGAGGAAACAAAAGGTGCAAAAGCTAACTTAGCTAATGTTTCTCTGGGTCTGCACCAACACGCTATTCAGGCAGAGGCATGGGTGCAGACACTGGTTTGTATGTGATTGCCCACACTGTTTGCCAGCACACTTCTGGCACAGTTTTGGTCTGGGTCAACTGACATGCTCCAGGCTATGTCTGGGTATGACTGGGGCATAGCAGAGGGGAAGGAATATTCTCCATAGTTCACCTGGGTGGGTTGAAAGCAGGAATACATCTGGACACGTGTTGTGCAGTACCAACTGGGATTCACCAGTACAGAACTCAGTTCTTCTCGATAGTGAAACATCTTAGAGATCACTGCCCACTGCTTCGGTCCCAGCTGGAATTCATGATGCCCCTTACGTACCCATGAATGTTTGCAAATAGTTTTTCATTATTTAGAGCACCCTACAAGATATCAATATATTTAAGAAAAAAATCTCTTGAAGCAACTTGCATAACTTGTAATGAAAGATGTTCTGCATTGTTATGCTGGTCCTGCTTTTCATACGTGGGCTAATGCAATTATCATACTTTTGTATGCTGCATGATTACTGTTGTAGTGTAACTATTGAAACAGTAGAACAGTGCCATCTGTGATGATGAGAATCTGAATGTAGAGTGTTTATTCAGCTATGAAGAGTTTGTTTTGCAAATGTGCATCTGAATCTCTGTAGAATAAACTATGTACAAAGTGTTTCCTTCTGCCAGTGTTATGTTGTGTATCTGGAGCCCTCCTCTTTGCTTTCCCATTTTAGTCTTTCTTAAGGACCCAGAAGGGGACAGTTTGACTTCCCAGGGGAGATAATTTCTCTTCTTAAAATACTCCCAGGGTTGTTGAGTCCTTCTGAAGATCCTTGCCTCAGAGACTCTCTGATACATCTGTACTTTCCAAGCTAGCAGATCTCAAAGAGTTCCCACCTCATTTCTTTGCCATTTCTATTGTACATGCTGGATTAGATGTGCTTCCACAAAGGAACTGTGATGATGTATTTTAGCACCAGTGATGTTTAATACTCATATCAAAACCATGCAAAATTTACAACGAACCTTAAGATTACAAACTAAATCTGAAAATCCAAGCAGTTTTGCCCTTCTTTGATGTTTCTTGGCAAAATGTCATTTCCTAAAGTTAGATCTCTGGTAAACTGGGGCAATTACATGTTCTAGAATACAATCTGGTATTAGAGAAGCATTTAGAAAGATTTGTTTTTCCCTGATTAATTTCTAGGATTTGTGAGGCTTTTTTTTGTGTTGTAGCTTTTCTATGTCCTCCAAACAAGTCAGAAGAAAGAGAAATCCAGTGCTACATAGACAGTTCAACAGCTTGATTAGCTTGTTTAGAGTCTAAATGATTGTGGGTGTCTGCTATTGGATGTCTAAATAAAAGTGTTGTAAAGCTACTGAGCAACTTTCACTGTTTAACTAGGTTTATGGATGCGCGCTGTTGAGACATCAGAATATTTGTGTTTAGGAGAATAAATACACATTTAGATGATTAACATTCTGAATATTGGTATGAAGAGTCTTTCCTCTGATATTTCATAGGAATGACTAAGTGAACAAAAAAAATTAATATTCTTATATGAATAAGTAAAATATAAAAAAAATTAAGAATAACAAAAATTTTGAAATTTATACTAAGGTTTAATATTTTCTACATATCTAAAATTACAACATTATGACCTGAGCAATAATTCTCTTCAGTGATTAAGCAGTTTTTATAGAAAGATTCTGTACAAGCTTTGATTCCTAAATAAGCTGAATTTTAGTATACCTCTGTCTTACTTCTTCTAACTTGAGAAATGCAAGGTTATGCTGGTGGGAAATAGTGTTATTATGTAATTCCCAAAATGCTTACTTCAGAAGCATCTTTTTTTTCCTGATTCCTTTGTTATTCACTTTTTCCACTTTTTGTAGTAATAATTTCCAGTAGGTAATTTATTGACTTTTTTTTTTTGCATATAAAACAAAACAAAGCAAAACAAAAATTGCTCTCTACAACTACCTGAAAGGAGGTTGTAGAGAGGAGGGTGCTGGCCTCTTCTCCCAAGTGACAGGGAACAGGACAAGAGGGAATGGCCTCAAGCTCTGCCAGAGGAGGTTTAGGCTGGACATTAGGAAAAAATTCTTCACAGAAAGGGTCATTGGGAACTGGAACAGGCTGCCCAGGGAGGTGGTTGATTCACCTTCCCTGGGGGTGTTTAAGGCACGGGTGGATGAGGTGCTAAGGAGAATGGTTTAGTGTTTGATAGGAATGGTTGGACTCGATGATCCGGTGGGTCTCTTCCAACCTGGTTATTCTATGATTCTGTGAATCAAATATTTTAGCCTTCTTTTTGTTAAACCTTTTAAAGGTACAGTTTGCCACAGCCTTTATGTTCTAAATGGCATCCAAATCATGCAAATATGATTCCTAAGACCAAATCACACAAACAAAGAAGGAGAAAGTGGATAGTGAGAAACAAATGGAAAAGGAAAAATAATGTCTCTGTAGTTCAGAGGAAGAAAACTTTGGCAGTATTAACTTCAGATTAAGTAACCAGTTGTGTCAGTTCTTGATGGACAAAAAAAATGTGCATACAATAACAGTTCTGAATTGCTGGATGCGTTACAAAACCCAGAGCAGAGGGAAGATGATGCTGTTTTAATAACAGATATGACCACAGATTATTCTGATGTTTGAAGACTGAGAGGTTGCAGGTTTTATAAAATAAATTGAGAATTGCTGCCAAATACACTAAATAGAGCTGAAGGGGATACTCCTCACTCAGAAATCTTGAGTTCCAGCTGAATTCTAGTTTAGAAAGAAAATAAACCCTGAATTGTAAAATCTGTGATCCCAACTACAGAATCCAGGTATAGGAGAAGATATCCTTTGAAGGAACAAATAAAATTGACTCTGTATGTGTATTTAACACACTAGCTTCCTGTCCACCACATCATATTGCTAGGATGGTGGGGACTGGCAGTCCCAGTTACGGAATTGGTTTAATCTTGGAGGCAAACTCAAGGTTCAGGTAACAGGTCAGGTTCAGTAACAAGTAGTGTTATGTTTATATATTAATTTTATAGTCACCAAAGTTTTCTTAAAGCTAAAATCATTTCAGGTTATTGGTATATTCTTGAGGAAGTGGCTAAGAAATTTGCTGCTTGTGTAATGTTCCCAGATAAAAATTCATCTTGTCCAAGGGGAAATGTGTGAGATATATTTTTGTTAATTTTCATTGTGGAGACTGGCAATCAAAGTTAAGCATTAATCTGATACACAGAGTTCGTATGAATCAGTTGTTTCAAAATCTGTGAATTTATACTGATGAGATAAACTTCATTCTACAGAAGTCAAATATCAGCATCTCACTTGCTGAGAACAAAAGATTAATCCTCATTATTTTCTTGTCTTGTAATTTAAATCGGGAGGTAAGGGTTTTCCACTTCTCAGAAATTCAAATTTTGTTCAAGGAACAAAAAAATGTGGAAAGAAACTTGATTTGCTTTTCAGTAGGACAGCTAAAGGGTACTCTAGACATGTCTACAAATCAGTTGAGCTCTGTCTTTAGAACTGTATTTATTTTTAGGCAGATCTCAATAATATTGCTTGAACAAAATAAAATGAGATTCAGAAGGAAAAAAAGATGAGCACAAATAATGCAGCACCTGTTCCATTCCATCCATTTTGACTTTTAAAATGGGAATTATGAAGACACTAATCCTCTGTCATACAACAGCTGGGTCAAATGGAGGGCAGCATCAGTAATTGTCAAATTACATCCTTAAGCTCACTTAAACTGTGCATATTGAGCCCCACGGAATTCAGCTCAGAAAATGGGATACTGTTGTGTAGTACAACACAGATAAAATAATGAAGGTGCTTGAGGATGATGTTCTGCTAGAGAAGAACATTACTTTGTCATGCTGTTTCAGCTTAATTCAGTGCTTCAAGGGACAAAAAAATTGTCTTGTCTTTGTTACATTGCCTAAAGGATCTGGGCAAACTCCAAATACAAATCAATTATGTACCAACAGGGCACTATATAGAGGAAAAACATGGACATCTAAATTAATATGAGAGAATAAAAAGACTCTTACTCAACCTAATTAGCTCCTTGAGAAGTTGGGTTTTTCTCAGAAAGCTCCTTCTGTGCATGAACTTCATCTGCCTTTCATCTGAGGTGAAAGTCTAAGGACATTTCTTTCATTTAACTTTAGTCACTCTAGTCAACAAAGATTGACCGGCTTTTCAGGAAAATAGATTATTCCATCTTTAAGACAGGTCAAGAGTTGTTATTTCTTTGCTTACAAGGGAAACTGAGATTGTCAAGCTGGCTGAGGGAACCTTTCCTAAGTGTTTGTCCCTTCCTATATTTGATCACATAGAGTTCCCCTATTGGATGTCCTACGAACCCAGAGGCTTGAATGGTATTTAGCACTGGCTGCAGTGGCTAGTGCAGCACCAGATCCAAACTGGTGCTGAAGTCTTTTCCACAACAGCCTCAGTGGCTGTTTCTGACATCATGGATAAAGAGAGCATCCCTTACTCAGGCTACTGCCAAAAGATTCAAAGGAACAACTTCCATTTTTTCAGGCATCCTTAAGGTTAGCCTTACATCCTGAGTTTACTCCAACTTGCTTGTTGAACCTGCACTGCCCTGAAGCTCCAAGTCATGGGTGCAGATACAGATGAAATGAGAACATTGACTTTGTGACACAGAGATTGGAGTATCCAGCAAAGGATACTGTGATTTGAGTAAAAGTGTGAGTCATGCAGTGAAATGCCTCTCTGGGAAGTGGAAATTGTGGGTGTGAATCCCATATAGTCAAGGAACTAAGACTCATCCTGACTTAGCCTTTTAAGCAACATATGAAAAATGGACAACACTCTTCTCACTGTATCTAAAAGGAAATTGAGGCATTCCTTTGTACCAAATATGCAAGCGAGGTGTCCAAGTGAATTGATTTCTATTTACAAATCTGCTTGCCTATAGGAATCTAAGGTGCATGTATAGGCAGCAAAGGCATATGTCTAAAAGAAAGAATACATTTTAAATATGCTTCCCTCTCTGAATGTTTTTTTATCAGCTGGCCTACTTTTTCAGGCAGTTGTCAGTCCCAGGCAGTTTCAGTGGCCCACATTTCTCCATTTTTCACAAAATGAATTGAGAGAGCTAAATAAAAATCTCTTCCTTTTTTTTTTTTACTTTTCCCAATCTGGTCCCTTTCCTTCAGTTTTGTTAATTTATAATATTTTCTTCTCTTCTTGTCAAGTGCTTTTTCCTGCGAGAGACTTGAGGTAGAGAACAGAGAACGAATGTCAGAGAATGTGTGAAAAAAAGGTATTAATCTGCTACTACAATAGTATTTTCAACATAAGCTCTGTAACAACAGTACCACATAGTGCAAGACAAGAGACTGAAATAACTGTGAAATTACCTAGCATTTTAAGGGTCACGTTGGCTTCAAAGAAATATGGCAAGGTCTTACACAAAACAGTGGATTTAGATACAATTAGGTATCACCACATAGGAGGGAACATGTCTTATGAAGCTGATCATCGAATCAGCTATTTGAACCACATCAAATAAAAAAACTCTTTAATAAGAAGGGTATGAACTCTATACACAGTAGCCTTGAACAAAGAGTACAGTTTTTGGCAGGCATTAATCTGATTATAAATTGTTCTTCTTGAGCTCACAAGGTCACTGTCCAAAAGAATTGTTTCTGTAATGATTCAGGAGAAAATTGAATAACTTGAAAATTGAAACTTTGCATCTCTGTTTTGTATAGGTGTGACTGAATCCCCCTCTGGTATATGATATGATGTTATCAACTCAGATCTAATGTCTCCAGGTCAGGAAGCATGTTAATAAGTCAGAGTGGGTGCAGAAGACGCTGTAATTAGAATCCTGGAAATGTACTACATAGTAACATGCTTGAGATGTTGCCAAAGAGAAGGTTAATGAGACACTTGACCAAAGCTGACATGGAGGAATGAAACTTAGACATGCATCTGAGCCTGGAAGACAAATATAACTAGATCCAGTGGCTTAAGCACTAGAAATGAACTGAAGGTTCTTGACTCTGCTGGCCATTAACCATGGGAAGGGTTTTAGAAAGCACTGTGGTAAATTCTCTATCCCTTGAATATTTTCCCTCCAAACTGTTTTGGGTGTTTTTGTTGATCTTTTTTTTTGCTTTCTGCAAAAAGAAAGGCCTAGTTTACACAGGAATCAATTTAAGAACTTGGCTGACATCTGTCTTGTATCCCAGACTCCAGTTCTCAAGCAGGAATTTAGAAAATATTTTGGGGAAAGATATGGGTGGGTCCCTGAGAAGCCCATGGACACCAAAAGGTAAACTTGAGGAGAAAGAGTTATCTGAAACCAGTAAGAATCCACTGGTAGAGAAGTGGGTTCTTATGAGGAAGGTATAATTTTTTTTTGCTTTCTTTCCCCTTCCCTAAGTTAAGAACCATATGCTAAGAAGATCCTCTTGGGTATGTGCAAAGTATGTACTTTGAGAAATATGACTACAAAGGGTGTCAGACAGGATGATTGCTCCTATGCCTTTTCGCTTTCTAACTTATGTGCTAACCCCCTCAGTGGCTCATGTAATATTTTATTTTGTATTTGTATACTAGTTATTTGATTTATTAATACAAATAGAACACTTGAGAAAAAAAAAAGTGGAACTTTTTTCTGAGAATTATAGTCTGTAACTTTTGAATCCACTAAGTTATACATTTAATGATCATTTCTAAAGGGCATTTTAGACTGTGTTGATTTCTGGTTATAATGCAGGAACTGATGAGATAACCTACTTCTCCCCAAAAGTTAATTTCTCCTCACATTACTTTTCAACAGTGAGCAATTTTTCATGTGCCCCTTGCAAGATCTCACAAATCATAACAGAAATTTTCAGACTGAGAAGCTATGCCAAGAGCCTAAAACAGTATTTCAGGCATGCTAATATATAACTTCAATTTCAAAACTACTCAGTGCTTAGAAACTCCTGCTGACCTCTGTGGAAACTTCTTACTACTGAGTTTTTTAGAATAAGGTTACTTTTTTAGTAATAATAATGGAGAGGCCTAATTTGTGTCTTCAAGTCTTAAAAAAGTTGGATCTGTTCTTTCTCACGATATCTCACTCATATAGTCACAATTCCTTAGCAGTCTGGGGCCAGGAAATACGTTTTCCTATGTGATAATAAAATATTAGGTTTTAATTAAGAAAAAAAACCACAAAAGTCTTAACACTGTAAAATGACAGAGAAGCCAAAAGAATTGACTGTGAAAGTAGCTCTAAAGTAGGTCATATGGCCAAAAGCAAAATCTACTTCTGTTGTGCTAACATACTCATACAGAAGTGCCACTAGTATTAAGGATACTAAAAAAATGACAAAAGTGGGAAATTTTCAAGTTAAATGAGTTGGCTTGCAGAAGTACTGAGTACCCACAAATCTGACTGAAGTGAGGAGGAACTACAAGCACTTAACAAAGCTGAAAATCAAATCAAATGTTGCTCTTTATCTTATGCTGATGTGTCTTCATAATGCAATGAAAGCTTGAGGTTTCTGGTCATATGGCACCATATGAAGTCCCTGAGGCTTACAAAGAAATCAGTCAATAGCATTATGTGCTTGGGTCTGAGTGACTTTTACTGAGACTGGTGTCAAGGTCTTCTTCCATGTGCCCAACCCAGAGCCCCACCAGAAATCTTGGCAGCCCATTAATGGGATCACGCTGGTCTTGGGGCAAAGCAGAGGTTATGGGCCCCTTGGACTGAATGAAATCCCTCCTTGAGAGGGTTTCCTACCGCTGAATGCACATGAGGACATGCAAATACTGAATTAAACACAGTGAATATGCCCAACACAAACCTCTTACTGATTATGACTGTTCTGAAAGAGAAAACAGTAAAAGAATGCAGACAGTGCTCCCTTGGTCTTTCATTCTTGATCCTGTTCCTCTGAGCTTCAGTCTGTTAAAAACATTGTAATTTTGGTGGTACCATCTGTTCACGTAGTAAACTTAGAAGCTGTGGATCCAAAACAATTCATCTGGAAAAAAAATGATTTAAATATTTCTTAAGAGTTTAAAAAAAAAAAAAGCTTGATAATATTTGAGTGAGAGTTAAAAGAATAGGCAATAACATAAGAGGTAGGGAACAATATTCCTCTCTATATATGCAATAGCCTCAAATGCAGAGATAAGAATCTTCCAGTTTTTATGTATTGAAACTTCCAATAATGTGTTAGATATGTAGAAAGCCTTGAATGCTTTTAAGCCAACCTGAAAACAATGCAATCTACTTCTAATTATTTTTTTTTTCCTAGACAGCTATGAGACAGGAATCTATTTTCTATTCTCACATCTTCCCACCTCAAGAATAAAATACGACCAGCATTGTTGACTATGCCTTGTCAAATGCTATTTACCTCTTATATACGAGATATAAAATGTCAAGTGGTGGATTGTCTTGAACTAAAAGGTGAAACATGTCATAGAAAAAGTTGAACCCTTTTCAAAGTAGTTTTTGTTTGAATGGGAGGTTAATTGGAAATGTCTTGATCGAAGATTTCAGGTTTTTCTAACTGGAGGGAGAAAAAACTGCAGAAATCTCCTTTTAGCCACCATTCCTGAGACCTGGGAATCATTATTGTCACAGAGAAACACATTTATTCCTTAATCAGCACATTCAAGGGTTGCCATGAACCAACAAGAGACATTTAGCTGAACTTTGATATGACTTGACAAATATGTGGAAATTCACAGTGTATGTTCACAGTATTATGTAGACAGTTTATAACCCTCTGTTATTGCTTCACTGAAAACAGCATTTGAACAGTAAAAAGCAGTCATCTAAATGACACCAGATTATTACTTTTCCTCTATGTAGAAGACAGAGGAGCTCCCTTATTAGCTTCAGAAAAATACAGAACCTTATCTATGTCCTGATCCCAGGAAGAGCAGAAGCATCTGTAATTGCTAGGGTGCCTTTTGTCCTAGGAGATTACTTCAGCAGAGGCTTTAAATACTCAGCACCTCTCAGTTTCAAGCCATTAGCATTCATCTCCCTTTAGGGAATACAGACATATTACTCACACATGAAATAAAACACTGCTGAGGTTGACAGCCCTCATAGCTCTTTTCAGCTTAGTGTCAATATGAGTAAGTGACACCAATATGTGTCTGCAGCCTAGATTAAGAACATGCTTGAAGAGAGCCACGCAAGGCAAAGTGACAACTGCTTTGGGTGGCAGCCTTCTGCTCCCGGACTGCTGATGTTGCTTTACCTGTAAGGGGTCCTTTCCCATACTGTGTTCAAAAAAAATCTGACACGACAGAATGATATGTTGCAAAGGCAACCATGGGCACCCTTGTGAAAGCGAACTCCTTGTCCAGTTTAAATCCAGCATGTGACATTAGATTTAAGAGGGTGGCTGTCAAATTCAAATGGTCTCGTTCTTGCAGGATCACTGTGGAGTTGTGGACTTTGGAGGAGGCGCTTGAACACTTTTTCATAGGAGATACGCCCCATATTTACAGAAGGATTAACAACAAGCTGGGTTAGGCTCTCATTTAATGGTAATTCAGTAGCTCAGTTGAAGTTCAGGCTTTTCATATGCTACAGCAAGATGATAGAAATTGTTTAAATTATAATTTAGAGGAGTAACTTTCAAGGGAGTATTTGGACATAGCAAGAAATAAGTGTTTTATTTTGTTATTCTGAAGTTTGTGCTGCAATATCTTCAATGCTGTGACTACAAGTTTATGCCAGAATTAAGCCTAAGTTTTTCCATGCATACTGTAAACATGCTTTCATTTTGTAGGGGGAAAACAGCCTGTGCAGCCTAGGAAAACTCCTGGGCAAAGGCACAGGCACCCACAGTTTTAGTGCTGTTTCTGAAGAGCACAATAATGCATCTCATTTTAGTATCTCCCAAACCAAAATTGGTTCTCTGGTAACACTTAATATTTTGGAGTCTAAACTCTTCCAGCCATCAGAAAACTGTTTCTCAGGTGCATTCACTATCAGGGACTTTTTGTTGATATGTTGGTTCTGTTTTTTATTTTTAATATGCTTTTAGTTAATATAGGAAGTATCACAACGAATCAATAACAGTCAGTGCCAAAAAACTCTTTGCCCAGACAGAAGCCACAGTGAAATCATGAGGACTGCCACCTGCCTCAGTAAGAAATGTCATTTTCAGCTGCAGAAATGATCCTTTTCCTGCCATTATAATGAAAAAGAAAGGGAGGCGTTTTAGAGTCCCTCTGTGGACGTGCGCTGTTCAAGCTTCCAGCTTTTGAACTGTGGCCAGATGCGTCCCCCAGAGCCTGCACACCACACTTTCCCAGATCTCCTTCTTTCTCTAACAAACATCTCAGTACAGCATAGTCCAAAAAGCACAGCCACCCTAGTTTTCCATTGCTCATTCTGTAAAAGGCAAGTGGCTTGCAGTGCTGTAGTGAAATACATGGAACATTATTTCTAATCAATTATTTTTCTTTTATTTTCCAGCAATTGAGTCAATGTTGTGGGCAACTATACTGTAGTGTTTTTAACTAATACTTTAGGCATATAAAACTAAAAATAACCAAAAGACACATTTTTTATTTTCTCTGTCTGCTTTATCTTCACAAGGCATCAGCTACAGGAAAAGTGCGTCTTTGTTATTGGCAGTAAACCAGCATTAAATCAGTATGATTGCTGAGGACTGTAATGAACATTGCATTAAGAGAAAGCTGAATTGCTGAAGACTAAAAAAATAAATGCAACAATTACCTTATTTACTTTATATCACGTGATCTAGCCACTGAGTTCACTTGTATTTCCTCCCATTCAGAAAATAATCAAAACCCATGTTAAGAATGCTGTATTTTCCATTTCTCCAAAAAGTCACACAGTCTGGAATTCATAGTCACATAAGCTCATGGATGGCTCAATATTTTCAGCAGAAAATTATCTTCTGCCATTTTCAAGGTTGTCTTATCTGAAATCATACAAGCCATGTTCAAAGAGATGTGGGAAAGTGAAGTGACTGTATGGTAGTGCAGAGTGGAGATGAAGTGGTGAAAGAAACAGGAATCATATAAATGATAGATGAAATTGCTTCTTTTTCTAGTAAATAAGTGCAAGACAAGAGTGATCCTGTGTGTGCCCTGTAAGGCTACTGTAACTATGGAAACAGTGATACATGTACTGTCTTTGCAGATTAGCCACGTAAATATCTAACTGATGGACCATACATGATCTATATTTGTGCCACAGCCACTCACTAGCAGTCTTTTTATTGCTGACAGTGGTCTTCATGTCACATCTTTATATTTTAGAATCTTTACAATACCTCTAAGGGGAAAAAGAATGTTGTAATATATCCAGCTACATTTCCTTCTCACTTAATATTTCAAGACTATTTTCCATGAGAAAGGCAGAATATGGGTGTGTGTGTGTAGGTGTTTGTGCACGGGTGTCAGGCATGGCCTCTGTGCCCTTTAATCTCCCTTCATTAAAGATTATAATTTTTTGAGACTCATCTCTCTTGGAAAGAACTCTTTTGGGCAATATTCTAGTTTGATATATGCATTGCACAGCACTTAGACTGCAACCTAGAAAGGGAGGATTATTTTCTATATTTTCTAACTGCCTTTTATTAGCTTTGGCTACAATCAGGGAAAATTATATGAGATTTCTCAGGACATGTTTTCCAGCTGCCTCAGAACAGACTGACCCGTTCATACCGCAGATGGATAATGCTCTTTAAACCTTCAGTGTCCATGCCAGGAAACACAAGGGCATGAGGCTGAGAAGAATTCATGCCATGTTTTACGTCTCTGCATTTCATAATCAAAACTTTTCTTCTATGTATCTATTCCTTTTCCTTGGTTTATGAGGATACTTGCTGGTTTTACCTATTTAACAATGCAGTTATATCCCCATCCTGCTGATACTGCTATTGCTGCCAAAATGTAAATTGTGTCCAATTTATAAATGTCAAAAATTTCAGTCTTTTCTTGAAATATGAATAAATAGCTGGTGATTTTTAAAGGTCAATTCATATTCAGAATTGCTGGACTTAATTAAAGGGATGAATTTGCAAATGGCATTGTTCATCACCTTGTAACACACTGTGTCACACTCAATGGTTTACAACGCAGAAAATGATTTTTTGTCCCTCTCTGGTTTACCTGTACTGTAAAAATGAGGAGCACGTTTTGTGGTTCACAGAGTATCTGAGAAGTGTGTATTAAATATATCGAGTCAATCACCTGAATTGTAAAAAACAAGACACTTCCATTCTTTAGAAAAGAATTACTATTTGCAGTACTCTCAGTCTGAAAACACTGTTGATAACAGAACTATAACTGCCTGAAGAACGGCAAATAAACACAAAAATAAACAGAAGTGGCATGTATATGTGAGTTTGTGTTTCAAGTTACCTGTGATTACTAAACCTGTAGTCATCTAGAATTGCTTAGGGTTGCTTGGTCCTAGTAAGCCTGGAAAAAAATGGAGAAAACTGAAGGAGAGATGCTTTGTGATAAACTTCATTAAAGTCCTTTCCCAGTGAAATCCTAAATAAGACTCTGCTGCTTTGGAAGGATGATCACTACTGTGCTCTGAATTGCTGCTGTATTTTCTGACATGGGTGACTGTACCCTTGTGAAATGGTTTCTTAGCAGCAGATGATCCACTAGGTCTGCCCACTGCCATTACTTGATGTCAAAGTGCCTTTATGTAGCAGATGAAGAGATCCACAGGTGCTGCCAAATGCAATAGATGGAGCGACAGAGTTTTTTATTAATATATATGCTAATCCAGTGGAGTCTCCAGTTAGACATTTTATGTTCATTGATACTGACATCCCTAGTGGATGACAGTATTTAGTCATAAAATGCTCACATAAATAATTCAGCTGGATTTGGCATGGCTCACATGATATCTACAAGGAGTCCATTGCAGACTTTTTCATGTGCAGAAAAGTCCATCTCAAGACTGAGATTAACTCAAGCCTCATCTTCCCAAATATGTGAATTTAATTTCACAAATGTTTTTACCTAAAAATATGAAAATAAGTTTTCAGCACTTGAAAATTTACAAACCATTTCTTGCTAGACTGCATAAAACAAGTCCATGACCCAGAACTGAATAGTAGCAATTAAATTGGCTATTTTTATCTATCATTTGCTGTTGTGCACTTTTCTTTTTTTCCCTTTTTCAAAGCCCCCGGTAGTGAAATGGGACTCCGTGTGGGAGAGGTTTGAGATTAGAAGTTACCTCATGCGATTGATCAGCACAGTTTCTTGAGTCTATTCCACCAGCAGCCTAGCAACTACTCACATTTTCCAGTGCCTCACTCTGTACTGGTAAATGTATCCAGCTGCCTTTCTATGCACAGCAAAATTAGAACAACTCTGTCTTTTCTCTAGATGTCTGTAATGAGTGGGATCAGGTTCTACAAGCTTCACCTGAATAACAGGCATTTTAGAAGAAACACTGATGACACATGCCTCTCATCTTGCTCTTCTGCTTTCACCGCGTACTGAGCTTGGTGTTTGGTTACTGGTCAGCCACATACTGCATGAGATGAAATAAGCTTTCCTCACAACTGTTTTGGTGGGGGTTTTCTGGATCAGTAAAATCAACATATGATTTATTGTTGTGTAAGCAATTTATGGAGAATATAATGAGCATAAATAAACTAAAACTTATGCAAGACATGGAAAAGACTGTACTTGTTGCAAGGGCTACTGCTGCAAATATCTGTATTTTTAAACAGGTTTCTCACATTTGTCAGTTATTCATTGTGTGCAGAGACAAATGGTGCTGAAATAGACTGTTGTAATAGAATTGTAATAATAGTTATGGGAAAATACTCGATTTAAGTGGTGATTTTTTGTACATTGTATAAAATACTGTAATCCTTTTGATACAAAACACAGCAAAGGGCAGGAAACAGAATTAAAGGTGCCACAGACATTTGCAGAAAGATTGTCTGAACGGGAAAATTGGAATTCAGAGAAAATGTCCAATGCTGGTTTTTATTCTGTATTCATTACTCCATCTATTTCCACAGGATAGAAAAAACACTCTGCGTAGGAAGATCTGTTACATGGAGGCAAACTGAATTGCCACATGCCTCAACCAGAGGACAATTACAGATGCTTACAGAAGACAGCAATGTCACGTCCTGCCTAGAAAACCACTTAGGAGATGTGATGAGTGGATGTAAGTTGATATGACACAGCTCCATTTCCACTCACACCATCTCTGTGAAAACCTGATGTATACTAAAGAGACACTAAATGCAGAATGTCTTCCTTAATCTCAAATCTTGATTAAATTACAAGAAAAGAGACCTTGGTGGTCTATTTAATACTCTCTAGTCAGTGAAAGCAGTATGTGTAGCACAGTTTGGATGCATACAACATAGAGGCAAATATTATGTTGTTTTGATGTCTTTGTATATGGCAAATATTTCAGGAGCTAGGCCATTATGTCTTTAAACAAAGCTAGGAAAGCATTTCTATATTTTCATTTCAAAACAAATATATCCATGTCATTTTAGCATTGCACTGACAAACTTGCTATGGATATATAGTTTCTATACATTGTATTGACACGTTGTCATCCTGCTTGCTCTCTTTAAAGTTTCCCAAGGTTTTACTTTAGGGGAGTAATAGGATGGTAAAAATATGTTGAAGTGGCAAAGGCTCCTATGCAAGTTGTAATATTAAGTCTAGAATTATTTTTGTTTTAAATAAATTAGGAAGGGAAAATCAATCTATCTTTTGCTCGTAACAAATAATTTTTTTAGAATTTTTTGTTGCAGTTGAAAAAACAGCTTTGCTAGTTCAATGAAATGGTAGTAAGGATTATAAACTAATCCTTTTTGATGAAAATGAGGATATGAAATAGCATAATCATTTAATTTTAACAGTTAGACATAACAGTTGCCAAAGAGGCATTGTTGACAAACTAAGGATAAAAGTGATACTCTCAGCTTCTCAGCTTTATGAGCACAGGTCAGAGACAGACAACTACAGCCTCAGTGGAGTTGTGTCTTGGAGTGCTTAATGAACTGATAAATGAATTTTCTTAATTTGGAATACTCGACTTTAAAGAACATGTTAATGTACCTGATAATTTTTACTGCATTTGCATCATTCAGTGTTGCAGTTAAATATTTATATTTGAGGCAAAATGTTTGTGCAGAAAGACCACAGTTAATCTGAATCGTATTTCAAATGCCACCACCTGTAAGCCAGTATTGCATAGGGAGGAGCTTCCTGCAGAACAGAATGGCTTTAGAGAACAGAATTAGGACAATGCCAATATGGTAGTATGAATATCTACAGTACTCACCATAGACCATAACTTATGGCATATTAAAAGAAGATTGCCTCATCTCATGTTTTAACCTGAAGTCAACCAGCTTAGTCTAACTGACAGCACTCCTCGGAGGTTCTACATTACCAGCTGGCACAGTGCTTAATCCGATGTTTCCTCTTCCTTAGATCTTAATGCTCCCCTGCATCTTGGTTTGGGTTTCTAAGGGGGAGGATGTGGGGAGGCTATTCATCCACTTCCTTTCTACGTTCTACTTCAGATTAATTTAATTGTTTATGGTGAAATTAATCTCAATTAGCTGTGGGAATGGATTACAGATGAGGAAGTCATGGATGAGCCAATCCTCCATACGCCTTTCTGAATCAATGAAGAAGAAAAGGCTACTTTACAGTTTGAATACAAATACCTAGACTGATTTTGATGTCTATTTTGAACGGGACGCATTACATGTGAAAAGTATGTATTTCTTTCCTTTCAGTCTAGGGGAAAGCTATGAAAGTAATTAATACATAGATGTCTACACTATAAATAAACATATTTTGTCAGAGGAATCACACCCTTTGAATGTTTTTATTAGAATGATAGCAAAAAATTCACACCACATAGCTTTTATAGTATTAAAACTCCAGATTTGGTAGGAAGTTTGGAAATGCAATCACATTTCTGAGGTCAATTGGAATTTTTAGGGCTTTATCCTGTACCAGCTAAGTGAACGGCAAATTTTTATGGCAGAATGAGGTCTTGCATGCACTCTGGGACTAAAGTCTCTTTAGTTAATGAGGTATTTGGTGGATATGAAAGAAATTTCTTTAGTGGACTGTAGGCGAAATGAATTAAGCTGCTTATATGGTCAGGTTTTTAATGCCAACTTGCCAATCAATAGCATATCTGCTCCTACCCAGTGAGTACAAGCTGAAACAGAATTCATTCATTCCACTTGGTTGTGTTACAAGAACTGGAAATTCCTGTTTTGAACAGCACCTTATTGTATGCTTCTTCTACTTATTTTTTATATTTTATTTTATATTTTCTCCTGTCTGGAAAACTGGTTGGATGGCTGAGCCCAGGGAGTGGTGGTAAATAGAGTTAATTCCAGCTGGAGGCCGGTCACAAATGGTGTCCCCCAGGGCTCAGTGCTGAGTCCAGTCCTGTTCAATGTCTTTATCACTGACCTGGATAAAGGCATTGAGTGCACCCTTAGTAAGTTTGCAGACAACACTAAGCTGGATGTAGTGTCAGTCTGCTGGAGGGTAGGGAGGCTTTCCAAAAGGATCTAAACAGGCTGGACCGCTGGGCTGAGACAAATAGTAAGAGGTTCAACAAGACGTGTCCAGAGAAGAGCGACAAAGCTGGTGAAGGGGCTGGAGAACAAGTCATACAAGGAGCGACTGAGAGAGCTGGCGTTGTTTAGCCTGGAGAAGAGGAGGCTGAGGGGAGACCTCATTGCTCTGTACAACTACCTGAAGGGAGGTTGTGGAGAGGAGGGACCTGGCCTCTTCTCCCAAGTGACAGGGGACAGGACGAGAGGGAATGGCCTCAAGCTCCACCAGGGGAGGTTCAGGCTTGACGTTAGGAAAAAATTCTTCACTGAAAGGGTCATTAGGCAATGGAACAGTCTACCCAGGGAGGTGGTTGAGTCACCTTCCCTGGAGGTGTTTAAGGCACAGGTGGATGAGGTATTGAGGGGCATGGTTTAGAGATTGGTGGATTGGACTCAATGATCCGGTGAGTCTCTTCCAACCTGGTGATTCTATGATTCTAAGACCAAATGCCGTGTCCTGAACTTGGGGAAGAGTGGCTAGAAAGCTGCCTGGAGGAGAGGGACCTGGGGGTGTTGGTTGACAGCAACTGAACATGAGCCAGCAGTGTGCCCAGGTGGCCAAGAAGGCCAATGGCATCTTGGCTTGTATCAGAAACGGCGTGGTCAGCAGGACCAGGGAGGTTATTCTGCCCCTGTACTTGGCACTGGTGAGACCGCTCCTTGAATCCTGTGTTCAGTTCTGGGCCCCTCACCACAAGAGGGATGTTGAGGCTCTGGAGCGAGTCCAGAGAAGAGCAATGAAGCTGGTGAAGGGGCTGGAGAACAAGTCTTATGAGGAGCAGCTGAGAGAGCTGGGGTTGTTTAGCCTGGAGAAGTGGAGGCTGAGGGGAGACCATATTGTTCTCTACAACTACCTGAAAGGAGATTGTAGAGAGGAGGGTGCTGGCCTCTTCTCCCAAGTGACAGGGGACAGGACAAGAGGGAATGGCCTCAGGCTCCATCAGAGGATGTTCAAGCTAGATATCAGAAAGAAACTTTACACAGAAAGTATCATTGGGCACTGGAATGGGCTGCCCAGGGAGATGGTTGAGTCACCATCCCTGGAGGTATTTAAAAGACAGGTAGATATAGTGCTCAGGGATATGGTTTAGGGGCAGATAGGAATGGTTGGACTCAATGATAGTGGGGGTCTTTTTGAACCTCACCAATACCTCTTTTTTAGGGTTCTTTGAAAGCTGAATCTGAATGCATGGGTCAGTTAAGACTCTGATCAGGTAAAACACTCAAAGCCTGTTATTTTTACCTGTATCCATTTTATGACTGTAGAGGATATGTTTAGCAGAGCTGCAGTCAGAAACAACTTTCAGAGTGGTATCCAGACAATTCAGCTGAAAAAAAATCCAATGAGTCTCAGCTTCTACTCATTTGGAGGGAGTGGGAAACTCATCCCAAAATTTTTACATGATGTTTCTTGCCAGAAGTCTGGGATATTTTTATAGGGAAAGAGAAAAGCTTCATCATTACATCAACATTATTTTTATCAAGTGAACAGCTGCTTCTGTCCTCTCACCTTTGCTTTCCAGATATTTATCCTGCAGTACACGCCTGCAAAACTAACAGAAATAAAATTTAGACTCATTATCTTCTGAGGTGGAACTAAATCACTGTAGCAGCACTAATCTAAATGAACACCATGGGACAAACAGCAGTGAATCAGCAGACCTTTTGCTGCAGCAATTTTTTCTTTGTAAGGATAACACTGTTTTCAGGATAAGAATGTAAAAGAATTTGTTCAGACACTGCACTGCAAGACACTTAAATTCTCAAATCCACATTAAGAAACTCAAAGCAGGTACCATCTATTCATAAACCTTCCCCAAACAGTTCTATATTTAGAAGCTCCAGGACAGTGGCAAGTAGGCATAAAGCTAGTTTGTTGAATTTAAGACCTATTGCTGCCACTTACATGGAATCTAAACTGCTCCAGTAATTTAAATGGCATTGATGGCACACAGACACACAAAAAAATCCATTGAATTCTAGGAAACCTAGGTATATACTTTCTCTCTAGCCATGTAACCTGTTTTTAACATGACATCAACATGTAATTTCCAGTCTTCCGGGGCTGTACCTCTGATCACTGTGGAGAAAACTATGAGCTTTTTATCCATTACTGTATTACACATATGAATAGCTAGATTTAAGTTAGCATACTCTCATTGAAATTGCAAAACTGTACTGATGAATATTCTTTGAGGAGCTTGCTCAGTAGTTGAAGGAATAAAATGGTTTCAGTCTGCAAACATTTACACAAATTCTGGCATATGGCACATGGAATTAATTTGTCAGCATTTAGAACAATTGGGTTGGTTAATACCACACAAAAAACATATTATACTTTCATTATATCCACGTATGTCTGTAAATTTTTCATCCATTTCTCAGCACAAAAGGACTGGGATATTGGGGTTCTATGCCACGGAAGAGGGAACATTCTCCTTTCACTCAGTGGGGAAGTTCAACAAGCCCATCAGCCTGTTTTTTGAAGAAAATTATGCAAAATTTTAACCATGCTTTATAAACAGTAACTGAACTGAATTCAATGGATGTAAGCTATCCTGACTAAAGGCACTTCCTTGAATTCTCTAGATAATAAGATCAAACTTTCAAGCAAATTTTGATCTCAAAGACAGGAACAAAGCATTTGTCATGACTTCATTGTTTCTTCTCTTTTCTCTGAGCACTGTTATTTAAAGTTTAAAGGCAGCATTGATCATGAAGGTTTACACAGAGAAAAAAGAGCCTGTTCTTGACACTAGGAAGATGCAGTCTTATTGATGAAGTGAAAAAAAAGGCTAAATGATGAAACATCAACTAAAGTTTGGAGCAATGTGGAAGAAGGCATTGAATCAGATAAGTTTTCTCATGCTATAACATGGTCCCTTTCTTTCATTTGTACAAATAGGGAATGGTGGTTGGGTGACTGCTGAACACAGGGTAGAAATGGTGTTACACTGTCCTCCTCAAGCTGATTCTTCATCATAGTATTTAATTTTATGGAATTCAAGAAGCAACATTCAGAATATTTGCTGATTTGTAACACTAGTATTAATCCTATCGAGCTCATGAAATCAGATCAATTTAACAGACATTGTATGAGTGGTTCAGAACTGTAAATAATATATAGCAGGTAGGTTAATAGTTTTCTGATTGTTTAATGTGTTCAATTGCTATATATTCTGAAACTGTTTTTCTGAAGATTTTACTCTAAAAACTAAAGGTTTTCTTTAGGAAGTTATTATTAACAGCTGCTTCTTGTCTTATTAAAATGAGAACTAGGTTCCTCTCTGTTCTCATTTGAGCCAAAGTAGAAACAATTTTCTAACTTTTCAGCTAAGTCTTTTCTAGTTAACTTCATTTTCTGAAAGTTAACATGTTTTTCAGACAGTGTCTGCATCTAGAGGTGATAATGCTTAAAATTTATAGTTATCACCAAAGTAACAGGGCACTGGTATGCAGAAAGGCCATTGCTTATACTTATTCCTATAGAAACCAAGGCCATCCTCAAGCCATGGAATGCAGTAAGTCAAAAGAGTGAAAAAGGGTTGCACCTACAGGGAAGAGGGGACAGGACAGGTAACCCAAAGCTGACCAGCAGAGTATTTCATCCCATATATGTCATAATATAAAACTCAATGATTTCAAGGGTCAAGCTCTCTTCTTCAACGGCTTGCATCTAGTTAGGACCTCATCCATCCTTCTGCCCCCTGATTCCTGTTCAAGCATGCCTTAATCCAGCTCCTGTATCCAGCTCCCATCTGCTGCTGGGTCCAGCCAGGAATCTTTCCCCATGCCTGCCTTGTAGTGTCAGTGGTGACAAATAGTCATTGGTGGGGAATTCAGTCTTGTATATTTGTATATATTTTATTATTTTGTTATTATTGGTATTAGTATTTCCCTTTTTATTATTATTTTTTCATTAAAGCCATTTTAGTTTTAGTTTCCCTCATTTCCTTTCCCCTTTCCCCTTTCCCATGACTGCCCACGTTTAGCTGCCAGCCAGGACAAGAAGGGGTGCTAAACTGCGATACCCATGATTTATTTTTTTTTTCAATATTTCCTCAGTCAATTGCTTTACCCGTAACACTGCAGTGACATTCTCATGAAAGAATTCTAATTTCTTCAGTTTGTATTTTTAACTGCTTTGTTTAATGTTGTTCACTGGTTTGTGGAAAGTGTCAGATGTCTTTCCCAAATAGGCACATCAAGAACACTGACACTGAGTCAGTTAGGAAGGAGTCAGTGCTGTTGCTTTCATCAGTTGTCTTGAGCCTTCCCAAATTCAGCTCAAATCTGCCACGCCAAAACAGACTTTGAGAGTATCGGAGAAATGTGGGATGGCAGCACCCTGGCCACTGCTTTTGGAGAGCTGGGGCTCATGTGTCAGTAGGTTTTAAATGGATGGTGTGATTTCCACAACTATGACATGTTTTAAGGATTATCTTACAGTGGTGTTAATCCCTAACAGAAGAACATTCCTGTTCCTGTGTTATGTTAAACGTAATTGTTTTTATACTTGGCCATGTAACAGACACTTTAAAAAAGTGCCACATACTGTTTCAAAGGTACTGAACATTTGCAGTTAAAAATAACGTAGTTTAACTGATTTCAAACTCTCAGCACCTAGTCCAAATGAAGTAGTCAGTGTTTGTATAAACACGACAAAATTCAGCCTCCAGATGTACATAGTTACTGTTTATTTCAGCAGGAGCTACATATATAAATCTGGGGGTGGAATATGTTTTGCAAGGGCTTGGCTGGTGTGAATGAGACTCTTTATTACTCTTCTGGATGTTAAATTGGAGAATTCAGTATTGCTTTTGTATGGGTATGAGATTTTGGTCAGCATTTCTCATGTGTGTGGATCCAGGCCTCTATTTTAATTATTTCTAATCCAGTCTGGAGGCCCTGACCCTACAGCTTCTCAGCCCTTAGGTCCTGAATGTTTTCTTGGAGGAGCCCAGTAGAACTAGGGCCAGCTTGGATCCTCACAGAGAAAGGTGCTAATTTAAAGCCTTTGGGGACAAACTTTACTATTCAAGGTAGAGTCACATCAGAGACATAGTATAGCTGCATGAGTGAAGTAGGACAAAGGGAGAACTGTGCCGTAGGGAGCTCCTGAGAGATGTGGGAGGAGGGTTGTTAAGAAGGGTCTAGGCTGGAGTCTCCCTAGCTTGCAGGAAGTGGATGGATCACTCATGTGGGGAAGCAGCTGTCACACGGCTGCTGCAGCCTGCAAAACGATGAAACAGCTGTAGATACGCCCTGCAGCCAGAGGTAACTAGAAGAATTTAGTCCAGCTGTGAGTAGAATGCAGAATTTCCCTTCTGGAGATGTGTAAACTGCATGCTGGCTGAATTGTGTTGCTCTGGAAACCATCCTTTGAGTCTCTTTTCTCTAGTAAGTGTAATTTCTCAATTATAACATTACACTAATAATGTTTTGGGGTTTAATTGCCCTTTTTTTAAAGCCAGATGAGGAAGGGGAAAGCAGAATTATGACTGATCACTTATTCAAATAATTGAACATACATTTACCTGAATATATAACATGGTATTGACATTAATAAGCACTGCACTAACCTTTATTTGAAGGACTAATTAAAATAATTGCAAAGGCACATGTTTGATGGTATGGATGTCTATCCAGATTTTTTAAAATGTCTTCCATTTTGCCTTGAGGTTAAGATCCATGCAAAATCCACTCGAGAGGCTTGAAAAACAGTGCAGTGGAATGGTGGAACCATGGGCTATTTTAAGCAATGCTTCCAAATCCTGTTTAAGCAAAAATATATGTTTATAAAACAAGCTGTTAAAAAGGGCATAAATGCTTAGATGTTGTTTTTAAACTCTTTCACAGGCTCTCTTTTATTCTTATGAGAATAAAAAGCAATCTCCTGTAGCTTTCACAGTGTTTTGCTTTTGGAAATATCTGTTCTTGTAAACAAAATGAGGCTGGTGGGTTGTCCTTTTTTCCACACAGAAGGCAACAGCAGTAGCATTAAAATTACAAAGCAATAATTATCAAAAACTGCACATTTGTTTGGGGTTTTTTTACATTTGTTAAAGGAGATAAAGCTTTTGCTGGAAACAAAGCAAGGAAATATTCTAGAGGGGATAAATATCCACCAGAACATCTGTCCCTGAAGTGAATGGAAGTGGAAGACAAAGACAGTGGACATGTACAGTTGGTAAAATTGGTTTATTGGTATTTAGAAGGGATGATTTCTGGTTTGGCAGAGTGGAGAATCTTAGACAAAAGGAAAGCTCATATTGGAGGGTCAGAATCTCCAATTTTGGTGACAGATTGCATGTGTGACAGATTACTTTGAAGAGTCAGAAAGGCGTTAAAGTACCTATTAAAGGGGATGCATTCGAGCAATCACCAAATGACAGCATCTGATATCTAACGGATCCAAGCACTGAGAGCCACCTAAGGTACAGCTGCATTTGTAGCATTTTTTATTGCTGATGCCAAGAGCATAGAGAGTGATCAAGGTGCTTTGGAGATGTCCAGGAAGTGATAAAATGTGGTGGGATTGGTGTTAGTGAATTTGAGTGTTACTTTTTTCTGACTAGGGTTTATGGATAGTGGTTGCAGTTTACTCTGTAAGAATTAGACTGGAGGAAAAGCAGTTACTGATTCAGACCCACAGGCAGTTCAGAGTTACAGGATCCACATTCTTGTGCACTGCAGCTCTGACTAGTGAAAACTAAAGATGAGAGCGCTGTAGGCAGCTGTTATAGATTATTGAATCTTAGGGCAGAACAGGACAAAATAGACCTTGAATATCATTACCTAATACTTGAGACAAGAAATATATTTTCTTGTAGATGGCTCCTTTGGCGTACCCCTGATGATGGTGGAGTTCCAGGCTGGCCCGAAAGGCCACGACTATCTCCATATGTGGACAGAACCCCTAGACCTTACATGCAGACTGCCTCCTTGCTCATGTACAATTCACTGCACCTGATGAGGAAGGTCAAAACAGGGGGAGTCCCAACAGCAGACATTCATTTAGTGCAAGAAACTGGGAACATATTTAGTCAAAAAACATTTCAGTATGCTGAAGTTCTACAACTCTTTTGACATCCAACTG
The DNA here is from genome assembly GCF_032191515.1 of Phaenicophaeus curvirostris. Taxonomy (NCBI): domain Eukaryota; kingdom Metazoa; phylum Chordata; class Aves; order Cuculiformes; family Cuculidae; genus Phaenicophaeus; species Phaenicophaeus curvirostris. The sequence continues at coordinate 46,818,218 of NC_091394.1, read as the reverse complement.
TTTTATCTAACTATGTATGGGGTGATATCCTGAACGACATATTTGGCCACTGTAAACAATATGCGCACACAGTTCTTTGCAATGGGCATGTAGAGCTGATAAGTCACATTTCTAGAGATTTCTCTTCCTCTCTTATTTTTCATCTTCATGGATGTCATAGAGTAGAAAAGATTTGAACAACAAGGCTTTTGTCAACTCAGACACTTCAAATTGTGTTTAACAATAAAAGAAAAGGGAAAGGCTGCTTTGGGTTTTCATGGTGCACTGCAGTGTGCTGAAAAATAGTAATTTCAAGGACAGGTAAACATGAAGGAATAAAGTGATTCTGCTGACGCTTTTCTTCCAGTAACAGAGGTTTGGTTCTCCTGGTTTGCGTGGACCCAATATTTGTATTATTTTTTTTCAATGCTTGAAATCTCAGGCAATTTAAAGCACAGATTTGGCACTGACATTTATTTATTTGTTTAGCTAAGTAAACCTTGTCGTAGAATCTGTAGACTTCAGAAGACTATGTAGTACTACTGGTGTGTATATATATTCAAGCAATTTAGTTAAGGAAAATTATCATGTCTAATCTCTATTTAGAAAGATATTGTGTATTTTCATTGTTTAGGAAACATGCAATTTTTTTTTGCATGGATCTACTACATCTATAATCTTATCAGATCTTCATTTTACTGGATATATACCTCTGGCCTTTTTTACTTGGATTATTTTATCCCATAAATGACCTTGTCAACAGCTTCCCCTGCCATAACCTCAGCACTGTGTCCCACCCTGGAGTTTTCACCAAGTTCAAGAGAACTTGAATCCCAATAAAATCTTTGTGACTTTGCAGCTATGAGCATGCAGCACAGTTTGCAGTGGCACATGGCAGTTTTTCAAAGCCCAGGTCTTTGTTAGCCAAGCAGAGTACAGTATCTTCATCCTTATCTCAGGACAGAAAAGCACACATGTATTTGTATGCACATGGAAAGTATTCTCTGCTTCTTTGAGAGTCTCTTCTCCAACTGCAGATGTCTTATGCCAGGACCCCACTATTGCTGTTCTAGACAGGCTGGGTGAGATTCATTTAATCTGACAGTAAAATCTCAAAAACATTCTATATGTTTTTCTAAGATAAGTTGCACTGAAAGTGCACATTGTTTACCTTTCACTGCACCATTTTTATTTTTCTGGCTCTTTATTATGGTTACACCAACCTGGAGAGCCTATGGGCATATTTATCATAGAATAGAATAGCTTGGATTGGAAGGGACCTTAAAGATCACCTAGTTCCAACCTCCCATATATTTATGAAACACTCTAGAGAGCATGCAGAGCATATGCTACCACAGAGCTTCAAGCTCCACTGTGAAGTGATACCTCAGGTGACAAAAACAGTACTGTTGCCTTAGAGCAGTGTTGCATACAAGAGGGAAGGAAGTGAGCTATGCCCAGATTTGGATTGGTACTGAGTATGCATTGCTTCCGATTTTGAAGCAGACTGTTGCCAGCATCTCCGATCTCTGTGCATCAGACACCATTACGTGTTGTAGACCAGACCTGTATGCCCAGCAGCTGTACTTTATTCTCCTGTCTTTTCAGTCTTAATAAATCACAACACAAAAGTCATTGGAAATATCAAATCACACATGATCTTAGAAGAATAACTCTGCAGTTCCTCATGTGGCATATTGCCACGGATTCCTCTGGACTTATTCCTTACAAAAGCTTTTGAAAACAGAATTTGTCTTCAGATGAGTGGGGATGTAAATGAAGGCACCGCTATTTATCATATTTTTACTTCTCTTGCCTATGCTGATTGATATTTTCTGACAAAGTTTTTCTACCAAAACAAAATGTATTCATGGATTATTAGGCAACTACTGAAGAATCTGTTTGCCTCATAATTGTTTCCTTATATTGGTCACATATCAGGCAGAAACATGTCTTCTTCTGAAACACAATCCTCTGTTGTATATACGGTTACATTATGGTTTCTTTGCTAAATAAAACTTTTTTGTTACTCTAGGACAGGGTTTTATTTGGAGATAGAGGTGGAAGGTAAACCTTGTTATTATGGTTTTGGCTTAATTATAAAACCTTGTGAAAAATATATTTTTATTTCCAACTTAAAATTTGAGTTTGGTTTAGACACCAAAGGAAATCTTGGTCCAAATTGAGAAATTGTATCCTTTGGTAAAGTGGACATTTGTAAATTCTTTTCATCCTCAAACCTGATTATTTTCTAAAGAAGGAAAGCATGGAAGATGTTTGATTCAGAACAATCCAAATAATTCTTTTGATTCCTTTTTTATCCCAAATATGTCTTGAAAGGAATATTTACATAAGATCTTGCGGTCATAAAATCAAAATTTAACTATTTAAAAAAATAATGCCAACCCAAACTTGTTTGATATTATCAGAAAAGAACTTTTTTTTTCCTAATAGAATATTGATGATGTAGTCTAGAAATTAATTGTGATTTTGCTGTTTTTCTTGTAATCTTGGATTCAAAGCATCATTCTAACTTTTGAAAAACATACTTCAGTGCAAGATATGGAATTGGAAGTTAAATTAGAATTGGAAGTCAAAATGGAAAAGGAAAGCATGTATGCCTCTGTTTCTGTGGAACGATACTTTTTGTTCATAGACCATAGTATTGGATCCTATCTAAGTAGAACAGGAAAGATCATTGACTTAATGAGTGTCACTGGAATATAGTGGGGGAAAAAAAGCAGGAGACAGCTTCCTATTAATCTACTGTTACAGAAGAATTATGACAAAGTAAACATTTAGAGCACCACTGAGAGACCAATATTCCTTGTAGGATTAAAAACAAAATATGTAACCTCTCCCTCTTCCCAATGACTCAAGAACCCCAAGTGGAATTTCTGAAACAAGACATCATGAAGGTGAGTGTAAGGGCTGAATGCTTCTACGTTTTACACTTTTTGTTACAAAATATCCTTAGTCATTATAAATTGGTATGGAAGTAAATGAGTAACAATTCTTTCTTTTTTATTTTGGAGGAGTGACATATTAATCCCCAAGGCTACCATGTTGTGATGCGAAACAAACACGAAAATTCAGCTATAGATTACACTATTGGAAATGGTTAGCAGAAAGCAAATCAAGTCTTGACCCAAAATGAAGCATATCAACTAGATATGTGACTGAGTGTCAGAAAAGGTATTGTAAAACTGCCATTTTCCTTGAAGTTTACAAGCAAAATGTGCTTTCAGACTGAAAACAAGGGAGACCATCTTCAGAATTCCTACATTCTTAATTGTAGTGCAATGAGCAAAGGATTTGTTTCTTTTTCTATTGCTGGAAGGCTCATTTTGAAATATGTATGTCTGATACTATGCAGTAAAGTATATGAAAAAAATCAGGTTCTTTTTTTCCCCTTTTACTAGAGCTTAGGCAGTTCTAAATTAATAAGCCTGATGTCTTGGCTTTGAAGCAGACTGCATAATCATATAAAATATGATTCTACAGGACTCTGAAATGAAAACATAGAACAGTGATTACTTGTTTTTTCCTAAGCTATTTACAGTTGGTTTGCTTCCCTAGAGGCTGCAGGGACAGTAGAAGCAACACACTCCATGGGGAAGCAGGATAAGGCATCTGTGTAAGGTCTTTTAGAGCACATCAGTGAAGCTCAGTGTATCCCCAGCAAGAAAAAATAAGAGACGTGCACAACATGATAACACCTATGCACCTTTACAGTGCATAGGAGGTGTGGAAGACCACCCACTTTGGGTTGATTTGTATCTCCCATGCAGCACCAGCATACGCTGCTGGAAGAGACTCATCCAGCTCCATAACTTCACTCAGCACCGAACCCAGATAAGTGATCAGATAACCTTTCCATGATCATATGACAGTATGCATTTTATTTCTCACCTGAAGAAATTAATTTACTTGATATGGAATATCAGATGTACAGTTTGAGTATTTTTAGAGAATGAGAGGCCTTTAACACTCTTCAGTGGGGTTTGGGGTAGATCTTAACCATAGAAGCATAGAATGGTTTTGATTGGATGGGACATTCAAAGGTCATCTAGTCCAATGACCCTGCAGTGAGCAGGGACATCTTCAATTAGATTCAGTTGCTCAGAACCCCATCCAACCTGACCTTGAATGTTTCCAGAGGAGGGGCATCTACAACTTTTTTATTTTATTTACTTAACATTAAAAATTTCTGCTTAGAGAGACAACTCATTCGAGAAGACATTAGAGTAAATATAAATGAGCATAATATTGCAGTCATTAAAGATTAAATTCAATTTATATAAAAACTTAAGTTCCTGAGCAAGCTCTTCTTTTGCAATAAAAAAGTTCTGGAGTATATGGGGATTTAAAGAGAAAATGTAGGAAAGCAGCATACCTGGATTATAAATTTCAGAGCAAGGTTCCTTTACTTTTGTCTCAGACAATGCTAGAATTTCTCTCCATCTTCTTAAATACATGGCATTTTTCTTTTATTTAGTTAAAATAAAAAATTCAGTGCCTGAATTATGGCTGCTGCTTTTGTTGGTGATGCACGAAGAGCAGAAATCTATTTTCTATTCCATAGCTTTGTTGACTCTGAAGTGCTGACATTAGTAATAGGCTTTCTGTCTATGTGATAATGACTCTGAGGAAGAGGAAATGGGGAAGTGATTCTGCCTCTCTATTCCTCTCTTGTGAGACCTCATCTTGAGTACTGTGTCCAGTTCTGGAATCCTCAACATAAGAAGAATATGGAACTGTTGAAATGGGTCCAGAGGAGGACTACAAAGAGGATCAGAGGGCTGGAGCTCCTCCCATATGAGGACAGGCTGAGAGAGTTGGGATTGTTCAGCCCCAAAAAAAAGAAGGCTCTGGGGAGATCTTATAGCAGCCTTCCAGTACCTGAAAGGAGCCTATGAGAAAGCTGGAGAGGGACTATTCATAAAAGCTTGTGGTAATAGGATGAGGGGGAATGGATATAAACTGGAAAATGGCAGATTTAGACTAAACATTAGGAAGAGTTTCTTCACCATGAGAGTGGTGAGGCACTGGCACAGGCTGCGCAGGGAAGCTGTGGCTGCCCCATCCCTGGAGGTCTTTGAGGCCAGGTTGGATGGGGCCTTGGGCAGCCTAATCTAGTGAGTTGTCCCTGCCCACGGCAGGAGTTTGGAACTAGATGATCTTTAATGTCCCTTCCAGCCCTAACTATTCCATGATTCTGTGATTCTATGAAATGCTGAATGACAAATGTAATTTTTTTCAAGACGTTATTTCCACTGATGTGTCCTAAGGAATCTTTGGTTTATTTTTCATTATTTCTTTTTTGGTCTGGGAGATAAACGTTAAAATTTGTTTTTAAAACCAGAAAGTATAGAAATTATTCTTATCTATCTTATGATATATAGAAAGCGGAAAGTATAGGAATCTGGGAAATAAGAAGAGCCTCCATCTCTCAATGTGACTTCCTGAGTTCTAAGTTCTAAAGAGGATCAAAGTTAATCAGAGTAGCTAAGAAGCACTTGGTGAACCTCTACAGTATTAGAGCATGACACATCCGTATCTATGATTAACTGCCAGTAAAGATTATGTCTTATATGGAATATGTGTTCTATATAGATTATGTATTTTATGTTGAAAGGTTCTTACAAGGGTATGGTGGAATTGCTTCGGAAGATTACAAATATTTACAGGCCTTATGAGGAACGACTGAGAAAGCTGGGGTTGTTTAGCCTTGAGAACAGGAGGCTGAGGGGAGACCTCATTGCTCTGTACAACTACCTGAAAGGAGGTTGTAGAGAGGAGGGTGCTGGCCTCTTCTCCCAAGTGACAGGGGACAGGACAAGAGGGAATGGCCTCAAGCTCCGCCAGGGGAGATTTAGGCTGGACATTAGGAAAAAATTTTTCGTGGCCAGGGTCATTGGGCACTGGAACAGGCTGCCCAGGGAGGTAGTGGATTCACCTTCCCTGGAGGTGTTTAAGGCACAGGTGGATGAGGTGCTGAGGGGCATGGTTTAGTGTTTGATAGGAATGGTTGGACTCGATGATCCGGTGGATCTCTTCCAACCTGGTTATTCTATGATTCTATGATATGATTCTATGATTTCATCCTGCTTTCATGTTGGAATTCATACATTAGTATTCCTGGTTTTCATTGAGTCTTTTATTTTTTTCCTTTCTTATTTTTTTCGCTTTATAACTGTGAGATCAGATGCAGGAGTAGTACAGAAATGGATAACCCTCTGAAACCAAGGAGGGGGTGAGTGAAATTGTGCAAGAGACATGAGGCATCAGGGGATAAGAGTGTGCTTGGATAGCAGAGCAAGATGAGGTCTTTCCCAAGTGGTGAACCTGAAGAGGCAAGATTATAATCAACAAAAATTATAGAAAAAATACTATTTTCCATCCTTTCTTAAAAGAACATTAAGAATGCAAATTATTATTGTTGGATGCAGATAAGCTTACACAAAAGGACAGAAAGACAAGACTTGTGGCAGATGTAAACATGCACTTTGGCTTGTGGGCAGCTCATCAAAGGGAAGCTTCAAAATAGGCCTGGAAGTGAATAAACACCCTCTCATGTGTTTCTATTCTGAGAAGCATTCTCAAAACCTGAGTGACTGGAGGAAGTTGTGCTCAGGGATGCACAGGGGAACTGGAGTGCAGACTAGTTGTGGTGCCCCGTTATAGTTCCTGCACGAAGGCAGTGAGGGGTGGGATGACCTATCAAAATATTGTGGAGAAAGGTGACAGGTTCATGTAGATATAACAAAAAATTTACATTAACAGCAGCATTGCAAAGGAACACCAGAAGGATGAGCCTACCCCATGGCTTGCCAGAGAAAACTCACTGCAAATTTTCAGGGTCTTGGCACACTATTATAGCAGTGAGCTCAGCTTTTCTACAGAGGGGATGGCCTCATGGTGTATCAAAAATAATACATCCATTTAATGACACTGAAGAGATCTGAGGGCAGGGCATCCAGTTGTTCTTAGCTGGCAAGATTTCATTAGGGAGCTGCGAGGAGGCTCAAGCTGGAAAGCTTTATAGCAAATGGCTGACTCCAAAAAAATAGCAATGAACAGGTACTGAGGGGAATGGTTTAGAGACTGGTGGGAATGGTTGGATTTGATGATCCGGTGGGTCTCTTCCAACCTGGTGATTCTATGATTCTGTGATTCTAAGGTGAAAATCTTTTGTGTTGAGCATAGTGATCATCATCGTCAGAATGAGGTTTTAAGCCTTTTTATATTGTGATCACTCCTGTATTTGCTGGTAAAACTTCACACTAACATGACAATTCATGTCATGTTTGCTGTTAAAGTATCAGATGATAATACTCTTCATCTGCTGATTTGAAAGCCTGGAATAAAAGAAAAAAAACACTCTCAGAGGAAATCTACCTTTCATGCTTTATGAAAATGAAAGTAGATTGATTTTTGTTGAGTCAAAGTCTCATGTATTACTTAGCAAGGGTGATGCCTGCCATCTGTTCTGGGACAGAGTCAGAGCCTGTGGGGTTCGCAGAGCTAGCCTGGGCTAAATACTCTGTGATGGATGGTGGAAAGCACCCAGTAATGGACCTGTGGTTGGACCTTAGCATCCATGAGCTACATATGTCCTGTGGGGCAGCCACTGGACTCAGCTTCCTTCTAGAAGTTTCTGTTGGGAAAAAGACAAATGTATCATTGCCACTTATAAAACCACCTCACATCCTTTAGGGATCTCCAGCTGAGAAAAAGAGCAGTGAATTTACTTCACTTCATGAGTTCATATTTACACTTTCAGACCCATGCAGGGATTACCAGTTTATGGAGGGATGCAATAAAACTGAAAAGAAAGAAAAAAAACCACAAAAACCAACAGAAAACTTTAAAGCCGAGTTGGAATTTTGAAGATTAGGAATCAGCAAATAAAATGTTTTCCAAATGCTTCCTTGGCAATGCAGGTACATTTCTGATAAATGAGTAAGTACAGGCAAGTTCAGAGGCTCCTAAACCAAGCTAAAATTACCATGTAGATTATCCAAACACATGGGAGATATAAAACATCTCCCTAATAATGTAAACAAAGGAAGGAATAGCAGTGTTTTCAGAGTGAAAAAAATTAATTTTCCACTATATGTCATAACTCCAGAATTTAATGTGAAAATGAAAACACTAAGACAATGACTTCTGTATGCTAAAGATGTACTGTTATTACTTAATTTATGGCAGCAGAATTTTTAAAATAAGATTGTTGTGAAACTGAATAGTGCATTTAAATGAGAGTATGACAGTTAGGACTATGCACTGGGAATGGGATGGAAGAGACAAAAGGCAGTGAGAAGCTATCCAATTAGCAGCATCTTTAGAACAGCAAGTCAGTGACAGGCTAACATTTCCCCTGGTCTCAAAAAAAGTGATTGTTCATATCAGGAGTTATTTCTACATGAGAAGAAACAAGGTCATTCCATCTATAGTTAAGAGGATCTGAAATTCGTCAGCTAGGGGAGAGGAGGTAAATATTTTTAGGGAGAATAACACACATCTTTTTAACAATACTGGATACTGGAAAGGGAGGTTGTCATACTAAGGTACATTTTCATTAATGACAAAAATACAGAACTTTTTCTCACCAGGATTTCATCTGCCAATGGAAACAAGGAACTAAATATGATATCCTGAGCCTACTGAGGCTCAGGAAGTAATTTTTTTCTCATTACTAATTTTATCATCAGAGCAGTATATTGAAAGGGAGGACAAGACAGTGGTGGAAATAGTCTTGATCTGACTTGAAGCATTGAGTAATATGAAATGATGCTAGTTAGCATGTACATGAAGAGATGAGAAACCTTAATATATGGTTCATGTAGTATTGTTTGCTAAGGAACATCGGTAGGTAGTAATAGCGCTGCAAGCAATTTCAAGCAAAAAATGTAAAAATTAGCTTTTGGAGGTTTTTTATATTGTTTTGGTGAGACAAACACAAAGAAATGTCTCATTCTAATGCCTCTAAGAGGACTGTTTCTTATGATACTTGGTATTGAAAACTCATCACGTAATTTTGGAGGTAGTAGAGTTTGTTCTAATTTTACTTTCCTGCACTGAAATCCTCATTGTGGGCACAGCTCTACAGAAAGTCCTTACTCCTGGGTTAACCACCAACAAAAGTGTTCTCTTAGTCCTAAGTTCCAGGGTGAGGAGAGCAGCAGAAATCCCTGCCAGGATAAGATCACTTATTTACCATTCTAGGCCCAGATCATGGTGACTTTTGGTAGTAATGACTGTGTCTAATATTTTTGTATTCTACATTAAACCAGTAAATCAACAGGGCACAGAACTGATTTGGAGTCCCTCCTCTGATCTGCCCTTGCCTCCTATGAACTTGGAACTTTTGGAATGATGTTTTCAAACCCAAAGAAGAAACGCTGCAACAGAGTGCAGCCTTGATAGTTAATACAGCCAGTCTCTTCTAATTAATTTTACATGGTGCTACACAGTTTAACAATAATGTACTCTCTCTTTTGGCAATATTTTATGTAGAATGAGAAATGTTTGAAGCCAATGGGAGTCCAGACAAGATTACGCTATGGTTGTCAGCATTACTCAGCAGTTATCATCAGGCAGCCTTCACCCTTTCTCTTTCCATGTCAGTAGCAGGAAGAAATATCCACATAATTCTGTTTCAAAGGGAGATTTTCAAAAGGAAGCTCTGTCAGGAAAAGACCCTACTTCTTCCATTTGACTCAGAAAGGAAATTTTTCTTTCTTTTGTAAATGCTGGGGAAAAAAACCCCACAGCTCTTTCATTCCCCTTAGGCTGGTCTCGGACTGTCCTGCTGTGATGTAACCTCTGTCTGTGAACCTTGATAATTTTACTGAGTGTTTATGTCCTGGTATTGAAATTAAAGACTCAATTATTTTCCAGCCATTCCTCTTCCTAATTATCTCAGTAAAAACTGGTTACTCACAGATGCAGCAATACTAGAGCTAAATTCTCTTTATGCAAAGTAATGTAAAAGTAAGTTATAAGTGGCAGATCTTAGTAGGCAAACAAATGGCTGATGAAAAACATAGCTTAGAGAAACTGTGTCCTCTTAAGTCTGCTGTAAATAATAGAGGCTGTAAAGATATGCCAGGTCAGCTGGCTTTGGCTTGCATTTCAGTAAAGCCATTTCCACCACTGCTCAGTTTAAACCTGTGAAGTTCCTTTAAACAAGCCAGAGTTACTGAATACAAAGCCCAAGGACAAAAAAAGAGCAATCTTTGTTTCCCTTTTGTGTTGAACTGGACTGAGCAGTCTGACATATTATGTGTTACAAAGCAGTTCTGGGATGATTCATCCTGAAATTAAATTGGTTGAAGGCAATCTTTTCCAGTAGCTCCTAAAGGCAGAGAATGAACTTTTCCCTTAGCACACCCGGCACAGAAGTAAAGATACTCTTTCCTTCAGATCATGTTGTTTCTTCTGATCTTTCTTTCTTTTCTTCCTGTTTCTTTTTCTTGTTTCTTTGATTAAAAAAATGTAAATTATACATTGCATCTGACACAAATAGTTTATCTGTACCAGTGCCTGCATTCTGCTAATGCATGTTACTTTGTGTGCTGAAGGTATGCGAGAAAGCTCCCTATTCAGTAGCTGAACTCTTGTAATGATACAGAACTACTTCTCCTCTTGTAACAGTGTTGTCTAGGGTCCCTTCAGATAAAAATAATGCCAGAATCTTTCTTTAAAAAAAATGCAGATCAAATTTGGCATTTGTAGGACACCAAAGCCTGTCTCTGATGTGTGCCTCTGTCTTTCAGTCACAAAAACATTTATGTCTGCTTGCTTTGCACTTCATGTTTTCTCACTAACAAGGATGTCCTATATTTCTACATCTACAGTGATTATTATGTAAGGCTGTATTATAAAATGACATGATTTGTTTGTGGAGGTGATTAGGGAAAGGATGCACAGTCCAGTCCAGAGTTGGCTGGAGAAGTTGTGGAGTATTCTTCTCTGGAGATACTCAAAACTCACCTGGACAAATTCCTGTGCAGCCTTCTCTAGGTGAACATGATTAAGCAAGGACGGGTGGACTATATGATCTGCAGAGATCTCTTCCAACCCCTAACATTCTTTTGTTCTGTGATTCTGTGATTCAGCTAACACAGTCTTCAGATTCACTTGAAATATCATATGAGATTTCTGTATAAAGTTATAGTCACTTGGACAGTCTCCCTAGAGTCCTTAGCAGGGCTTTGGCATAGCCAATTAATGTGGTTCAAATCATAAATTTTGTTAACTTTTGCCGACAGTTTGTTTTCTTCTATATGCCTCTTTCTAGTTCCAAGACAAAGCAAAACCAACTGCTATTTAAAGACTCACTGAAAGCATAGAATAAATTTCAAGATTCATTGATTTTTAAAATTTCATTTTAAAAATAAAAAAATGGTTGGTTAGTTTGTGACTTCTTATATTAAATAAATCTTCCAAGTGATAATTGTTCTCATTCCTCATTTATTGCTTACTGACTAACGCTAAAAACAAGGTCTGGTTTTGGATGGATGACCTATATGGTCACCTTTAGCTTTCAGTATTTATATCTTTACTTCCTATAGAGTGCAAGTAGCTTTGTTTTTAATTTGTTTTTGAAATCAGACATAGTTGTGAAAATTATTGCAATATAACTATCTTGGCAGAAGAATTTAAATAAGAATAAAAGGCAGAAGTTGGCAAAATATTAAGAAGGCAAAATATTAAGATGTAAATAGGTCTTTCCATCAAATAAAGGAGAATAAGAAACAACAAATATTTCTGCACTATGATCATATCACACAGAGGCAACTCAAATAAGACTGTCATGTTCCTCAGTCATTGTACTATAATGGAGATTTCAGTTCCCTCTTTCATAGTGTAACATCCTTACATACAATTTGAAAATCATTTTATTGCCTGAAATTCATAGCTTATCCACAAATAATCCATTATGCATATAAACAGCAGTGAATCTAAAAAAAAAAAAGACTTACAAGAAACATCAGTCATTAACATATTTCTTATTATTAACACTGTTTTGATGACCTCTGTTTCCTGTTTATTTTTTAGCTTCAGGTATTGCTAGGATTAAATTAAACCTCATAGAATCTTTTTCTGGTTAATATTTACTGGGTTACCAGTTTTACAAATGGCTGTTTTCAAGTGAACTGTTTCTCTGCTTGAGTCACCAGCAAAATTTAGCGATAAAAATTTGGAAGAAATCTATGGTTTGTGCTAAAATTCTAGTGGGAATAATGACAAGGGTAACCAAGGTAAGCTGTTGTATACATATATATGTTTGTGTTTGTGGCCAGCAACTTTAAAAAATTTGAGCATTCCAAAAATATCAACTACTATTGCAAATTCTCTTGAGAGAAAAGGAAGATTTATTTCCATCACTGCAGAAATAAGAAGCAGAGCACAGGGAAAATGAATGGTTGCCAAGGACTCCAGTGAGGATCCATAGAGAATGGGTAATTCACCTTACATCTTCTTGAGTGCCAGTCTAGAGTCTTCATCATAGGATGGTTATTTGAGTTCTTTCCATTCTCATCATTCTCATCAGCCTCAACAAATGTTGTAAAGTAATATATGACTTCTCAGTCAAACAGTGGAATAGCTTATTCACCATTTTGCAGGTGAAAATAGAAAGATTATAACATTTTTTTCTCAAATAATAGTACAGAAAACTTCAAACAGGAAAATGACTATTCAGGGTTCAACATCTCTATTCAACGCATTCATGAAACATAGAATTGCTGGGTTGGAGAAGACCTTTGGAATCATCGAGTCCAACCGTACTTGTCCACTACTACATCATATCCCTAGGTGCTTCATCTACCCATCTTTTAAATACCCCCAGGGATGGTGACTCAACCAACTCCCTGGGCAGCCTGCTACAGTGCCTGATAACCCTTTTGGTGATGAAATTTTTCCAATCTGAACGTCCCCTGAGGCCATTTGTCTCGTACTGTCACCTGGGAGAAGAGACCAACACCCACCTTGCTACAACTTCCTTTCAGGTAGTTGTAGGCAGTGTCTCCTCAGCACCCTTTTCTGTAGGCTAAAAAGCCCCAGTTCCCTCAGCCGCTCCTCATAAGATTTTTTCTCCAGTGCTTTCAGTAGCTTCGTTGCTTTTCTCTAGACATGCTCAAGCACCTCAATGTCTTTTGTGTAGTGAGGGGCCTAAAACTGAATACAGTATTTGAGGGGTGGCCTCACTAATGTCGAGTACAGGGGCAAAATCACTTCCTGGGTCTTGCTGGCCATGCTGTTTCTGATACAGACCAAGACAAGCTGTCCTTCTAGGGAAAGCATAATAGCTCTTCTTTCAGAAAGAAATGAAACACTACTGCCGTCTTATCTGTAATGGTTAAAATTATTCTAGTCTCAAAGCATCATATTAAAAAAATTCAGGAAGATGTTGAAAGTACCAGTATGAAATCAGAGAAGAAAAAGTAACACAGACTTAAAGAATTTTGAAAGAGAAGATTTAGTTTCTAATCAAACCAGAAAATCAATTATGACTGCTACTACATAGCATGATTAAATACCTCAAAATCAGTGTTAGTTTTTGACTTATGGTTAAGCTAAAGATGCATAAAAATGGAGAATTAATTTGCCAAAATATCCTTTTGAGATGTCTAAGCATTTAGTTATTTATTTATAAGAGAAAATATGATACACCAGAAATATTATTAGAGGAGTTATTTGAAATTCATCTGACCACACATTAAAAAGTTAACTGGCTTAACTAAACATCTTATCTAGAGTCTACAGAGAAATAGGAATCTCCAAGGGATAATATGATTTAGTAATCTATTTCAAAATAGGATGGGTTCCTATGTGGAAATGTTTCTTTCTCCTTTCATGTGTTATAGAGGGAGCCTTGCTAGTCAATAGTTACTGGACTAAAATACCATTAAAAGGTTTTGCTGGTTTTTCTCAGGAGAATATTGATGTCTGAATGGGGATTTCTGTTTGGTCCAGTGTATCTTCTGATTTGACTTTTTGAGATGAGCTGTTGAGCAGCAGTGTAAGTTGGTAACCTATATAATATTTTTTATGTCAAAAGCTAAAAAATCAACAATCCATTTTATATATCGAGAGCCACTGCAAAATTTCTCATGTTACATCTCATTTAAATCAAAAGAAGAAAAAAAATCAGAAATGTATGCTGAGAAAGCCCTGATAATCTTTGGCTCTCACTTTTACTAAGGACATCCATTTGTTAGACTTGGGAAAATAAGAAAAAAATAGGCTTTTTTGCATGTGTTTCTTGACAGTACCAAATATCATCTATCTAATGGAAAAACACATTAGTTCATTTTAGTGATTGAATCATTATGTGACAATGCATATCTACAAAATGGTTGAAAAGCATGAAAATTCTTAAATTATTGAAGAAAAAGAGTACAAAATTAGAAGACTGATTTTATTGTGCCTACTATTGATTTTTTATTATTTACTTGAGTAAACAATATTAAATATAAGCACCTAGCCTAGTAGCTGTAAAAAAATATATTAAGAGATAAATCTTGCCACAAAAAAATTAGTTCTCAAAAACACAGGAAAGAAACATTTACTAGCTTGCTTTGCTCAGTTTGTTATAGATGTACATCATAGAGTTTAAGAAGATGACTGATCCACCCATTTTAAAAGAACTGCCTAATTTTAGGAAATGTGTACATATTTCATCATGAACCAGGTTGTCAGTAACTGTCTTTGGTGAGCTCTGTTTCTGCTAATAGTTAAGATTCTATTGTATCCACATGCATGTCTGAAGATGCTGCGTAATATGGCATAGATATAATCCACACCTCCCACAACATCCTTTTCTAAATTGGAGAGATATGGATTTGATGGGTGGACTGTTCGGTGGATAAGAAATTGGTTCAATGGTCATATTCAGAGAATAGTGGCCAATGGCTTGAAGTCCAGATGGAGATCCATGACAAGTAGTGTCCCTCAGGGGTCTGTACTGGGACCGGTGCTGTTTAGTATCTTCTTCAATGGTATAGACAGTGAGAGCGAGCGCACCCTCAGCAAGTCTGCAGATGACACCGCACTCAGTGGTACAGTCACTGCACTGGAAGGATGGGATGTAATCCAGAGGGATCTAGACAGGCTGGAAAAGTGGGCCTGTGTGAAACTCATGAGGTTCAACAGACCCAAGTGCAAGGTCCTACACCTGGGTCAGGGCAATTCCCGGGTTCAATACATAATGGGGAATGATGTGACTGAGCGCAGCCCTGCAGAGGGCTCCATTGAAGTGGAGCAAATTTTTAGCAAATGCACACTTTGAAGATTTAGTAGATGCTACATTTCATTACAAGAGGTTGTTTTAAACATTAATTCTTACAGCCAGATTTTGGCAAAGTTCAACAAAACTAAAAACTGTTATACATTTTTACCAACAGAAAGTCACAAGCAAAACTAATTTTATGGTAGACTATGTACAAATACAATTCGGCAGGTAAGCAATTTGAGTTTTAATCAGCCAGTAGTTATGCATTTACCTTACCTGGTGGTTTTCAGAAAAGTTAAAAGCTTCCTAAGCAGGTATTTTTTCTTGATGAACCATTATACTCTATCGACTGTGTAATTAGGGAATTGTAACACAAGCGAATTCTGGCCTCAGTTTTCAGTTTAAATTTGTGTAGTGGATAGATGCTAGATTCTTAATTGCTTTTCTGTTGTCCTCCTTCGTTCATTTTGGTTCACAGTGGGAAACAGCTGTTCCCTAGCTCTAATCTTAGATACTGTGAGATAGTATCTTCTGTAAACAGAGAGATCACTTATCTAGCCTTCACCAAAACCATGCACTTCTTAAAGGAAGCTGATTGTCCACTAGTTCTGGAAGAAGACAGAAAATAGACTAGCCTCACGAATCTTCATACCATTATTTATTTCAAGGGGTTTAGGGTTGTTTTTCTGTTCAATGTGCTTCATTGTAAGGACAACTTCTCTAATTATGCAATGTTTAATCTTAATATTTACCAAAAACCCAGAAGCGAAATAGATTGACAAAGACACTAAAATACAGCAAAATTCTGTTACATGGGACTGACTCAGTGGACAACATTAGCAAAAATGTGTAATGTAGCTGGATAAATGATCGTATTTGCACACAGTTTTTTTAGAAAGCCATTTAAAATCACTCAAATAAAAGATACATCTTGTATTATTTATCAATACTATCCTACCTCAGATGTCCTGCTTTAAGTTATTAATAGCACATATCCTTGGGTATTTTGGCACATGCTGCTGACCACATTTGCAATGACCCTTGCATTCACTCCCAGCCAAGCATGTTAGGTTTTCTCTAATGAAAATTTTTCTCAATTTGAAATTTTATGGTATATTTCTGGGACTACATATTTCTCTCCATTAAGTACATTTAAAGATCTGTTATCTGAAGGTTTTGAGAGGATTTCACTCACAACTGATAGGAAAAAGCCTTATTCTATTCAAACTTACTGGCCTTTTCTTGTATTCATTGCGAAAATCAATTGATGCAAAAATAACAGAGAACACACTTAAGTTTCATGGAGTAATGGAAGCATTACTGGGAAGGGATCCATGGTGGTCATATAGTCCAGGCTTTGGTTCAGAGAAGGGCTAGATTAAAGTTGACCAAGGAAAACAATTTTCTTTTCACGTATGACATTACGTTATATAGAAAGATAAATTTAACCCAAAAGTTTAGAACACTCTTCAAAGATGTGTCAAAGTACTGAAGGTTATATTTAGATTAAGAAGAAAATGCCTTCCTTCATCTGTGAAACTTCTTTTAAGAGCATAAACTTCTTTTAAGTTTTCTGAAAGAAAAAGTGATCCTGAGAAGAAAGGATTTCTCATTTAGGTATTATTAGAGGGAAATAACAATTATTTAATATAAAATGTTAACTGTAATGTAAAGTTACGTTTTACAATCTAGAATTTCTATTGTAGGACAAAAGTTTTGAAAGTGGAATTGAAACCAAATGCTTTGAAAGAAATCAGTTTCTATGATAAAATTTTGTAAAATCAATTTCTATTTAAAATATGCAAATATTCTTGAAGAAAAATTCTTCATTTTATACTTTGTCTTGTCTAACAGGCTTTCACTGACTGTCATTAATTACTTGTGGAACAGAATTTGGAGATAAGGAAAATCTGCCTCAAAACTGGAAACTACATTTAATGACAAGCTATTTTAGTGCATGGGTGGTTCCTCTTTTAATTTTGTTTTTGATTTTTTTTAGTAGTGCTCTACATATATAGTCAGAAAAGGTAGAATATCTGCTCCCTTTTCCCACATACACAGATATATTTGTGATTTTTATTAAAATTTATTAGAGTCATACCAGGTAAATGCTTCCTACAATTTACTCAAGAATATATCAGCAATGTTACCAGAAGCAGATGTTAGCTACTGAGTTACTGAATTAATTCCTATTAATTGCCATGAGCATGAAATCTAGCCCTCAGGAAGGAATATGCTGAACCTTGGATACAGAAGAACCTAAAATTGAAAGGCTCAAATCTTAAATATGATAGAGTTGATATTAGTGCAGCTGGCCAAATATTTATCTATACTACTGTTTCAGTAAAATTATGCAGTAAGTGATTTTTTGAAGTTCTCATTTTATGTACTGTAGATAACGGAGAATGTGTCTTGCAGGATCCATATTAGTGTTCTGTGCACATCAAATGTAAAATAGTGCCTTTGGTATGCATTAATTCAGTCAGGTTTTACGGTACTAGTCCTTTGCTGATTCAGTAGGGTAGTTTAGGTGTAAAAGGAAAGGATATTTGGAGTCCTCAGTTTAATGTATGGAGTTTAAAACGTAAACACCATGTTTTTTAATCTATTGGAAACTTCGGTTGATGTGAGTTGATATTGTGTCTGTCATAGCAAAGACAGTTTTCACACAATGTATCTGCTACTCTGAAAATTTTTGAAATTTTAATGTGATTTTTTACATCTTGTTCCACTTTTGTTGTAACATGTGATGAAATAACAAGAAAGTTATTTACAGAGATGTCTACACCAAAAGTGAGAAAAAAAAGATGATATTTTACTTTCAAAAAATTTTTAGAAATCCATATCTAGTTATAGTTGTTACTTGTCCGTGAGAAATTTAAATATTTTCTTGTAATATAGCCATAAATTTGTTTTCTGTCTTTTTCTTAACCAAGAACTGAAAAGACACTGAATATTAGGGTCGTAAAAAATGAGTATTTTCAAATTAGGCTACAGAAGAAAAATGGCAGCGTTATGTAACTAAAAACATTATTTCTTTATATAGTATGTCTCAAACAAAGTATGAACCAAGATGCTTGGTGGAAAACTACAATGTGCTATTCATAACTGTGCAAAATTTCCAAAAGCTAACTCTGGAAACCCTTTACTGAAAATGAACTGTAGTCCCATTTGTTAATTTTTACTGTATACATGAATATTTGCAGAATTGTATGCTTTTTTTTTTTTCTTTTCCCTTGGACTAAAAAGCTCCATCACTCTTCTGCAAGGTTTTCCTACAGCTGCAGCTACCGATGCTCTTGCTTTCTAATATGTGTATGGGAGGAAGGGAGGAAATAGTCTGCTAGTGGTTATAGGAATAAAAAAATTACCATCTGTCCAATATGTTGCATGATAACATGAATCTCAACTAAAACAAAGATACACATTCTACTTTGTGAGAGCTTGGTATAATGTTGTCTAGCTGTTGATATCAAAGAACTCTATCAAAACTTTTTTGGTCATTTTCTGTCAGTATTTCTCTTCATGCTTATTGCTTAAGCTGAAAACTCTTGTGTGAATGTTCAAATCCTTCAGAATAACCTGATCCTGAGAAGATATCAGGAGAAGAGATGTTCCTGTGGTTTGTAGGTGTCAGTGGCAATCCCCCACCATGGCTATTTCCATATCCTACCTCTCCAGCCTGCCCTTCTTGGTCCTAGAGCTACCATGTCACCTTTAGCTTAGAGAGTTTGTGTATTTCACCAGCTAGAGAGCCGTCATGGCTGTCAGCACCATTCTCAGCACAACCTAGCAGCTTACAGTTAATTTTACCTAAATGGAGCATGTAATTAGAAATGTTAATATAGCTACTGTGTTAACGCATTAATAATAAACTTGACATTCAGAGCTTCCAAGCTGTATTTATGTAAGATTTACATTGTTTTACAACTTTTTTTGTTAATCAGCAGCAAAAGATCCACACATTGTGAATATTTCAGCTGCCCTTTGTAGCTGGGAGTAATCTCAGTCAGAAGTCCACTCAAAACCCTGTGTTTTCCTCAAGACTATTTCCCTGCTTGTGTAAACTAGAACATTCATAAAACAGAACCTTAGCAATTAGCAGAAAAAATGTGGTCTGGTCATCAGTGGGTCTTTATTATTTGATTGCCTATTAATAAAAGCCATGTTTGAATCTTTTCCCTTGATTAGAGTCACTACAAAGGTGACTGGCCTCAAATTAGGGTTGAGCCAAGACTCTTCTAGGATAGGAATGCTGATAGAGTGTTTTCCTTTTGTAGGATACCCTGTATAGCATTGTTTATCCAGTTTGGCAATAAATGTGATGAAAACTAAGGAACAAATTTGAAGTTATAGCTGAGAAGAAATAGACAGAGACAAATGCCTGTGGGATGATTGCAAAATCCTCATTTTTGGAAAACTGTACATAAAGGGGACTGTAGATAAAAAGTGATAGAATGTGTCTCTTCAGTGATGATCCATTATTACTGGATGCAATTGCAAACAGAAACCATGAAATATAGGAGCAAAAGGAGCTCTATGTAATGTATAAGATTTTGTTAAGATGTCTGGAACAGTTGCTATTCCTAGCCTTAACTCTGTGAGGCCTTTGCCTTTATAAAGACTTCGGAGTGCATTTCTGAGAGCTTGTTCTCAAACATATATCAAGGAAAGTGTCCAAAGCACAACCAATTCTGCAATCCAGAGAATTTTGTCAGATGGAGTTTGGGTTTTAATTTCAGTGTTCCCCTAAAATACCTTACAATCCTCTGTTCACCCAGATCTTCGGGTAGGGAGATGTTCTCTGTATCATGCTCAGCTCTTCACCAGCCTCAGAATCCTGAAGGATATTTATATCACTGTTGTCTTACTAACGGGGAACACTTTAAAGCCTAAGATTTAGGGATATGTCAGGGAAAAGACCCTGACAGTTAAGCTTAAGTGGGTCTCAGTTGACTGGCAGTTACTGACAACATCCAGAAATGCTTTTCAATGGAGGCTGCAGGACAGCTGGGTCTTGGTCCATCAACAGCCAGACCACTACCTCCTTCCAAACCTCCAAATGATTTTTGTTTGGCTTTCTTTTGCACAGAAATTATGGGTATATGAGTGGAAATGGTAAGTCTGATATGAAGCTGCTAAGGGAGCTGTGCATTAGTGTAGATGTAGCTGCAAAGATGTAGCTTTCCAGGTAATGCATGAGACCAGCACCATCACTGCCTTGTGGAGCATTGCTCTAACCCACACAAAGCACAGCTCTTCTGAAAGGTACATACTGACCTATCCAGCTGTGTAGAGAGGATCTGAGTTAGTCTATGGGGCCACCAGAAAGTTTATTACTATGGTGCTTCATATTTGAAGCATAATTGTGACTTTACTGTCATGATGATTTCAAAAGTATCCAGAAGACTTTACATA
Organism: Phaenicophaeus curvirostris; assembly: GCF_032191515.1. Taxonomy (NCBI): domain Eukaryota; kingdom Metazoa; phylum Chordata; class Aves; order Cuculiformes; family Cuculidae; genus Phaenicophaeus; species Phaenicophaeus curvirostris. The sequence goes on along the minus strand of NC_091394.1, from coordinate 46,797,574 downwards.
CATGAGCAGCTTTATGATGCTATGAGAGCAGAAAATGTCCTGTAGTTTGAAGATATGATATATGTACATATCTGTGTATACATACATCTGTCACTAGATAAAATTTATGTATTTAAGTATGACACAGACAGATGTCATGTCACAGAATCACAGAATCACAGAATCACAGAATCACAGAATAACCAGGTTGGAAGAGACCCACCGGATCATCGAGTCCAACCGTTCCCATCAAACACTAAACCATATCCCTCAGCACCTCATCCACCCGTGCCTTAAACACCTCCAGGGAAGGTGAATCAACCACCTCCCTGGGCAGCCTGTTCCAGTGCCCAATGACCCTTTCTGTAAAGAATTTTTTCCTAACGTCTAGCCTAAACCTCCCCTGGTGGAGCTTGAGGCCATTCCCTCTTGTCCTGTCCCCTGTCACTTGGGAGAAGAGGCCAGCACCCTCCTCTCCACAACCTCCTTTCAGGTAGTTGTAGAGAGCAATGAGGTCACCCCTCAGCCTCCTCTTCTCCAGGCTAAACAACCCCAGCTCTCTCAGCCGCTCCTCATAAGGCCTGTTCTCCAGCCCCTTCACCAGCTTTGTTGCTCTTCTCTGGACTCGTTCCAGAGCCTCAACATCCTTCTTATGGTGAGGGGCCCAGAACTGAACACAGGATTCGAGGAGCGGTCTCACCAGTGCCGAGTACAGAGGGAGGATAACCTCCCTGGACCTGCTGGTCACGCCGTTTCTGATACAAGCCAAGATGCCATTGGCCTTCTTGGCCACCTGGGCACACTGCTGGCTCATATTCAGTCGGTTGTCAACCAACACACTCAGGTCCCTCTCCTCCAGGCAGCTTTCTAGACAGACTTCTCCTAGTCTGTAGCACTGCATAGGGTTGTTGTGCCCCAAGTGCAGGACCCGGCATTTGGCCTTGTTAAACCTCATGCCATTGGTCTCAGCCCAGCGGTCCAGCCTGTTCAGATCCCTTTGCAGAGCCTTCCTACCCTCCAGCAGATCGACACTTCCACCCAGCTTAGTGTCGTCCGCAAACTTGCTAAGGGTGCACTCGATGCCTTCATCCAGGTCATTGATAAAGACATTGAACAGGGCTGGACCCAGCACTGAGCCCTGGGGAACCCCACTTGTCACTGGCCTCCAGCTGGATTTCACACCATTTAGCACCACTCTCTGGGCCCGGCCATCCAACCAGTTTTCCACCCAGGAGAGTCACAGTCACTGTCACTGTCATCACAGTTATTTACCTATAACAAAATTACATATTCTTATGAATTCAATTTTCTTATATCATTGTTTCCTAGAACAAATATCATTTGAGACTTTTGCTTGATCACTCTAAGAAGACCAAAAATCATTCTTGCATGCATATCTGTAGTTTCCACTGCTTTCGGTTAATGATACCATGAATGGAAAGGGTGAGTCTGTGTTTACAGACCATTAGACTATCAGATTCAGCAGTATTTTTTCAATAAAAAATAAACACTGAGTTACAAAAGCTGAAAGTGAATTTTGATTTATTGGTATTTAAGGAATTTAGAATCAGATTGTCTGCTTTTGGAAGGCAGCAATCTAAATATCTGCATTCTCATGTTTTGTGTTCAGGACTGTTTTGCTCATGAACTGTCCTAAATGCTTACCAAATGCTGTTTCTTGAGCTACCTCTGCTTAAACTGTTTTGCATGAGGAAATATATAATAGTATATCACTGTCAATGCCTCATCATTGAAAAGATATTTCCAAAGGAGATACCAGAAAAAGAATCATAACCAAAACTCTTTAGCAATTCTTGCAAATACAGTGGTAATGTCAGTAGGAATAAAATGTAACCTTGTATGCACTATGTAGGTTCCATTTGATTTGGTTTGTAAAGTGTGTGCAGCCTAACCCAAAATTATTATGATTAGCTCCTGATGTCCACAACAAGACATGAAAAATGGGTTCTGTAACAAGCAACCGCCCTCTCCTGTGCTGTGTGTGTGTAAGGGGATGAGGGTAATAACATGGAGTCTAAGACTGAATTGTCTCACAACTTTGTATTGTTTCTTTTTCTAGCTAGAGTCCCTTGATCTGTATTTGTTTTGCTTCCACTGTGCCACGGTTCTTGAGAACATAAAATATATTTACCATCTGATAGACTATTATTTTATTGTCAGTTGTTTTCTTTTTCATGAAAGGTTGTTAAAAGTTCATATGCCCTTTATTATTCTTTGTATCTTTAAGAAGCTCAATGAAGAATTCATATTCTGAGCAAAGGGGAGGCAAGATTTGACACGATAAATAATTTATTTTATGAGATCCTCAGTCATAGCTGAAGAAAAGCCTGGCCACTTTCTGGTTCATAAAACCTCCCACTGTGCTGCTGGTCTGAAAGAGTAACTCTCATAAAAGGTTTAGGTTTTTTTTTCCTCTCTGCAAACACCAACTTATTCAATTACACAGCCCATCATGGCTACTCCACTATACTTTGAACACTGGCTAATTAAAAAACTGAAAATTCAAACCTTTGTACTAGGCTTTTTAGGGATATAAAGGTGAAAAAAGAAGCAAGCTTGGCTCACCTTTTCCCCTCCCATTGATTTAGCTATGCCGTCTCCTAGGGCAGGAAGCATGAAGGTGAGTACAATTAATCTTTGAACATCTGTGGCAGGTTAGATGCAGGTCAGGCATCACTGGGTGGAATTTCATGGAAAAAACACAAGCTGTGCTGCTTTCCATAGGATAGCAGATTGTCATAAGATGCAAAAGCTGCTGCAAATTGTGTGGTGGAAACTGTGGCATCCCCTCTCAAGACCAGAGTGATGAAGAACTTCTTCAGCTGTCCTTTCCCTCCCTCCCTCTTGTAACACTCAGCCCACACATTCATTTCTAATTTTAAATCTCAGCTCATGAAGGCAGTATAAATTTACAGTTATTGAATAGCATTTAAAGATATTCAATAGTTTAGTCAGAAAATGTTTAACTGCTTTTCTCCCACTGCTGGCAAACAGTGACCTTTCCATTTTAAACTCAAATCATGCACAAAGAAGTGACTGCACAAGCAGGAACACTGTCAAAAAGCTACAGCTAACCCACAGCTCACTGTCTGAACAATTCAGTGCCAATCAGTGAAACCCAGTCCTGACATGGCAGGGTGCATATTTCTAAAATACAATGAATAATGAATTCTGTATAAGAGTAGCAGAACATGGAAAGAATGCATCGATTTTGCTTGTAATTGAAATTTTTGCAACAAAACATTTCATTGTTAGCATAATCACAAAGTTTCCTGAAGGGAAGAAAAGTGTTTAAGGCATGTATTCTGTTTTATGAAAGACAAGAACTGAATCTCTTTGGTCCCAACTGCCATTTTATTGTAGGAAAGAATTCCACCACCCTGTGCATGTGTAATGAAATGTAATAAATGTATTCATACATTCATTGCTGAAAAGTAGGATGTCTTACAGCCCCCATCTTGCTGTCAAATGTCATTGTTTACATACTTATTCCCTCCTCAGGGATATGCCTCAGTAGCATGTCTTTTGGCTAATTAAGGCTTGAAAATTCAACTTTCTAACCTGCAGCTTAAATCCATAAATGATAATCAGGGTGAAAACTGATGCCCCTGTGAATATCTATCTGTACCTCACAATGAAGCCCATGCATTAACCTTCAAGTATTTCTACAGTAAGTATTAGAGTGCTTTAAACACTTATGAATGATCTCTTCTAACTTCATTAATGACTCTACTAATTACATAGTTAATCATGTCATCTTGAAAGCTGAAAAAATAGATAACAAACCATGGTTCTTATTTTCATAGTTTCATTGCTCTTTCTAGTTTCACTGTAAAGACACAGTAAGATAAGAAAAAGCCTACTATATTCAAGTATGTTTTGACATTTGGGGAAGAAAGTGATTTTATGGCAAAGAAAAAAAGATACTTATGTTTCAGGCCATAATGCTGAGATTTATGCCTATTCAGAAGCTCTTGTATGGGTTTATTACCAGCATGTTCCACCAAAAATCAAGGCAAAGCACCAGTCATCTATAATGCAAATGAAGAAATAGCATTGAATGAAGCTTAGTACAGAATGGGCCAGACAAAGAACCCCAGTGGTGGCAAAGAGTGAGGACAGTGCAGACAAGATGCTCTTTCTTCTCGTGCTGTTTTCTCAAGTGCTTTTCTTTCTACTAGATCTTTGATATCCAAGGGATAATCATTCAAAATGAAATAACGTGTTGCCTGGCTTGATGTCCCTGAACCTTCCTAAAGTTTATGCTGTGCTTGGGTGTGCATCTGAAGATACATACCAACACCAGTATAAAATTAACCTCCCATAAAACCTGTTGTCACATGCCACTTTACCCTATACATAAATTTAGATTAAAAAGGAATTAGTTTGCTTTTTTCTTTCTTACTGCTAGGATGGTAGTGGAGCTGAATGTGTCCTGACACTTTAAGATCAAATAATGACCTGTTACTATTTTGAGATGAGCTGAAGATGTGCATATAAATAAGACCAGATAAGCAGATATTTCACTGATGGGAGGGGCCTTAAACTGTTAATGCCTTAACAACCTTCAGGAAAAAGTAAGGAGTAAAAAAAAGGAGTAAAAAGCACCAAAGGAGTATAATCTTTAACTTACATCATCTCCTTCCTTTTATTAAAGGAGTTGTAATGAAACCCTGTTTTTCTGCAACAGAAAAGGTCCTAAGGGTGGGGTCAGTTTCTAACTAGCAAAACACAAAACAGAAGGCACAAAATGAAGCCTCTGTACCTTGATCTTATAACAGGTATTGTGCAAGCAAAAAAACTTTTCAGACCAAATCTGCTGTTGAAAATACTCATGTAAACAAAATGGGAGAGGGGTGGTGGGGGGTGGGCGGAGGAGGGTGGGAAGATCCCATCAGTGAACTCATGTTAAGATCCCAGTCTTAGGCATCTATGCTGTAAAACTGTGAGCACACCTTGTGACTTTCCTCATGCCTGCCTGATAAGAACGTGGAGCCTACATGTTCTCCTCATGTTGACAGGTCAGTGTCCAAAGAGTAGCTGCATTGCTGTCAAGATCATGGTCGTCTCTTTTCTCAAAGGAATAATCACTGATATGTCCAATGCCTCTATCTTCTGGAGCACACATAATATTCATTATGAAACAAATAACAATGGTCCTTCGGGCAGGGGACTGTCTCACGTTTTCTGCTTCAGGCTCAGATTTCTTGAAAGGTCAAAACAAAATCAAGAAATATTAGTTCTGTACCAGGTAAATTCTGCTTGGACCTTACTCACACAGAGATAAAAGAAGTAGCAGACAATTAACCTATATAAAACAAGGAGACTGGGTGTCAGCAGTGATGTTTCAGCCTTAAAAATGCTTCTTTTCAGACAAAAGAAAGCTGTTTAGAGCAAATATTAAATAGGCATAAAGAGCAATCCTGTTGCTCCTCAGGGTTTATTTTGAACATGAGTTTGTCTCAAGTATTACCTTTTGGTGTACGTTAGTCTCCTCTCAGATCAGTGGTTGTTGAACCATAGACCACATAAAAGTATGAGAAAATCTATTCATTTAGTAGCAATTCAAGCTCCAAGTTCTAGGTGGAAAAGAACAGCCTGGTTAAATAACAGAATCATAGATTCATAGAATACCTCATGTTGGAAGAGACCCATAAAGATCATCAAGTCCAAATCCCTGCTCTTCACAGGACTATCTAAAAATAAACCACATGACTAAACGCATCATCCAGACACTCCTTGAACTCTGACAGGATTGATGCCATGACAACTTCCCTAGGTAGCCTGTTCCAGAGACCAACCATTCTCTGAGGGAAGAACCTTTTCCTAACGTCCAATTTAAGCTTCACCTAACAGCTTCACTCCTATCACCCATCACTAGTGAGAGTAGATCAACATCCTCCTCTCTGCTGCACCGTCTGAAGAAGCTGTAGACCGTGATGAAGTCACCTCTCAACCTTCTTTTCTCCAAAGAGAACAAAACAAATGACCTCAGTCACTCCTCACAAGTTTTGCACACAACACTTTTCACTATCTTGGTCACGGTCCTCTGGACTCACTCTAATAGTTTGATGTAGTTCTTACACTGAAGCACCTAAGGCTGCACACAGCACTTGAGGTGGGGCTGCACCAGTGCAGTGCAGAGTAGGATAGTCACCTACCTTGACCAGCTAGCTATGCTGTGCTTGATGCACTCCATGAAGTGATTGGTCCTTTGGACTGCCAGGGACACTGTTATCGCGTATTCAATTTGTCATCAATCCAGACCCCCCGATCTCTTTCTGTGGGGCTGCTCTCCAGCCTCCCATCCCCTGATCTGTAAGCATAATCAGGATTGCCTGTCCCAGGTACAGAAGCTGGCACTTGCTCTTCTTCAATTTCATGTTTTCAATTTTTCTTTTTTTTTTTATTTGTTTGGGTTTTTTTTTGCTTAGTATTAACTTTATAAGCTAAAATCAGCCCAGTGACAAGAAAGAAGATTTTGATTAAAAAAAAAACCCAAAACTGAATTTGTTTTAGAAGGAGAGGATTTTGAAGACATGAAACAAATGTAATTTAGTTCATTATGACTTGGAATTACTTGTCCAGATAATTCCCTAGGAATTCATTGTTTGGATAAGTACACCTTAGCTTCTACCTTCTCAGATGTCAGATACTCTTGTACACCCAGCCCTTAAGAGATTAAAAAAAAAGAACAATAGAACAGATGAATTATAGTGGTTTTATAAGGTGGTCTGGTTACTTTTGGAATTCCTGATGATACTTTCCCAAAAGTTCTACTTATCTGGAAACACTTCTGAAAATTTTATCAGCTCCATCAGTGTTTGTGTTGCATTTTATATACTTTTGAGTACTTCATATTTCTGACTTTCAATAGATCAACCACATCTGATGATAACTGAAATCAGAATGATTTTGGGGTTTTGGTTTATAGAGTTTTTCTCTGTGAGATCAGTTGGTGCTGATACCTTCCAGGTATGATTTATGTATTTCCATCTGCTATAGGGGAAAAAATAACTTTCTTATTGCCTCACAGACTTCAGAATAATTCATTCAAAAGGAAAAGGGGAAATTTTCCTTGTGCATCCAAAGCTGCTTATCATGCTCCACGGGGAGCATGCCAATACTATGGAGTAAAAATCAGATGTAACAATCAGTTATTCTTAATAATTCCTATAGCTTAGAAAACACTACACATGTCTCAGAAGTTTTAACTGTGCCTCTAAATACATCAAAATGCCTGAATGTACATACATGTAATCAGAATGAATAAGAAAAAATAATGAAAAAACGTAACCCATAAACCTTTATTGATAACAAGCTTGTACGTAAGGACTATACCTAGTTTCCAGCCCATCAAACTGTATATTTGAAAAATAACTGGAAGTAATTTTTATTTGATTTTTTGGCATCATACCACAAAAACATCACATGTAAACTTGACAAGTAAAAGCAAGGAAATTCAACTACTCTTTCAAGATTCATTTAAAATTCTAAACAAGCAGTTCAACAATTGTAAAATCAGAACATCTGAGAAAAATTACCTTGAATTTAATGTTACATAGTTGCGACATAAGAGGTGCATTCATTTTCCTGAAGCGGAGTCTGATTCTTTCCTTTTATTGTCTTTTCAATGCAATTGTGGGCGTCAATCCTGATGGGAACATTTGAGCTTTAAGGAATAGACTGTCAAAACAGACACAAAGATACTTTGAGAGACAATTTAGAACAGTGAATATTTGAATTTTTCTCTATTTGAATCAAAACAAAATAAGCAAAGTCTTCAGAGTTTATTGACACTATCAGTTAATTTGAAATATGTTTATACTAATTATTTGGTTAGAGCTAGTTTAGTTTGTATTATGCTTGATAAAATGAAACACATCTCTAGGGATGAAGAGAGGCTGATGCTACCTGCAAAGAAATAAATAATCCTGAAAGATAATGTTTGGTTTTCTGTGTGTCAGCCCTCCAGACTGCCAGCGATGTGAAGAGAATAGTCGCTAGTTCTTGTTGCCAGCTCTGTCCATGGTATACGGGCAAGCTGCAAGATGACCTTGTGTATGCTCTTTGCTTTCCAGTTGCAAAACAGAGAAGGTTATACCATGCTATTTGTAAAGAGCTCTGAGATATGTGGATGAAGGTCCTGATTATGATTACTGCTTCTACTCTTAGAGATGTTCCACTCTCTCTTTGTATGAGTAAGATGAAGAAACAAGTGAAATCATACTGCTGTTTGAATACACTATCGCCTCCATTTATATTTTTATATTAAAAGTACTGTATATTAGTGATTACATATGCAGTGTGCTGAGTTTTGAGGTATTTCTAAGAATGCAAAGCCATGGTTCTATAATAGCTTTGCCTCAGCTGAAAATACTCTTAATTCAATAGATAGGATACTGAGAATAAACTATTATAACGGAATGAATTGTGACAGGAAAGGAGACTACATCAAGCTATGAATATTGATGTGGGTAAAATGAGATTGTCATTCTTCCTGACATAAACACTATTTCTCTTGTGAACAAACATCTATCAGTATACTTTAACACTTACAGCCTCTAGCAAATAATCATGTTATTGTCTGAACACAATAAGAAGACATAAAAGACAACATTCTCTGTTTCACAAGTTAAGTGAAGATTCTAGTAGAGTTTCTGAATAGCCTCAGTTTATTTTAATCCCCAAAACTTATTTTTACTCTCTGCACATCAATTCTTACTTCTTATGTAGCTCTTACTTCTTTAAGTTTTATTCATTCTTTGTTTTCCTTCAGTTGCTTCTTTTATTAATATTCCTCATATTTACATGGGGAAAATAGTTTATATGCTAAGTTCCACCTCTCTTTAATATTTTGTTAATAGAAATTCCCAGCTAAATTTCATTGAACTATTTTCAAATTCTGCCCAATAATGCTTGAAATTTGTTTCTTTGTTCTTGGACTTCAAATTTATCTGTGTCTCCTTTTTGTCTTCTGCATGTCCCATTCCATTTTTCTATTCTCCTTTATCTTTCAAAAAAAATTTTTTACTGCAGTGCAGTGAGTCTACTACCACCAAAACAGGAGCAGAGACTAAGCTGTGATTCATGTATCTCAAAGGTGGATTCCTATATAACCTCTAGCTTCAGTTGATTGTAATGCTGTCCTCAATCTAGCCAAAATGCTGATTTCATTTCCCCCAGATACACATAATTCCTCAAGGGAATGATAAGCATCCCAGATATGCATCTTCAGCTGTTAGGAAAGGCCAAGGGAGATACTACAGATATAGGCATCAAAGAGCCATTTTGTTCATGGAAAGTGTGTCAGTGGTTTTACAGATCCTAGAACATATTTTGTAGCTGACAGAAGACCCAGCAGTCTCATCAAAGGAAAGGATCAAAGGAAGATAAGTATGCTGATAATTTGGGTGAGGAGATATGAAATAGAGGACGCTTACTTGTGAACAAAATTTGGGCTTAGGTTATCAAGCTTGCTTTCTATAAGTGCCATGGAAAATATTTGTCTGGCTTCCTCTGGGGCAGCTCAGAGAACATAAATTGTTTTTTAAAGATTCCATCTTTGATGAGAAAAAATGCTACACATTGCAAATTATTATTTCCATTCTCCATTCTTAAGGATTCCCTAGAGGCACTGCAGGCTTGAGTGGCAACTTTTTGGAATGAGTGATGCTGCAAGGACTAAAAGAAGCATCAAAACTCCTTTGAACCATTGAAGCTATTACAAAGGATATTTATGAAATACAACAGTATTTGAACATTGACTCAGTATTTGAACATTCTCTGTGTTCATACACTTCCTTTTTTGCAACAGAAAAATAAAATTAAAAGAGCAAAAGAAACACACTTCTTCCTTTTAACCAGAATAAATAGTATTAAGACAACAGTTACTAGCTTGTGTCATATGCGATCACAGTCCTTGGTGACAGAGTCTCAGAGATGCATGAACTCATTCAAGTGGAGGTTTCCTCAAGCTTCTTCAAAAATGAAAGAATGAATTCTGCAGTTACTGATCAAAAAAGATGCAACACTCTAAATTTGTTGGATGCCATTTTTTAATCTGTAGAGAAAAGCCCCAAACTTCTTAGAGGCATGCTGGTATAACTTCCCTTTATTTGACCTAGAAAAATTTGAATGAAAGGCATTTCTGCTCCAGAAGCCTTGATAATTTTAGGTAAGTGCAGCATGTAGCTGAAAACATGCATTTGCCTTATCCACCAGTAACACTTTGTTTCTGAGACAAGCTCTTATCTCAGGGATTGTAATTATCTATTTATAGATCAACTAGCATAGCAGCAGTAAACATGATTGCAGTTCATTGCTGATTATAATGATGATACTGGTCAATCCATTTGCAAAGTAACTGGAAAAATGCATTACTTAGGGGAAAAATTGTCATTGGTAATTCAGATTTGGTAAACAATATGTCAGTCTTGAAAAATCTGGTATGAGAGAGTGTGGGACACACACTCAAGTTAAAGTAAGTCTTTGAGGCGTAACGAATAATCAATTTGCTTCCCACTATCAGAAACCTTCTCTGTTGCTTTTCCTGTCTCATTAAATATTGACACCTTCTGCTGAGCAGTAGAAATACTGGGAGCCCTCTGCCTAGGTCTGCTTGAAGAGACATTATTGATATAGAGTGTGCAGCAAATTTTCTTTGTGTAATTTGTGGGTTTGATTTTTCTCACACACAAGTATTTGTGCAGAGGGGAGGAGGTCAAACAGCATTGCCATCTGTCTCTTAAGCTGTAGCTTTAGGTCTAAAGAGGTCTAAAACAGTTCGGGAAAGGTCTCATTGACCAAAGAATCAATTCAAGTTACAGAGATTACAGAAGACTTCAAGACAAAAAAAGCTTTGAGAGAAAATGTATGCAAGAGTATGAAATTCTACCAATCAGTTATTGGTTTACTGTTGTATTGATTTTTATCCTCTTCCTTTGAGAGAAATCTGGAAAAAAAGTTCAGTCAACATTGAAATATCCCTTCCTGACAGTTCCAGAAGAAAACATTGATTACTTTTTTTAATGTAAAACTAAGGTGAAAAACACAGTCAAATGCTCTTTTTGAGGAGAATTTTGAGGTGTTCTGGATTTTGTTGTGCTTCAGAATAAGGCAAACTTATTTTACCTTATTTACAGTAGTAGTCTAGCAGATACAGGTCAAGCCAACGCCTTTGTTGCCTGCAAAATTTTCTCACATAATAAGTTGTGTCATCTAGTTAATTAAAATGCAGGATTTCTGGTCACATACTAGGAGCAAGTACTTACAATATTGCATGTAACACTCTTACTGCTCAGATTTGCTGTGTCATTGATCTGATCAATTTGCTTACACAGCTTAATTTATACAGAAAGTTTGTAAACTGGCAGAAAGGTATGTACAGGAGGTTTTATCCATATTTAACCTTAGGTTGTCTCTCATGCACTAACATGCAGTAAAAAATCATACACAATTTAAAGAATAAAAACTATGATCCCTCTTAACTACCTTTCTTTTAAAAAAATAAGAAGTTAAACAAAGTTGATGGACAAATGGTAACAGATTTTGTTGATTCCCCGTGGTATTTTACCAAAATGAGAAATATATTTTTAGGATAAAGGCATAACATTTAGATGAACAATTATCATCCACCTAAACTTTGGCTGAATTAGGATGAAAGATTTGGTATCCTATTTAGCAGAAGTATGAAATTTTGAATAGGAAATACGATACCAAGAGTCTCCATTGATGACTAAAAGGTTCAGACAAGAGCATTTTATTCAAACCCACAGACACTAACTTAAAATATTTATTCAGCATTTTCACAGTTGCAATTTTATGTGAAGTCAAGAAAAAATATCTGAGTACTTTAAGAAAGTCAAGTGTTACATGTTTAAAACTCATCTTTGAAAATGTATTGGCATGCAAAACAGAAGCGATTTAAGCAAAGTTTTAAAAATTCTAAAAGCAGAATCTTGGTGAAGTTCAGGGCTACTATGAATACTGGTAAGATAAATGAGGCTATATTAAAATGGCACAAGTTGCTCGGTTGACTGAGTGATGGTATAATCACAGAATCACAGAATCACAGAATAACCAGGTTGGAAGAGACCCACCGGATCACCGAGTCCAACCGTTCCTACCAAACACTAAACCATATCCCTCAGCACCTCGTCCACCCGTGCCTTAAACACCTCCAGGGAAGGGGACTCAACCACCTCGCTGGGCAGCCTGTTCCAGTGCCCAATGACCCTTTCTGTAAAGAATTTTTTCCTAACGTCTAGCCTAAACCTCCCCTGGCGGAGCTTGAGGCCATTCCCTCTTGTCCTGTCCCCTGTCACTTGGGAGAAGAGGCCAGCACCCCCCTCTCTACAATGTCCTTTCAGGTAGTTGTAGAGAGCGATGAGGTCACCCCTCAGCCTCCTCTTCTCCAGGCTAAACAACCCCAGCTCTCTCAGCCGCTCCTCATAAGGCCTGTTCTCCAGCCCTTTCACCAGCTTTGTTGCTCTTCTCTGGACTCTCTCCAGAGCCTCAACATCCTTCTTGTGGTGAGGGGCCCAGAACTGAACACAGTATTCGAGGAGCGGTCTCACCAGTGCCGAGTACAGAGGGAGGATAACCTCCCTGGACCTGCTGGTCACGCCGTTTCTGATACAAGCCAAGATGCCATTGGCCTTCTTGGCCACCTGGGCACACTGCTGGCTCATAAGTGTGGTATAAGTTTGAATTAGAACTTTAGCAATGAATTAAGACACGTATACAAGTATAAAGACTTTCTGAGACCTGTTATTTACTTAACAGGTTCTTTCATGTAGATGCGTAATTAGGGATTTCTTAGAAAGCTATGGGTTTTAATTGTACCTAATACGCATAATTGTCTATTAATGAGTACGGAGAGATTCCTAAATCTGCAGATTGTATGGTTGCCATGTGTATCTATTAAAGCCATATGCTCAAAATCATCAAGATGATACTGAAACCCTCGTCTAGACACAATGCTACTTCTCTCTGTCATACAGCAGCTATGTTGATTAGCAATTCTTTTTGCCATTAATAGGATGAGCCGAAATGAATGTCCTTAATCTTTAAAGGGTAAGAGTAGGGACTTTTTTTTTGTAAGAAACAGTTCTTTTCAAAGTAGGATACTTCAAGTAATGGGCACATAAAATCAGCAATAACTTTTGAAACCTGAGTACTGTATTTTCATTGATATTAGTGGGATTCTGTTCCTTAGTGATTTCACCTAAACTGTCTTTGAAGAGTTAAATAGTGGCACTTCATTTCATTTAAAAAAAACTGTCAAGGAAGAAGTAAAGTGTCAGAACAATGAAACCAGTGAATTGTTAAATCCTTTTTCTCCCTCTCAGTGTGTACAGTGATGGATGATTAGTTTATATGAAATTTCTCTGAATCCAGAGGCTGATAGCATATGTTGTGCTTGGCCATTATGATTGCTGTTATAAAAGGATTTACTCTTATCTTCTCAAGCTTGTCACAGTACTGTCTTGAAATACCATTTCTGCCTTGAGAAAAAGCAGTCTTGAGGAAAGCAGTGCCTCCTTCCCAAAAACTTCATGACAGCCTTCCCTTCCTCTTCTGGCTTTGCTGCCACGTATTTGTACCTGAAACTATTCAAGTATCTTAATCTGATGTGAGAGATTGCATAGGAAAACATCACATGTCCCCAGAGAGAGTATTAAATGTTCCTATGCATCACTCCATTCTTGCTGGTAGGTACTGCCTGGACTCTTTTATATCAATTTTCCAATTTTTTTTTAAGAATAGGAGATCAGATTTGATTGGAATTCTACTGTGTCATAAACAGCATTTCCAGAACACAAAAAATTTAATTTAGCAAGAAAGGGTTATTTTATTTTGTCTAGTGATGCCAGTGCTGATAGCCATGTTCAAGAAGCAGTCAGATTTTCCTTTGTTATTATCTCTCTGTGTGCCAAACAACACATTAGTAAAAAGCACCTTTGGGCCATGATGTGCCATCAACCTTTTGAAGTGTTATGAAAGTGAATTAAAATCAACAGGGAGTCCTATTTAATAGGCAATTGTACTGCCGCAGGATATTTGCTAAGAGCCACACTATTTTCTTGGATGGGATAAGCAAGAGAAAAGAAATTGGCACACATTAAGAAAATGCAGCTTTTTCCATACAGTTTGTTCAATGTAAAGCAGTCTTGGAGTTTAGTTGGGTAGGCAGAGATGAATAATCTGGAAAAGAGGGGGACCTTGGATGGCACTGCTCATGGCACATGAATAGCTTCCAGCATTTTTTTTTTTCCTTTTGTTTTTAATCAGGAAGTGAAGGGCTGGCAGCTGGTTGCCTTGGGCTACAATTCAGCAGAGCACTTCAGCATGTGAGCAAATGAGACTTAAGCAGGTCCTCAAGGTGCTGATTCAGCAAAATCTGCCCCTTCCCCTCAGCAAAACTCTCCCTCTGGACTACAGATAGATGGTTTCTGTTACCACAGTGCCTGCACACCTCGTACTCTCCAGTCTACTGTCCCTCAGGAAATGACTGAAAGGTAGGGTCTACTTTTGCAGCCTGGTAATGGAAGTGGATAGAAAGGCAGAGCAGAGAAAGATCTAAGCCTCTTGCCAAGTTCTCACAAAGCCGCATTGAATAGCAAGTTTGTCAACATGCCAAGCAGCAGCATAAACACTACACCTCCTCTCCCTCACTTTGTTTGACCTGAACAAGGGCTTGTTTTTTCATGTCCTTAAGTCTCCAGCCAAGCAGGGTGGACAGAATTATTTGCCAAAGAGCTTTATGTTGACCAGAATGTTCTCTGTGTTACAAAAGAGAAAAGCACAGTGAAATTGTATTTCCTTATGTGGTACTGAAGATGAGAGGAAGCTTCTCAGAGATTTCTGCAACATAAGCAGAGGCCTGAATGTTTTGTACACAGATAAAGAGGTCAGTAGGACTTTCCTGCATTAGAAGATAAACACAAAGACAAAAATCTTTAATAAGTGTTCTGATAGGATCAAAGTATTTATTAACAATATAATTCATACATCTGACTAGAGAAGCTTGTGTGGTATCAAACAGAACAAAACAAAAATTTATATAAAAATACGTATAGGATTTATAAAACATATGGAAAGTAAAAGTTTCTAATATGACTACGAACGTTGTGTGTCAGCTCAAAAGTGCATTGGAGCATCAGTTTAGTAGTCCAGAACCTAAAACCACTGAACTTAGGGACTTTAACAGGAAGAGGCTTGCCCCTGGTATTTCACATCTTAGTGTCAGTTGTCAGTATAGTTCACAGTGCTGAGTTAGGCACTTCATGGGTGAGTAGAAGCTTTAGAGTTCAATGCAGGCTTGCAACAATTTAGTGAGGAAACCTCTTCAGCCTTAGAGAGCAAAACCTGCAGTTCACTTTCTGCATCCTTTCAGTTGAAGATGAACAGCCCTGCAGAGCCAAGGGCCGAGACAGCAAGAAAAATGACTTCTTTCCCCTTATTTTTGTAGCAGCAGACTGGATGCCATCTAGCTAATCAGATGTCTGCACATTGAAACAGTCATTATACTTAATATCTACCTACTGTGTAGTACTTTTGTTCAGTTCTGTCCATGAATCAGGACCATTATCAAGTAGCACAATGAGCTTTTCACTTACTGATATTTGGAACTTTTTAAAAGGACCAATTTTGAAGAATGATTTTGAATAAGTTTTGAGGCTGTTCACATCATACAAATGCGATTCTGAGGAATTTGCTTACCAGAGCTAGAATCTAACAGGACGTGATTCTCTATGAATGCATTTTAACATATCAATATTATCAGCAGACAAGCTTAACAAATAGCTTTTATGAGATTGCTGCTTTTCTTATCTAAAGAGTCTTTTAGATGCTGCATATTCGAGATTTATGAAAATTCATTTTCTATCTTTCACTCTGATTGTTCATACTACTATGCCAACAGATTATTAGAATGCCAAATGGAAATGAAATATGACCCCTTATGGATGTGCTTGTAATATGACCAGTAATGTACATGACAAGATTGAGGAATGAATGAGCAAAGAGATTGTGAAGCATACTTTATAGAAGTTTCCACATAGTATGTCTTCCCTTTAATTCTGACATATTCTATGATAATATTGTAATGGATAGCAAACCTAGATCAGTCATGATCATAGAATCATAGAATCATAGAATCATAGAATAGTTTAGGTTGGAAGAGACCTTAAAGATCATTTGGTTACAACCACCCTGCCATGGGCAGGGACATCCCACTGGATCAGGTTAGCCAAGGCCCCATCCAACTTGGCCTTAAACACCTCCAGGGACGGGACATCCACAACTATCCTTGGCAACCTGTTCCAGTGTTTCACCACTCTGATGGTGAAGAAATTCTTCCCAATGTCTAGTCTAAACCTGCCCTTCTCCAGTTGATACCCATTCCCCCTTGATCTTCAGATTAAATCTGAGTCAATTATTTACTCATTGGAAATGAGAAAAGCACAGTAAAAAACAATATGGAATGATACTTCTCAGAAGTCTTAGCTGTCAAAACTAATTAACTCTTTATAATATTTAAAAATTAAAAAGCTGAACAATCAATAACAGATTTTGAGCATTTAAAATAATAATGATCTCATGCATGATAAATTACTTGTAAGAAATGAAAGTTCATTTGTCCTTATAAAAAGAATTTCAGACAGTACATCTTGGACTAAGGGCCAAAATTTTAATCTCCATCTCACAGTAAGGTTTATTTATACAAATAATTAATGCCAGATCTCACAGGTACTTACTAAATGTCATTCCCTATGTGACTTTCACTTCAAAATGAGAGCTTTTATGGCCTTGCTGCATGATTCTATGTAAAATATTTCAAAACCGTAAAATGTCGTTAATATTTATTGTTTGTATATTAGTCCTACTTTTAAGAAAAACAGCAGAGCCAAGTGACTGCAAAAAAACTTTAAATAGACTCTGAAAGTAATCTTCTTCCTGCTATGAAACTATCAAACCATCATCTATAGTGTACTGTTTATGTCCTGCCAGCAGAAGGAATAGTCTTGGTCAATATTCTCATCTGAGTCTTAGCTATTGGTAAATACATCAGACATTTACTTTAAGACAGTAATTGAAGAGTTTCTGGTCCAGAATTTGGACCAAAAGTCATTAAATGCAAGCACCTGAATTCCACCTCCATCTGCTTTCAGTCTCACATTTTGCCTAGACAAAAGAAATTACATAAACTGAGACAGTCTCTCCCAGAAAGACAGAGAAGTGAGCAGAACCAAACATTCATCAAAAAAAATCAAAGATGTTTAGAGATAAAAATTAAAGAATGAAACAAATATTCTTAATTTTCACCAACTGGAGAATTGTTGCTACTGGAAACTGTAATAAAAGTCTTTTGCCATCATCCATGGTTGCCACTGTATACTGACATACACAAATACAATCAGCCTGCTAAGTTTTTGTTCTTTTACTAATTCTTAATTCCCCCCCCCCCCAAAAACAATGCTATCAAGGAACCTTATCATTAGGTAGCAATCTTGTTGGAAAATTAATTGGAGAACTCTAATTATTCGGCAGTTCAGAATGATTGTCTCTGATCAATTTTATCTTGTTCTTCTCCACTGAAGTTCTTCACAGTCATTAACTGTTAGCATACAAAACTTCTGCAGGCACGTGATTAATTCTGTCTTGCTGTTAGGAGAACAAAGCAGGAAAGACACTAGGAATAGGAATCATCTCACCTTATTTTGTTGCCTAAAAAAAATCTCATTTCCCTTTTCCTTTCAGTTTTGTCTATAACTGCTCCATAAGCAGTAAAAAACATGTCTCTGCAAATAGTCAGTGAGGAAAGGGCAGCCTTTTATTCACCATAGAAACACAGGAAAATCACCACTGAGGATCAGAGAAAACTGCCAGTTAGGAACAGTTTAGCTATCCTCCTTGAAAAAGAAAAATAAAATTGCAATCCATGTATTAATTGCTTATTCATTATAATTTGGCAGCTCTTTTGGATGACCATTTTTCAGTCCATAACCCATGAAGTATATTTACTGTTAGGACTGGTGGTTGGTTAGGCTGTAGCTGTCATGTACTATTTCATGAACAGACACTTAAATGACAGGGGCTTGTTTTGTTCAGTGACTGGATGATTGAAGTTTTATGATCAGGAGAACTCCATTAAATTGATAGATACTTTGACTCTCTCACAGGGAGTATAGCTTGCAAAAAAGAAGGCAGACAACATGATAAAAAACTTTTCAAGTACTTCAAACTTTCTCATTTCTCTTTCATGCATGTTATAATTGCTAGAAAGATTGTATTATTTTCATATTTATGGGTAAGCTGAGATTCAAAGTTTCTCGGCAGTCACAGATAGGTGAAAGATTGCTCTTGGCAGGCAGAATTCATGTTGCCTTTAAAGGTCAGGATTAAACGTTTCTGTGGGAGCTGTTTCAGAATTATTTCTATGCTACATTACAAGGGATAGAATATACCAATCCTACTAAATAAAGCAGTTTCTTTTCTTCAGTGAACTGCATTAATGTGGTTATTAATCTCTTGAATCTAGAAGACCTCTTTTCCAGTGACATATGCCCCATTCAACACATTTTCTTAAAATACCTCAAAGACATTTTCTTTTTTCCCCACGTGCTAGAGGTGTACACAGTCTCCTCCACTAATGATCACACACACAACAGTGCAAAGCACAAAGCTCAATCCCTATGAAGAGTGCAGCCAAGTAGTTTCTTTCCTATTCAGTCAATTGTCTGCATGCCAATTCCTACAGCTGTGAACTGCAGCAAGGCTTCTCACTGATGGGTTACGTTACTTGTGAAATACAGAATAATATTCTTCCCACTTAATGCCTTTCAGCATAGTCAGCAGCATGCATGTGCACATTTTCATTCTATTGAGCTTTAAAGCACATCTGGGATGCCTGTGTACATGAATATATTGTAACAAACCTTTGTGGACTTTTGTCATGCCAATGTGCTCACCAGTTTTGGCTTGCATGCTGGTGTCTTCCTGCTTATCTGTGGTTATCAAAAGGTGTTTTATCTCTCTTTCGGACTCTGTGCCAAGAGCTCTCAACCTAGCATGACTATATTCTGGGGGGACACATTTGGAAGAAATGATGATCATTTTGGAAGAAATACAAATTTCCCTTAAAAAGTATTTTTCACGAGTCAAGTTGTACATGACCATAATGTCCACAGCAGTAAGGGTGGAAAAAAGGTTAAACCAAGTTCAGCCTATAATTTTCATGATCTAGATTTTTTTCAGGCTTCTTTCAATATTGGTCACATGACAGAACAATGAATATACATGTTCAACCACTTAGAGTCTTCAAAAAATGAAAAATATAATTTTGGTTCTTCAGTCCTTTAAGTGGCTCCCTTTAGATGTTATCACTGTGTAAATATTCCAGGCACTGTAAATCACCCTTTGCTAATCATTGGTTTATTCCTATTTTTTTTAAACTTGGGAGGAGATGGGGTCACAACAAAATAACATTGTTGATTACTCAAGTAGAAGGACTGAGCAGAAGAGTGGTAGTGAACGGAATTCTGTAGCAATGTACTTATTTCTTTGAAAGTTATTGATTACGTCAGAAAGTAAGAATGGTGGATGTATTTGAATTGAGGTATTGGCTAATTATTCCCAGATCAAATTTCTCTTTACTGAGAAGTTGTGTAATCAAGATGATAAACTAGCATTTTAAATAGGAATGAACTATGGAAGGAAGAATGTAGAGGGGAAGATTTTGGTGGAAGGGTAGGAAGCTATCACTTCCCAAGAAAAGAAGAGAAGTTTGGATATAGTTCAATCATAACAATTACAAATTATAATATTAAAAATAATAGAATGCTTATTAAAAACTCAGAAGTGGAATTAGAGGGGAACTGATATTATTTAGAATGTATTAAATGCAATACAGAGAAAATTATCTAAATACAGACAAAAATCCATGTCAGGAGAATTAAGGATAATAATTTATGAAAGTTTATGATGAATAACGTACAGTACGATTATTCATAAATTATGAAAAAGCATATATATTCAATAAATGTTTTTGTTCTGTTTGCAAAATAAGAGTTGTGTGGTTATTTTTTAAGAGGAAGACTAAAAACTTTCCAATTTTCTAGTACCCAGGAGAGATGTGAGTCACATTTAGCCAAGATAGATATCTTAAAAATCAGCAAGTTTTGACAAATTGAATCCAATCTCTTTGAGATAATCTTTGGTCTTTCAATATATCATGGAAAACTCAAACAGAAACAGAATAATTTACTTGAATTTGAAAGGAGCAAGGACCTCAAGAACTGTTAGCTAATCAGAATGAAATTAAAGAGAGAAGGTTGGAGGTTGTTAGAAGCATTGGCTAACAGTAAAATGAGAACAGCAGACATAAGTCCTTCAACAAGATTTTGTGAAGAGTAAGTCCTATATCTATTCTTTGAGTTTAGAAAATTAGTTAATAGCAGCAATGTAATAAACTTTTATGAATTTGGTATTACAATAAAACATTTGCACCCATGAAACAGTATTAGAATTCATGCTATATGGATAATGAAGGAGCCAGTGGAGAGATATTGCCAATAGGTAGCTGTCCTGAAATAGAGGCCCTAGGAGGATTAGGACCAGCCTGACACAGCATTTTCATCAGTGAAGGTGTCAGTGATAAACATTGCCCAAAATGTGACTGTAAATGGTACAAGGACTAGTAGAAGGGTAGTGTGAAATCCATCATGTAGAATTACATGGTAAGTCAGGCTCCATTTAAATAAAAATGGAGGTTTTAAACACAGAGAAATGTGAAAATCTCCATCTAGGATTAGTAGGTACCTGTAGAAGTGGGGATGGTACACTTCCAAAGAATGACTTGAAATTCATTTGAGCCCGAGGGGTAAACCAGCCCACTTCCTGATAGAGGGTGTGCCGGAGGGGTAGAATGGAACTCCTGGATGGATACACAAGGGACAAATGAGTAGGAGGAGGTAGATTATGCTTTTTTGGAGTCTGCCACAGTCAGAGCATTAGTAGGATTTCCCCATGCAATTCTGATGTACGCATTTAAAAAATGCTTTTGAGAAAGAAGATTGGGAAGAAATTTTGTGATTTGAATGAGGTAGAAAAAAAACTGGACTGCAAATACACCATGGCAGACATAAGCTAAGAGGCAACATAAACTATTGCTGAATGCAGAGCACCAAATTGTTGCTTATATTGCTTGATTTATAGAACTTGACAAAAATTCCCTGTGAAATGCAACGAGGTGGTTCTTAGCTTTGCAAACACATTTTTTACAACATAAAACAGTCAGTGTATATTCCCCAGACACAGAATGGAGAAAGGCTAACATTCTCTGTTATTTATTTTTAACTGCAGCATTATTAAACAGAATTGAAACAGTTACAGTGATGATATAAGGAATGCAGAATTCACCATTTGTTGATATCAACACAAATATTGCTACTTCTCACTTGTCTCTAATTATTAATGTGGCACAGAATTAAGATATATAGCAATGAGTGAGACCCAGGTCCATACATAAAGCTTCTAGACTCTATTATAATCCACATAACAGCTAGTAAGAATAATGAAGTATGATCCCTGGTGTATTTTTTTTAAATTAACTGCGATTTGCCTGTCTCAAATATTTTAAATTCCTGCTTAATTTCATCTAGGGGGAATGAGATAGTTATGAAATCAAAATTTTCCTATTCTCATAACTGGTGAAGTCTCCACAGTAAATACGCACATGGCATCACATAATTCAGTGTAATTAGGCAGGTTTTGTCTTAATAGCGTTTGTAGGGAAAAAAAAAAAGTCCCAAGGAGAACAGTTTAGACTGTCCCTGGGTCACAGAGGATTGAGTTCAAAACCATCTAAAACAAACTGGACACTCACAAATCCATGGTCCCTGATGAGATACACCTATGAATGCTGAGGGAGCTGGCAGATGTTATTACTAAACCTCTCTCTATCCTCTTTGAAAGATCATGGAGAACAGGTTATGTGCCTGAGGACTAGAGGAAAGCTAATATCACTTCAAAATCTTCAAAATCTTCAAAATCACTTCAAAATCTTCAAAAAGGGCAAGGTGGACCTGAGACACTACAGGTCAGTCAGCCTCACCTCCATCCCCAGAAAGGTGACAGAACACTCATTCTGGATGTCATCTCCATACATCTGGAAGAAAACAAGATTATCATAAGTGGTCAACATGAGTTTACCAAGGGGAAATAATGGTTGACCAGTCTGATAACCTTCTATGATAGCATGACTGGCTGTGTAGAAGAGAGAACAGTGGGTGTTGTCTACCTCAAATTTAGTAAGGGTTTTGATGCTGTCTCCCATAACATCCTCAGAAATAAACTTAGGATATGTTGGTTAGATGAGTAGACAGTAAGATGGATTGAGAACTGGCTGGATAGCAGAGCTCAGAGGGCTGTCATCACTAATGCAGAGTCTAGTTGGAAGCCTGTGGCCAGTGGTGTTCCCCAGGGTTCTGCACTAAGCCCAGTCTTGTTCAACATATTAATCGGTGACCTGGATGAGAGGACAGAGTGACCCTCAGCAAGTTTGCTGATGGTACAAAACTAGAAGGAGCAGCTGATAAACCAGAAGGCTGTGCTGCCATTCAGTGAGGTCTGAACAGGCTGGAAAGTGGCGCAGAGAGGAACCTAATGAATTCAACAAAAGCAGATGTAGGGTTCTGCACCTCTGGAAGAATAACCTCCAGTAACAGTACAGATCAGGCAGTTGACCAGCTGGAAAGCAGCTCTGCAGAGAAGGACCCAAGAGTCCTGGTTGACAGCATGGTTGTGATAAGCCAGAAATGAGGCCTAATGGCCAAGAAGGCCAATGATATACTGTGGTGCATCAAGAATAACGCAGCAAGCAGGTCAAGGGCAGTTATCCTTCCCTTCTATCCTGCCCCAGTCAGGCCACATCTGGAATAATGTGTCCAGTTCTGGGCTCCCCAGTTCAAGAAAAACAAGGAACTACTGGAGGCAGTCCATTGGAAGGCCATGAAGATGATTAGGGGATGGGAGCATCTCTCTTATAAGGAAAGGCTGAGTGAGTTCCATCTGTTAAGCCTGGAGAAGAGAAGACTAAGAGGGGATTTTATCAATGCTTATAAATATCTAAGGGACAGGTGTCAAGAGGATGGGGCCAGACTTCTTTAACGGTGTCCAGCAGTAGGATGAGGGACAATGGGCGCAAAGTGGAACATAGGAAGTTGCACCTTAACATGATGAAAAATTTCTTTACTATGAGGGTGACAGAGCACTGGAACAGGCTGCCCAGGGAGGTTGTGGATTCTCCTTCTCTGCAGATATTCAAAACCTACCTGGCATGTTCCTGTGCAACCTGCTGTAGGTGAACCTGTATTAGCAGGGGGGCTGGACTAGTGACCTCCAGAGGTCCTTTCCAAACCCTACGAGTCTGTGATACTTACTGACCTTTTTGTTTTTCACTAGCACCTATAGAATCTCCCCTTAGGAGTACACCCTTTCATCAAAGACAGTGATGCATTCCTTGCAATCCAGACACCCAAATCTAAAAATCAGTCACTGTAGAAACTGCTTTCTGTAGTGCCTTTGTTTGAGACTTATACATGAGTTTGTTTCTAAATTAAGAAAAAAATGAATAAAGATTTATATTTCTTTACTGAAGAGGCTATTTTCTGAATTTAACCTTTCTTATATTCTACAGGACGTCTCTGGCTTAGATGTGCTATCTTTTGTCTAGGAGTCTAGGTGGCACAAACAGTGATTGTGTAATGAGCTATATAATTGATTTAGGATATGGACATAAAAACAGGCAGGTTGTTGAGGTAATCTATTATTACTACAGAATTAAATTTCAGTAATGCGTTCTCTGTCCTGTTTTTTTCCGAGAGCAATGGTTTAAGTAGCTGGTTTAGTTATTGTTATCACAGGTGTTTTGCATGTATCTTGTGGAACTGGCCTCAGATAATACTTAGGGTATGTCCAGTGACAAATTTTGTGTAAATAATGAGTCTAAGCATCATGCCCTAGCATTTGTAAGGTAATTACTCCAACTGAATTATTCAAAATAGGTCATCTCTAAAGTTAAAATGTGAATGATAAGCAGCCTGTGTAAAATTGCTTGGATTCCCTATTGAATTGCCAGTTTGTGTCTGGTGCTTTCTTTGAGAAATATAGTTGCAATTACAGTTGTTCCTTGGTCTACAGTGGACCTGATTCTATAATCATGTGCATAAGGCTACTTGCAGCAGGGAAGTTCTTAAACTGAAGTCCCTAAGTGTCTATTAGTCACCTACAACAGTAGAAATTACATTGATTTTCTTTTCTGCATTCATTCCTGTCTGCTTCAGCTCTGTCTATTTCTTTCAAAACCTTTGCCCCCTGTGTTGCCTGATACCTCAAATTCATACCTCTGAATCCACCCACACAGGATTTTGTGTTCAGAAGACTGCTGAATATTAGATCATCTATAAAATTCAAAGTAGAAGATTCATTTCATGCTCTTCTACTTCAAATGAAATAAAAAAAATAAGTCTGGACCTTTAGCAAAATAATAAGATGCAAATACTTTCATATGTATTATACCACTTATTTTCTAATAGCATGTACTAATGAAATAAACATGTAAGCCTCTGTTTATTCCAATATGGTTAACCTGAATTGATTATGCAGCCACATGTATTTTTCTTCTCTAGTTTTCCAGAAAACCATGTTAAAAGTGCTGGAAGTTAGAAGTGCTCCAGCTAGAAGCTAAAGCTTTGAAATGATGTGATCTGTAAAAGAACTTGCACCTTATGACAGATTTGTTTTCTTTTCAGACCTAAGTGCAGCCTGTTCCTGTCATAGTGATTTGTACTGCAAATTAATAATTAATGGAGTAATATAAAACTTGAAGTAGTAGATAAGAGGCTATAATAATACTATGGATGGCATTAGTGTCCAATGTAAGCTCACAAAGGGTGAGAAATATCCAATTTTGAATACAGATTGCTCTCCAAGTAAAAGACTTCGGTGTAATGCATCCTTTTGCCACCTTTTTCACAAGTCAGCTGGAAGAGCTTTGGTAAGTAGATACCTGATATACAGCATTATTGTCCCACAACTGTCCTGATACATATGGTATTGTATCTCCTGCCCAATCAGACATCTCATTAGCGGTTTGGTCTGACCATCACCATGGTAACAGGGAAAAAAATCCATTTCTCCAGCACTGCTTGCTGCCCAACAGTGTTAGGTAACACATCTTATTTGATTCAGTGTGAGAACTGCAACAGCCAGCACAAACGGCTCATCGCCTTTCATGGATCCTGCTTCTCGCTCTGCAGCTCTGGCAGCAGCAGCAGGTATTCCCAGAAAAAGCTTCTGATGACAACTCCTTTAAGGAACACAGACACTGCATCTCAAAATATTGTGGGCATGTCTATATAATAATCATAACTTTACTCTCTGTTTGCTCTATTGCTCTGTGCTCCTCTCACAGACCTTGCACTTCTTCAGCTCCAGCCCTTTGAGATGCACTTAGGAGTCTGCTGTGAGTGGCAGGTTGAGACCTCTACCCAGCACACTGTCTGTTGGCAGAACTGTGCTGGACCGGAGACCATCTTCTTGAGCTAAGATGTCTCCAGTCCCCAGGCAGTGCTTCCTCTTCTCTTGATACTAATGGTGACTGAGAACTGTGACCCACATATATTATTTGTGCTGAGAAGGTTTTAACATCCTCCACAGCTTTCCAGATCAAGTACAAGCATTTTCCTCTACTACATCCAATTATCTGGGTTGCTTTGCAGAAAGTTTATCTTCACATTTTGGATCCACTAGCCTATTATTTCCAAACTGTACAGGAATTTACTTTAGCAGCCCTACTGCGTATGTTGGAATACTGTATATATTTATTGTAGTTTACCAAAAATGGTTTTGCAAAGTAGTTTTTACAATTATAGTTTTCAAACTGTGTATATGCAATAAAAACATTGCAAGCAATTGAGAAGTTTTACTAAAAATAACTCTCCCCTTGTTTGCAACTGAAATCATGCCATTGTTTACTAATATGCTACTGTCTTAATTATGTGATGTCTTGAGTAGGCTAACTGCAAGTCTGCAATTAACTAATTAGATCTGAAAATCTTCATCTCCTCCTCCAAATAGAGTAACAAAAAATAAGTATGACATTCCAATTCTATATGAAAAAATTAATTGATCTGGATGTACCTTGTATAAGGCCTTTATATGAAATTCAGCAACATTGATAGGCTATATTTTTATTAAAGCCTGTCACAGATAGTGCAATTTTGCTTTTAATTATCTGCTATTTATAGTCAACCTCCCTTCTGCAGATGCACACACACAGACATGTGCACATCTATACAAATTAGTAATAACCATAGAAGCAGAACATCATTACTCTACACATCTAGCTATAATAACTGGATATGATGTATTGTTTCCATACAAACACTTCCAGTTCAGAGGCAAAGGAGTTTGGGCATGTGTCTCTTGGTTTACCTGTTTTTTTATGACTCATCAGGGACAGCTCATCTGTTACCCTAGTTGTGGTATCTGCAGCTTGCATAAATGAGGTATGCCTCGCGCTTCCTCAGATCTTGAAAGCTGTAACACCCAATGACTTGTTGAATCTCAGAATTTGGTTGTTTATCTAATAGCTAGGATATGAAAACCTTCAAATCTCTATTATACTAGAAAGAGAGATTCTAAATACTTATATTTGGTTTTTTCTGTTATCTAAACTGAATTTTCCTTTCTGCAATTTATCCTTTTACTACTTCTGTACTGGAAGGTTCTCTCTCCATAGAAGACTTGCATGCCTATTAATATCATCACTGTTTCTTGTTGCTTGGATTTGGTTTTATTTTTTGCCCTTCTATGTATAAACAACTGCACATTATTCATTTTTTAACTTGTAAGTCAGGCTTTCTAACTTCTGGGGCATTCCCACCTGTTTTACTGGGCACTGCCCTGTAGCTCTGCAGCATTTCTAAAGCAGAGGGACCTGTGGTAGTGCTAGCCAGTTTCTTTCAATTCCTCACATTCTTTCCTCACTTGATGACATTTTCAGAATAATTAACATATTTAGTTTTTCATTCTACATGATTAATGATTTGTAGTACTAAAACTAGGATGGATAGTATCTTTATTTTGTATATGCTCTATCCCTTGTGACAGTGACCATCACTACTCTAAATCCAGACTTCTACCTGGATTTGTCTTCCATAAAGCAACTGAAAAGTGTTCACTTCCCCACAAGATTATGTCAGAAATGTCATTAGGAACAATAAAAAAAGATACAATTCACTATTTCAAATACTTTTAAGAACATTAATATCTGCACAACCTATGATGTTAATTTTTTACGTTCTTGGCTGATTTATGTATACATATATATATGGATGGATGGATGCATGGATAGATGGATAGGTACAAATCAAAGAGAGTATGTTTTAAGAAACTGAATTAAAGTGTTGTTACAGTACCCACTGAAGAAAGCCACTTTATTCATTCATGCCTCCAATTGTGTCAACATTAATCTGTTCTCTGTTTTTCTTCAGATAAGGGATCTGAAATAAAGCTATAAAAGGCAATCTGAAAATAGATATATTTTAATCCAAAATGCAGATAAGTATAAATTAGACATTCCAGTAATCCAGATTTAAAAGGATTTTAATCTCATTTGCTTAAGCTTTTCTCTTGCCTACCTCACCATGATGTCTTTGTCCTGCAACTCTCCAACCCTGCCCTATGCTACCAGATGCCTGCCTACAATGCTGTTACAACTCATCCAAGTTCTTTAAAAAATCGATGAGATTCAGCTGAGTGGAAATTCTATCACACTCTATGCTAAACAACTGATTTCTGGCAATACCCATGGGACAGCAGAATATGCTGAAGAGTTGGCAGGGTAGTGATGACTTTCTGAGCTGAAGCTCCCACTGTGCCTCCTCCTGTGCTCTCCTTGTGACTTAGTCATCTGCCAGGAAACTCCGAAGTCCTGATCTGACCCTCTGGGTGGGGAAGGATGTGTGCTGGGAAATGCAGTTTCGGTTTATGCCATCCGCATAAATTTCATGTGTAATCACTGTCAACAGCCAGTACTAATCAGGAAAAGGGGGAAAAGGATGATTAGGTTCTCCCTGCCTATTGCATGCACTTTCAATTGAGGCTTTGCATGAATCTTAATTGTAGGGAATCCTAAGGAGTTTTTAGGGGCTTAGTAGTGCAAGTTTTAGCTAAACTAGGTTAATTTATTCTTAGTTCTTTGCATGCTGGGCAAATCTATGAAAGCATCCCACAGCATTTTACATCAACTGATACGGATCATTTGCCCATTAGCTTAAAAGCTTACCTCAGAACTGAATGCTTGCAAGGTTCTGACCCTGCTGAATAGGATAGAAAAACTCCTATTCATCCCAGGCTGGATTTTACTCCTAAGTGAAGGGAAGAGAGCTTGGTACTTCTCAAGTTTAGGTACCAATTGAAGATATTTTTCTACTCAGTCTTCTGTTCATATTTGTCACCTCAAAGTGACTATGCTTTGAAGCTTATGTATACTAAAAAAATGTCATCAGTGTTGCCAAATCTAGCAACAGTTATAGCTTTTTGTGAAGTATCTTGACATTTTTTTGTACGTTAGGAAGTAGTAAAGCAGAAGAATCTGCAGGTTTCTATGATGTGGGTTACCAGCATAGTGGCGCAATAATACACAACAAGCATTATAACAGTGCTATGATAAACTGTGCCAGTGAACATATCCTGGAGTTATGCATAGTGAGATGATATACCGTTTTAATTATATGTCAGAGTTTTACGACAGGTATTTTTTTTTCTTGCATTTACAGAGTAGAGTATACTAGTCACAGGATAGTTGAGGTTCACCTCTGGTGATCATCTAGTAGAACTGGCCTGCTCCGAACATGGTCACCTAGAGCAGATGTCTCGGGACCATATATGACTGAGTTTTGAGTATCTCCAAGGATGAAGACTGCACAGCCTTTCTAGGCAATACTCACAGTAAAAAAAAAAACCAAAAAAACCCCCAAAAAACCCTACCTGCAACAAAACAACAACAACAACAACAAAAACCAAAAAAAACCCCAAATACTTATGTGTAAATGGAACTTCCTGTATTTCATTTTTGTTCCCATTCTTTCTTGTCTGGTCACTGAACACCACTGAGAAGAACCTGGGTCCACCTTCTTTACTCCTCTCATTAGGTATTGGTATACATGGATAAGGCCTTCCTGAGCCTTTTCCTCAATCTCCAAGGTGAACAGTCTGAGTTCCTTCAGCTTCTCTGGGTATGAGGAATACTTCTGTCCTTCAGTCATTTTTCTGGCCCTTTGCCTGACTCTTTTGGGTAGTTTCATGTCTGCCTTATACTAGGGAGCATGCAGCTGGACATGGAACTCCAAATGGAATACCAAGGTGATATTAGCATGTCATGCCTGATAGACATCTTCATAATTTTCAGATATAACGTGTACAGTAGTGCTGCTGGTCATGATCTAACCCAGGGTCAAGGGAAGCTTACCAACAAACTGCAAACAGCCAAAATACAGTTTCTTATGTTAAAAAACCAAATCCTAGATGACAGCTAAGATAGATGCTGCTTATGGGAGTGACTCAGCAGACTGAGTTGGCAGGGACTTCTTGTCATTTCTATTACTTCACATCTGTCTGGATTGAATTAATTTTAGCCATCTCACATAGACTTATATATCCCGAGATGGCAATTCAACAACTTGCCATGCCATCTTTCTCTAGTTCCTTTTTTGTTAGCTTGTTTGTTTCACTTTTAATTTCTTACTGATTGGTTTTTTTCTACTATGCCTCCTCATCTTCTCTGCATTATTTTTGTACTTTATTGCTATATAATAGCAAATGTTGCCTTCATTTCTCACTTGATATCCTTATTCTTCCCCTTTTTCAACCTCTTAGATGGCAACATTACTTTCCTCTTTAATTTATTTTTCCAACCTCTGCCTTCATCATTTGCATCTTTAAGCAAATTCCCCAAAGTCCAACGGATTCTTGTGGGAGACTTTCTCTACTGGGCTGCTAGATTTGCATATCTCAACTGGGACACTGTGTAAGTTTGCTGCTTGATGGTAACAAAAAAAAAAAAAGTTCTTTTATGAACAAGTTGCTGCCAGGCTTTGCAAGTGGAACACCACCCCCCACCCCCCACCCCCCCCCGCATCAGTATGGTTAAGTAGGATGTAGCAGTTAAAATGCCAGCTCTTATCTAAACACAGTTTGCACTATAAACCCTGAGTAAACTTGCAGAGTCACTTATACCTGGTGTAATGATGAAAATCACCAGCCTTAGAAAACCTGTTGGAAGTACATTTCCTTTTTATCTCCACTCTCTGAAGGGCAGGTTGTAGCATGTGGGAAAATTTTCTTTTGCCTGGAAATGCTGCTGGAGGGTAGGGAGGCTCTGCAAAGGGATCTGAACAGGCTGGACCACTGGGCAGAGTCCAATGGCATGAGGTTTAACAAGGCCAAATGCCAGGTCCTGCACTTGGGGCACAACAACCCTATGCAGTGCTACAGACTAGGAGAAGTCTGTCTAGAAAGCTGCCTGGAGGAGAGGGACCTGGGGGTGTTGGTTGACAGCAACTGAACATGAGCCAGCAGTGTGCCCAGGTGGCCAAGAAGGCCAATGGCATCTTGGCTTGTATCAGAAACGGTGTGACCAGCAGGTCCAGGGAGGTTATTCTCCCTTTGTACTCGGCACTGGTGAGACCGCTCCTCGAATCCTGTGTTCAGTTCATGGCCCCCCACCACAAGAAGGATGTTGAGGCTCTGGAGCGAGTCCAGAGAAGAGCAACAAAGCTGGTGAAGGGGCTGGAGAACAAGTCTTAGGAGGAGCGGCTGAGAGAGCTGGGGTTGTTTAGCCTGGAGAAGAGGAGGCTGAGGGGAGACCTCATTGCTCTCTACAACTACCTGAAAGGAGGTTGTAGAGAGGAGGGTGCTGGCCTCTTCTTCCAAGTGACAGGGGACAGGACAAGAGGGAATGGCCTCAAGCTCCACCAGGGGAGATTTAGGCTGGACATTAGGAAATAATTTTGCACGGAAAGGGTCTTTGGGCACTGGAACAGGCTGCCCAGGGAGGTGTTTAAGGCACGGGTGGACGAGGTGCTAAGGGGCATGGTTTAGTGTTTGATAGGAATGGTTGGACTCCGGTGCGTCTCTTCCAACCTGGCTATTCTATGATTCTATGATTCTATGAAATTATTACTGTCATTGGAGGAGAATCAAAAAAGAGTATTTTTTTTTTGCATACCCCCATGCTGCCTTAAACTGGCAGAAGGGTGGATTTCAATCAGGTTATCAGACTGCACCTAAGGTATAGACAGTTTCCCCTCCCAGATAACTGCAATTTCCCCCTCTCCCAAGGAACTGCATACCCTAGCATAGGGCCAATCAGGTTAGGACAGTGCTAAGAAACAGTAACATTTTAATGTAGCATGGCTAAATCCTTGATGGTTCATTTCTCATCACCCTGAGGAAAATCAAATAGAAGAGTTTTCACACAAGATAGTTTCCTTCATATCAGAATAGGACTAGGAGATGGTATTGACTTCTCACTTTCTACGTAATAGGTTTTGCTGCACTTTACTCATGTTATCTCCAGCTATCAGGCTATATTCTTCCTAGACCCTAGGGGAGAACACAGGGATTTTGAAATTAGTCTTTGTTCACAAATAATTGTTTTTAAGTCTATATGATGCTCCTTAGAGAAGATAACAGCATGACTTTTGCCTCTCCATTCTCCAACGACTAAAATGAGAAAAGAACAGTTGTGTTTTCTGTCAGGAAAAAAATATTTGTGTGTGTTAGAGTACTAGTTACAGCTTGTGAGATCAGAGATTGGAGAGAGGCAGGGAGAAGGCAGAAGGGATAGGGGGAAGATACATCCTCTAAAACTGAAAACTTTGAGCCTTGGTTTAACACAGTCTCCAGAAAGCAGGTGCCAACTTGCAGGATAAGTAACATGAGTATTTGATTAAGCAATAACCTAATAAATTGTTTGCTTCAGAATATCGCTAGTAAACTGCAGAACCATTTGCACCAATTTAGACCAACCCTGGTCAAGCAGTAGGATGAGAAATTGTTTTCAGTTTTCCTTTGTTGTTGCTCTGACCTAACAATGTTCTCAGTAAGAGAAAACCCAAACCAACATTTCATGGGATCTAGTGACTGAAGATGGGGTACGAAAAACTGATTTCTATGTTTTTACTTGTTTGAGAGAATTCAAAACTTCTGGGGGTCAAGGGGAGGATTGGAGGGGGGAAATCTCTTTTTCCTCTAAATATTTTTCCTATTAAAAGTGATGTTGAAGAGGCATAAAATTTACATCAGATTCTGTTACAGATAGTAAAACGTGGAATCTAGTATTCATTTTCTTCTCAAACCATTAGTTTAAATAATTTGCTTTCCTTAGAGTAGAACTGAAAACTATTCATTCTCCTGTCTATGAATATACACCAATTGGGAACTCCAAAAGAGATTGTGCTCAAAGGCGTGCACTCTGCATAATTCCTTACTTCAACAATGGCAGGGAAACCTACAGTATCAGTACTGTAGCTGATCAGAGGCAGTAATGATCTTAAGGGTTTGGAAGCTTTATTGAAATTTGAAACTCAAATGAATCTGTGTGAATTTGAGTGATGTTTGCAAACTCTATTTATAGCATACATCCAGAGTGTTTAATTAAAATGCTATTGCAATAGAGACACATAATGAATGAAAAGCATTTACTGCAAACAAATATTATTAACACTTGGATACAGTGATTTATTAAATAATCATAATGAAATTATCAAATCAATGTAAGGAATTGTATACCACTAGAGCTTTACTGAATGATCACTATATTTTAGTCACACTACTGAGAAATAAATTATTCATTTTAAGCCTCTTACAAATTTTAGCTACAGTGCCTAGTGGAGGTCTGATACATCACGTGCCATGTTGTCTGTGTGCACACAAAATAGAAAGGTCTGGATCAGCTGAGAGGACCTCAGGGTGCTGCACTTTGGGACACCCAACTTCCAGCTGTCTTAATGTTTGGCTGAATATGCAATGTCTCTTTTGCTGAGGTGCTGAGGGGCATGGCTTAGTGATTGATAAGAATGGTTGGACTCAATGATCCTGTTGGTCTTTTCCAACCTAGTGATTCTGTGATTCTGTGATTCTGTGATTCTGTGCATAGGAAGATTAGTTTTATAGGAATGCGCCAGTATACTGACAAGAGAGCTTTGCAAAGCTAATGATACCAAATACTGTGTACATCTGAAATCTCAGTCACTGTTAGCCCTTTTTTGGCCTGCTGGGAGGATTCTCCTCTGCTTTAAAGACGTAACACTCGACTCTCCTGTGGTCCTGGGTTCTTCTGTGCTGTATTTAAAAAATACTTCAAATTTAGGAATGAAGATGGAAAACTGAGCTGCAGCTTTTCCACAGTTTCTGTATGACTCATTGGCAAGGAGGCAGGGAGTTGGTTCACTCACAGTTAAGTCCTGCTGCCTTGTATTAGTATACGCTGAAACGATACTGGGGCCTGGCATCACAGTGGGACCTGGTGACTCTTCAAAGTGTCAGGCTAAGATGTACTTCAGGCTCTTCAATTGCCTTGTGCAGCCTAGGTCAGGCCATTTGAACAGATCATAATCTTGTTAGTGATAACCACAGCTTAAATATACTTTTCAGACAAATGGGTAATGTAGCAAAATAAATAGACAGATTGCTGCTAATAATAAATGCTAATCTGTGTCTCAGTGATGAGGAATATCTTGTGTATATTAGTAATATTAATCTTTACAACAAAAAGTGTAAATTTAATAGTGCACAGTCATCCAGAAGACCTGTATTATGAACATTTCCTGGCTTTTACAGCACAGAATTGGTAGTAGGAGGCAAAAAACTTGAACCATAATTTTAATTTAAATGAAAAAGCATTTAATTTTTATTTTCATGACTGCTTATATATTTTCTATCTTTTAAACACAAAATAACTCATAATTAGTAATGCAAACTGCTTGTTGTCTTGTTGCCCCAAGAAAGGTAGATAACAAATGCCAGTGCTTTTCAGCTCATGAAAACATTTACTTTTACTCCTGGTTCAACACTGTTATTGATTTATCTAATCCATGTCTGTGACACGGACCACATTTCTTCTCATGGCCACCCTGTCCCCATGAAGTGCTTTGCTATCCTGAATGCTGGTCTTTACGAGCACCCCATACTGCAACAGTCACATACAATTCAATTTCAACCTTGTAGGTGCCTAAGCTTGTCTCCAGTCAGGCATCGAATTAGCCATATGTGCTACACACACTGAGAGGGGCTAGAATGGTTTTGTCAAACATACTTCAGGAGCAGTGGAAGGCATAGACAAGCTAGGAAGGTGTGAGGGAGGAACCTGCAAGAGCCTCCTCAATGGACCTCCACGTGAGTGATAAGTGGCCAAAATATCTACTCTCAGCCAGGTAACCTCAGACATGACTGTATGCCAAGCCTCCTTGAAGGTCTGCCTTCAAGAAAACACTGCTCTTCCAGTTCAAGAATTCATACACATTTATCATTAGGAGACAGATTGCCTATAGCCTTAGTTCAATCTATAAAGATTTGCATAGAATAATCCTTTTGCAATCCACTTGCGGAATCCGGGCAGAAGGGCTCACCAGAGGAGACCAGAGGTCTGCTGGGAGATGTGCCCTCTGATCCTTCTTAAGGCCAGGGAAGGGAAAGAGACAGGAGAGCAGGTAAGCAGGATTAATATTTTCCTTTCTGTGCTAGGGAAAGGAGCCCATCATTGCTTTTTAAAAGCTTCTTCAAATGTTTGCTCTGCATAACAAAGGAGTGCTGGAGAACTAGTGGTTCAGATGTGAATTCAGATCTTAAGCCTTTGCTTGAGGATAGGATGAGTAGAGTTTTATTTAAAGTTCTACCTAAAAACACAGTTTATCCATAATTAGTTCTCTGTATGACCTAAAATGTTTGGTTTTCCTTTCATCCAAACCCTGCGTGATTATCCTCTTGAACTTCATTCTTTGTTCTTTTAAGAAATACAATAAATACTCCAATTTAATGCATTAAATATGAAAGGAGTTACTGATGGGGCCCAATTTATGAATTATTCAAAAGACCCTATTGATGCTGGAAAGCATCTATTTGGAAACATTTATTATTAATTTCACAGTTTAGAATAAGTTCCTATAGGGCATCCATTTATTAAATACTGACTTCTGTTAAGTCCACCAAATATGTTTGTCTATACCACATCACACAGAATCATAGAATCATAGAATAGTTAGGGTTGGAAGGGACCTTAAAGATCATCTAGTTCCAACCCCCCTGCCATGGGCAGCGACACTTCCCACTAGATGAGGCTGCCTAAGGCTCCATCCAACCTGGTCTTGAACACCTCCAGAGACGGGGCATCCACAGCTTCCCTGGGCAACCTGTGCCAGTGTCTCACCACTTTCATGGTGAAGAAATTCTTCCGCATGTGAAGCCTAAATCTACCCCTCTCCAGTTTATACCCATTCCCCCTTGTCCTATCACCACCAGCCTTTGTGAACAGTCCCTCCCCAGCTTTCCTGCAGCCCCTTCAGGTACTGGAAGGTCGCTATAAGATCTCCTCGGAGCCTTCTCTTTCCCAGGCTGAACAATCCCCAACTCTCTCAGCTGTCCTAGTATGGGAGGTGCTCCAGCCCTCTGATCATCTTTGTAGCCCTCCTCTAGACCCGTTCTAACAGTTCCACATCCTTCTTATGTTGAGGATTCTAGAACTGGACAGAGTACTCCATCTGGGGTCTCACAAGAGAGGAACAGAGGAGCAGAATTCCCTCCTTCTCCCTGCTGGCCACGCTGCTTTTGATGCAGCCCAGGATACGGTTGGTCTTTGGGCTGTGGGAACACATTGGCGGCTCATGTCGAGATTCTCATCAACCAAATAGCAACAAAATACCAAAATGTTCCAATCTTTGATTTAGATAAAGAATAGGAAGTGCTTATTTTGCTAAATTACCTAACGTAACCCAAGTGTTAAGCTGAGATAACAAACATAGTGTCACTAAAGAGAAGAGTGACTTCAGAACTAAAACAAGTAACATTAAACTGGATACAGGAAAAACTTCTTGGGCATAATGTTATAAATATTAATTGAACTAAAATAAGTATGATAATTAAGGATGTGTCACTTTCAAGAGAAGAAAATTGCTTTGCAGAGGAAGATATGAAACCACAAAATCTGAACCAAAACTACTACTAACTTACAGAGAAACACAAGAGAGGGAGCCAACTGAGAGACACAGGGAAAAACATCCAAAATATTACTCTAGCTCTGATTCAACACTGTACAAAAATTACTTAGGAAATCAGTGTCAGAACTATTTTAAAACTTTCTAGTCCACAATCATCCTGCAGTTTTGAGCATTACTGTGCTTCTTGATATTGCTTTAAATTTTAATTTAACCCCTCATTTAGAGTCTGCACTGGCCATGTCTTTCATTTTTAAAGTGCTTTCTCTTTTCACTGTGTGAGAAGAATGCAAGTGCAATTAGATGTGATGTCCTGAACACTGCAGGGAACTACTCAGATAGTCAAGCCTAAAATATAAAGTGTTTTATATGCAGTAAAAAAATATACTTAATAATTTCTTTTTAGTTTTTCTACTTAGTTAGCAGTAAAGCTTAGTCATGAGGAAGAAATATCAAATGCCTAAATATTCATGCTGAAATAATAGACTCTACTTTGATGTCATTTGCATTCACAGGAATTAAACACTTTATCCTGCTATCGGACATTACAAGTCCAGATAATTCTGGAGAAAGCTCTATAGATTTACAATAGCTTAAATGAAACTGGATCCCAAATAGCTTACATTTCCACTCAGCACTCATTGTCCACATGCATACTTCATGACCATCACTACTAGTCCATTAGCTACTCTGCCATTTGCAATGAGCTACTGCACTGTATATTTCTAACTCAAAAACCCACTTCTCAGTCGTTTATTGAAGACTGATTAAAGACAAGACTGTGACTCTGTGAACAAGTGCCAAGTGACGAAAGAGCTGCATGCTCAGCTTGAAGATATTCTTCCACTGAAAGAATAGAGTCCTAATGTATGACCGCCATGCGAACAGCAGCAACACGCCTTTACATGGTTGTCTATATCAGTAAAGGCACACCTTCAGTTTTCAATACCTCACCTCCTTTCATCTTCTGGGGGAAAGTAATATTTACGATGTAACTAGGGCATAATTCAACAAAATGAGAGGTCTCATGAGGTGTTGCTTTGTCTTAAGTGACAAACCTATTGCTAATGATCAAACAGCTTCCACTACTAGGGGAGTGCCGGACTTAACGACCCTACCTTATTAAAAGGTCTAGCACTTACCTCACATTGGGCTCTTCGGTACTGAGCACGTGATGTTACAAGTGGCAGAGAACTAAGAGGATTGCAAAACCAATCCTGCTGAGGTGATAATACATCCTTTCTCTATTCACAGCTCCTTTTTTAGGTTTAACTAAAACTAACTTTTGATGCTTGTGTGTAATGCAGAATGGTGTTATGATATGGAGACTTGGAAGCTGTAAAATGCAGGAGGCTGTAGAAAAGGCAGAAGCTTGGTTTAAGAGGCTTAAATCCCATGGGTAGATGCTGTTATTCATGGTTAGGACTTGCTAATTGAGATGTCAGCAGATCTGCTGAAGAAACTGTCCAGCTGTGAAATTCATTACTAACAGTGTTGAAACAAAGGCATCTTCAAAAGCCTCTAGCTGAGGTGGCATTCACCTGGCTCAGGGGCCTAGAGGAAATGTTGGCAGTAGGAACAACCCCTTTGAAAATGCTTCCAGTGCTGCACTTGCCTCATCTTCTTTCTTTAGAGATCAAATGGAGCCTTAGGTGTTATTGCAAATTTTTGAAGGACAACGCGTTTTCTGTGACTTAGGTTTTGCAATCTATTTACCAGATTTTGCAGGCAATTGTGTTTTTTTGAAGGTCCTTCTCAGTTTTTGTGAGCAAGACCTCAGTTGATTTGGAAGAAATATATCCTTTTACCTTTGTTGTCTTTACAGGAAAGATTTCTAAAAGAACTCCAAATAAGCAATTTGGAGAGGGTGATCCATGCGTGTGCTTCAGAACTCACCCCATTTGGAACAAGAAAACAGAGATGATATTATGGCTCCACAGAGTTGCAAAATCTCTGTTTGTAAAAGGACTGTCTGAGGCAGACTAACAAAAATAAACCATGAAGTGGGATGTGAGAGGAAGAGAGAGCAGGTGCCAGATAGATGCTTACCTAGAAAAAAGAAGAAAATGCACCAGCCTTCCGTCCTTCCCGACATGTTGAGAAAGCAGGATGCTGACGTTATTTTCCATGATCACTTGTTCTAGTAAGGTGGTGAAGCTGAGCAGCAGGGCAACCTTATGCCCTTTGCTGTAATAACTTACTGAGTTTTGCAATAATTGCAGTTGACTTTGTACGTGGAGACAGTGGAAATATACTCACACATAAATGTGTGGCTGTGTGACTACGAAAGTGTGTGATTTTTTTGAGAGGAGACTTCCTGCAGGATTCCTCAGGATTCCGATTTTATCTTCCTAACCTGATACTGGCAAACTCATCCCACTGCCCTGGTGGAAAAGAATTAAAATGAGTCATTACAGCTGTGATGAGAGTATGAAGCACTTTGCAAAAGCAAAGCAAGTCTGGAGAAAAGTAAGAGAGCTACCAGAGACCAGACAAAGGTGAGCACACAGGAGCTCTGAAGGGCTCTGCAGACACTCAGATCCAGTTGAAGGGAAATGTTATTTGGGATGAGAACATACCTTTGCTCCAGTGCAGCTTTCTGCCTGCAAGGAGGAATTGTCCAGCTGTCTTATGGTAGCCTCAAGGGGACTAAAAGACCCCTGGCTTATTGACCATGCCAGATGTTTGAAGTGTGTGTGGTTACCTTAAAGCTAAAGAACCTATATCAGTATTTTCCATCTGACAGTTTGCCAGAGTCTTAACAGCTTAACTCGTTAGGAACTAAAAAGCAGTCTCAGTCACAAAGCAAGATTTAGATGGAGTCTGGGAGAATTTTGGATTCAAATTTGGTTTTGTCACATACTTCTTTGTAACTTGTGTGTGGTGTTTGTAATGTGCTATTTCAGTTTCTCAAGGGTTGCTCCACAGGAGTATTAAAGACTTTCAAGCCTTTTAAAAAGGAATACATATACTGATATTTGTGAAACATTTATACAAGAGAAATGGGTTGGTTTTAATATTTTTCCCATATTAACATTTGATCAATCCAAGCAGTTACTTTACATTATTTTCCCTTGGTTAAGGAGGTTTGGTGCTTCCTGTTAAGTCAATATTCCCATATTGTAAGTGAAGTATTCCATCGGAGTGTGGAATGACAGCAATTACAGAACAGCTGTTTCCTAATGCTTGGATTTTAAAACGAAAACTCAGTTAATGTCAGTAAACCCATACCAAAAGGAGAAAGCATCTCATTTAGCATCCATTTCACTCATCAATAAATATACTCTACCAATTATTTCCTCTACCAAGAAACTTTGCAGAAAGTAAGTTATGGAAAGGAAAGATCATTATCAGTTTTTATTAGGAGTATATAAAATTATGCTTGAAATCTTGCCTTATCTTTTTTGAATGTTGTATGCACACCAGTGTGAAATCATGGAATCATAGAATTATAGAATAGCCAGGTTGGAAGAGACCCACCGGATCATCGAGTCCAACCATTCCTATCAAACACTAAACCATGTCCCTTAGCACCTCATCCACCAGTCCCTTAAACACCTCCAGGGAAGGTGAATCAACCACCTCCCTGGGCAGCCTGTTCCAGTGCCCAACGACACTTTCTGTGAAGAATTTTTTCCTAATATCCAGCCTAAATCTCCCCTGGCAGAGCTTGAGACCATTCCCTCTTGTCCTGTCCCCTGTCACTTGGGAGAAGAGGCCAGCACTCTCCTCTCTACAACCTCCTTTCAGGTAGTTGTAGAGAGCAATGAGGTCTCCCCTCAGCCTCCTCTTCTCCAGGCTAAACAACCCCAGCTCTCTCAGTCGCTCCTTGTATGACTTGCTCTCCAGCCCCTTCACCAGCTTTGTTGCTCTTCTCTGGACTCGCTCCAGAGCCTCAACATCCTTCTTGTGGTGAGGGGCCCAGAACTGAACACAGGATTCGAGGAGCGGTCTCACCAGTGCTGAGTACAGAGGGAGAATAACCTCCCTGGACCTGCTGGTCACACCGTTTCTGATACAAGCCAAGATGCCATTGGCCTTCTTGGCCACCTGGGCACAGTGCTGGCTCATGTTCAGTCAGCTGTCAACCAACACCCCCAGGTCCCTCTCCTCCAGGCAGCTTTCTAGACAGACTTCTCCTAGTCTGTAGCACTGCATAGGGTAAAACATAGTGTGCCTATGCTTCTATGGAAGAATTCACTTCAAAATTGTCTAAAGCCCATTAGCTATGTCACTTTGCCATCAGTGAGAATATCAACAGATGTTATATATCTTCCCAGTTCCCTCCTTTCTTTTGGCTTTTTAAATTGCTTTGAGTCAGAGTACAAAAAAGAAAATGTTACTGAATTCTGTATGCTTCTGTAATTATGATGCTTTTCTAAGTGAAAAACGTTATATTTTTCCACTTTTCTTGCTTTGTCTCTTCCTCAACAATTGCTTATTCTGTGAGAAAACTTCATGCCAGTTAAAGCAGTCACACATTCTTCCACCTGAAAACACTTCCATTAGTAAAAACTGATGCATCAGCCCTGCCTGTCCTGCCTGTAGCTCCTCCCATGGATGTCACGAGGGAGTTGCTGGATCCAACTGCTGCCGTGCCCCTTTCCAACAGCTGTCTCTTCCCCACTCCCTCCCTCCTTTACTGAACTAAGTTAATCACCCAAACAGCTTACTTTTCCCCATAGGCAATGAAGAGGAAACTATTCGGCTATAGGTAGCCATCTTCCAGGTTTCCACACTTGCGTGGTAAATTGCATCCAAAAATGATAAATGCTGCTTTCATAACTAGAGCGGCAAAACTGAGTTTACTGTAGACCAGTGAGAAGTCCTAAGCTGGCTCTGGCTACTTCTAGTTTTACTCTGAACACCACGAAGACAAGTTGTCGTTAATTCATTTGTGCGTCCTGTCCTGGTCCTGTATGTTGCTAATATTCTTTAGTTCACAAGTTCCTCACAACCCTGATGTATGGAATTGTCTCCAAAAATAAGATGGATTTAAAGGATTATAGGACCTTTCCCAAATGACAATATTGATTCTAGTGAATGCCTAGTGAAAACTACTTCAGGTTTTTCTTCTGCTACTCTAGCTAGATCACCAGCACCACCTCATCAAGCATTTAATTCTCAGTCATCCTCACATGTTCACATGACATATTTCCACAGCATGCAAAATATATTTTGAATTTCATACTGAGAAAATACTACTTCACAACAAAACCACAAAGCACTTTGCATTACAGGAGCTGAAAAAAAAATAAGGAGAAATCATAATATTGTCTTATGGTCACAGAAACCCTGGGCTAAGTACCTGGTATCATGAAACAATTCAGTCTGCTCTTGAGGAAGCTAACTACAACAGCTGTGCGTGGTGAGTACCCTGCACTGCCTGCAGGCCAGGAACTGTTCCTGGAGGCAATGCATATGTCAGTGATTCTATAGCAAATAAACCCAAATTACTGCCATGGTAACATTCACTAGTGCAATTAGATATGGAGTTTGAAATGTTCACATTTATTCTCAGGATGCTGCGATTTGATATTGGACACATCAAATTTAGATCTTATCTAATCTGTCCACTTCTTGTCTCTAATACATTTTGATTTTCATAGAATCATAGAATCACCAGGTTGGAAGAGACCCACCGGATCATCGAGTCCAACCATTCCTATCAAACACTAAACCATGCCCCTTAGCACCTCGTCCACCCGTGCCTTAAACACCTTGAGGGAAGGTGAATCAACCACCTCCCTGGGCAGCCTGTGCCCAATGACCCTTTCTGTGAAAAATTTTTTCCTAATTGATTTCATTAATGGTTTCCATTAATATTGTGTTTGATCCTCATAGTCCTATGAACACAAGCAGTTTTGCCCCCTAGAATAGCGATTGTATGTTCAGGATCTTTACTGCAAATTTAAAACCTTCTTGCTTGTATTGAACACTTCCATCTAAACCTGAATACCAATATTACCTCATGTATGGACACTATATGAGACTAACAACATCAATGAGAAAAAATTCAAACTATAGACCTGATAAAAGATGGTTGTCAGGGAGCTACATTAGGGATGGGAGGCAAAGAAATCACTCTCACTGTACACAGTAGTTTTCTACAGAAGACTTCTAACTAAGGTGGGAGCTGGGAAAGAGGAGGAGCACATAAGTTGTGAGGCTTCAGTAGCATCAGTTGCAGCCTGTACTTGTCTCTTTCTCCTTCAGGTGCCAGTGCGCTGGGGATGCTGCTGTGTGGCCGAGTGTCTCTGTACCCCTGCATGCAAGGACAGGCTGGAGGGAAGCTTTCAGAAGCACTGAATAAATAAATTGCTGACAAACGCAGTGCTTATCTATATGTCAAATTATATCTAGCTATCAGGTTTTGAGAATCTGCTAAATATTAGTTTAGTATAGGGGACTGTGAATATATAAATACAGTGCCATGACTGCAGAGACCAATCCCAGGACCCTGCTAGATTAGAGGCCAATCTGGACTTCACTCTCCAGACTAAGTATCTTGTTTAATAAATAGATTTGTCAACACCAGCTTGTCAAATTATAGTATCAGGTGATCTGTTAACATGCAACAGCACTGAATCAAGCTATGCCAGGACAATTGTGTCTGTTAAAACTAATGGAAGATTGATTATGCGTTTAGATGGAATGAAACGAGAAGTTCAGTGGCTGTTTGTCATTGGCACATTTATAGACCATTTTACCTCTCCTAAATCACAAAGTGTGAACAGCTTTGAGTCAGGTAAAAAAAAAAAGACAAAGGGAAATTATGCATATTTAATTGTTCTTTATAACAACCAGGATTTTTAATTACAGAAAGCACTCATCAAGTATTAGCAATAAAATGTAGACAATACATAGCACAACAAAACAGAATGAATATTCTGAAGCATTTCCAGACTAATAAGAATAACTAATCTATAAAACAAAAGATAATTTAATATTCTCCAGTATCTTCCTGCTTTCAACTATTTATTCCAAGTACCTTCATCAAATGAGAAAATCTATTTTAGCTGAAAAAAGCTCATGTTTATTCACACAAAAATCAGAGCACAAAAGCAACTCCTGGACAGGAATTTACATAACTGAAAAGTATGATGGTTCCGTAATTTTCTTCCCTGGAAGATCAACATTTTTTTTTCACTTGTATCATATTTTTCCCTGGACATTTTTCCTTTTCATTGCAATCCCCAAAAATTTAACATAGCACTTTGGGGACAGCTGCCTGGTCTCAGCCCATATTCTACTTTCAAGTATTTAATAGGCCTCAGAAGAGCAATTAGCTATATGTACTGCCTTTTTATCTATATGCTTTTCTGAAAACTATGTAATTGATGCAATATTCAAAATAAACAAATTTGTGGGAAGTATCTGTAAGATGAGATGCTGACAAACATCTCATGTTTAAGAAAACATTATTTCTGAGGAATCTAAATGAGGGATACATACATATTTGTTAACCAAGCGATGTCGGATTTTGTGCATTATTACAGTCAAATGAGTAAACATAGCAATTAGAACAACAAGTAATTTTTAATATGTTTGTTAAATATTTTACCATCAGAAATAAATTTTCCGTTATTTTGAAATAATGTTAGCCTTAGTGATAGGGATATAATCTTCTCAAATACATGTATAATCTCACATAGAATCATAGAATCACCAGGTTGGAAAGGACCCACTGGATCATCGAGTCATCATAAAATTTATTTCTCAAAAGTGTCCCCTCTCAGGGAACATAATTCATCTTAGTCTCAGCATTTCACACAAAATTGACATGACTTCACTTTTATTTTTGAAGGACCCCCTAGTATAGACATAATGATGATGAGAGAAAAAAAGTTATGTATGCTATAGCTTGGAGGATGAATAATAGCTGTCATATTTTAGATTTTTTTTTTTTTTAATTTGGACTAAATGTTCAGCTTGCATAAAACAAATCACTTCAA
This sequence comes from Phaenicophaeus curvirostris, assembly GCF_032191515.1. NCBI lineage: Eukaryota > Metazoa > Chordata > Aves > Cuculiformes > Cuculidae > Phaenicophaeus > Phaenicophaeus curvirostris. Next base: position 46,753,335 of record NC_091394.1, on the reverse strand, counting down.
TAGTAAAATCTTCAAATAATCCAATTAGCAATCAACTGTTACAGACCATGTCTGAGCTTCATGACCTCAGGTGTATTTATGTTAAACAATGTCATACTGCTAACGTTCATGTCTCTCTCTCTGCCACACTTCTTTTTCTTTTTGTAAGTGTAAATCATAGCATCATGGAATCACCAGGTTGGAAGAGACCCACCGGATCATCGAGTCCAACCATTCCTATCAAACACTAAACCATGCTCCTTAGCACCTCGTCCACCCGTGCCTTAAACACCTCCAGGGAAGGTGAATACACCACCTCCCTGGGCAGCCTGTTCCAGTGCCCAATGACCCTTTCTGTAAAGAATTTTTTCCTAACGTCTAGCCTAAACCTCCCCTGGTGGAGCTTGAGGCCATTCCCTCTTGTCCTGTCCCCTGTCACTTGGGAGAAGAGGCCAGCACCCTCCTCTCTACAACCTCCTTTCAGGTAGTTGTAGAGAGCAATGAGGTGTCCCCTCAGTCTCCTCTTCTCCAGGCTAAACAACCCCAGCTCTCTCAGCCGCTCCTCATAAGACCTGCTCTCCAGCCAACTCACCAGCTTCTGTTATATGCACTTAGTATTTTTCTATTTGTTTGCTGTATGGAAATCAGGGTGGGAAAGGGTGTAGGGCAATATGACTTCTCTGGTGAAAGCATTTTTGGTTCTTACTATGATACAAATGCAAAATAGTGCTGCAATGCTTATTAGTGCAGTTCTAAGGATGGGCTGGAGCTGAGTGGAAGAGCTGCTACAGGCTCCCTGAGAAATAATGTCTAGGATTTAGTTCTTAACATTCAGTATGAAACACCCAATTTAAAAACAATCCAACATGTTGCTCCTGGTGGTGATCCAATCCTTCCCTTTTTAACCTCCTTCAGACATATGTAACCTCCTACAACTTCTTTCTCTTAACAACTCTTCTTTCAAGCCATTTATCCAGCTTCATAACAGTTCCTGTTGCTCTTTCCTACACTTCTGATATGTCAATATCTTTCTGGTATAGGGATGCCATGAACTGACCAAAATTGTCACAGACGATGTCACAGCAAGACTTCAGAGAGAAAAATTTTTATTGCCACTTCCCTACTTCATGATGAGATCCTTCACAGGCTGCAATTTTAATCTTTAGTGGCCATTTCAGCTGTTATATCAGCTTTTATTTCAGAGATTATGTGCAGACTTCACAATATGAGAATTACCCATCTGTTGTGGAAGCAGGGCTGTTGTGCACTGCAGAAAATTATGTGCTAGACTGTAGAACTAGAGCAAAATCTAATTGGATGCTGGTGGATACACCTAGCATACATACTAGCATATAACTTAACTCCACAGTTTTCTCCTAGGTCCTTAACCATCCACACTGCATAGCTATGAGTAAGCAGTACAGCTTTTTATTTTCTAAGTGAATAAACTAACTTCCTTTAAAGCAAACCCTGTGTGATTTTGTGGATCATTCACTGAAAAGTCCCATCTAAGAAACAGTATACAGAAGATGACAAGGTATGGCTCCCCTTGCCCCCTTTTCTGCAGGCTTTGCTCCCTTAGTTGCCCTGTGCTGGCACACTGTGCTCCAGGGTATGTCAGACATCCGTCAGGTTTCTGTCTTTCAATTAAGCTCTTCTCCTGTGCCACTGACCTTATCACCCCTAACTCACATGCTTGCCTAATTTCTTCTCTTGTGTACACTTGCGTTTTCCATCCTGGATGTGACTCTGCTGTACACCCAAGTAGGAAATTATATACAGTTTTAGTCCATGCTGTAGGCATCTTCTTTTTATCATCACCTTAATTCTTTTTTTTTTCATTCTGAAAAGGAATTAAAGTATACTGGAAAAATCAAATGGTTGAGAATACAGCCAGCAGTAAGCAGCACTCAGGCTGAGGGGAGACCTCATTGCTCTCTATAACTACCTGAAAGGAGGTTGTAGAGAGGAGGGTGCTGGCCTCTTCTCCCAAGTGACAGGGGACAGGACAAGAGGGAATGGCCTCAAGCTCTGTCAGGGGAGGTTTAGGCTGGACATTAGGAAATAATTTTGCGTGGAAAGTGTCATTGGGCACTGGAACAGGCTGCCCAGGGAGGTGGTTGATTCACCTTCCCGGGAGGTGTTTAAGGCATGGGTGGACAAGGTGCCAAGGGGCATGGTTTAGTGTTTGATAGGAATAGTTGGACTCGATGATCCGGTGGGTCTCTTCCAACCTGGTTATTCTATGATTCTATGATTCTCTGCTTGCAGTCCTATTCTTTCGAGGGCGCGTAGTCTACAAGGAACCGTCACAAATAGGTGTAAAAGAAACAATATGCCTTTGAGTTCTCTTCCACCCTGTGTGCTGTGTGATTATCATCTAACCTTTCAATGTAAATTATGCATAAAGTTGAGTGTACCATATAATATCTTCATAAATTGAAAACAGTTGCTAAACACTGACTGTAAAGGATAAACTACCCAACAATCTGTCATACACAATTCAACTCACTGGCTCTGTTAACTTTCTGATATCAATACTAAACATCCTACAGGTTTTTCAAAGCATAAACCTAAAGCATTTACCTAAAACATACAATCACTTTAAAAATTATGAAATGAAATGAAATGAAATGCCAATGCAAACCTTGTAGTGCAATTTCTGTCTACAGAGAGATCAAAAGTATGTCTCGATTTCCCAACAGTCACAAGTATTCCTCTGCTACCCAGCACATTGGATTTTAAAGGATTTGTGTGGTCACCACTGCTTTCCCTGCTTTAAAATTGTACTCTGTCGTGTTTTGGTAAGCATGATTTGAAGAACTGAGAAAGTAGCAAATCAAAATAGTGACAAAAAAAGAAAAACAAAAACCCAACACATGGCCTAGAAATGTGTTACTGAAGAAATCACAGCAAATACATTTCAGCAGGAACAATGTCAGATATAATGAGAAAAGAAAACATCCTTCCTCCAGGCAGTCAAATGTATATTGTTTCTCTCCAAAACCAGCAATAACAATTCTGTAGCTGCATATCAGCCCTTCAAATTCAACAGCACAAATCAAAATAGATTCTTCTAAAATCATTCATACAAATGATGCAGACATAAATTGAGTATGAAGAACATAATTCAGGTGCAAGTCATAGCAAATCATAGGGCATCCAATATACATGGATTCAGATTGAGGATGAACTCTGCCTTCTAAAAGGATGTAAAATCTCCTGTCTTGCTGCCTGTATTTCCTAGGCACTTCAGAGCAAGGCAGGTAGAACACTCCATTCAGTTTCCAGGCTTGGGGGTTGTCTGCTACTGGCCATTGTGGAGACAGGAGCAAGACACAGCCAGTGGTCTCAGAAAAGGTAGCTAACCTTTATAAATTGTAATTTGCTTTCAATCAAATGAATTTTGTTTAGTCACCAAAAATGTATTTGTGCGATTAAGTAAATTTTGGGTGTTAGCCAACACAAACCTTGATTTGCTTAAACATTTGCAAAAAAAAAATAGAAAGGGATGCAAACATAGTCAACAATTTTTAACTAGAATTTTTTTTCATGTCTATTCATTATTCATTCTTTTTCACTCAGTTCTAATATATGACTACTCAATGGTTATACCTTGTAATTTTTCAGTTTGGAAAAAATGTATGACACAATTTCCCCTTTCCTGCAACTTAAAATGTAAGGAATCATTGCAATGATACCTTAACTTTGTAACTTCATATTTTCTCCATGTTTCTAAGCATCTCCAATCCTTGTCACAGAAATTCAGGCAGTGATGTAAAATAGATAGCACCTGAGTAGTTTCGAGCTTGCATGAGATGAGTTTCTCTTTATTTAGACTTTTTGCAGAAAACAGTTAATCAGACTGAAAGTTGTACAGCCTAGGTAGACAGCACAGAAAACTTGTCTCATCTTAAAACTTTGTCCCAGAAAAAACACTGGCATCCTAAAACACATATATAATGATCACAAACCAGATTTTACATTTCACATTTGTCTGCTCTTTTCTGTCCTAATGGCTTGTAAACTTGAAAATGAAGGACTAAACAGATTTATGTGCTCCAGCAAAAGGCACTAAGTGATAGCTCATTGCCATTGGAAAGTATGGTAGGAAGTGCTGCAATTTTCAGAACATAACAGACTAGAAGAGAGATATACTTTTCAATAAAATAAAAATCATATCTATATATATATAGACTGGCTGGTACTGGAAAGACTCAACAGTTTCTGGAAATTGATAAGAGTAGCTAACCACCACCTACTAGTACAGATATTCTGTACATTTATCTGCCAGGTGGAATATTTTTTTACTGTGGTTACTAGTCATTTGGCATAGCATGAAGGACAGCTGATCCTTAATAAGACTCTCTTAAAATATTCTGTTCATAGGTAAATTCTCCTCAATATTAATTTTATGGGATAGCAGGATTTTGTTCCATGTATCCTTTTTATTGCTAGAGGCATTTAAACAAAGCACAATAATATTAGTAATATTTTATGTTTCTACAGTATTTTCCATCTGAGATGTTTCAAAGCATTTATGAAAAATACTTAGCATGCAGTACATCTGCAAGGAGAATTTTAGACTTCTGATTTCCAGTCTTATCTCTGCACAGTTGGACCCATCTTTCTCATCTGTCCTGGAAGCTGTTGGTGTTCATTATCTCCAGTTAAAAATAGCTCATCAAACAGCTCAGTTCATGTAAACAGATGAAATTATGCCAAACACATATCATTTAGGTCAATTTATGCCAACAGTTTAGCTGATATAATAATTTTCAAGGCTGACTTTATTTATAAACCAAAGAGACTATTACTGGTTATGGCTGTCTCCCAGAGGAAATTGATTCTTTTCTTCCATCACCCTCCTGCTTCCTTGTTCAGTATTCACTTCATTGTTAGAAACTTTCCTGATCTGTGAGATGGAGCAATGAACAAGGTCCCCTTCCCTGGATAAAGCTCTACCTTCAGGAGCAGTGAGGCATAATTTACACATTTCTTCTGTAACTTAGAAACACAGAATAATTTAGACAGTAAGAGTCCTTGGTTACAAGGTCCTGCTCAAAGCAGATCCAGCTCCAAAGTTACCCGGTGTTGCCCATGACCTTGGCCAGCTGAGTTTTTAATAATTTGAAGGACACATGTTCCACAGCTTCTCTGGGAAACCTGCTCCTGGGCTTAACCATTCTTATTGTGAATGCATTTTTCTTCATGTCTAATTTGAACTGACTATACATGTTCTGGCACTGTCCTGATGAGAGTTCAGTTTTGTTGCTACCAGGATGTGGTGCTGACTCCTGCTCATCATTAGGCCCCCCTGTCCTCTCCTTCTCAGTTGTTTCCCAGCCAGACGTCCTTAGTCAGCATGGGGGCCACATGGGTTATTCTCCCACAGATGGAGAGCTCTGTGTTTGCTCTTGTTGAGCTGCATGAGGTTTCTGTCACACTATCACTCTATTTTGGGGGCCCTCTGAATGGCGACTATGCACCCCAGAATTCCCACTGCCCCCCCAAAAGTTTGATGGGGCTCACAAACTTGCTGAGGGTACACGACATCTCTTTTCCACATTGCTAATGAACATAATGAATGAGACAGGCTCCAGTGGTGCCTCTGAAGATGCTGCTTGTAAGCAGTGTCTGGTTGAATGGGGAACTGTACTCAGCAGATCAGCCAGTTTTTCACCCATTTGGTAGTTCACCCATCCAGTTCACTTTTTCTTTTCAAGAAAAGCTTTTGCGAGAAAATTTCATTCCTTATAGGTTTAGAGCTGGGTTTTAATCATTTATGCTTTTACTAGCCCTGCCTTTATTAAACCTGACAGATTTAAGAAATCAGGTAAGGCAGATAAAGAAAATTAAAATTAATGACAGTAACTGCTTTCATATTCTCCTCCCCTGTAAATTTTTTAATGAATGAGTGTTCTAATGACAGGAAACTATGGACAAAACATAGCTCACTGTCACTGCTTGTGAAGGTGACGCTGCTGTTGTGCTGTCAGAGCTGAAGAGCTCCCTCAAATCCAGCTCTGGCAGAGACAATTTTTGGGAAGGAAACAAAAGAGTAGACAGGCTGCCTGCAGGTATTGCCTCCCAGAGCTTGAGGTTTACCTTCTGCCTGCTTGTTTCTCACCTTTCGTAGTTACAACACACATCTGCTCATCTATCCGTGGGGACAAGCGATTAGGTGAAGTAATCCTCTTCTGAAGTGCTGTAGGTATTTCATTTTTAGTTAGACTTTGAAAGGGGAAGATGACAAATCAAACCCATTATGTCTCTCAGATATGATATCCCCTTGCTCTTCACAGAGAGCAATTCCAATCCTGATTTACAGGGTGTTTTGGTTATTTTTTTTTTTAGATTAAGTATAAATGACTCTGCTCCTTCTACTGGAACAAAATGTTTTTTTCTCCATTTTTATTCCTCCCTAAAGAAAAAGCCTGTTTCAGTTGTATTTGGTATCAAAATTACCATCAAAACATAATCTGAAATGGTATGTAATTATTTTTTTCATTTGCAGATCAGTCTTTGACAGATATGCCTGAAGGCAAAATAGATTCATATCCCTAACAACCTTCTAGCAGCTGAAATCTATAAACAGATTACACACTGTGCAAATTGCTATTTCAACAAACCAGGAAGGCTTAAAATAAACCTCTGAAAAGTAAAGTAACTAAATTAAATTCCGAACAGTGAACACTTTCAGCAGCAGAGAAAACTGGACAGTCATTTAATAAATCTCTTTTTAATTGCATTTATTTTGTTAAAGGATATATTTCAAAATTAATGAAATATGGGTTGGTTCTTCACAACTCTGGGCAGCCTGTTCCAATGATCTTTCATCCTGAAAATAAAGAAGTTTTTCTTCATGTTCCGGTGGAACTTCCTGTGTTCCAGTTTATACCCATTGCTCCTCATTCTGTTGCTAGGCACTACTGAGAAGAGTCTGGCCCCCTAGTCTTGCCACCTACCCCTTAGATATTTATAAGCATTGATAAGATCCCCCTCATTCTTCTCCTCCCCAGGCTAAACAGACCTTCATCTTTCAGCCTTTCCTCATAAGAGACATGCTCCAGCTCCCTAATTGTCTTTGAGGCCTTCCACTGGACTCTCTCCAGTAATTCCTCATCTTTCTCAAGCTGGGGAGCCCAGAACTGGACACATCACTCCAGATGCAGCCTCACGAGAAATCAGTGTTGAAAAAGGAATTAAAAAAACTGAGTCCAAAGGGAGACAGGTGCTCTCTTTCTTCATAAACTGAACGTGAACTGCGCAGGACTGTGCTGCATTTCCTAGGGTGGAGATCATTCAGCTGGGATGTGTGAGCCCCTCCTACACTTCCTAGTGCACAGGGTCTACACCAGCCTATGCCCCCCTGCCAGGTTGTATCACAAAGCTGGCTTGATGTTGTGTTACAAAAGCAAAGGGTCTGACAAGTGGCTAAGGAAGCCCTCCCATTGATGTCATGAGGCTTCAGTAAGGATCCCCTTGCATTCTAAATGCCCTCTTGCAGAGGTGTCATGTCTAGGTGCAGCTGGGTCCAAACTTAGCCCTGGACCTGGACAATGGTTTATCTCTAAATGTTGTCACGGGGAAAATAAAACGCGAAGTTGGAGACTGATCTCATTACATTCAGACATGATTTTTGTCCAATGAAAAGTAATATTTGCTGAACTAATGCAGTATTAAAGTTATCAGATGATCAGAATGTTTAAATCACTACACCTCCTGTTATTCTATGGATGAGACACCAGGTATTAATATTTCTCTTGGTATGTGGTTATCTTATTACTGGATTTTTCAATGGAAGTTGGATGCTATCGAAAAGCATTATATAAACACAGCAGTGTCTAACTTGAGAGTTTTCTATCATAAACAGTATCTACGTCTTAACTACAGCTGTACAACAGCAAATCCAAATGATTGAAGCTAAATCTAAGGATGCACCAGTACAAAAAGAAGCACAAGCAGATGCTCCTTCATGTGTTATGAATATATATGCTTAAACATTTTTGCAGACTTTTGTGTTCTCCATTAAGTAGAAATACTCTCTGCCAGTTCTGCAAGTGAATTTTAAAGCATTTAAAGCTGTAGCACTTCTTCAAGATTTAGCATGCATGACTTTCAGTTAATACTCCCTAGGTATTTTAAAAACTGAGTTATCTATTTATGTTTAAATTCTGAAACGTGTTTCATTGAGGTTGCTAGTACAAAGCCTTACTGAAGCTTTTTAATCCATTTCAGCCTTAGCAAACATTCTCCACAGTATTTCTGCTGAAGGCCTTCTTGTTTGTCTTAATTTGCTGTGAATAAATTTGCTTCTACAATTAGCACATAGGCCCCTAAAGCCAGAAATACCCTAAATTATTGCTATGGTGGATTTTCGGATGTAACTTAATTATTAAATCTAAGTACTAGAACTATGAACAAGCAGCTTATTTTAAGTACTAGGCAATTTGCAAGGCAGAGTTGAAACTTCCCAATGGAAATATGATGATCTTTACATGTTTGACTAATGAAACCTACTTCAAGCAATGTGAGGCATTATGTAACATTCAAAAATCTAGGAGATAAAACAGCTTCCTTTTTAGAAGAAGAACTTTTATATAAGTCCATTGAAGCATATTTTTCAATTAAAAGTACTAGCTTGTTATTTTAAACTCTTCCAGACAAGCACAGAACATTTTGTCACTACTGTTGTGACTCTCTGTGGGAGCAAGCAAGAAATATTGTGTGGTATTACAGCTTTCCTGAGTCTGCTGATGTGCAGATCAACAGAGTCGTCTCCTTTTTCCATAGCTGTTTAATGTTACTGACGTGAGCAGCACCAGGAGCAGGGAAAGCACTTGTTTTGCTGGTGTTAGTTGGTGGAAATCTGACGACAGTGCTGAAAGACAGAGGTCTTCCACCAGCCTCTGGAGAGAGGTCTGGGAAACTAGATGTACAACAGCAGGTTAGACTGCAGAATTGGAGAAGTGCATCACATCATGCTTTGTCATGCATAGGAATCAGAGCTATTGCAAAACTCTGCCAGATTAATGGCAAAGTTAGGTATGACAACATTATCTTGACATTTCCCTAGAAAATATGACTATCCCTAAAATGCCTCAAAAGTAAAAAATTATTAGATGGTTGTTGTGGTTTAAGCTAAATGAGAGTCGATTTTGTGACTACCTCAGTTGCTCTACGTAACTTCATTCTCTGAAAGCAAACTGTATGTTTTTGAGACAGTGTCCCTTGCTAAAAGTGATAACACAGGGCATTGGAATGCAATAAGACCAATGCCTGTACACATCCCTATAGTAACCAAAGCCATCCTCAATCTGGCAGAAAAATGCTGCACCTGCTAGGAGGGTAGACAGAACAGGTGATCCTAAACTGACCAGCAGAGTATTCCACCCCATATTCGTTATACATGGCCTAAAACTGAGAGACCACGAGGGTCTCATCCCTCTTGGGTGGAAAGCTGGTTGGATGGCTGGGCCCAGAGAGTGGTGGTAAATGGTGCAAAATCCAGCTGGAGGCCAGTGACAAGTGGGGTTCCCCAGGGCTCGGTGCTGGGTCCAGCCCTGTTCAATGTCTTTATCAATGACCTGGATGAAGGAATTGAGTGCACCCTTAGCAAGTTTGCGGACGACACTAAGCTGGGTGGAAGTGTCGATCTGCTGGAGGGTAGAGAAGCTCTGCAAAGGGATCTGGACAGGCTGGACCGCTGGGCTGAGTCCAATGGGATGAGGTTTAACAAGGCCAAATGCCAGGTCCTGCACTTGGGGCACAACAACCCTGTGCAGTGCTACAGACTAGGAGAAGTCTGTCTAGAAAGCTGCCTGGAGGAGAGGGACCTGGGGGTGTTGGTTGACAACCGACTGAATATGAGCCAGCAGTGTGCCCAGGTGGCCAAGAAGGCCAATGGCATCTTGGCTTGTATCAGAAACGGCGTGACCAGCAGGTCCAAGGAGGTTATCCTCCCTCTGTACTCGGCACTGGTGAGACCACTCCTCGAATCCTGTGTTCAGTTCTGGGCCCCTCACCACAAGAAGGATGTTGAGGCTCTGGAGCGAGTCCAGAGAAGAGCAACAAAGCTGGTGAAGGGGCTGGAGAAGAGGCCTTATGAGGAGCGGCTGAGAGAGCTGGGGTTGTTTAGCCTGGAGAAGAGGAGGCTGAGGGGTGACCTCATTGCTCTCTACAACTACCTGAAAGGTGGTTGTGGAGAGGAGGGTGCTGGCCTCTTCTCCCAAGTGACAGGGGACAGGACAAGAGGGAATGGCCTCAAGCTCCACCAGGGGAGGTTTAGGCTGGACGTTAGGAAAAAATTCTTTACAGAAAGGGTCATTGGGCACTGGAACAGGCTGCCCAGGGAGGTGGTTGATTCACCTTCCCGGGAGGTGTTTAAGGCACGGGTGGATGAGGTGCTGAGGGATATGGTTTAGTGTTTGATAGGAACGGTTGGACTCGATGATCCGGTGGGTCTCTTCCAACCTGGTTATTCTGTGATTCTGTGATTCTGTGATTCTGTGATGGGTGACATCCAGTGAGGACCTCGTCTCTCTGACTGCTCCTTATCTCGGAACTGCGCATTCCTGAATCCAGTTCCTGAGCTCAGCTCCCTCCTAGCTGTGGACCCATTCTCTCAAGTCTTCTCTACAGCATTTGTGGTGACATATAGTCATTGAAAGGTGGGGGCACGATCTCATATATTTGTATATATTTTATTACTTTCTAATTATTTTCATAATTTCATTAATGTTGTAGTTTTTGTTTCCAACCCACAAGTATTTTTCTTCTCATTTTCCTTTCCTCTGTCCCTGGGGGGTGGCGAAGAAGGGATTTGGGAGTCTAACTGCATGGTTTTAGCTGCTGAATTTATCTGGGCTGGGGCTAAACTGCGACAGTGGTGAAGTTGTCAGAGATAAGCACACCATAATGGATTTGTCTGCACTAACTATGGTGAAAATGTCCTCAACAAAGCTAGGCAGAAATCTGCAGTGGTGTTCCATGAAAGGCTGAATATTTCAACTTATATTTATTTTAAATGTCACAAGGCATTGACAACAAATGAAAGATATTTGTTTAAGCATTTTGCCCTCTAGTTATTTGGGGAAATGCACAATCCACAGTGATAAATGAACTCCTTCTCTGAGAAATCACAGAGTGGTGCCTGCTACTAGTCTGTGGGAGAAGAGTAAAGTGGTTTCTGAAAATCTTCTCACAGCATTCCTTTGCTTTTACAGTTTTGTCGCTATGTCAGTATTTTAGCATCACATGAAACTTTTTTTCACAATACCACAATCTAAATTGACAGTTTAATTTTTGAAGTTATAATGAAATTTCCATACATGTTTCCACCTCTAAGCACAGCAGCATCTCCAACATGGATTGTTAAGCAAATGTTGTCACACTATTCACTAGACGGATACAAAATGAAAGCAATCAAAATATATCAAAAAAATTAGAGAGCAGATTGGTGGGGAAAACACCTCTCTGAATTTCACACTTCTTAGACATTTTAAAAAACAAATCTTACCATTTTATTACTCTGACTTTGTTTAATTTTTTCTTAATACATTAGAAAAATTATCCCTTTGCTAAAGTTGACGTTTCTCACAATGATCTAGTACAGATAGGCAAAAAAACATATGCCAAGAAAATAGTAATATAGTAATAAGTGTTACAATCATATAGTCATGTTAGTTAATTTTATTAGACAAGTAATCTGAATGTTGTCATTATCCATGTGTTTATGTCTTCACTTTGCATTCTCCTGTTCATGGAAAGATGGATATGTGTTGATCTGCATAATAGGCTTTTATTTTTCTGGAAAGTAGGTAGTCAAAGGGAGAATCTATAGTCTTCTTGTTCTGTGTAGGTGGGAGCTGTGTGAGCTACACACCCATTTGCCTGGGAGCTGGAAAAGATGCTGTGTCCTGGACGTAGCCAGGGAGTATCATGGATTCATTTTGGGTAGCTATGGCTTTGCTTTGTATCTTTCTTACACTACCATTTTTCTTCCTTTTTCACATAAGCAGAGGGTCCTATATAGCCTCAGCACAATTCATTACCTCAATTATTTCTATCATGGATTCTTTAATAGATGTTTTTAATAGTTGTCTTTGTTATCCTTTTTCTGATCCACCCATTTACGGCAAGCAGATTCAACATCTGTATGGTTCATGCATCTGTTTTTATGAAGAAAATGAAACTTTCACTGTTTTTCCTTCCATTTCACCCTTTAGGATGAAATTCTAGGAATTTATTTGCTTTCTCAGTGGATGGTCAATGTTAAACTGTGTTTTTATTGAGATCTCTACAATGACATCATGTTTTTCCTCTGTGTGGTTGCGTTTAATTTTGAATGAGGTGATGTATATGAGCAATTCAAATGAACAGTGCCAACACATTGTCAGCTTTGATGTGTTGTGCACTGTTCACTCACACAGACTTGCTAGCTTCTACTGAAACAGTAGAGATATATCCTGAACTTTTGTTACAAGTTTGTATTTGCCAGTTATAAATATGACACATAACAAATCACTTCCTTTCCAAAGCATGCAAAATTACACAAAGGAGGATGAGACACATTAAACATAACACTTATTTCTGAAAGAAACCTTGTGGCAGCGCAATATTATTTGGAATGATTGGAACAGATACATGGTTAGATAGTAAGGCACATATAATTTCTGGTGTAAATTCAAGTTTTTCTTGAAGAGTCATAAAAATAAAAATTTAAAAGGTTCCAAACAGGAAAAATCTTAAATAAAGGAATGTTTTGCTTAAATCTGAATATATCAGAACTGTTAGTTTCACACTCAAACCTAAGTATATTTCAAGGCCCTGCTGACATGCCCATGGAATTTATTTTAGATAATCTAAGCTTCTGGTCAAAATATATTTCAACAGTTAAATTAGTCATTCTTTTTTTCAATGGAAAAATGCCTGTTTCTTCATTTTCTGTTTGTCTTTTCTGGCAGATGAAGTTAACCTTGCCACTAGAAAGGATTTAGCTGAAGGAACAGGTCCAGGTTCAGGAACTATATGTCAGAAAAGATGTGAATCAATCAGAGCATACTGAGAAAGATCAGAATAACAAAGCCTAGAAATAATGACCTTTGAAAAATGATAGGACGAATAGAGGTTATTTAGCCTGATGAAGAAAATACCACAGGGAACATGCTAATAATTTTGAAATCTGCTTCCTCTATGATGGATACATGATGTGCATAGAGAAGAAGAAATGAGCTTAAACAGCAGTCAACATGTTCAGTTTAGCTAGTAGCAAAACTGATGAAAATAGTGGAGTTCCACGGTTGCCTGACTGTGGAGACTATGCAGCCTCTGCTAAGATGTCTTTAAAAAGCACCAAGACAAATATCTGTTGTTTTGAGCCATGAAGTTGGGATCAAAAGATTTTTGAGACACTTGCCAACTCTATGATCTCCTTTTTATTAATGCTGATTTTTTTTCCGTCTCACTCCATGACTACTCATTTCTTTAGTAAATGCTTGCAAGAGATGTTATCTTCCTCTGGTTCTTTGTTTTAACCATCTAACATTTCTTCTGATTCCTGATGTACTAAGTAATGAACCATCATTTGGTGTTTCACCTTTGCCTATAATGCTATTCAAAAGTCATACTTAGAGTTCTTAATTTGCCATTCATTTTATTTTACTGTGAATACAATACTGAAATAATAACACTGCCAGAATATAGTGTACTATCCCATAATGTATAATGATTCCCCTAATGGCTGAGGTTTGAAATAGAATAATTTTCCCAGACTAATCACCTCATCAAACTATCATAATAGAAAACTCAAGTGGTCTCTGTAGCCTTGAATTCAAAGCATTACACCAATCTAAATCTCACAATTGACCTTCTAATGCCTCTGTAGCAGAAGCTTCAACAACCTTCTATTGAAATAACATTGCCAATGCATCTTCATATAGTTCACATTATAATACTAATATAGCAAGGTCTCCACAAAGTTTCATTGATGTTCTCCTGAGATTATTGCTGTCACATGAACACCACTCTTGTGTGAGCAAGAAGAGCATGAAAGTGATACATATAACTATTCTCCAAGGTTGCACATCAAAATGGGTGTCTTTGTAATATTTCTTACAAAATGTGAATATTAATATACAAAAAATAGACTTTTCAAAAATGGCAAAGACAAATGGAAGGTCTAAGAAAATGCCTTACATTTCTTGATTTCCTAAATGATCTTAATTCTTTTCATCATATGTATCTATTGCATAGTAAGATCTCAAGCCCTTGCTCAGGATACCAGCAGAGTTTCTTTTACAAGAAAAAATCTGTTTCATAATTTAATTTAAGGATTTTTGAGCATAAACCTGGTTGCAAGGTCAGGGTAGAGGGTTTATAATATGAGGTAGAGCAATATTTTTTTGGTAGTCTCCAAAGACCATACATACCCTACCTGCTATACAAATAAGGAATAATGAAAGCCTATGTTTAAAAAAAAAGGTATAATAATTTATGATATATGGTAAAATGTCATAATTTAATAAAGAATTTCCATTTCCATTTAGTTTACTAATGATTTTCCAGCTCTACTCTTAAAAAGTGCAATCACTTTCTTCTCCATAATCCCAAACTGTATTGTCCTTTGCCATGAGTAACAGCCTTCCTTCCTCTCCACTACCACCTGCCCAGATGACAATTAAACATTTATTTTCTGAACTTAAAAATCCCCTCAGCTCTTTGGTGCTTAGTGTTAAAGCCCAGGTGTGGCTCAGGCAGAATGTTTGCACTCTGTTTTTTCTTTCAATTCGTCGGTTGTGGGGTCTGAGATACCCAAATTTATTTTTAATTTCTCTGTGTAGAAGGACATGCCCTACTTTGTTCGTATCTCTAAGAGTGTTCACAAGGTTCTGGGTAGCATCTCCAACTCACAGAAAAGTCTCCTAATCCACATTTTCTCAAAAAGAACAGAAACAATGTTTCTTATAAGATAAATACTTCACTTAATCCTCCTTTAAATGCCCAGGCCCACAATCATGTCTAGACCTCTGGCCCATTTTACCTGCAATTCTGTTTTCAGCTCTTAGCGTCTAATTTCTGTATTATCTCAATGCTTATTCCTTTGTCCCCTGCTGCATGTTGACAATAGTGAGTGAATATGAACCTGAGGAGCTCTCTGGACAGTGACTATGTTTTCTTGTATTTATCAATAAAAAGCATAGCAAACCTTTGCTTCCTGGAAATTGCTGCTGCAGTATAAATAACCTACTATCACCAGGAACATTTGTGTTTGCTTATTATCAGGGGAAAGGAGAAGAGCCACAAAGAGATGACAACAAAGGAATTGTGTTGAATAATTCATTAACATTTCAGTAAAGCAATTTACCACATTGTCAGTCGGTCCAGTTGCTTATTTAATGAAGAATAGGTAGGTTTTTTGACCTACTCCATTTCTAAGCATTCACAGAGTTCTAGTAATTAGTACAGTCACCTCTTTGCAAATTGTTAAGTTTGTGAAGAGACTAGATTCCTTACAAAAAAACCCATATTCTTGATTAGTATACTAATTACTGTTCTTAAATAATTTTTCTCCTTGTCCTTAACCCTACTTGAATAAGCATCCTCTCCCAAGAGGTCTCCTAAGGTCTGCTCATATGGTTTTAGTTAAAGAAATTAAGATGGCATGGATGCCTTTTGATTCAAATATTTCTAGGACTTTGGAAGCATCCATGTTAAAAAAAATGCACCCTTGTCAAAGATGATCATGAAAGAGTTGTTCTAATAAGTGCAAATCTTTTAACATTTCAGCTCTGATAGGGTATCATTTGGTTGACATAATTTAAACATTGCTTTGGTTTGAAAATCTGCAGAAACTTTCAAACAGGCAGGAAATTTCCTTTTTTGAAAACTACTGACATCAGGCTTTTAGATCAGGAACACCATGAAAAGTTCCTATTCTCCCATATAAAATACAAAGATAACACCCATATAAAATAAAAATAAAGGACAAAAAATCCTCACAAATATTCTTATTTTAAAAAAAAATCTCTTGTGGCGTTTCCTATTAAAAAAAAAGAAAAATATCTAGAGTAAATTTTTGTAACACCAAACTTCAAACATGAAAATTTTGAGTAATATTATTGTGTATTTATAGTTCAAGCTATTATAGCTCTCTATTCACAATACTACTTGTTCAAAGAGAGATAAAACTCATCAAAGAAAACACAACACTTGGAAAACATATAACAGGTCCTGCTGTTATCACAGGGGGATAAATGACAGTAAAACTCCAGCTAATATAGACTTCTGGGAAATAAAGCTCAGTGTAATGTAAATCTAATAGAATTTCTGAATTTATTTGAGCGAGGCGATAAGGTGACTTGGTGATGCTGCATATAAAATAAAGCACTAAAGCTGTTAGTGATGGTGAAGTGTATACATGAGAGACATACGCTTTCCAAATTCCCTTATAAAGCACTAGATTCCCGAGCCAATGCATCCAACTGTGACTTTGGCAGTTCCCTTGTAATTGAACCACTCCTCATCACAACTTCGGAAAAAAAACTTGCGCTCCATAAAGAAAGGTATTTTTGATTTCTCATTCCTCATGCTCTGCCTATTACAATGGTTCAAACTGCTGAATAAAAAATCCATTTTTATACAGTACAGATGAGCCAAATGAAGCTTGTCTTCCTTCCCCAACAACTCAATCACTCACCCAGTGGAAAGCCTGAAACAAAAATTACATAACATATATTTGAATAATTAAAATTAAATTTATAGCTCTTCAGAGGATGCCTATGTAAGCCATGTAGGGACATATTAATAAAAGAAAACATTGTATTTGTAGGTTGAGTAGGGAGAAGATGGGGCTAAGAGTCAAGTAAGAGTGTTAGAAGTTTCTGCTTAGACCTTTACAGTTTGCCATCTGCATAAATTATTTATCCAGGGAGACCATCCATGAACAAATTATCATGAATATGATAAGAATTGTGATATTAGGGAATGTTCAAAACTGGACAGTTTAATTCAAAGCGCAAACAGCCTTTCTTTTTCTTTTCCTAACCAAGACTACTTAGGCAAATGAACTAAGCTGGCACATCTAACATACTTTGAAAAGGAAATAGAAAAACTTGCTCTATACAAATGTGTTTAGTGTGAAAAACTGTGGTGTGATTAAGAGCTTGAAGATACCCTTCCAGCAATGACCCACTCCTGGAAAAAACGCATCAGTTCTGTAAGAAATTTAGTAGGGATGCAAATAAGTTAGACCAAGTGCCTCACCCTTTCAGGAGGTAGGTGCCACTTCTGACACTCAGAGTGAAGGCTCTGAGTAGTGACTCCAAGCAGTTTTATAGTCTGCCTGTAGAGGTGTTGCCTTAAGCAATGCTCAAACAAGTCCCTGAGCTGCCCCTGAGCTAGGCAGGCTACCAAGGCACTGTACCACCAAGGGGGCTGCCAGGCTCATGATACTTCACCTGTCCAGCAGGTCCAGCCTGGCCCAACCTTGTTACTCAGGGACTAAAACACACATAAAGAAAGAAACTAGGCTGTAACTTGCAGGTGTCAAAGCGCCTGACCCCTTGACAGCCGAGACTAGCAATATAAGACCCTTAGCAGAGTACCTGTCTGACCCACAAAAAAGCCATTCTAAACATTGAGAGGGGAAAGGTACAAAAAAGCTTTTGGAATGAACAGGCATAATTAGGGAGTCAGGTTAAAAATTAAACATTCATAATGAAGCAAAGAGACAGATGTCAATGAAGTAAGCAAAGTCTTACACAACACATCATTCACAGTCACTATTCTGTCTCATTGAGTGCAGAATAAAGCAAATGTGCTACATGTAAAGGTCATAAGGAGGCATTTTCACAAAAGTTCTCATTTGAAGAATAATCTATTAAAATAAGTTGTTGGGCAAAAATAGTGATTTTTGTTTGTAAAGGAAGTAGTAATGGATTAAGCCTGGATTTTCAAACAACCAGATCGTGGAAATTCTCTTAATTTACAGCAGAAATCTCATTACCTTCCTCTCATTAGTACTCTTAGATGTGGTACAATTCTGCTGAGACTACTGGTGCCTCCACTTCCAGCAAAAAAAGCCGCAGCACAAAGGCAGTTGCTGGAGAATCAGGACTGAGATATTCAGAATGACTAATTATTGACTTCACAGTTCAAGAGGAAGAGAGATGTTTAATGAAGGCAACTGCTAAGTAGTTTCTGTAAACGTGCCCTCTAACATCTTGAAGTCTGGGCATTCAAAACAGATCTGCAAATTTCTCTGTCTCTTCTTCAGCATTATTGTTGTTATTGCAAGTATTTCTGAGGATGCCTTTAGTTCAAAGTAGAACACCATTTCCCTCTGGGATAAAAGAAATACTTCCCCTTTCCATTTCTACATAATAAAGCTGTTTACAGAGAGGAAACAGATATATCATGTTTTTTAAGAATAATCTTCCACGCCCATTTCGCAATTTTGTTTTAAGGAGAACATAAGTCACCTCTACACAGCAAAGATACCTTATTCCCTGTCATAAGGGTGGAGAGGTGTAGCTTTATTTCTAGGGTTCAGCCAAGGCTGTTAGTCATCAATGCTGCTGTTTCCTCCAACCTGCTATTACTCTTGTCATCCTCTGCCCCAGCCACAGCAGCCAATTGTGGAGCAGAAAGCCCTCTCTCAGGCCCCTGACTGTCTGAGGCATGGGTCATTTGCAAATAAAGACAGCCTACACTCCCTACAAATCCCTGTGGTTTGTGGGTTTTATTGACTGTATGGCAGGCCCCTGCCCATTTCTTTATTACACTTTGTGAGTCACTCTTCAGAGAAATTAAAAAGAGACTGTTTTCTCATTTAGTAGGGGCAGAAGCTTATGCACATTTACATCATCCAAAATTGGCATCAGGTCCTTGAAAGTCTCTGCTGTTCATTCAGGCTCATTTCACCCCAATCTAAGAACGTAATTCATGTGACCTATTTTATACTTTGAGTGAGATGAATCACTGCCCAGAAATGCCTGTTTTTCTCCACTGAGTACAAAAGGTACCTGCAAAACAAGCTTAGGTCTAAACAGCTGTATTACAGAGAGCTACATCTGTTAAATCCCATGTGGTATCGGAAGGACAGGCACAATCTTGTGTGACATTTCTCTTGATGGCCACCTGTTTGAGAAAAAGTGTTTCGAAAGAGGAAGTTTTTGTAGACACTCTTTGTAACTAACAAACAAAAAGGATCAACTTCAGGAAAAAGACTTTAGAGTTGTGCCTAAATAATGCCAAAGATTCAGCTGGCTAGTTCTAGTAATGGAACTTGTCACGCTAATTCAGGCAAGTTAATTCCTTAATATTAGGTGTATAGGACAGGTATATTGGAATTAACAGTAGCTAGCAGGCTCCAAGGTAGGACCCTTAATGACTCAGACAAAATTCCAGATCAACCTGAATCTGAAGTGTCCTGCATAAGATTATTAGCCTGTTTCGTTGTTGCAATGTAGAGCCTGCTCTAAGAAGAAAACTTTGCACAATTTTTGAAGGAAGAAGGCACAAGAGAGTTATCCACATTAGAGAGCACTTCAGCTGACTCTGCAAATGGACCACAGGCACCACTTTCACACATAATCACTGCCATTATTTGAAAAAGGTATAGAGAAAGAGGTTACCATGCTGGCCTTTGAAGACCTAAATACTGTGGCCAACTGATAGAGGCCAAAGGAAAATGTAACTCAATTCACAGGCTCTGAAAGATTAGGACTCTAAGGCAGGCAGATATTGTGCTCCTGAACGGTGCAAAGGACTATGCAATCTGAATGGTGCTTGCTGTATAGGAACAAAGTATTATCTCAGTCTCAGGAGACATCTTGAGTTTTAATTTACTTATGAGGTTTTCAATGTAGGGCAGAGCTAATGTAAACATAAAACTTGAAGGGAGTTTTTTGTGCATATATATAAAGGCTATACATAACTCAAGGACAGAGCGGGCTGCATTAAATCTCAGCTGAGCTCTCTGCAAGGCTTTTGTGCAAATCATGGGACTGAAGGTGTGGAGACCCATGAAGGGAGGATGATGTTCAGGTATTAGTTAAAATCACTTATTTACAACTCATATACAGTTAAGAAAGCTTAGATACAGAGCCTGAAAGCTGGGTGGACTGGCAAAGTTCTGCCACACTGTGTCATGCTGTGTTAGTGCCCTTCAAGAGGAAAATAAATGAGATAACTGCGCTGGTTTATCATTTTTTGGAAAAGTGCTATTTGCCAGCAGGGATGCCTCCCTCACCCTTGTACTACTTGCACTGCCATCTGAGACTCAGCATGATGTTAAGCACAGACAACTCCCACATCAGGTATGTTGTCTTCAACCGAGCCCTGTCCCAGTCCTCAGAAGTAGCAGTTAAGAGAAACTGATGTGAATTTGTAGGCAAAACATAAAGCTATATATGTTGGTGCTAGGCTTTATTTTAACAAACAGCAATATCTTGTCTGGAAAAAATCACATTTCCTAAACTCTAGTCTATGTGGCTGGAAGTGCTAGAAATAACCCATGTTTCACACAACGTGATAAAAAATAATTTTAAAATAAAACCCCAAAGAGCCAGAGGCATGTTGCAATAAAGTCTAGCAAGTGCGAAGAAAACAGATTTTTTTAAACAACCCAGTCTCTGAAGTGTCTGCTGCCAAAACTACAAATAAAGCAAGATGTGTGGATGACTAAAAAGCCAAATGGAAATAAGCAAAAAATATTGGTAGTTATGATGGGTAATTGATGCATGTCATCAAGTCCCATAGACTTATATATGTTCACATTCCTCAGGTGATCACAAACATGATCCTCCCATACAGTGGGAGGGTCTTTACCCCCTGGTCCCCATCTTGTTGTCCATTGACCCAGGAGAGGTGAGGAGATAGTCAGTAAAGACTGAGGCTAAAAGGTTGATGAGTACCTCAACCTTCTCATCTGTTGATACAAGTTCACTATTTTTATTCTTTATTTTGTAGTATGCTTTCTTTAAACTTCCTTTTCTGATTGACATAGCTGTAGAAGCCCTTCTTACTAGTCTTTACTTCCCTTGCTAAGTTCAGCTCCGCTTCACTTTGGCATTTCTGACTCCAGCCCTACACAACTGGGCAGAGTCCCTCTACTCTCCACAGGTTCCCCGTCCCTGCTTGCACTGCCCGTACTGTTCCCTCTTGCTCTTTAGTTTGACCAGTGGGTCTCGACTCAGCCACACTGGTCTCTTCCCTTCCTTGCCTGATTTCCTGCATCTGGGGACCGAGCACTCTTGCGCTCAATGGAAAACATCCTTAAATATTTGCCAGCTCTGTTCTGCTCCTTTATCCCTGAGGACCATATCCCAGGAGATCCTATTGACTAACTCCTCGAAGAGCTGGAAATCTGCTTTCCTGAAATTTCAGGTCCTGACTATACTCCTCACCTGTTCTATTTCCCACAGGACCCTGAACTCCACCAGTGCATGATCACCGTAGCACAGGATGCCTCCAATCTTGATGTCACTAATGAGCTTACTTTTATTGGTGACCATCAGGTCAAGTATTGCATCCCCTCAGATGGGGTTGTCTATTGCCTGGGTTAAGAAATTATCTTCTATGCACTCTAGGAGTCTCCTGGATTGTCAAAAGCTTGCCAGACTACTATTCCAGCATATGTCAGTGTGGTTGAAGACCCTAGTAGGATGAGAGCTTGTGAGCGTGAAGTCTCTTGCAGCTGGAGGAAGAAAGCTTCATCAGTGAGCTCTCCTTGATCAGGTGGCCTGTAGTATACACCAACCATAGGTTCCTTTCATTACCTCAGACCTTTATTCTGATCCACAAGCTTTCAGCCTGTTTGTGGCTATTCTTCAAAGACAGCTCTTCACACTCTATTCCTTTCCTGATATAGAGGGCAATGCCTCCAGCCCTCCTTCCCAGTCTGTCCCTTCTGAAGAGCCTGTAGCCATCAATAGCCACACTCCAGTCACGGGGTTCATCCCACCAAGTTTCGGTGATGACAATCAGATCATAGCTTTCTAGCATCATGGTACCTTCCAACTTCTCCTGTTTGTGGCCAAGCTCCATGCTTGGCCAACCCCCAGCTGGGTTGTTGACCACACTGCCTTTGTAGTGGAACAACCCTTATTTCCTTTAAGGTGTTCTGTGGAAGTTTCCTTGGCTCCTACTACCTCAAGAACCCCCAGGCCAACTCCACAAGACCTTGACTGCATCACAGCATCCCCAGCACGAAGGCCCATACCAGCATTCCATCCCTCCAACTATAGTGCCTCCTCCTGCAGCTTGTCACAGGCAAGCCTGATATTATCCCCTATTTTCGCAATATTCAGTTCACAGAAGCTAGCTCAATGAATCAAAGGTAGTGGTAATTTTCCAAACACCATTTTTAACCTAAAAAGCTACTGCTGGTAAGCAATGAATCAGAAACGCAAAATCATACCAATAAATGTGTCAAATAATTGTAGAGAAAAGCAATTCCTTTGGGTTCCCTGGAGTCAGCAAGTCCCTACCATGTTGTGAAACACACATCTGCAGGGATCTTGATCCCAAATGCTGGTGTCAGCTTTTCAATTTACATTGGAAAGTGTAATTACTGCAATCCCTCTGGCAGTCAGAAGACTTATTTTGAAAAGAGCTGATGGTTTCTACCTTATCGTCCTAACAAAAAAACCTTATGGCAACACAACATGTTGTTAGTCTAGGGAACAACTTTGTGAGGTTAAAAATGTGATTTTTTCAGAGTGCTATTGGCCAGGTCATACTAAGCAGAGGGCAGTAGATGTTATTGCCTGTGTGTTGTTGCTTTTAGAAGCAGACAGGAGGATGCCACAGGGATGGCAGGCAGGGTAGGGGTTTGTTACCATTACTACAGGTAACACCTGTAGCAGCTGAATGTGTGTGCAAAACTTCAAGTAAAAAGTAGAAACTTCATTTGATCCTCAGACACTCCACCTCTCAATAATGCATGTCCTTCATTGATGGCCTTGGTGCTTATCTGGCCAACCATGTGCAAGTGGCAGGCCAAGAGCCTACCTGAAATATTCATCTTGGTAACTGTTAGAGAGGGTCATAATGCTGTTAATGATGCTATGGCAAGGAGGAGGGTACTGGGAACCAGGAGGAGCATAGTGGTGATGGAAGTGTTCAGATGCCATTGTAAGAGCTCTTTACCTACCCAAAGAAATTTTCCTGAGAATAACTATGATATCTGAGTACCATTAGTGCCCTCCAAAGCCATCTAGCAAAGAGAGCAAAACTTGTTCTTGCTCCTCTGCAGATGTTTTAAGTATTTCATGAATCCACAGTTGCACTCTGAAATATAATTTAACCTGCAACTAAATGTGCAGAAAGCTACAGGGTTCTTAGGAATGAAATAAAGAAACATTGTCATTTGTGCAGTATAATCTACCATAAACACACATAAGCTTTATTGTCTCAGAAAAATATATTGTGCTACCACAGTTTTTACTGACAAGCAGCAGGCATTATTTATATCCGGTGTTTTCTCTCACCAAGCATCAAAATGCCTGATCTTGAGGAAACTGCTGTGCACAAAATAATTAATCTTGCAGTACACTTTTTAACCAAACCTCAGTTAAGAAATTTCCTCCTTGAAATTACTGTAATTAGCACTGGGTTCTTCAGTGGGGCAGCAATATTTTGCTTGTTGCCTATGTAGCTGCTGTTCTGTATCTAAAATAGGCATCAGGCGTGCTGTGATGATCTCTTTACTTTAAGATGCCAGATTTTCAACTTGCCTCTGGAGCCAGCTATTATCCATCTCTGGGAGGATGTATTTCTAGAAGAGGATAATTAATTGTAAAATGTAATAGCTGTGAGAGGTACCCCAATGAGGATGGCCAAGTGTTGATATACTTATAAACATATCTGTCTCATTATATGGCTTTTTCATCTCTGCTGCAAAGGTAAGAACACTTTTCACCTGCTCTAATTGGAAAAATCAAGAGTTTTGCTCAGACCTCATTGTGTTTAGTTTTTCCTTTATAATTTTAGACAACGAAATGCAATTACAGTGCTTTTATTCTAAACATTTTCACAACAGTGTGTTGTGGCTTTGCAGCTTCTGAAGAAAAATGTGGTCCCTTTTTTTTTTTTTAATGTCGAATTTACTCAATCAGTTCAAATACTCAGCATGTCATACTGGCTGAGATTTTTGCCATCTAGCTCATTTATACTGGCCTGGCAAAGAATTTGGACTCTCAGCCTTTAAAGGCACAACCTACAGCCCTCCTCCACAGTGGCTTCAGATAAGTGCAGTGATAAACCATAGTGTTACAGCTCACAAGAGCATGATCTAAGAGACAGCCCTCTCATTTTATTTCAATCTTTTAAAGGTTAGTCAACACTTATTGTCCAATCTACCTTTAATAACAGTAGAAACCTTCTGAGGATCATTCTTTAATCTCAGGATGGGTACTCAGGAAAAGAATACAATACTTATTTCCAGCATTAATGAAGTTACAAGAATGAATACACATGTTGTCTACTCAGTTGAATAAACTAGTTCTAATTTTACATAGTAATTTTTCAGAATACTTTCACACTGTCCTTACTGTAGAAGAACTGCTGTGAGTTAAGTGGCATTTGCTGCTATTTGTACTGGTCTAAGTAGGCTGCAAAAAGTGCATAATTATTATAACTCTGGAACATGCTCTTTGGTTAGCCAAAGAAGAAAATTACAGAGTAATAGTAAACATTACAGACAGCACTGACTGAAGACCTCATCTGGACAACGACTTAATAAATAAAGCTCGATGACATGGCAATAGATCACTTTAAACAAATATCACTGAGTTTATTCATGCTATTTTTTTACTCATATGACGGAAAACTACTTTATATTCCACTACAGTTCACTGCTCAGTACAATTAAAATAATGGTATTTTTGAATCAGTAAGCTGGAGATTAAAATTTGGCAGGTCATTTTTAAATTGTGTTCCTAGCTCTCCATAATTTGTATTTCTCTGTGTTAGACTTCATGTCTTTGTTCCTTCTCTGGATAACTGGCTGTCCTTGAAAATGTATTTTTTTCCATTCCATGCAGATCAACCTTGTAAGCTGTTCTGTTGTAAATATACTTCTTCCTATATACCATCTCCCCTCTGTTGTCCCTCTGTACAAAACATACACTGAGCTTAGCACCAATGCTCTTATTTTTACTGAAGTCAAAGCAAGTAGAATTATTTTACTCTTATTTATCTGGGTACATAAACTTTGTTTAACATGGTAAATAAGATGCTGAAAATGTGTAAAAGATAACTATCAAAGGTGGGATTCATTTCTTACCTCTATAAAAAAATTGGAATACACAGTTCTAAATTGGAGTGAGACGAAAGCTTCTCTAGAAGTGTTCGTTTCTCTTCTGTACTATACTAGGTGTTTAGCTGACTAGCTCATATTTAGATGCCTACATGACAACTTGAAGTAAAGTATTGTGACACTCACCACTTGTTCTCACTTCTGTGCTTCTTCATCTTAGTTGTTCTTTCACTGAACAGTTTTTATTAAGAATGACAGAGAACATGCACTTAAAAATTCATTACATTTTTTCCCTCCTTTTTTTAGCTTAGACTTACATCCCTGCATTTCACTTGGTATCAAAAACATTTCCTGGAGAAACATTCAGCTAATGCCTCCAACAGATAATGTATAAAAATGTATAATACTGTTTGCATGACACTCTCTATTATTGGATATTCTTTTGGTAGTTTTGTATAGTTAATTTTTACAAAGACTGCCATCCAGCCATTTTAGATGCCAATTATTTTAATTTAGTAAAAAATTCAAGAGAATACGTGCCAAACACTTATCTGTTCTAAATCTTTCAGTCCTTCCTTCATCCACCATGGCGTGAATTTTATGTGGTAACATCTTAGTGTTTTCAAATATCCATTCCTTTTTTTCCTACTTCCTGACCAACACTCTTGTTTGCTATGACTATCTTTGGGGCAGTTTTGTTTTCTTTTGAAATCAAGCAATATTATGGAACAATCTGAGTATACAGCTTGATTGACCATTTCAGGAACAGGTACAATTAGGCTGTTAAAACACTACAGCAACCTGTTCGCTCCTTACCCCTCTTTTGAAAATTCTTGTAGTTGATACTTCGTGGTATGACAGGATATGCTCCTACAACACTGTTCCTCTCAGAGCAGATCTCAAAGGCTCCCTCCTCTCTCCAGCAGTTCCAATTTCAGTTTGGACTTGTTTTTTTTCACTCTCAAGATATCAATTATTTTTGCTGTATCACTAAACAGGTTTGAAAGGGTCAAACAGGAAGCCAGCTATTATAGGTGAAAAGCACATCATGCACCCAGTGGAAAAAGATGAATAGGGCATTATACAAACCCAACAGCAAAAGAGGTGCATTTCATAATGCCATCTGCTAGTTTCTCACATAAAGCCCTTAGTATGGTGATGGCTGATACAAAAGTGCTGAAATAGTCATTAAGTCTAGAATTTCTTTTCCACGGGTAATGTTATTATCCAACAAGTATTTCTAACTGTCTACCATTTGTATCATACACAGTAATAAGTTTACAACAGTTATTTGCTGCATTGTTAACTGTGGATGTGAAGAATAAATGTATATATATAATCACTGTTGTTCAAATACCTGAAAATTAAGAATGATATCTCAGAGGTGTTAAATTTTCTGTGGATGGTCTTTCCCGTTTATGAACCTTTTTTGTTTCTTGCATTTTCATTACAGATTTCAGGGAATATGCTAGCCAGTAGCAGACTTTTACACACTATTTTGTTTGCAGAAAATGTTTTAAAACAAAGAAGATGACTCCTAGTTGTGACTTCATACTTCTTGTCCCTAGAAGTCACAAAGCAATCAAGTACTTTATAAGATGATGGAAACATTTTAAGAAAAAAATGGGTAGAACACACATGTTAGAAACAAGGAAAATTAAGATGATTTACTTAACAAGTTGCTTAGACAAAGATCAATCTAAAAATTCACCTGGTGAATACCAAATAATATCAGACAGCATACAGGAGTTGTGCTGTAATTTTGGACAAGCAGATATATTATTTTCTTAGAGCACTGCACTGCGGAGAACAAATTTTCTAGCTGCAGCCCTCCACAGACTGGTTTGGGAGCTAAGGCATGAATTACAGTCATTGTAGAGAAATGACAGTATACTACTCCTGTGGTGAGATGACAAAGTCAAAACAAAAGATGGGTCTTAGCACACCTATTGAAATGACAGAATTTATTGAACTTTTTAAGCCTAAGGCTTTCTGGGCACATCTAAATTAGCCAGATCTGGCACAGTGATTTCACATTTGAGAATTCACTAAGTTATCATCCTCATTCCGAGTGACAAATAGAACTCAGGCAGCAAGTGTCACTGAGAGTTTTTGAAGAGAGAGGAGTGAAAATAGCGAGGATGTTTTGGCAGGTTACCATCCTGATCTAAAAGTCAAATAAGCACACTGACTAAACCTTTATTTTTGCAAAAATAATAATATACTGCAGTTAACTGGATGATTCTTTGTATGGCTCACCTGGCAAGAGTATAACTGAGTTGCAACAGTAATCCTCATACATGCAAGATCTTAAAGAAAACCTGGTTACTGGTTTTGGGCAAGGAAGACAACTACTAAGGAGATGGTAACCATTTTATTTTGCAATTCATAGTGTGCTTAGCACTTCAGTAGATATATTTAAATCTATAATTAGAGAAATTGATGCTTTATGCAGAAAAACATAGATTGGGGCTGAAAAAAAAAGCAGAATTATTTTGAAAAATAAATCCTCCATATTTACTAAAAGATACTCTAGCAAACTGAGTCTCTCAACTTGCATAAGGTATCTAATTATTTTTGAAGAACAATGCTTACTTCTTGAGGGCTATAGCAAGAAATTGCTGCTACATTAACCGAAGCACAATAATACTCATGAGAAGTCTTCTGACCTTGGCCCAGGTGTCCTCCCAATCTACTAGAATCCTTCTTTGCATAACCTTTCTTTCAGCTCTCCTCTTATGACCTACAGTCTGCTTCTTCTGGCCTTGCTGTAGCAAAAAGCCACATGACATTTCCTGACTCATTTCCAAACTCCATACATCATGGAACAATAAATCCCAGTCAGCAAAACACTTAGATGCTGGAATATCCTCAGCCTATTGACAAGGACGGACTTCACTGGTAACAGTTCACTGTCCCAAGGTGAGTACATTTAGTTTATATAAGCAGATCTAGGGTAACATGCGCTGTCTAAGCAAGGTATTTCCTGAAATGTTAGTTCAGATTTTACACCACAATTCTGATCTCATCAGATTTTTAGCTTGTAGACATATTCATAAGGAAATGTATCACTCTTCCCCAGCTGGCTACTACTGATGTTGCATTATGTGGGCAGTTACTGCTGAATTACATTCTGAAGTGCTCGAATTCATATTAAGGCATGTGTAGAACATGTAATTATGGTAAAGCTTTGCAGACCTGTGTGACGCAATGCTTAAAAGCATTATTTTGTAAACAAAGGAAAGTTTTTTCCACATTTCATAATCTGGAAAAAACTCATTCACTTTAGTGCGCGTACCTGTAGATATACGGGTATTCTATATACAGTACAGACATGGAGACAACTTAGCTGGCATCTGATCCAAGTCCTAGAGGATCAGAACGAAATGTTTCTTTTCTTTAAAACAGATTTTTAATAAGACTTCTATTTCATCCAGAGCAGTAGCCTCAGTCTAGCTCCCTTGGACATTAACATTATTTCAGCTAGGGACATAAACTAGTTCTGTTTTACAAATTATGCTTAAATAGATTAATCTCTTTCATCCTGTGTCCCACTTTATGTAATTATTTATTCAACAAAATAGCTCATTCTCTTTATAGCCTTCCTTATACTTTTCTTTGCCTTTCCTAAACTTTACATTGCCTCCTGGATGAAGAGCACTACCTGGAGGTATGGGAAGAAACAAAATGGATCTTAAATTTATTCCTCATGCTCATATAGGTATTCAGGGACAAGTCCTACAGAAAGTAAGAAAACCAGTTTTATGAACATTGTTAACAGCATGTTCTATATTTTTTCTAACTTAAAGAGCAGAGCAGCTGACACATAGATATTCTTTAAATTGAATTTTAAAAATTTACATTAAGTGTTCCCTGGACAAAAAGCTCTGAAAAATTTACATTCACAAATCATTCACAGAGAAAGATATCAAGTTTGGAGCTTTTCTTTTGTTGTTGGATAGTCCAAGAAAAAGTCACATCTCTCCTACACAAGTAGATCATGTTTTCAGCTAGGGTAGCTAGGTTTTGACTCAATCCATCAGGCAGTGACTATCTTTTAGTTCTTTCCCACTGAATAATGAAAATCACTGCCTAGCTTACAATTACTTTTTATCCAGCAAGAGAAATGTCTTTCCTTCAAACAGCCCTGCAGGATAAGAAAAAGCATCCTCTGTCCTGTAATCCAGTACAAAGTTTCTGTGAGAGCTGCAGCTGCCTCTGTACCACTCTGTGATGGGCTAAGAATGATTCTTTCTGAAACAAAATTTGTTATGGAAGCCCTGAAAAATATTGCTTTCAGCCTTCCATTCTTGGGTCATAGCCACAAGAGGGTTTGCAAAGTGAGTGCAGCAACATGAGAAACACATTTTAAATAAGAAAATACATATGCGGATGGTAATCACAGTATCACATTACATAACAGGACGAATTATGGATTGAAAACAAAATGCAGTAGTTTGAATTCCAAGCCAGATTTACTCATCTTTTTTCTCCTTTTTTTCTCTTATTTTAGGGAAAGATGTGCCATAATATGGTTAAAGAAAGCAAAACTACTAAGTATAAGAAGCATAATAACAACAGTAACAATAAATTTTATTTACTTCTTTACGTATTTTCTTTTGGGGATAATATGATAAGAAAAAGAAGTGATAAATTGCAGAATTTTTTTCAGTTAAGATAGGAAATATTTTATTAGGGTCAGATGTAATAAATGTAGTTTTGAAATTCCACTGTTAATATAACTAAACATTTTTCAATAGATCTGTATCTTAATTTATATAATTATGAAAGTTAAATGTATTTGCCCTTGCTTTTTCAGCAAGATCCCTGGCAGGTCTTTGTAGAAGAAAAATGTAGAAGGCTTTAACTTTTTGTCTGTAGTGGAAAGCACACATTTTCCCCTCATTTAGTACAGGTGAGGGATCACACAACTGCTGTCCTGTGTATCTCTCAGGGGAAGAAGAGGACAAACCAAAGTCATGTGAATCAGTTTGCTAAGGTTCAGGCAGCCTCATTCAGCAGATAAGTTACTTCTGCGCTAGTAATGCTAAAGTATGTAAAGCTATATAAAGAAACTTCAAAAGCCGTTCCTCAATCTTCTGGCACAAGATGGTTTACTCAAATAAAATAACAGAGTTCTGGGGCCCAAGAAAGCTAAATAACGATACCTGGTACTTAAAGGAAGAAAAGATGCCATATTCTGTAATGTAAAGAATAAAATTCTTTTTTTCTTCAAACCAGTGGGAAGATGCATGTTGATTTCAAAGGTGTTAGGTTTTCAAGTACGGGTAAAAAGTAAATGTCCTGTAATATCTGTTTCTACACCTTATAAAGCATATATTACTTGATATTCATTCTGTCATGGGAAATAGAAAGTGTATTCAGGTCTTTTCACCAGTATATCAGTCACTGAATGAGTAGAAGTCTAAAAATCTGTTGCTAGCAGATGTGAAAGTATTATAATAGCATAACGAGATAAATTGATGCTTCTTTGTGACATATAATGGTTCCTTCTCATCCTTGAGTATTTTCAAGAGTATATGAATGTAAAAAGTAACATTCTGTATACAGCTTTACATGGAGATGTTTAACAAAGAAAAATAGGCTTTTATAGACACACTGCTTTCCCTCAAGATTTGTAGAGATGCAAAAACACGTTTAATGTGCCATCCAGAAATGACCGCATCATTTTCCAAGTTCATTCTTCCTTCCATAATTCCTTTTTTCTTCCATTTATACTATAAAACACAGTAATGTAGTTTCTACTGTTTTGTTTGAACATCTGTATAAAAAACTAAGTGTAGAACAGACAATGCATCTGCATCCAGGGGCTAGAACAGAGTTGTACTCTCAAGTCTTTTATAGAGAATGAGGACTTTGCAAACCTCCACTTCTTTTAATCTTTGTAGTCTGTTAAATTCAGTGTAGGATACTATCCTATTTACTTTCAGAGCTGTAGTCTGCTAATTAATGTTAAAGAGATGATATACTTGTAGTTCCCACCTTTTGAGAAGACTCAATACCATGAATCCAATTTAGATAGGAGATGCCACAAGTAATTTTGGCTCAGCTTTCCTGAGGAGTTCACTAAGATATATATTGCAAAACATAGCTGCTCTCAGTTTATAAGATGTTGTGAAATTCTTTCTGGTCAATCTTTTGTTGTTATTAGGATAAAGACACAAAAATAGTCTAGAGAAATGTCATTATTTAATCACCACCTCTTGCACACATAATCAACAGCCTATGCTAAGATGCCTGTGTGCTCCTTCACATGCAACTCTAGAAATACAGCAGAAAAAAGTGTTATTCCTGGGGCAGAAGCCTTACTCTGTATTTGTCCAGACCCAGAGGTAAGCATGCTCCCCACACAAAGAGCAGCAGAGATAAAGGTTCCTCTGTATCCCTCAGAGAGAGGCTTGGAAACAAAGGGCTAGTACACTGGTACCAGTTGTCAAGGCGGTGCTCTTCTTCTACAGCACGCCTTGCTTACAGGGTCCCACACTTATGGGACACAGCGTACACCCAGGTCCTAGCTTTTCTACACCTTGTAGGACAGGAATCCACCAGAAAAGCTGTTGCTTTGTACAGAATTAGCCCAGGATAAGTTATTTCATTCACACCGCTACGTATATGCAGAAATAGCCCAGGACAGCCAGGCAGTGTGTGTTATAGATGGGACAGATGTTAAGGAAGGTTATGTGGGACCCACTTGCTCTAGGGCCAATCACACTGCTTGGAACAATTCAAAACCTCACAGATCTCTATCTGCCATTGTATTAAAGAAAATAAGTCTAAAGGAGGTCTCACTAAGTTATTCAGTCCCTCATTCAGACCCAGGCCAGGATCCAAACTGTACCTAAGTGCTCTATTTTGCTCTAGGCATGCTGTGCAGCACAGCTGCTTCAGTATCATTTTATTCTTTCTCTCTCCTTTTACTTATGGTCGACCCATGCACAAGGTCTCATTGTGGTTGAATTGCAGAGAGCAGGCTGCCCAGTAGCAACCTGTGCAGTCTGCTTTAATCTGCGCATATCATCATCTTCACACTTTATTCAAATAACCAGCAAAGAAGAAGATGAAAGAGAATACAGGCTGCAATGGTTCACATAGATTATGTAACATCTGCTCTATAATCAGTGGAATATAATTTGTCTCATCAATGACATTACTCACACTTATGTAGAAAAATAGATTGCATGAAAAATGAGATTCAACCTTGGCAACAGATCCTCACTTCTATTTACAACAGAGCAGAAACTGGAAATGGAAGAGGTGTAGCTGTCTACAGCATAAAGGCATTTCTGAAGACATGAGAGTGTGTTGCATTCCTGAGCACAACCTGAATTCCCCTGGCACAGTGAGACCTGCTGGAGAAGGCTGTGGAGAGAGAGACAGAGAAATATTTTCATGACATAACGCACAGACCATCATGAACTAAGGAGAAAGAAACTTTCCTGTAATGAAAAATAAATGATGTTATATATTATATTTTAAATATTGTGGTAGTTTTTGACCTGATAATCAAAGTTACACGAGGAGGTATTTGCTTAACAAAGTGTTCTTTTCCACAATGTTCCCCCATGCCAAGTGCCAAAAGGCAGGCAGCAATGTGGCAGGTGGGGTCATATATTTGTTTTATGTTTAACTTGGGGGTAGAGGAAATGAAAACTCTCTTTAAATTCTTGAAATATTTATGTCTTAAGAAAATCACCCTGAAGGAAGTCTTTTTATGTGCAATATAAAAATAATAACTTTGCATAGAACTCTGCCATGACCTGTAAAAACACACAATAGGATTTTGCTATCAGTATTATAGAGCTTTATAAAATATTATCCTGCTCTGTTTGACATGGAAGTTTTGTTTATACGTTTTAGGAAGTTCAAAACCTTCCTTAGACCCATCTGTAAGGCATTAAATGCCTTACATTGGAAGGAAAACATAATCAGGTAGGGAACCTATTCAAAGAACAACATGGTGATGAATATCTGATTTAAAAGAAATTAACAATAAGTGCTAATATATTCTTTTAAAGCCACTTATGCTATATTACATTGCGGAATATTGCTACACTCCAAACAGGGCAATCAATCTTTCTAAACAATTTTTTATACTGGGCAATATTTCCCTAGAAACCCTCAAAACTGAAATGTGCTTCTGTTTTTGATCAATCTGGTTGTGGGCCTGTCCAGTTCTTCCTGTTACAGTAGAGGCAATTTGGCAGAAATACCTAGAGTTCACCATGTTTACTGTAGCTTAACTACTTTTTTTAGTTTTCCATTCAGTTGCTGCTAGACTTTTCTGCATATATTTTAGCACGTAAATTTATACTCCAAGAGAAGCAGCTTTTGCTTCAATGTTAACTGTAAGGAATTTGATAAAATATCCTCAAAGAGATATTTACATATTTTAAGAGATATTTATATCTTTTTTACTTATTTAATATGTAAATGAGTAAAAGAATTATTTTATTAGGATATTTTGAGTAATTAATCACAACTTGTATGAATTAGCAAAAGGATTTTCTATTAATTCCAATAGCTTTTGCGTCAGGACATCTCTCAGTAAGTTCAAATTTCAGAACTCTTATTAATTCTGCACTTACTGCTGGCTTTGCAAAAAGCTACATCTTTCCGGACACCATATAATGGCTTAAATTCAACTAAATTCTTAAGCAAAATCTCTCACTTTCTCTTATACAGAAGCATAAAGGTTTGAAATTTCTACATAAACTTTTGATTTAGTTTTGCATCTTAGCAAAATCTTGTGGCAAGAAGTCTTGCACATAAAAAAAAGTTCACAAAGAATAATTTTAAAATGTTTCCTTGATTAATTCTAAGTGTATGTAAATAAGACGTTCTTTCTTTTTGCCCATGAAACAAGATTTTGAGCACAGCAATACATAGCTCCTACACAGTGCTGGATATTCCCTCTACTCTGCTAGAAATGAGTAAATGAGAAAAAAAACCCAAACCCAAAATGTAATTTCTGACAAATTTTGACCTGCATTTTAGTTTGTATATATCTCATCTTCTATTTTGGAAACAAACATTGTGAGGACATCATTTCATAGTTCACATGAGCAGTCTTCTCTCAGACTGGTCTGTGACAACCACAGTGGAAAAAACGTGATTCAGAATGAGAGTGAATATTTTAGATTACAGCAATACTATATTTTCAGTAATACTTTCTGTCACTATACCTGTTCATCCTACTGCTTGATTTCTTCAACACCTGTGGCCTGAGAGCATTCAAGGGAGTATCTGTAATGGACTGACAGGCATTTTCATCTTACAGTGGATACCACTGAAGTGTGAGCACATCATTTGCATTACTATAATTACCAAGCTGCAGTTCTCCATGATGAAAGAGATGAATTATCAAGTATTTACTAAAAAATTTAAGTGTGCTTATAATGAAAGGTGTGTTGCTGGCAAGGCTGACTTCCACCTGGCTGGCAAAGAGACCTTGCAAATGGTGTGCCATGGAAACCAGCAGGTGGGCACCCTGTGGAGCACTGAGTAAGGGAACTTAGATGTCCCTGCAGCTCCAGTTCTAGATGTGAATTGAAAATTTCAGCTTGACATCCCATGAAATCCTTACCCTGGTAAAGATTTTGGAGGCACAGATGCATTTTCCTGGTGAATCAGGGCACACATTTCCTGGAAATAATGGCGTTTTTAGTGGTACATGGACCTATTTTGCTTTTTAACAAAGGAGTTCAAAAGCCTGATGATCAAGCTGAGCAAATCTCCATCACTGATAGCCCTGTCTTTGTCTTAATCTGGAAAAAACCTGCATATTTCTGGGGTGAATTAGAACCAGCTAATATCCTATAAACTTCTTGGATGCTAATTATCAAAGTTTTGCTAAACCTTTCAGCATATATTTGTAGCATTTGTAACTTCTGTCTTACTTCAGATTCCAAAGAGAGACACTTGATTTTGTTGATGATAGCAGCTTTAATTACTGTTCTCCGTTGGTGTAGGTAATGCTGAAGAAACCTATATTTAGAACAAAAAAGAAAGAAATGCAATGTGAGCTGCTCTGTAGTTGTGCATGTTTATCTCATCTTCAGACAAAGCAAATGAAAGGGCAGAGTTCTGTCCTTTTATTATATATTCCTCCTTATCATAAATATGTCTTATTTCTTTCATTTTTAAAATTATCTTATTGAACTTTGAGAATCTTGCGATTAGGTAACATATCCTCTAATAACACATAGTATGGAAGGTATAACAATAATTTGCAATGAAGGCATTTTCTCCCTTGAAAAGAAAGAAGTAAGTGCACAAAGACTAGGTCAGGAATACTGACATAAGTGAGGACAAGTTTCATAGTAGCATAACTGATTTAGTTCCCTGGCCTCAAGGATTCTGCTGACGAAGAAGATGCAGAAAACTCCAACTTTAATAGATACTCATGGATAAGAGTTCAGCCTAAAGATAAGTAGGACATAGTTATCTAAATATTAATGTTTCAGAAGTTTCATTAATTTAATGAAGAAGAATTGATCCTTAAACCACAAAAATATTTTTAATAATGTAGAAGTACTAATAATTAGCATAGGTCAATAAGATACACGGATGATTGTCCTTGACAAGAAAGGTAACTGATTTTATTTGACTAAGTGCCTGGATGTCATGATAGGAAGTTTAACTACATTAAGACTGAATAATGAGGCTGTTTTAACATGTACAGCTTACACTTTATAGACTGATAGCAGTGAAGTCTAAATGTATGTCTTTGTACTAGGCTAGTACTGCTACAATCACATTGCAACTGTAAATGGTACTTTGATCTAAATGCAAATGTAGCTATAATGAATGAATAAAACATAGAACCCTTACTTATTGTGAGGATCACATCTATAATAGATAATTCAGTAACAGGTGTGTAAATCAGATGTCTTGAAAATATAAGTGGTGCTAAAGAAAAATGTTTAGAAGCCATTCCTACATTTTGATATCTACTTTTAAACTTGTTTTTATCATGTCAAAACTTTGAACATGAAAGGACTATAAACAAGTTCTGTAATCTCCAGTTCTGATTTTTAGCAATGAAAAAAATGAAACTCCCACTGGGGACAAGAAGTCCCTAGCGTAGTATAAAAATGCTTTGTAGTAAGTTTTATGTCTGTGTTCAACCGGAATCAACTACGAAACCTGAAAAGGGAATTCAAAACTAGAGATATCCATGATGGCCTAAAATCACAGACAGGAGACTGTTTCTAGGAAGAGATAACAACTTCAGTTAGACAGATTGGAATAGCTGGAAAATTTAATAACCTTACAGACATATATATTGCCCAGAGGCATGCCTAACAACCAATTTAATTTTTACCAAGCAGTTGCAGCACCTTAATTCATTATGGAGTTTAGAATTGCAAACTTAATTTTCCTTGCTAGGACTTGGCCTAGTTGATGATTAACAAATACGGTACAGATATTATGTTACACTAGGTAGGAAATTTGCATTTGTTCCAGTATATCTGTTCATGAAAATATGCAGTAGAAACAATACTTAATAGAAATTATAGATTCATTGGAGTGATATATGAAGGAATTTTGGATAGATATTCAACACTAAGTCATATTGTCATCAAAAAAATTTAGAAGATAATCAAACAGAAAATAAGAGAAAAAAAAGATTTTTTTTTCCAAAATTGTGTGACTGTCACTGAATATGCATAGGACTTATATTTCTAATTCCCATTTGTGCTTTTGTGCATGTCTGCTATACACTGTTCTTTTCTTTTCAGGCAACATGTTCAAAATGAGTCTTGATTAATATGTATCTACCTAAACTAGTCTACAAACTCAGATCATCACAAGAATTAATATGAAGAAGAAATCGTGAAACACACAGTGTTACACATTGTTGCATTAATCACGTTAACACTATTAAAACATTTTTATCACCATTATCAGATTCTCATTCAGAAGGTGGTGTGGCATTCTTTCCACCTCGCTTTGTGCACCAAAAAGTGAGGTGTGTTGAAGCAGTCTAGTGTGACTAATTGAAAAACTTAAAACTTCATTACAGAAAATAAGACAAATTCTGGATAAATTACTTCTGGAGGTATATTTTCTCTCAACAGGATTTAGAAAGACCATGGGCTAAGTTGAGAAATCTCATATTTACAGTGATGAAGTTAGATAAGAGGATTCCCAAGCTGAGAAGCAAAGGGTTGCATTCTGTCTTTCAATAGCTTATATTAATATCATATAAAATAGTTTTCATTAAAATAGTAAGATTTACCTGGTCTGTCCCATGAAAAAAATCATTCCCATCATTAGATAGAAGGTAAATTCAGCCCAGGAAACAATGCTGGTGAGACCTTCCAAAGAAGATCTCATTACTTTCCTTAGTTCTCTTAAAGCGGAACTAAGATGTCAAATAAATCAAGACAAATGTTGAAGGAAGATTTACAGCAAGAAAAACACTTTATGGTTATAGAGCCTGCCTGCAGATAAACAATATAATTGCATCCTTTGGAAATTCAATAGACATTCTTATTCATTGCTGTTAGAATTTGCTTCTAATGGGGAAAAAATGTGTATATACTTATTTATTAATGAAAACCAAATTAAGCTGGATAACACTGCAGGGGTTTTTTTACTTGTTTTGTAAAGTATGAAATAATGGACATCATGCATTTGTATAACTTGTTTAATTACTTCTGTATTTGCTTGATTTTACTGATTTTACACACAAAATATTGCCACACTGGAAGGATGGGATGTAATCCAGAGGGACCTGGACACCTGGAGAAGTGG
This sequence comes from Phaenicophaeus curvirostris, assembly GCF_032191515.1. Classification (NCBI taxonomy): domain Eukaryota; kingdom Metazoa; phylum Chordata; class Aves; order Cuculiformes; family Cuculidae; genus Phaenicophaeus; species Phaenicophaeus curvirostris. The sequence goes on along the minus strand of NC_091394.1, from coordinate 46,715,312 downwards.
GCCTGTGCGAACTTTATGAGTTGCAACAAGACAAGTGCAAGGTCATACACCTGGGTCGGGGCAATCCCAGATTTCAGTACAGGATGGGGGATGATGTGATGGAGAGCAGCCCTGCAGAGAAGGACTTAGGGGTGCTGGTGGATGAGAAGCTTGACATGAGCTGGCAATGTGTGCTCACAGCCCAAAATGCCAATCATATCCTGGGCTGCATCAAAAGAAGCGTAGCCAGAAGGTCGAGGGAGGTGATTCTGCCCCTCTATTCCTCTCTTGTGAGACCTCATATGGAGTATTGTGCCCAGTTCTGGAATCCTCAACATAGGAAGGATATAGAACTGTTGGAACAGGTCTAGAGGAGGGCTACAAAAATGATCCGAGGGCTGGAGCACCTCCCATATGAGGACATGCTGAGAGAGCTGGGCTTGTTCAGCCTGAAGAAGAGAAGGCTCCAGGGAGACCTTATAGTGATCTTCCAGTACCTGAAGGAGGCCAACAAGAAAGCTGAGGAGGAACTGTTTACAAAGGCCTGTAGTGACAGGACTAGTGGAAATGGGCATGAAATGGAGAGGGACAGATTTAGGCTTCATATAAGCAAGAATTTCTTCACTATGAGAGTGGTGAGGCACTGGCACAGGTTGCCCAGGGAAGTTGTGGCTGCCCCATCCCTGGAGGTGTTCAAGGCCAGGTTGGATGGGGCCTTGGGCAACCCGATCGAGTGGGATGTCCCTGCCCATGGCAGGGTTGTTGGAACTAGATGGTCTTAAAGGTCTCTTCCAACCCTAACTATTCTATGATTCTGTGATTTTATCATTCTAAAATTGTTTTTTTCCTACAATCCTACTAAGATGAATTCTTACAACAAATCAAGTTTTATGTTTAAATTTCAGTGTTCAGAAACACTAAATTAAGACTGACTACACAGTTGTAATTCAAGACCCTTGCCCTTGCACACTTTGACAGCCTTTACCTATTAACTCATTTTATCTTATTCCCAAAGGTCCTTTGCCTCATCGAAGGAACTGAATGGATAGTAATTCCAATTAGCAAGCAGGAACCTAATTTTTGTTTGATTTTATTGGCAGTGGTTTTGTTATTATTGTTCAGGGTGTGTATCCCATGTGAATGATTAGAAAGTTTGGCTGAAGAAGACTACTAGTCAGGCTCAAAACTACCATAAGAGATTCAGTGTTTAGTTCACAAATTGCTTGCCTCACCAGTTTTCATTTCCTAGTTCTATTATACATAGATTTTAAGGATGAAATAATTTTTTAGAATACATCCAGTTAAGAATAAGAGACAACATGACTATCTTACAATTTCATCTCAGGTCTCTTCATAAATTCTTTCCCTTTCTTTTACCTTTTGTTACTGAACAGAAATATCTTAGCAAATTCCTTGTGAACGGGGTAGCTCTTGAAAATACCGTAACTATCTGTTAAAGTTCAGGAGGTAATAAATATATTAATAATGCTACTTGGTGTTTGTATTGCCAAAGGCAATGCACAGCTTCTGAGAACAAATATAATGCAATGGCATTTGATTTTAGGCCAAGAAAAACACAATAAGGACTTAAAAGCTGTAGTAACTGCCCACTCTTTCCTTTATTTTTTTTGGTGGCAGTGGTCAGAATCTCCCCAAAATTAGTCACACTTAAACATACGACCTTTCTGTGTCCATATACAGAATTCCCTTGGAATGATGCTTATGGATCCAAAAAAACATGCAAAATACTGTTGTTAGTCCAAAAAAGAAAATATAAGAGAGATCCCAGTCCAAAGATACTATTTTTGATTTTTGGGTGCATTTGAATTTCTTCATCTTAAATCATTATATTCAATAGCTCCCTCCTTTTTGGAACTGGGAAGCAAAAGCTGAACAAATTCAATATAATAACAGAAGATTAATCTCATGCTGCCTAAATAAGCTTTATCAATCCAGCCTTTTTCTGTAAGTGAACAACTCAAAACATATGCCTGTAGCACATAACTGCCAGCCCTGGGCCATGTGCCACAAATGCATGTCTTGATTCTTGCTTTGCTTTCAATAGTTAATGATGGCTCACAACTTGTCATACTGAAATGAAACGATTTGTTTCTTTTTCTTCTTCTGCTTCCTCTTTTTGCTTATTCAGGATATGCTATAAATATTTAGGACTCCCAAAGGGCTTTGTGGCAAACAAGAAACAAATTTACAAGACTCAGGGCTGCAGAAGATACAGCAGTTTCACTTATAACGCTACAAAAAAATATGTAACTGCTGCATGGTCATACCTTCAAGCCTCTAAGTATAAAGATAGAAAATAGAAAATAACTAGTTTATCACACTTTTAGGATACTGTTCTTCCTGTAGAGTGAACAGGTAGGATTAGCAACTAGGAAAAAAAGAGAGAATTTATCATCTTGCAAATCCTTGCAAAAATCTGGCATACACTCCTTTGTCTTTAGACATTAACGTGTTCAACACAAAACACAGTTTTGACTTTCACACCTCTTATCCAGTCTCCCAGCAGCACAGCTACTGTCCCTCAGCTAAAGCAACACCAGACTAGCATGGAAGGGTGACAGTGGAGCTTGCCTAGATCTGGTCATGGTCAGCACCAAGTAATGAGCTCATGAAATGAAAGTTTTGCCAAATGCTACTCTGATTAATCCAACAAAACTAAGTAATTTTGCTGGAGTCCTTTAAAAATGACCAAGGAAAAAGTGGTTAACAGCCAGTAGAAAGTGGAGAGACGTTATGAAGAGAAAGATAAAGCGTCATTACAGGTCTGTCAGAACAGATAGCTTTCCAAAGCTATCAACTATAAACTGATGTCAGCAATTGTAGTGATGTGTGCAGAAGATGGATGTGGAACTGACTAGCATTGCAGACTGAGGACTAATGTAGGAAGTGCCACGTGAAAGTATTTAAGAGGTAAAGGTCACTTCCAATTTTGCACAAAACATTATGTAACACAGCAAACATGATAAAAACAATCATATAATTTACAGATTATTACAGATAATTTAAGCACAGCGACTAATACAAATGAATCCTTCCTCTCCCACCCTATGACTGCCTCTCTCTGATGACATGATATAATCGAAGCAGAGATTTGTTTGAACCAAGTACAGAGTATGTTCAATTTACTGGGAAGTGTGAAGTGACAGCCAAATACTAGTCCTGCGTGGGTTTATAAAAACTGATATAAAGAAAAGTTTTTCTTTAATAAAAATAATATTATTTTATTGATTCTTTTGCCTTGAGACCTTAGGTTTCTGGTAGACTTGGCTCCATATTAGGCAGTCAGATCATTTAAGACAGATTGCTACCAAAGAAGGTACTAATGTGCACTTTGAGGCAGAGTTCCCAAAGGTGTTGCTGTGGAGGAGTTCAGAAAGCATTTGTATTGGTTTGGATGCCACACTGTCAAATTGCTCTGAGGACCTCTACTTAAACGAAGGTCCGGCTGAGAAAAATGTTTGTAGACTTAATAATTAAAGTAGAAACACTATGTTCTATTTGCAGTGTGCTGGGCGACAACTCTTTGTATTTTTTTGCTTGGGTTTTATGATGCAGAAATACATGGTCACTAACTCCTGGATGCATCTTTTTCTTTCCAGTGCTTCCCATTACTTGTACAACTGAGTATATGCCTACATTAGCCCCACAGAAATAAAGCAGTAGCATCTCCTGATAAGGATTGTCTTGAGGGCACATTCACTGTTGCTGAGGCATTGTCATCCATGTTATATGTACCTCAGGGGTTTTACTCCATGTTGACTCTAGTCTAGCTGTAAAGGCAGTTAGTGGTAGAAACCTAAATAAATACTATCATATGAACAGTCTGCAATATTCTTCAGTTGTATAAAGCAGAATCTATTATTACTGGACAGAAGAATAACACTTTCAGTTCCCAGTCTCTCTATATCTTTTTAAAAAATGATAGAAATAACAGAAGGTTTTAAGATCATAAACACATCATCTGATACCTTCACTGCAAGGCAAACAGTATTTTCTTTGACACCCACAGAAAGTAATATGTTAAAGTAGCATATTATGAGTTTGTGTGGGAGGCAGAATAGCATTGCTGTAAACCTAAGACAGGGTTCTCGCCACAGGCTGGTCCTCCTCAGACGTATTCCTTTGAGTCTTCACTGTTTTCACACAAATAATCACTGTCAGGAAACTCAGTCTTTCGAACTCCTTGCAAAGAAACCTAGAATTATCTGGCAACTCTTTGCTCCTTGATGAATCAAGGTGTTGCAGGCACTGGAAGTGCTCTCCAAGAACAGGGTGGAAGTAAGCACAAGAGGAAACACCAGTCTCACTGGCCAGTGATAGTTGCAGGGAAGCATGTTTTCAGATTAAAATTCACTTTTTTTCTTTAGTCTATGATTGAGATGGAAATGGAAATGCCTCAGCTAGGCTAATTTAAGAGGAAATCTTTTTCTTGCAGTTGTATAATGCTTGTAACCTTTTTTCCCCAGGATGCTAGGAACCCCTTTCAGACAAACAAAAAGAAAGGTGAAAAAGTAATGAGTGCTGGCACTCCAAAGACAAGGACAATGCTTATTTGATTGAGTAGAGCATTTCTATAATTTATATCAAGTTTTTCTATTTACTTCAATGCATGTGCAGAAAGCAATGCCTGTCCTACCTCTAAGTATAACACTTTTTGGTTTGGTATCTGAGGGACAATCCCTACAGGTTATGTAACTGTAACAGTATGATCATTTAGTTCAAAATCCTCTGAAGACAAAAATGTTAGAGCAGTCTGTTCAGAAGGGTCACACAAGTAACCCGAGTAGAAAGTTTGAATTTTATGTAAGCAAAAAGGAATAATGTATTGTAAAATAGCAACTGAACTTTTGCCCCCAGTGCATCATAACAGAAAATAAATATGGGAAATGGATGGAAAACCTAGACTTCATATTTAAGGGAAAGAAATGAGCTTTGAAGATGGCATACAGACTAGCTGTGAGATGCAATTATTTAAGTAATACCCTTGAGTCTGAAAGGTTGCTGTTAATAACTCATAAGGGCCTTTATATACCCAGTGAGTTACTCTTTGGAAAGATGACTGAAAACAAACTTGGGTCTATTATTTGTAGATGACCACAGAAAAGAAGTTTGAAAACAAAGATGGCTATGCTATGCTCTGTTTCATAGGCAAGTGCAACTAGAAAATGAAGTCAGGCTAAATTCACAGAAGAAGGTGTCCTATATGGAAATACATTAATTTAATACAGTGATAAGAAATGTTGAGGTGAGGATTTGCATGGTCATTGCAAGGACTCTGTTTTCAACTTCATCTCTATCCAAGGCTGCCCTGGAGCAGAGGAGAGCATCCAGGTGTGGAAAGCCTGTCTGCAACCTACCTGTCTTTCCCCATCTCTGTTAAAAGACTTGCAGAGCACAGCCTGATAACTGTAGAGAGTGAGTTGCAAACACAGAACAAAGGAAGATCTTAAAACACTATAGGAAAACTAAGATGAAGTAGAGAGGTTTTAGCATTTTTTTTGACTGAATACAATGTGATGAAATGATATGATAAAGTAATTCAATTATAACCTACTGTAAGACACTGAAGTTAATAATGCATAAAATAACAGGAACTTAGGCAAAAGTTATTTTAATTTATGATAGAGATGGCAAATTTCATAAAACCATAGAATCATAGAATAACCAGGTTGGAAGAGACCCACCGGATCATCGAGTCCAACCATTCCTATCAAACACTAAACCATGCCCCTCAGCACCTCGTCCACCCATCCCTTAAACCCCTCCAGGGAAGGTGAATACACCACCTCCCTGGGCAGCCTGTTCCAGTGCCCAATGACACTTTCTGTGAAGAATTTTTTCCTAATGTCCAGCCTAAACCTCCCCTGGCAGAGCTTGAGGCCATTTCCTCTTGTCCTGTCCCCCGTCACTTGGCAGAAGAGGCCAGCACCCTCCTCCCCACAACCTCCTTTCAGGTAGTTATAGAGAGCAATGAGGTCTCCTCTCAGCCTCCTCTTCTCCAGACTAAACAACCCCAGCTCTCTCAGCCGCTCCTCATAAGACCTGTTCTCCAGCCCCCTCACCAGCTTTGTTGCTCTTCTCTGGACTCGCTCCAGAGCCTCAACATCCTTCTTGTGGTGAGGGGCCCAGAACTGAACACAGTATTCGAGGAGTGGTCTCACCAGTGCCGAGTACAGAGGGAGAATAACCTCCCTGGACCTGCTGGTCACACCGTTTCTGATACAAGCCAAGATGCCATTGGCCTTCTTGGCCACCTGAGCACACTGCTGGCTCATGTTCAGTCACTGTCAACCAACACCCCCAGGTCCCTCTCCTCCAGGCAGCTTTCTAGATAGACTTCTAGTCTGTAGCACTGCACAGGGTTGTTGTGCCCCAAGTGCAGGACCCGGCATTTGGCCTTGTTAAACCTCATCCCATTGGTCTCAGCCCAGTGGTCCAGTCTGTTCAGATCCCTTTGCAGAGCCTCCCTACCCTCCAGCAGATCAACACTTCCACCCAGCTTGGTGTTGTCCACAAACTTGCTAAGGGTGCACTCGATGCCTTCATCCAGGTCATTGATAAAGACATTGAACAGGGCTGGACCCAGCACTGAGCCCTGGGGAACCCCACTTGTCACTGGCCTCCAGCTGGATTTCACACCATTTCCCACCACACTCTGGGCCCGGCCATCCAACCAGTTTTCCACCCAGGAGCGTGTGCACCTCTCCAGGCCAGAGGCTGACAGTTTCTGAAGCAGAATGCTGTGAGAAACTGTGTCAATGGCTTTACTGAAGTCCAGGAAGACCACATCCACAGCCTTTCCCTCATCCAGCAGCCGAGTCACTTTGTCATAGAAGGTGATCAGGTTAGTTTGGCAAGACCTGCCTTTTGTGAACCCGTGTTGACTGGGCCTGATCACTCGGTTCTCTTGCATGTGCTTCATGATAGCACTCAAGGTCACCTGCTCCATGACTTTCCCTGGCACGGAGGTCAGACTCACAGGCCTGTAGTTCCCTGGGTCCTCCCTGTGACCCTTCTTGTAGATGGGCACAACATCAGGCAGCCTCCAGTCCAGTGGAACTTCCCCAGTCTTCCAGGACTGTTGGAAGATGATGGAAAGGGGTTTGGCTAGCACATCTGCCAGCTCCTTCAATACCCTTGGATGAAGCCCATCCGGCCCCATAGACTTCTGGCTGTCTAGTCGGGCTAGCAAGGCTCTGACCACCTTCTCTTGGATCACGGGAGCCTCATTATGCTCCTCTAACTCCTGGGTTTGTACACAGACAGAACGACCCTCCTTACAACTAAAGACTGAGGCAAAGAAGGCATTAAGTACCTCAGCCTTTTCCTCATCCCCTGTCACTGTTGTTCCTTCTGCGTCCAATAGGGACTGTATGGTCTCCCTAGTCCACCTTTTATTATTTATATATTTGTAGAAAGATTTTTTGTTATCTTTCACAGACTTGGCCAATCTGATTTCTAGCTGAGCCTTAGCCCTTCTGATTTTTTCCCTGCACAATCTCACTTCCCTCCTGTAGTCCACCCAAGAGGCCTGTCCCCTCTTCCAGAGCCCATAAACGTTCCTCTTCTTCTTGATATCACTCAAGATCTCTCTGTTCAACCAAGCTGGCTTTCTCCCCTGCCGGCATTTTTTCCAGAACATGCGGATGGCTTTCTCCTGAGCTGCTAGGATTTCCTTTTTGAAGAGCTCCCAGCCCTCATGGGCTCCCTTGCCCTTGAGTACTGTCTCCCATGAGACTTTGCCAACCAGCCTTCTGAAGAGTTCAAAGTCTGCCCTCTGGAAATTTAATGCTACCGTCCTACTAACAACCCTCTTCACTTCACCTAGAACAGAAAACCCTATCATCTCATGGTCACTCAGTCCTGATTTGATTTCAAACCTGATTTGATTTCTGAATATCCATGAAAAACTCATGCATGAACCGTTAGGAAAAAAAAATTAAAAATAAATTAGCTATTACCACCTTAGCACTGAAAAAGAAAATGTACCTTTCCCATTTTCATATTCAGTCACTGATACTGGTATATTTAGGTAAATATATCAGACTGTTACTTTTTGCAGCTTTTATGGCATATTTGTTTAAGCTATCTAGAGAAGGTAATAATTTTTCATAGGTTCATTTTCTTCGTGGTTACACTCAACATTGGAATATGCAATGTGCAATATGAGGAAGATTAATTTAGAGATTAACTTAACTTGATTATAACTTTCACATCTAACTACTAAACAGTGATTTTACCTTTCATAACAAAAAAATACTTTGGAAAGAAGGCTTGCAATATATGCAGCAAGCAGTAGGCTTGGCACTATGTCTATTTTTATCAGAACTCGCTTCAAAATCTGAAACTGAATGTAAAATAATAAAAAACATACATGAATTTGTCCAAAAGAGTGATGGACTCCAGGGAGAAAATAGTAAATTTTCTACATATTGATCAATTTCATTGTGTCTGTTGCCTATTTTAATAGAAGTGGTATCACTGATGTATTTATTAGTTTCAATAGAACTAGCAAAGAAGCAGCCTTCTCTAGCACCTCTGAATAAATCAAGCACAAGTAACTCAAAAGTGTTTATGAGCATTTCACTGCATGAGCATCTCATGAGACCTCATTGCACTCTGCAGCTCTCTGCAAGAAAGTTGTAGTGAGGTGGGTGCTGGTCTCTTCTCCCGAGTAACAAGTGATAGGACAAGAGGAAATGGCTTCGAGTAGTGCCAGGGGAGGTTTAGATTGAGTATTAGGAAAAAAATATTTACTGAAAGAGTGGTGAAGCTTTGGAAGAGGCTGCCTGGGGAAGTGGTTGAGTCTCCTTCCCTGGAGGTGTTAAAAAAATGTGCAGTTGTGGCACTTCAGGACTTGTTTTAGTAGGCATGTTGTATTGTGTTGGTGATTGGACTTGATGATCTTAGAAGTCTTTTCCAACCTTAACAATTCTATGATTCTATGATTCTATGATTCTATGATTTTATTCTTTCTTTGTATATATAAGGATGGGACATTCCAGAAGTTGGAGTCCATGTTTGTCTTTTTAAGAAGCTTCAGTTAAATCTCTTCATCATTCAGACTAAAGACCCATTTTTAGGGTGAGGAAGATCTACATACAGTTTGTTATGTGTTAGCCAGGAGATTAAAAGAATTATCATTATCAGTGGTACATCCTTTTGAATGGTGGTACATCCTTTTTAATGAAGGTACATCCTTTTGAATTCCTGCTCTATAGTAAACTGGGAAGGAAACAGCTAGTTTGGCCAAAGGAGTTTTAATATTTCTTATTGTAATAAGAGAATAAGTGTGGTTGGAATCAGATTTCATCTCACTCTTCTAAATGGAAATTAGAAAATAATTCATATTCTCCACTAACGCACAGAAAAAGTTATTTATTCATTAAACACAAGTCAGATTGTATCAACCTAGGTTATTCAATCAAAAATATTTGTGGATTACATTAAGAAACTTCCTAGGTCTATGTGAGATATCAACATTTTTTATGACTGTACCAACTTTGCACATGGGTAATCAATTTACAGCCAGTGCTGTTTCCTAATTATAGCAGCCCTGAGTAACTTATTAATCTTTTCCCTGGTCCATCCATTATGACCATTCTATCTCATTTTAACGAAGCTCAGGACTCCCTGAAAGAGCTCATTTTAACTTTCTTCAAATAATCTTCAAAGAATATTTTTATCTGGACAGAAGAATATCACATTGGTTTACAAACTGTCTCATTAAGTTGATACCTGGACAGGGCAGTGGGTGACAGGACTATTGAGGTGCGTATAAATTTAGGCAGTTTAGCTCTTGCTCTGTACACCTGCACTTCCTCATCTTTAATTTAATATGAGTCTGAATCTGCCCTCAATATCACCTCTGAATAACAGGTGACATTAGCTCACAAGCATCAGTTTCCTCCACAAGACCACTTTCTTTCTACGGCTGTGCTGCCAACCCTGCTGAGTCAAAATTAAAATCCTCTTTGAGGGTGTACAGCTGTGATGCTTCTGCAGTCTAGAAGCAGCTGATCAGGATGCAGGTTGTCATAGGCATTTGCTAAGCCATCAAACTGGTTGTTCAGCCCTCTACCATACAGACTGGACAAAAATCATAAATCGCAGTGAGCAGGTCTGACTCAAAACCACTGGCACCAGTCAACATTTATTCAATGGGTTCAGCCAGTCCTGGATTTCATCTGAAAAGCCCGGTATTGTGAAAGATATAGCCATGAACCTGATTGCCTGCATTCAAATAGTGCTGTTGAAATAAGACAGCCTATTCACAGGCTTAGACATACATATTTCTTTAGATTACTTGCTGGAAAGTGTCACAATAAAGTCTGTGGAAGTGCACACACATGCTCATTAAAAGGAAATCTCCCTATGGAGTTCTGTACTCATACATATCCATATAATATGTATAACTTTAAAAACTACAGCTTCTGTAGAATAAAAAAAAAAACATACATCATTTACCTCTTGCCATCATATTTTTTCTCCCACTTGAGGCCAAACAAGAAATTACTATATTTATTATTTTAGAGAGCATGGAAATGGACCATTCCCTTCCTGAGACACAATTCAGAGCTGCAAATTCTACTGAGAAAGTAGTAACGATCATTCTGTACTCTGCGTAGGTCAAAATGTGTGTAGGAGCCCATGGGTGTGTGTAGGTGGGTGACAGTCGGGGGTGGAGGTGTGTTTGTGTGTGTGCGCATGTGTTTGTTTCACCTTTTTACTGAAGCAGACACAAACTCCAAACCACTGAGTGACCAAAGCACCAGCTAAAGTTCTTGACATGTGGATATATTGACATAATTTTCTCCAGTGCAACTTTATTATTTTTTCTGGTACTGTAACACCAGCAGAATCCAAACGTCAGCCCGGACCTGGAACCTGTGAGCTGGCACTGCATCAATATTGGTATAGCTACTGCCTCTTGGGGCTTTCACTTTCTCAGCTCTTCCTGTAGGCATCAATGAGAAGTAACAACCACACGAAAATTATGGAAAATTGCAAAGGTATCAAATGATAAATGCATTAGATTTTGGGTTTACTGTCTCAGGTGTCAAGCTGAGGTTACAAATACAGTACCTATGCCTTTTTATGTGTAGCCTTTTTATTGTGCTGCCAGAAATGTGCAGAAAATCCAAACATATCAAAGTAAATGAAAAATATTTCTGCGAAGTCTCAGTGCAACTGAATCTTTTCAGCTTCATTTAACTTCTGTGAACCAGGAGCAATTATCAGAGGAGGTAAATGATTTTTACTGTGTGAATGCTAAAGTTTCTCAGACAAAACAGGCAACTTTTGCTGGGGACAGGGTTATAAAGAAATATGCCATTTATTCTACCACAAAAATTATCAATTTGAATGCCTTTGCAATGATTCAGTTAGCAACTATTTTATACATTTATGAAAAAAAATGTGAAAGATATGTTTATTGCAACGTGTGCTGTGTTTTGCTGAGGTAGAATTAATTTTCCTTGTAGTAGCTAGTATGGGTTTATGTTTTGAATTTGTGCTGAAAACAGTGTTGATAGTACAGAGATGTTTTAGTTATTGCTGGGCAGTTATTACACAGAATCAAGGCCTTTTCTTCTTCCTACACCAACCCACCAGTGAGGAGGCTGGGAGTGCACAAGAAGTTGGGCGGGGATACAGCTGAGAGAGCTAGCGTCATCAGGGATATTCCATACCATGTAATGTCATTCCACAACATATAACAGCATTTAAAGCTGGGAGAAGACAAAGGAAAGGGGTGATGTTCAGAGTTATGGCATTTTATCTTCCCAAGTATCTGCTAAGCATGACAGAACTCTTCTTTCCTGGAGGTGGTTGAACACCTGCCTGATGATGAGAAGTAGTGAGTAAATTCCTTGTTTTGTTTTACTTGCAAGTGCAGCTTTATCTTTATCTATTAAGCTGTCTTTATCTCAGCCCATGTGTTTTCTCACTTTTACTCTTCCACTTCTCTCCCCCACTGCACTAGGGGAGAGTGAGTGAGGGGCTGTGTGGCGCTCAGTCACCAGCTCAGGTTAAATCGTGACACAGTGCTGATAAAATAATGTCAACATTTCTAGAAACATTTCCTGAGTGTTGAAGGTATGTAAAACACAAAGTAGGTATGTGGCAAAACTGTCTCTTCACTTACACACCATTAGTAGAAGGAAAGATGACTGAACAGTGTCAAATCCCAAATGCAGTAGAGAGAAGGAAGACTGAATAGTGTCATGCCCCAAATGGGCTCTTTGTCTGAAACTTTTCAGCAAGCAAGGGCAGGTGCTTCACAGTGTGATGGGTGCCTGGTGTGTCCAGCACATCAGAACCTATGTGAGAAGACAAGCACTTTCTACATTATTTTGACCTAGAATTAGCAAGGATGGAGGACAGAAGTCCCTGTTCTGTTTAAAAACTGCAAAACTAAATGGTGCTCATTATATAAATCAGCTTAGAGTTGCACAATCTAACCCATAAAAATATATATTTAAAAAATTTTTAAACCATAAATTGAACAATTGTATTGTCATTTTTTGTTAAAAATTCTTTCTCTGGTCACAGTAAACACACCAGTTAACAAATACTTTAAATGTAATTCATATTCTTGGTGTTTGTATGTTTGTAAAAATCTAATCTGTGCATTTAATCTTACTATGTCATTAGCTGCAGTACCAATTAGATTGTATTATAGCAATAGAGATTGGTCTATTTCTGTAAAAAATACTTTAAAGTTACTTTTCACTCTCAGAAGTAGAGAGATCTCTTTAGTAGAGAAGCTTAAAAAATCTTTGATAACTACAAGCATGCTCTTGAACAGAAGTATAAGTGCTGAAAGTAGTGTCATTGACATGACTTTCCACTTTAAAATAAAAGTAGATCATAACTGATTTTTGTTTTATTGAACAATTATGGGACCTCAGGCTTCAAAGAATAGAAATGACAACCATGAAGAGTGATACAGCTTTTGTTTGATAATAAACATGTTTATCATTTCCTTTTAAATGTTACATGCATCATGCTTATTCAGTAAATTGCTCAGTAAGGAAATAGCCATTTGCCTTTTCCTAATAAAATATGGCACAGAGAAAGGACTATGAATTTCAGAAAATAAAGTACTATGGATCAGTTCCTTAGTGCAGCTTTTTTTTTAAACTGTGATTTCTCATTTCCTCTGGCATAATCACAGTTTCTTAGCTCATATCCAGATCAGATCAAATCCTTTCAAAATTATCCTAACAGAACTATTATTATCCTATAGAGGACGTATGTGATCCTAATAGAATGTTACAGAAGTTATTATTAATAATAATCATATCCTGCAATGCACACTGGGTGTCTCAGGAATTGCTGGATGCTATTGTGTTCTCTAGTATGGAGACATAATCATCCCCTGTTTTGTCCTCCCACACAGACTCAGATAAAGCAGCTCTCATATACAAAAGATACAAAGTTTTTATTTTGCTGTGGTCGTTTACCAAGTGCAAAGTCCTACACCTGGGACAACATAACCAAAGAGCACCAGCACAGGCTTGGATCTGTGTCTCTAGGGAGCAACGTTGCTGAAACGTCGCTGGAGGTCCTGGTGGGCAAGCTGAACAAGACTCAGAAGAACACCTCTGCAGCAGCAAAGGTTAAGTGGATCCTGGGCTGTATCTGCAGGGGCATTACTTGCAGAGACAGAGATATGATCATCACAGTCTACTCAGCACTTGTCAAGCCGCACCTTGAGTGCCATGTTCAGTTCTGGTGTCCACAATTCAGCAAAGACTCAGACAAACGGGAAGGGTCCAAAGGAGAGCTGCAAAGATGACCAGAGGCCTGGAGTATCTGCCACATGAGGAAAGGCTGAGGGAGATAGGTCTTTTGTTCCTGAAGAAAAGTTTAGTGGGAACCTCATTCCAGTACTTCAAATATTTCAGTACTTAAAGGACATCTACAAAAAGGACTACAAATTTCTCTTTCTATAAGGAGACATATAGAAAAGACAAAGGATAACAGGCAGAAGTTGCACTGAGAGAGACTTCATCTTGATGTAAGAAAGAATTTTTTTGCAGTGAGAGCAATCAGTCTCCGGAATGACCTCCCAGAGAAGTAATACTGTCCCTACCACTGGTTTTAATATGCAATTGAACACAGTGCTAGATATTTTCATCTAGACTACTTTCCCCATGAAAAAATGGAACAGATGATCTTCTGAGGTCCCTTTCAACCTGGACTGTTCTATGATTCTACAAGACATCTCTTCCCTTCAGGTCAAGGGGTAACTACAGTGCATAATAAGGGGTTGCATCAGAACTGCAGGAAGATTTCAGTTGGAAGGCAGCAATATGTTGTCAGGGCCAATCTTGTACTGAAGGCAGGGCTAAACATCAGGTTTCACAGGATCTTTTCCAGTTAAGGTTTGAAAATCTAAAATAGAAAGTAAATTTCACTGCCTCACCATGTTGAGCCTGGCCACTCTAGGATTTTTTTCTTTATACCTAGTAAGGACTTTTTTTTTGCTGCAGCTTGCAACCATTGCCTTTCTTTCAGTGTGTATTTCTGAGAAGATCCTGGCTTTGTCTTCTCTACAACTCCTTTCTTGGTACTCAAAGACAATATTTAGATATTCCCTGAATCTATTTTCTTCAGGATGAGTAAATATATTCTCCGTGTCCCTAAATACCCTAGTAGGTGCCTGCTGGACAGACTCTTGTTTTGATTTCCCACTTGTACTGGGGAGGGGAGACCAAAAACAGGATGCAGTTTTTAATATATAGACTCACCATAGTGCCAGGCAAAAGGGGATAATCACTTTAATCAAACTGCAGCTTATGCTTCAGCCAGTGCGGTTCACTGTGCTTTTAGCTTTCCTTGCAAGAGCACACTGCTGGCTTCTCTCCAGTAGCCCAAATAGGTTTAAACCTACTGGCTTGCATAGCAGGGAAAGCGCAGTGCAGCTGTAGTCATATTCGTATTTGGGACCTCCTAGCAGGGCCTGAACAACCTGATTTAGAGCTAGCTTAGCTATGCTTTCAAAAGTAGAAATCACACAGTATACATTTATCCCAAGTCACAGCTACAACAGCAAAAAGCACCACCATACTGGCTTGAAGACTATATCACTTGACTAGTAAAAATGCAGCTCAAATGATCCAGATGATTCACAGTCACTTGAGGAAAAAGGCATGCTGTGTTGTACACAATACTGAGAATGCTGAGAGTTGCTGAGTGATAAGAGACTGCACAAACTCAGAAAATACCTGTTTCCTCTTTTGACAAGTTCACTCAATCCACCTCCTTGCCCCAAGGCAGGCTCAGCCCATCACTGAATCTGTCACTCTTGGCTAAAACTTGTTTCACCTGCAGTTAAAAATTCCCTTTCTGCATGCTCTCAAGACAGCTAGATCCTTGCTGCACTACCCTTATGGTTAGAAACAAATTCTTAATGTCTAACCTGATATACACCCATCATTTTAGGCTTCCAGGAAAAAAAAGATATCCATTAAGACAGCAGAGACAAATATGTGTGATGTGACTTAGAAGTATCTCGCCCTGCTCTCGATCACCTTCCATAGACTGAACAACATCTTCTGGGATTTTCCAACCCCATACACCATGCTTTCTCTTGTTATCATGCTTCTTTCAGAAAAGTTATTTGACAGCTAAATTACCTGGAAGTTGTCTTTTTGCATGAGGCTGAAGGGAGTACTAAAAGATGACAGTGAGGCGAATGCTATATTGATGCAAAAAATGGTTAAAACCCTGCTATAACAGTGACCTTCTTAGGATGTAGTTTTATATCTCCCTAGTTACTACATCAGTACATCTGGGGCTGATCTGCTCTTTTTTAAAAGGGGATAGTAATTTCTACTTATATATCTATTTCTACATAAAAAATTAATAATCATAGCAAGCCAACATTTATTTTTCTAACCTAAAATCAACTCTGCAGTTAAATGAGTAAGATTGTGAGTCACACAAACTTTTTGGAGCAAGGAATCATAGAATCATAGAATAACCAGGTTGGAAGAGACCCACCGGATCATCGAGTCCAACCATTCCTATCAAACACTAAACCATGCCCCTCAGCACCTCGTCCACCCATCCCTTAAACCCCTCCAGGGAAGGTGAATACACCACCTCCCTGGGCAGCCTGTTCCAGTGCCCAATGACCCTTTCTGTGAAGAATTTTTTCCTAATGTCCAGCCTAAATCTCCCCTGGCGGAGCTTGAGGCCATTCCCTCTTGTCCTGTCCCCCGTCACTTGGGAGAAGAGGCCAGCACCCTCCTCTCTACAACCTTCTTTCAGGTAGTTATAGAGAGCAATGAGGTCTCCAGTCCAACACAGAAAATTTTGTTTCACAGAAAGTATTATTGGAGTCTTATTGTCATTTCTGAATGAAGTTCACAGAATTGAGTTCAATAATTCAGCATAAAGTTCTTTTACATCTTATGGACCATGATTATTGCTGTTGTGCTAATGGAAAAGGTACACTACTTCAAAGAGACTAAAAGAAGAACATCAAGGTGCTTAAATTATACCTTTTTCAGGGTGCTGAGAGGCAGAATTACTCTGGGCTTTTTGCTTGTATGGTTAATCTCTCATAGTCTGAATCTGACAGGAACTTCCTAGGCTTGACTGAACCCCTTTGTATTCTGCACTAATTTGGTTTCTGTTAGCTCAGACATATTCTAAAATTTGAAAGAATATGGTACAATGGAGAAAATGAAGATAACAGAAATTCAACGCCACAGTTAAATAACATATAAGGGCTGATACAATTTGCAAAGTTCATTTAAATCACTTATTTCAAACAAAATATGAAAAGCATGTAAAGGCATACTATGCATATATTTGTTACTTTTCCTTTGATTGGCTTTTTTTCCACATAGAACTTACTATAAATACAGGTCAAAATATAAACTATCTCTATGAATTTTTTCCTCACCCTTTGCTTCCTTCAGTTGCTGAAATAACTTAAGCCTTGTGAATTTAAACTGGCTTTAGGGGCAAGTTTTTTCTCCTCAATATTGACGTATATTAAATAGGAAACCATCCTTATACAGGAAGCCACAGCAGTTTTAGGCAGTGATTCACCTGTGCTGCACAGTCTACACAGTTTGCATTGAGGCTGCTGTGTGTCAGCTGGGCCACCTTCCCTTTGCTGACCTCAGCAGGGCACCTAGATGAATGTACTATTGTGCCAAAAATCCCAATGAGAGCTACTACCACGATTGCCTGGAAGCAGAGCAGCCAACTGAAGCCATTACCCTGGTTAGGAATATGAGGCAGGTCAAAAGACTTTCAATTAAAACAAAATGTCACAACTTGTATGATGCGGGTCTACTGATATCTGTTGCTTCAAATGTCTTTCCAAATGTTCCCACAGTGCTGCAGGAAACATGGAGGTGGAGGCACAAGCACACTACTTTTTTGATCAGTTCCCATTTCACGGTCTTAATTGCTACTTATGAAGCACTTGCCAGCTCAGTCCACACTGAACACCTTAGCAAGCTAACAGTTGTTATAGTTTAAATTAATTAAACAATATTAAACATTCATAGCAAAGATTTTTACTATTGTAGTCTTAATACAAGCATTATACTACAATTTTTTTAAACTGCTAGTAAGAAGTCAGTGCAGGATGCAAAATCTTAGCAGTGACTCTTGCTTGGCTAACAGACTCTTCATACAACAGTCTGTCACAGCAGATTGCCAGTGCCAAACAAAGACTGAAAGTTTTACTTGGTGTATAGATTTCTTCTAGGTAGCAACAAAGCTACTGTATCCTCTGTGCTTAGGCATGCAGATAGTGCAAAAAGTAAGAATATCACAGGATAAGACTTGAAGCATGGATAATTTTTGCAAGCCTCTGTTTCTTCCTCTGTTTAATAATTGCTTAACAAGAATTTGATATTTCAGAGCTGGTATATGACATGCTAATAACAAGTTGGCAAGTAACAAAGTAATCCTCTGTCATGTAATACAGATGTAATATTTAATACAAAAATAGATTTTTCTAAAACAAGTGACTTTGCAGGCTACATATTTAGGTGAGCAAATAACTAATTCCTAGGGCACAAGTTCTATTGGAAATTATAACAGTTTGTATTTAATTTGTCTTTTGACAGATAATCTTCATGCTCTTTACAAATAGTAAGTGAACTGTAAAAACTTCATCAAGACAGTGAAATGATAATTAGATCTATTTAAAATATATATATAAAACAGAGGCCTGGGAGGGTTAATCTAACTTCCTGTTAAAGTTCGAGGGAAAAAGCTGAGGGAAAGGAAAGGGCTGATCAGATGGAAACTTGAAGGAAACACATCAAAATCTGCAGCACACTGTTGGTTTTCACTGACCAGAGCAGCAAAATACTGAATACACACCTGCGGTTTTCTTAAGGATTTTTGCAGGTGTAGCCTATCTAATGTAAGGCATTTTAGGTTATTTGAGCCTTGCTAAAAATGAAGAGTGACATATTATTTTGAAAACAACCCACACATTTCTGTGGAAGGAGGCAGAAGAACATGTAACCAATGAATAGAAGCAGCAAAATAAGTGGTTGGAGGAAGCACAAAAATACCCCTAGGCATACTGGAAAAGGGGAGACCTTCAAACTGCAGAGAGGTGAAATAGGAAGAATCAAATAATAGAAAGAAACAAAGGAGACAAGTGAAGGGAATTGAAAATTATGCTAAACCAGAAAAAAAAGCTAAAAGTAACTTTTCTTCCCTGAAATAAATAATGATTTAGAAATACAGGGGCAGGGGTGAAATAATAAAGAAGTAAAGAAAAATGGAATAAAGCAAAGAACTAATGGAAAAGACAATGGAAGCAAAGCAAGAGAAAGGGAATGAGATATGAATTGATAGGAGATATAGGAAGGAGAGAAATGAATGGAAAAGGGTCCATTTTTTGTGTTTGCATAATGATACATATTTTTGGAACAATTTTAATCTTTTGTGGTAACTGTAATTTCACAGCATAACAATCTGCATCCTAAATATCTAGCAAAAGCAGAAGTATTGGTTTATAGTCTTTCAGAGAACACATTATGTGTCATAAATTATTGCATTTTTCATTATGATAGCTATCATCATCAATATGCTCAGAAATACAGTGATTAAGATGTAACTAAAGCCTATGTGATTTTTATAGCCTTTATAAGGCATTGCTTTTGTTCAGACATGTTGATATTAAATGAATGGTTGACACTTGATGAAATCAATGAGCTGAAATATCAGCCAGGAAGAAGAGTAGAAAAATAATTGGTTTTCTCTGTAGTGGATTACAAGCATTGCCACATCCTCTCAAATAATGCTTTAAGCATCAATCTAGCTCTTTAAGTAGGAAACTATGGTGCAAATGAAACTGGCATCCTAAAAGTCTTTGAAGTCTAAAGAGTAGGATTAAAACCAGCTGTAGCCATTGGGTGAGAAGCTTGACTAAGAGCAAGCCATAGATTCTCTACTGCTGTCACAGTTTCTTTCCTCTCACAGTTGTGGTTTATTTGTTGTTACACTAACAAATCATCACAAACATCTAATTGAAAACTACTTTTAAACACTGTAGATTGGACTAATAACTCCAGAAGATATAAACCAACACTTTACTACCCTGAAGTGCTTAACCCTGTGACACCTGTGGGAATGAAATTAGGTAGGATATTTCCTTCAATACCAGAACTGAAAAGGTCTTGAAAGTAGCAGTAACTCTTAACAGCTTGCAGACTCAACATTAAGCAGGAAAAATCCCGAAGCTCAACCCATCCCCAAAAGCTTGAATGGAAACAAGCTATATGGAATAAAAGATTTGTATCTTAGCTACAAGAATTGAGTGAAACCAAAGAAACAGCATAGAAAACCAGCATCTATTTCTTAGAAAGGAGATCTTGATTCTAGTATTGTGTTGGTTGTTGTAATTGTAAGTTCACTTGATGAAATAATTTTTGGTATGTAGATGTCTCAACATCAGATGTAGAACAAATCTTGTGCCAGAAAGTAACTGATAGTCAGTAATGACATCAAAACATGTATGTTTTCTGTAAAACAGATTTTAGATAAACATCTTCTAAAATTCCTGTAATATTATATTAAACCAAATTGTGCTGAAATTCTCCCTCAAGAGGAATAAATAATATGGTAATCTATGTAGAAAGCATCCATCCCTTTTTAATTATCTGCCGATGAATATAAAAAAACCTTGATTTGTTGAGATGTACTAAATATTTCCCAAATGTTTAAGTTAAAGGACTTCATTCATGATTGGTTAAGTTGGGCACATGAACATTGCTAAAATGGTAACATTATAGATTTTTGTCTGCACAAAGCTTCCCAATTCTCCCTTCAAACATTTGAATAGTGTGATTATCATCTTCATTTGGCAAGGGAAAATGTTAAAATTCAGATGGAATCTAATTTTAAGCATTATGGAAATTAATATGCAGCTTCCTATAGAATGGAGTTAATCAAGCTCTTATTATTGTGATATCTGCATATATTTAATTATAGCTAGCTACACTGCACATTTCATGAAGAAGTTTTAAGAGTATGCAGAGTGTGACCACTGTCATTAATTGAAGACCTTTTTCTGAACATTGTAAGGTCTTTTTCTTGTACATGACTCGGAAATCAGGAATCAATTTGCAGCACAAATAAAGAATCCTTCAAAAAAAATTAAAAGTATCCATCACTTCCAAATAAAAATAGTATCTATATTGATAATTAATTTTATAGCTTTTTTCCTAGCCTGCTATCTAACTTCTTTCTTATTGTTGCTACCTTATTACCAGGTTGTTTGCGCAAAGTTTGGATACATTTTCTGTTGTGGGGATGGGTTTTTTTTCCATATGGTGTGCCTGACAGATGTTGTTTTGTGGAAAGTTTTCTCTTTTAAAATTACCGTTAGCATTGTGATGTGTGTCTGCTGCAGATTCAGTGAAATGGAAATGAAGGAAAGGTGCTATGCAAAACAAACAGAGAGTTGATATAATTGCCCGCTCAGCAGCTTTCTCTGAAAAATGAATAAGGTGTTTTCAATCCAGTGGCGCCATTATGAACTATGTCCTGCAGTGAGTTCAATGCCTCAGAACAACTGGACAGATCATGCTCTCAGGGAGGCAGAGTTGGGCTTCCTTTGTTTCAACCAGAGATTTGGGACCAGTGCCTCTTTTTTTCCTAAATGGTTAACATGTTAAAGAGGAAAGTGGTTTAATTTGAAAGGTTACAGTTAATTCTGTCACACTCATAAATACTAAAAAAAAAAAAAAGTAGTTTAAACAAGACTTTTCTTCTCACTGGTTTTCATAGTCTTCTTTTTTTTCCTTTTGGTTTCTTTTTTATTTATTTTTGAGAGAAAAAAGCCATAATAACAGAGGTCCAGGAGTTCATATTTAATAAAAAAAAAAAAAAAGAAAACTGTATTGTGAGCCTTTGAAAGAGAATGAGTGAGTATGCATCTCAGCATCTCACATACTCCCTTAGAAGAAAAACATATGGGAACAGAGGGATTCAGGTCATAAAAGCAATTTTAAACCTCTGCCTTGAGGTAGGGCTGTTGGCAGGGAACAGAGGCAGAGGCATGCCTTTCCAGCTCTTAGAGTAATTCCCGCATCACTTTGAAGAGTCAGTAGAAGATTAAGTTAAGCATGGATGGTCTCATGGCTTCAGAGGAGCTTATGGTGCTGTTTGAGGGAGATCTCTAGAAAATAAAGATATCTTCTCCATTGAAGAATGTATACATTCCTTTTCATCCAGGCCACATAAATCTGGAATTAAAGATGTCAAAATGTACATAATCTAAAGCTAGCATTCCTGTTGATGTTAATGTGAACAGCTAAACTATTGAAAAGATAACAACCCCAAATTTAAAATTCAGATGTTGCATTGATGAATTGCCCTAATCTATGTGCATACAGATCTCATGAAACAGCAACAGAATCAGACAAGAACAAAACAGAACAGTAATTATATAGGACCTCAGAATATATTGAGAGCTATCCACCATAGACCTCAGGTTTATTTGATTAATAAATTGCTGCATTTTACTTAATATTTCAACTTCTTCATATCAGATGCTTCACACAGACATAAGGAATAATTTCTTAAGGTACAGTAAACCAGTGAAACTCTGTAAATAAAGGGAAAAACAGAGCTGTATACCTGCTAAACACATTACACTGCATTCAGCAGAATTACAGATACAGTAATATTTATAGAACTGTGATAGTATTGATATTTATATATTTTCACGTGTTGTAATTTGTTTTTTGCTTTGCTATCCAACAGTTATTTAGGAATTACGTCTGCATTAAACAGTATATGATATATACTAAAATATACTGTATTCAATGTAAATACTAATTTTGGAGTTGGAAAGACCAGAAACACATTTCAAATGCTATAGTATTCCCTACCTGACATTTTGAAGCTGAGTATTTAACCGAATATTTCAGGGGAAAGATTTGGTTTTATTATGTTCACTTAATCATAAATAAAATTTAATATCCTTTCTGAAGAAAAATATTCTAAACTTTCATTATAAGTTATTACTGAGGGACTTCAAAAGAAATACTACTGTAGCTGAGAACTTTCCTTTTTTACCTTCCCAAGGCACATACATTCCTTACACATTTTCCTGTACATGAAGCAGGGAGTCCAACACATTTAACTAATGGAGTGAGTCCCCTTTCATGGTTTTATTAAGAAAGAGAGACAGTTATGTTAAGAAAAGGAGTAAACTTGGTCAGCAGATGTTACCAAACAAATTGAGGAGCTCCATAAATTCCCTGCTGCAGAGCTGTCGTTACTGTCTCGGAGTTTAAGAGATTACTTGAAAACAAATTTTGGGACCACTGCCTGCTCAGCCTAAGCAAGTGCTGCCTTTGAATAAGGAGAAATACCCAACTTATACTCTAAATCTCTGAATTCTTCCAGGTTTTCTAACAGAAATTACCACGTACATCCTCAGAAAAGAATGTCTTGCACGACTATGAGCAGTCTGGGTTGTTCTTTTATTTTGTTTTTAGCTTTTCTCTTTTAACACAGTAAACCCTTAAAACATCAGATAAAATTTAGTCAACGGCAACAGCACTTACAAAGATTTGGTTAAATTTTCTGAGAAATTCTCTCTAGTTAACTTAAACATCCATAGAGAGTGACAGAAGAATTAAATAAAGCATAGCAACAGCTGCTTAACTTTGTAGGTCTCTTGCATTACCTGGTGTTTACTTGCATAGATGAAGTATTAGAGTAGCAAAACCTTCTTCATGATATTCATTAACTCATGGTATATTAATTGCTGGTAACTTCTCAAGTTCATACAGTCTCTGGTAACACTATATTGTCTATTAGAGAACAGATGAAACCTTTGTGAAAAACATGGGGCAAGAAGCACACTCAGATACCATAGTAAAGCCAAGTTTCATAGTTTATTAGCTTACACTTAAAAAATAACATGAAACTATATAGCAGAATAAACTATATCCAAAACTGTAGCTTTTCAGAAAGTTGCAAACAATTACTCAGTAGAAGAGTTTTATTGTAACATTATACTGTAAACTTGTACGGAGTGGAAAAGATGACTGCTAAGGCTAAGCAAGTATCTGGATTGATGATTTATATCAGGCAACCATACTAGAATCATGCTGTAAAAAAGTAGTTTAGAAATTACGAAGTGTTGTTGTTTTCAACAGGCTTAGTCTAGCACATTCCTGAGACTTCCTGCTAACACATAATCTGAAGTTCAGGCCTAATTAGAGAAGTCCAGGACACCTTGAAGCGGTGTCACTGTTGTGACTGTCTAGAAAATAAAAAGAAGGATCGTGCTGACTACTACTTTTTTTTTTTTTTTTTCACGTAAGACATTGCACCAGGCTGTAATATAGAAAACATGGGGCAGAGCTCCAGAGGAGCAAACTTTAGCATTTGCTGACTTCAATTTGTGTTACAAATGCTGGGATAAGACCATTGTGCTTTAGGCAACACAGTATTTTCTCAACCCACTTCACCAGCTACTTCAACCACATTTTTGTCGTGACAAAACTGACACAGGCTGTGTTTTGACTACTTCTTTGTTCAGTGCTGAAGGATCATTGGTGGCTGACCATCCCTGCCTTCGCAAAAAACAGTTTGGGCACAATGAAACATTCTATAAAGTAATTTGAAACACTAATAGTGAATACAATGAGAATTTTGAAGTGTTGTCGAAATAACATAAGACAGTTGTTGATTTTGTAACTATAGCGCGTGTTAAATACTATGGGTTCTGATATTTTCATTGACATTTCTTTCAGATATATTATACCCACAGAAGTTCTTATATTCTAGTTTCAATGCGAGTCAGTTTATCTTCTTGGAGTAGTTGACAGCCTAGTTCCTAATCATTCCTCATTTGGTTATTTCAGAGCAAAAAAAAAATGAGTTTTGCAGCTCAAAATTCTTTCAGTGGGGATCTGAAAGAATTTTGATTGTTTCTATTTGCTTTATGGTAGCTTCCCCAAATGTTCAGTTTGCAAAGTTGTACAATTATAGAAGGATGGATCATGCCAAAACCATGGCTTAAGTAGAGCCACATCTTCTCCTCACCACTGTAATTTTACTGTAGACATGGTCTTTTGGAAACAGCAGTTTTTTACTATTGAGAATCTTCAACGTGGCTGATATGCATGCATTGAATATAGGGCTCTCTTGATGCTGCAGGTTAAGGGAAAGAAGGGCACAGTGGTATATGCAGAGCATCTGGAGAGGGTGGAAATTTCACCCCCACACATTTCTCCAAGCTCAAAAATACCCACAGTAGTTGTAGCACATTTTAAAAGGTGATAGACAAAGACACATGTCAGCTTCAAAGAGAAGAGAAGGGATAATTACAGACCTGTGAGACAGTCTGATGTTTGTCCAGTTCCTTTTCAGAGGGAAGCCTTAATGAAAAAGGGCTTTACTCTTTTGGCGTTTCCGAAGCTCAGTACTCCAAAGGTTTAAAAGCTTCAATAAGAAAAAGGAAACAGTGCCACCTAACTGTGGAAACTGTATTTTTTTGGTCATTAAACGAACTGATCTTTTATATTTTAAAGCTTGGAAAAGTGCTTTCCTGTGTGAAGAACACTTACCTGTAATTATAATATTTTACTCAAATCACTACTGGGAGAACTTCAATTTTCAGTAAAAAGCTCTTCTTGATCACACTGCATGTGTTGAAAAATTGGGGTTTTTTGTTTGGTGGCCACTAGTATGAACAGGATTCATAGTCAATCGAGGAAACCAAGTACAGTGCAGACCACCTATGATGACGCTTTGCTTTAAGGACGCTAACTACGCACTTTTAAACTGAATACCTTTATTAATATGAACATACATATATTGCATGCTTGGGGGTTTTTGTAGCTTTTTTGCATCAATATTTGCTTTCAATACAAACACTTTCAATACAACACAAACACATATTGCAAAAAAGCAAAGCGTGTTGTGACTAATTATCATGGCAGTCCTTTAATTGAGAACAGATCTAAAGGTTTATGAAACTCTCTACCATAACGTGGCTGAATGTAATTTGCAGTGCCAGGTGAATCTAAGCTTAGGTACACATTGGCAATGCAAATTCCCGTCCAGACTCGAGCTGTAGTGTGTAGGCTCTTAGCCCAGTTTCCAAAATCATTTTCACCATAGGTACCCATGCAAAAACTGTGTGCAGAATTTATAAGCCTACTGCAGTTGTCCAAGTGCCTGACTGAAAAACAACGAAGAGGAAATATTTCAAAAAAATTAATCAGAATATACATAGTAAATTTCAGTGAACATCACAAATACTAAACCAGCATCATAAAAGTCCGTTTATTTTCAATGAAAAGAATGCTTTTGCTCATTTTTTAAAGTATCTACTATGAATTCAAATTGTATAAACCTGTTTTGAGCCACTTTCCTAGTTACAACAAAGTGAAAGTATGACATGGTGAGCCCTGGGGTTTACATATGTGTGTTGTCCTGAAAAGGAAGCAAACATCATCTCTTTCTTAGCATCTTATTCTTGTACATCCTCTGAACCTATTGCTTATCTTCCTACCTTCCTATATTTACATTTCTTCATGACATAAATTCTCTTAGGAAGAGAAGGGTGAAAATGCGCCACAAAGTCTCCATCGGCTAAAATCATAACAACATTTTTTTAATAAAACCAGCTAGTAGTATGCTCTCAGGCATGGGACTTCTAGCTACTTCCTTTGATGTTTTCTTTGTAAACAAAACTCAATCTCAGTGTCATTTTGCATGATTTTGCCTAATAATGAGTTTTGCTGACTAATGGTGTTATAGATAAAAATCTCTTTACTTCAAAAGCTAGGATCCATCTGACATTTTTGAACGTAAAAAGAACTCTGCTTGAGTCCATTGCTAAGCATGAGGTAAGCTATTACTCCTACCTTTGGTATTTGATGCATGCTCTTCATGCAGTACAGAAATTCGCAATTATCTCCCTTTAGCTTAACATGAAAATACCAGTAAAATGTTAGTTGCAATATTTCCGTATGATCCTTTCTGAAGTTTTGTCTCACCTTTTACTCTAGGAATATGCTGGGAATAAAGTAAACATACAATTCTGAGGCTTAATCCTTGAAAGATTGCATGTGTCTGAAGATCTAGAGCAACATCTGATTCATTTCTGCAATACAAATACATCAATAAAAACTTGCCTGATTCAGAGCTATGTGTACTTTGAGTATGAAATAGCCTCATGTAAGAAAAAACCAAATTGTGGTTGTGGGAACAGAAGGCACAATGCAGGCAACTACCTGTGAAAGACTTTTTATTCTCTCCCAGTAAAACTATATAGTTTGTTTTGGTTGTATTTTGATATGCCATGCCACTTCAAAAGTGAAAAAACCGATATTCCATTTGATAATTTCAGCATTAAAATAAAAAGAACAGAAAATGCTGCTATTTTACCCAGTTTCTGTATTAGGTGTTATTATTAATAACTACCCTATTAATGTACACAAAGAAAGGTCTTCCCTTGGGCTGGAATTTACTTTATTGCTTTTTTTCTTCAGTTAATAAGTTGGAAAAGTGCACCTTAATGCAGGTTATGTTGAAGTAAGTGCAGCAAGTAGTGAAGCAGGCAATACTTAAAGAGAAAAAAATTTACCAGTGCACAAAGATAGCACACATCAAACAAGGGTGTTAGAACCTTACTCTGCTTTTATCTTGCTCTCATACTTTCAGTCTCTCATTTAATTCACCCCCTTCCCTACACACACACATAATCAATTGCTGGGTAACAAAAGCAACCACAAGAGACAGAAGTGATTGTCACACTCCTTCAAAAGGATGTTAAAAGAAAGTAATGTGTGTGTAAATGTGTATGTCCTTTATGTACGTACACACACAGAGAGATATATACAAATACTGGTATATATAATATATATATAAAATGGAATATTTCCTAGCACTGGGGAAAATAAGAGGTGGGTGCTATCCACAGCAAAAACCAGAATGAGCCGGACTTCCATGATCTGGAAGTGATGTGATTTTACATTATGTTACGTTATGTTATGTTACATTATGTTAGTGTTTTATAGGAAAAGGACACCTGAGAAGAAATGCCAGCTTGTGGTGCCCTCCCTCTCTTTCTGCCTCTCTTCGCCTCATCTAGCACTAAGTGAGACAAGCTGGCATCTTGACACAGTCCGAACACGGCTACTTTGAAAAAACCTCTAAGACAGTAAAACCAATCTAGCTCATGGTTTCTCTACTACTTGCCTGGTGCTGCTTTCTGCTTTACTTCCTCCTTTGTAATGTTCCTTCATACAAGATGTACTCTCTCTTAACACAGAATCTTTTTTTGCCTCATCAATACTCTAGCATGAAGTTTCATCAGTAGCTGATTAACATAAACCACCTGTATATAAACCAAGAGAGAGGCAAGACAGATGATTGCAAAATCTTTAGATCCATCTCTTGTTTTTAAAAAATCAAAGCCATCTACCTCTCGCACTAGTATCAAGATACAAATTATTCACCTCTTATTCTCCCTCAATATAGATTTTCTAAATAGACATAGAAATCTGCATGGATATTTCTCCAGTAATATAATAACAGATAAATTTACACTGTGAAAAATTACAATTTGAAGACCACAAGCCAAAGTCAATGGCTTAAAGAAAAGTTGTTTAAGGTTCCTATACTTCCAAAAGCATTCACATGATTTCCATCTGAAGTAAGTTTGAGTTTGAAAACGCAGCACAGAAAAGAAGAGAATAGGTCCCCCTGTGAGATACAGTGCGTGTCATCTTTGCAACCACTTGAACCAATTTAGCACAAACCAAAAATCATTGTTTGTGCCTGTAAAGTTCATGGTCTACTCAAAGCTCTATTGAAAAGGAATTTCAAAATCACAGGTCATGTCACATTTATCTTGATGAACAGGACAGAGGGCTGCTTTTGTCATGCAATGGAGAACGGACCTGCTGTTTAGTGATGGATAATAACAGCCCAAAACAAACAAACAAAAAAAAAATCAACTTTGACATAGCTTATTTCAGTGCGATTACCTTGATAAATTTTCCTGTTATTTAAAATAAAACTTTCCTAGTTGTTTTATTTTAAAAATACCCTACAGGCTCAGAATCCCCTGTGTGCAGCATGTAGTTGCAGCTAGTCTAAGTCTTGGGTGTTGGAATTGCACAGTGCTTTTGTTTATGCTATTATTTTCTACTGACAGCTCTATAGAAGTTCCCAATTACAAACGTCGCTGTTGGAAAGAGAACAGTCTGTCAGTCAAATCCCAAAAGGTTCATAGAACTCAGTATATTTTAATAGCAGTCAGTGGGTTGCAGGTATACTGCAAATGCTTATTATCACTCAGGCTGTGGACCAAATTAAAGACAAGATACAACAAGAAATGCTGACTAATGCTGGCAAAAAGGAAGACAAAAAGTAGAACAAAAGATTTCCCTGGAGGTAGTAAAATAGATATGGGAAAGTCTATGTTGGCATATAGGGTTGCAGCCTGCTGCTTGGCCAATGAAGCAATCAGAGTGGCAAATAAACTTGATATTAGAGGGCTTCCTGTGTGTAAATGGAATCAGTGGGTGAAATATCAGATAGCAAGACTGAGTTGGAAAAAGTAAAGTCAGAGGGCCTTACGCTATATCAATTTTTGGCTGCCAGAATTGTCCTAGTGTGTTATGGGAAGCTGGAGGTGAGTTATAGAATCATAGAATAACCACGTTGGAAGAGACCCACTGGATCGTCGAGTCCAACCATTCCTATCAAACACTAAACCATGCCCCTTAGCACCTCATCCACCCGTGCCTTAAACACCTCCAGGGAAGGTGAATACACCACCTCCCTGGGCAGCCTGTTCCAGTGCCCAATGACCCTTTCTGTGAAGAATTTTTTCCTAATGTCCAGCCTAAATCTCCCC
Organism: Phaenicophaeus curvirostris; assembly: GCF_032191515.1. Classification (NCBI taxonomy): domain Eukaryota; kingdom Metazoa; phylum Chordata; class Aves; order Cuculiformes; family Cuculidae; genus Phaenicophaeus; species Phaenicophaeus curvirostris. The sequence continues at coordinate 46,685,920 of NC_091394.1, read as the reverse complement.
TGGCGGAGCTTGAGGCCATTCCCTCTTGTCCTGTCCCCTGTCACTTGGAAGAAGAGGCCAGCACCCTCCTCTCTACAACCTCCTTTCAGGTAGTTATAGAGAGCAATGAGGTCTCCCCTCAGCCTCCTCTTCTCCAGGCTAAACAACCCCAGCTCTCTCAGCCGCTCCTCATAAGACTTGTTCTCCAGCCCCTTCACCAGCTTTGTCACTCTTCTCTGGACTCGCTCCAGAGACTCAACATCCTTCTTGTCGTGAAGGATCTCACTTCCCTCCTGTAGTCCACCCAAGAGGCCTGTCCCCTCTTCCAGAGCCCATAAACGTTTCTCTTATTCTTGATATCACTCAAGATCTCCCTGTTCAACCAAGCTGTTTTTTTCCCCTGCTGGCTCCAGAACATGGGGATGACTTTCTCCTGAGCTGCTAGGATTTCCTTTTTGAAGAGCTCCCAGCCCTCGTGGGCTCCCTTGCCCTTAAGGACTGTCTCCCATGAGACTTTGCCAACCAGCCTTCTGAACAGTTCAAAGTCTGCCCCCTGGAAATCTAATGCTACTGTCCTACTAACCACCCTCTTCACTTCACCTAGAACAGAAAACCCTATCATCTCATGATCACTTTGTCCTAGGCATCCACCTACTGCCACATCCCCCACAAGGCCTTCTCTGTTCACAAACAGCAGGTCCAGGAGGGCACCTTCCCTTGTTGGTTCATTCACCAGCTGTGCAAGGAAGTTGTCTTCCACACACACCAGGAACCTCCTAGACTGCTTCCTTTCTGCTCTATTGTACTTCCAGCAGATATCAGGAAGATTGAAGTCTCCCACAAGAATGAGAGGCATTGATCTAGAGATTAACCCCAGCTGTTTATAGAAGAGCTCATCAGCTGGTTCTCCTTGGCTGGGTGGTCTGTAACAGTCTCCCATCACAAAATCTACCTTCTGGTGGGCTCCTCTGATTTTAACCCACAGGCACTCAATCTCCTCATCGCCACAATCCATCTCAATGGTGTCCAAGTCCTCCCTTACAAAGAGGGCTACCCCACCTCCTCTCCTACCTTTCCTATCCCGCCTGAAGAGTTTGTACCCCACCATAGGTGCACTCCAGTTATATGAGTCGTCCCACCACATTTCCGTGATGACAACGACATCATAGGCTCCTTGTCCTACGACAGCTTCCAGCTCTTCCTTCTTATTCCCCATGCTGCGTGCATTGGTGTAAATGCACTTCAGCTGAGCTGCCAGGCCTTCAGCCCTCTTAGAGTGAACAGAGTTCATTCCCAATTGCCTGGTAACTGGAGTAGCTAGCTCCAGAGTGCCCGTATCTCCCTTAGCACCCCCAGGTGTGTTCTCCCCAACTTTCTGTGTGGTGAGGTACTGGTGGTCTTCACCAGCACACCCTCTCCCAATCACCATTGCCCCATGTCCAGGCTCGTTCCTGTCTAGTCTGGGCTCAACCCCCTCCCCCTTCACATCTAGTTTAAAGCTCGATTTATGAGCTTAGCTAGGTTTCTAGCAAGGGCTTTAGTCCCCCTAGGAGACACACGTGTCCCATCCTTAGCAACAAAGCCTGGGGTGCGTGAGCCACCCCATGGTCAAAGAAGCCAAAGCCCCTTTCCTCACACCACGCTCGGAGCCAGGCATTAATCGAATTCTTCTTCCTGACTTCCAGCTCCTCTCTATTTAGCCTTGGGATGGAGCAGAATACTATTTGTGCCCCAGAGCCCTCCATCATTTTCCCAATGGCCCTGAAGTCATTCTTGATGGTTTTGGTCTTTTTGTTTACTAGATCATCGTTACCTGTTTGGACTACTATCAGAGGATAGTAGTCTGTCTCGTGGACCAGGGAAGGAAGTTTTCTAGCTACCTCCTTCACTGATGCCCCCGGTAAGCAGCAGACCTCTCTGTGGAGCGGGTCCGGTCTGCAAATGTGTTCCTTCGTTCCTTTTAGGAGGGAGTCCCATACAACAATCACCCTCCTCTTCTTCTTAATGGAGGATGTTTTTATCTTTTTCTGAGGAAGGTGCAGCCTAGGGAAGGATTCTACGCTGCGGCAGCCATCATCCTCATCCTCAGGGTTGGATTCCACCTGCAGCACCTGGTACTTGTTCACCAGGGGGATCTGGGGTTTTGCTGTCTTATTGAGGGGAGCAGGTTTCCTTCCTCTGGCAGGAACTTGCTGCCATTCCCCATCTCTTGTAACCCCAACCTTGCAGTTTGCAGGTGGATGGTGTTTGGACACACCAGCTCCATCAGGCTGCTGAGTTAGTGAGAGGGCCCTGCTCCACTGGTTTATCTCCCTCTCACACTCCCTGATGGCCCTCAGCCTCTTTACCTCCTCCATCATGTGAAGGAGCTCTCCCACTTGAGCGCAGCTTTCACAAGTGGAGCCAGTGCCAGAGGCACGAGACAGTGTGGGAGGGGGGCACTGCCTGCAGCCCAGGGTCTGGGTAGCTGCCTGCACCCACTGTGGCTCTGGCTGGGTGGCAGCATCCATCCTGCCTGCTGCAGCACACGGAGCAGCCTTAATCTTCTGCCGGGTGGCCACCATGGTCTTCAGTGTCTTCTGTCTAGTCTCTAGGTCCTCTCTGCGCCCTGCCTTCACACCCTGCCCACTCGAACTGCCACACTCGTCCTCGCGGCGTTCCCGGGGGACCGCTTAAATCTCCCGCGGGGGCCGCCGGGACCTCCCCCTCCCGTCAGGCCCCGCGCGGGACCAGCGTGTGGGGCTGTCAGGACCCCCGCCCCGCCTGGGTTTTTCTGGGATTTTCCCGGCTCGGGGAAGCTCCCACCGCCTCAAAATGTCCCCCCACCACAGAACTCACCGTCCTGCTGCCGGGTGCCACCGAAGAAGCAGCCTGAAGCTATTCTCACTCATTATCTAGAACTCAAGAGCTGTGAAGCTAGGAGTTAAGCTGCATTATCTTTTCTCACTCTCCAAGCACCTGCTATGATTTCAGTTTTGCTAGTCGTAGGAGTGTTGACCAATGACCATGTCTGGCCTCAAAAGGAGCTACAGGCCGGCACCGTGTCCCTAGTCAAACAAGTCACCACTGAGATCGAGTGGTTAAGTTTGGGACGCAGAACTGAGTAGGAGCTATAAGTGTTGGTGGAAGGTGGCTCATACCACCCAAGAGCATTGTGCCAGGGCTTGTGGAAAGGTGATCTTATTGAAAAAAGCAGTCAGGAGAAGACCTACTCTTGTTCTTGTGGTTATTGTAGAAATCATTAGGAAAGTTGAGAATTATTATCTTTCCTAACCTTTCCATCTACTTTATTCTCATATTTATATATTTTATTAATGAGAGCTTGTCTTCCTGCCTGCTCTTCTATTTCACCATGGGTTTTCACAATTCTGTATTTCCAGGACATGTGAATGACAGCTGAAATAACATGCATTTTCCTAGGTATCTGTCACGTCACCTTATGTGCATGCTATTTCAAAATTACATGGTGCTCATGTTTATCTCATCTTTTTATGTGAAGAATCTCTAGAGCTGTAATCTTTCTGCCAGAGCTGCTGGGCTTCTTCTGTTTCTTTTGGGGTTATTTTTGATGCAATGACCAAAATTCAGTACACAATATTCATTTTGAAGCTATGCCAATGATTTATGTAATGACACTGCTTTTACTGTTTTCTGTGCTTCTCTTTATGCACCCCCCTAATCATTCAATACTACAGCCTAATATTCTCTCCACTAATTAACTGAAGATATGCTGTTAGAGATTTTCAGCAATTTTTGAAAACATTTTCAAATTAATTTCATCTATTTTAAAATCATTCTTCAATACCCACTGATTTACACATGTTAAAGCAGAGTTTGACAGGCTATTTAGTCAAGGTTCATTTATTAATCTAGTAGAACCAGCTGACAAAGAGTACTCCCCTCCTGGCTGGCTGAATTTTATTCTAAAGTCTACAGGAGGAATGAGGAGTCAGGGGTTATAGCTTGGCAACTAAGATATTAAAACCCTACAGGATTTGGTGTACTCTCCTATAAGGTCATTTTTTTGTATTTTGTTAGAAGTTCTTGCCATTAATTGCAAAGAATAACATGATTGATAAAAGAAGCAGGAAAGACTAACTGTTCTGCTGTGATATGCAACATGTAAAGCTACTGACAAGTATATGCTCTAAAATGCCATTAACAAACCATATTTCTGATTAAAATTCAGTTTTTTCTAGATATGAAAACAACATGTATTTGTAATAATAACTTGCACTAATACTGCCCTATTGACTGTTTAGACATGAGGCTCTCGGAGAACGCTTTTGAATAAGCTAGGAAATCCTTCAGCCTTTGTTGCAAAAGGGTGTCTAAAATCACACTTCATAACCCCTAGTCCTTTTCCTTAGTGTCTTTTGGGAACCTCTCCAACAAACCCACAATATAAGCAAGGGTGAAATCCTGATCCTTTGGAAATAAATCAGAGTTTTGTCATGGACTTCAGTCAATTCAGGTTTCACTTCTATGTGACTGCTGTTTAAAAAATGGAAAGCAAATTCCACAGGGAGTTTAATTAAGTGAAAACAAGAAAATGTAAAGCTACTTATATGCTTTTCTTTCATTTATTGTTATAGATTTGGCTAGCTTTTAATATGGATAAAATCCATCAATTGCTCATAACACTATATTTTTCTGTAAACTTTTAAAAATTGAATATGCAGTTACAGATGCATGTGCACAGAATTATATAGCAGGTTTAATTTTGTTAAAGAATAGTGCATGTAGAAATGTTCTCAACTACATGAATTTGTATTTCAAAACCTCATTCAAATCAAAATTAGCCCTGCTGTACAGCTCGTCAGGCATCTCCTTCATGTTTACCCTAAGGTCCCTTTTACCATCCTGGAACAATGATAAACAATATTCAAATGCCCACAGTTCTACATACACATTCACATTTGAGTTTTACATCATCAGAGCAGACTTTGAATGCAAATGAGTTTTTTGTGAAGCAGCCATCTTTAATTCAGTATTTAATATCCCATTTCGTTCAGTGTATTTATGTTAACAGAAGCTTAAAGTATTAATACTACTCTTGGAGGATGGTTTAGCTGTTATTCATGACAGTTCCTGTATGCTATACAAAAACAAAACTAGCACAGCTACAGCTTGTTAATATATTCGGCACTAAACATGGGTACTTGGGATTACAGGGCCGCAATATACCAGTAATGCTGTGTGACTGGTTTGGTAGCCTTGTGATTATCACCCTGTGATACCCTCAGAGTTCAACTTGTTAGCCCTTCTGCCTACTTAGCAGGTCAGAAACTGGTGAAAATACTGCAGACTTAATATTTCTCAATATTGCTGTTTATTGAGCTAAAAACTCTTAACTATTCTTTCTTGGACAAAACCAATTACTACTACTTAAAGGCTTGAAAAGAAAGAGAACAAGACTGTGCTTTTTCCAGAGGCAATTAGTACTGGAAGACTAAGAGTCAGCACTGATCCGTATTTTATAATGCCACAGTAGTATTGCATGCTTCTTGCCACAGCACAGCATTCACAAAGTTTTATTTGAGGAGATAGATCACAGTGTGACTCTCAATGATTTAACGCAAGCCCATTGCATATGGACTAGTGCATTTTTCCAAGGCTCACACACTGAATCCCAGTACACTATTCCCATTTACTCTCATGTTTTCACATATGCCAACAATATTGACAGTACTTCAGCTAACAGTGTGTCTGCCCCACATGTGCAGAAACCAGTAGCACCCAAAGCACCTGCCATGTGCACCTTTGGTTGAAAAGTCATAGAAATACCTTGGTAAACTCTTAAGACCCTGCTTGAAAACCAGCCCACTTTTCTCCAAGTTAATTCTTCCTTTTTTCTGAGTTCCAAATAATAAAAAAACTTTATAAATTTCGCTATGACACTAACATCCCTTTATCTGTAGAACTGCTCCACCTAGTTTAAAGCTGTGAGTGCCAGCCTCTGTTCATTCTCTGTAGAAGATTTCTATTCCTTTTGGAAATATTTTCTCTTTTTTTTGTTCTGTAAAATGAAATGCTATGTTCCGTTGTCACATGAATGAATCTGATTACTGTATTTATATCAAAGCTGTCAACAATCACCTCTCCGGAGATCTGCTGCAGATATTACACAAGTCTTGGGAAACAACAGGACCTTTTGCAAGTATCATCTTTTCTTCACAGGCCTGAGGGAACAGGAACAGGATTCCTCAAAATAGTTTGCATTTGTACAGTTACAGTTGGTAATTTAGACAGCTATATATCAGTTTGAATCTCACAATAATACTGTTGGGAAGAGGGACCTTAGGAGGTCTCTGGTTCAGGCTCCTGCTCCAAGCAAGGACAGCTGTCAGAACCAATGAGGTTGCTCAGGGCTTTGTCCAGTCAGGTCTTGAAAACTTCTAAGGACAGAGACTGCATAGGTTTCCTGGGCAACCTGTACACCTTCCTGACTGTCCTCAGGCTGAAAACCTTCCTTAAATCCAGTCTGAACCCCTCATTTCCTTTTATGCCTGTTGTCTCTCATCCTCCCACTATGTGTCTCCATGACATGCCTGGTTTTGTCTTCTGGTAATGCCATAGCATACAAGGGGCTGCTATTAGGTGTCCCCAAAACCTTCCCGCCTCCAGATTAAACCAGCCCCATTCCATCAACCTCACCCTACAGGACAAGTGCTACACCACCATCCCGGTGGCCCTCCATCCATATTGCAGCAACCTAACTTATATACAAGAACAGAGCAGGAGAAAGTGTTGGAAGTTCTGCTAAAGTCATATTAAATACCATTTGCTGTCCTACCCTCATCCATCCAGATGGCCATTGTATGACTGAGGACAGTTAAGCTGCTCAGGTGGCACCCACCCTTGGTAGAACCATGAAGGTGCTTCCCCACCACCTTTTTCTCCTTTGCATGCCCAGAGCATGTTCCAAGGGGACATTGTCCATTATCCTTCCAGAAATCAAAGAGAATGTGGCTGACTGGACTCTAGGAATTAAATTTTATAAATGAAAGGCTTTGGGGATCTAGGATGGGCAGTAGCACACAAGTCTGATCCATTCATGAGATGTGTTCTTTGGACAATTGACATTATGATGTAGGTATTTTAAACTTAATCTTCATGTTAGAGCTGAAGGTAGGAAAAGGGAAAGGGTATGGTTTTACAGTTTTGATGATTTTATATTTCCTCTAGAATCATAGAATGATTTGGGTTAGAAGGGACCTTTAAAAATCATGAAGTGTAATCCCCCTTCCACAGGCAGGGACATCTTCAACTAGATGAGGTTTCTCAAAGCCCCATCCCACCTGACTTTGAACACTGCCAGGGATGGGGCATTGGCAACTTCTCTCGGCAACCTGTTCCAGGATCTCTCCACTCACATTGTAAAATTGTAAATATTTCCTCCTTATGTCCAATCTAAAGCTACAATTTTTCAATTTAAAAACATTGCTCTTTGTCACGAGAGTGATGTTTCAGCCATCTAACCATTTTCATGGCCCTCCTCTCGACCCGCTCTAACAGGTCCAAGTCTGTATTGACATTATTAACATTGTTAAGATCCTCTCTCAGTCTTCTTCTCTCCACACTAAACAAACTCAGATATTTCAGCCGTTTCTCATAAGAAAGATGCTTCAGTCCCATAGTCATCTTTGTGGTCTTCTGCTGGACTCTCTCTAGTAGTTCCTTGTCTTTCTTGAATTTAGGAGCCCTGAGCTGGACACAGGTGTGTTTCCCCAGATCTTTCTCTATAGGGCTGCTCTCAATCATTTCATCTCACAATTGATATTGGAGATTGCCCTTACACAAGTGCAGGAGCTTGCACTTGGCCTTGCTGAATTTCATGAGGTTTGCATGGGCCTCCTCCTCAAACCTGTCATGGTCCCTCTCAATGGCATACAAATGAGATGCCAGATAGATGATGTCTGTAGTTTTTCCCTTGACCATTGATGCAGCCTCTCTGTCGTAGAAGGCCACTAGATTAGTCAGGCACAATTTGCCCATGGTGAAGTCACATTGATTGTCTCTGATCACCTCCTTATCATCCCTATGTTTCAATACCTCTTCCAGGAGGATATGTCCAATGGTCTTATCAGGCACAGAGGCGAAGCTGACTGATCAGTGGTTCCCAGAGTGGTTCCCTTTTTAAAAGTGGATCTGATGTTTCCCTGTTTCCCTTTTTCAAAATATTTTTAAGAACATTCCTTCCTAGGCCACATTTATGGTTAATGCTTCTGCCAGCTTTCATGAAAACTAAAAAATTAGGAAGTTGTTAGAAAATTTTATTCAATGTTTTCACTAGGAAAATTAATTAAAGATAACACAGTCTTCATGCAGAGCTATTTAAATATTTTTCATTAAATAAAATCTCTAAAAATGGGAATTCTCTAAAGGAAGAGATTATAATTCATATAGTCCTGTTAGAGGAAGAATTTATGTAAAATAAAAAATAGATGAACCATATCTTTTGAAACAGTTAATTCCTCGTTTGAAAATCCACTCCCTATTTCAGCATAGTAAAGCTTTATTTATTATTCTCATTGGTATTATGCTCCAAAAACAGATGCTGAAGCAGAAATATGATTTTAATTCTGTACAACTTTGATGTAGATATTATACAAGTTGATTATAGTTTTAATAATTTATGCAAAATAATATATACAAAAGAATTGAGTTAAAAAAAATCTATTTTAGGTAAGATATTTAGTAACAATAGTAGTAACAACATGATGTAATATATGTTAGAATAGAAGCTATGCTTCTAGCATAGCATAGCCTAGAAGCTATGCTAAAACACATGGAGGACATGGAGGTGATTAATGGCAGCCGGGACGACTTCACGAGGGGAAAATCCTGTATGACCAAAATAGTGGCTTTCTATGATGGGGTAACTGCAGCAGTGGACACGGGTAAATCAACGGATGTGATCTATCTAGACTTCTGTAAAGCCTTTGATATGGTCTCCCACAACATCCTTCTCTCTAAATTGGAGAGATACGGATTTCATGGGTGGATGGTATGGTGGATAAGAAACTGGTTGGATGATCATATTCAGAGAGTAGTGGTCAATGACTCAAAGTCCAGATGGAGATCCATGACTAGTAGTATCCCTCAGGGGTCCGTACTGGGACTGATGCTGTTCAATATCTTCAACAATGATATTGACAGAGAGATTGAGTGCAGTAACTCAGTAAGTTTGCGGATGGCACCAAGCTGAGTGGTGTAGTTGCCACACCGGAAGGACAGGATGTCATCCAGAGGGACCTGGACAGGCTGGAGAAGTGGGCCTGTGCAAACCTCATGAGGTTCAACAAGGCCAAGTACAAGTTCCTACACTTGGGTTGGACCAATCCCCGATTTCAGTACAGGATGGGGGATGATGTGGTTGTGAGCTACCCTGCAGAGAAGGACTTGGGGTGCTGGTTGATAAGAAGCTCAACATGAGCTGGCAATGTGCGCTTGCAGCCCAGAAGGCCAGTTGTATCCTGGGCTGCATCAAAAGGAGCATGGCCAGGAGGGTGAAGGAGGTGAATCTGCCCCTCTATTCTTCTCTTGTGAGGCCTCACATGGAGTACTGTGTCCAGTTCTGGAATCCTCAACATAACAAGGGTAAGGAACTGTTGGACTATAGTCATGTTTGTAGGCGTGATCTAGTGAATCAACTCTGGTGACTAGAGCTTTTGTATCAGTAAGTGAAGGTTTACATCTCCTTACAGTAGAATTCTCTTGTCCCTATTTTCTTATCATTCAGAATAATCAAAATCTAACTTTGCTTATGGTTGTAGCTGCTGCTAATCTGGTTAGCTATTTATCTTTCAAAGTTCAGCTGGAATGATAAAGAGGAATTAATCTATTAAAATAGAGACACTAAATAAAATTACAATGATTAAATATTTTCGATCTACTTAAGGTTTTCTTGTACAAATAGCATGAGGAGTAACAAATCTGATTTTATTGTAGGCTCTTCAGTAAAATGTATCATATCTACTTAGAAACATTTAACTAGCATAATAACTTCTTGTGTATAGCTTCAGGCCAAGGATGTTACAATAAATTACCTCACATAAATCTTAGATTTGGTGTTATTTACAAGGAATGATCATGTTTAGTTAAAAAATAATGTATAGGTGCTATATAAAATTGAAGTACCTAAAATTAGCTGTCAAATGTGGAAAAGATGAAGAAGCTGAGAAATTTTTCATCATACACAATGTGGTAAAAGCCTGTCTGTGTCAAAGACATCGTATTGTTTGCTACTGGTTTTACTGCATGTATTAATAATGTTCTAGCTATTATAATTGCTACAGTGAACAGGACACTTACTAAACTGAACTCAGTAACTATGTATGTCTGTATGTATATCAGTATCTATGATCTACAGCTATAGATGTACAGTCTTCAAACTTACGGACTAAAAATTAGGTATTGAATTGAATTTGTAACTGGGAATTGGTGCCTGTGTCCTCTTGTTAAGTTATGGAGAAATCATTATCACCCAGAAGTAAATGTAAATATATTATATATTTTTGGTGATATTTCATTAACACAGCTTTAGAAATGAGGCCAGTTATTTCATCAAGGTCTTCATGATTCTCACTGTAAAGCAGTGCAGACTTTAGAATAACATTAGATGATAAGGAAGATTAATTCTCTCTCAAACCATATAATCCCAAAATTAATATAATGTAACTGCAGAGAACCAATTATGTAAGGGTGACAGTATAAAACCAAATCATTTATAGGTGTCATCTTTCAATAACATTTTTTTGCTGATAAAATATTTGAAAATCTATTTTGCTTAACATGAACTCCAAAATATTCTCAACTACTTCTGTGAAAAACAAGATTTTTGGCTTAACATGAACTTAGCCATCTAAAAATGTCTTCACTTATCAGTAAAACTAAACAAATAGGAAATAATTCATTTAGCACCATTTCACTTTTTAAGTGAGATATTTTAACCCTGGAACTTTGAGTGTTTATGGGATGAGAAAGGAAATCATAGAGAGCAGTGACTCTGAGAAGTGCCAGATAATAACCTCAGACTTCTCCTAAGAAACATAATTGCTTGATTCTGTTTCTTTAATGAATCATAGAATCATAGAATTGTTAGGGTTGGAAGGGATCTTGAAGATCACCAAGTTCCAACCCCCCTGCCATGGGCAGGGACACCTCCCATCAGACCAGGCTGCCCAAGGCCCCATCCAACCTGGCCTTGAACACCTCCAGGGATGAGGCAGCCACAGCTTCCCTGGGCAACCTGTTCCAGTGTCTCTCCACTCTCATGGTGAAGAAATTCTTCCTAATATCTACTCTAAATCTGCTCCTCTCCAGTTTATAGAGTTCTCCCTTGTCCTATCACCACAAGCCCTTATGAATAGTCCCTCTCCAGCTTTCTTGCATGCTCCTTTCAGGTGCTGGAATGTCGCTATAAGATCTCCTCAGAACCTTCTCTTCCTCCAGGCTGAACAAGCCCAACTCTCTTAGCCTGTCTTTGTATGGAAGGTGCTCTAGCCCTCGGATCATCGTTGTAACCCTCCTCTGTAACCTGTTCCAACAGTTCCATATCCTTCTTATGTTGAGGATTCTAGAACTGGACACAGTACTCCAGATGAGGTCTCACAAGAAAGGAAGGCCCAGGATATGATTGGCCATCTGGGATGCGAGTACACATTGCTGGCTCATGTTGAGCTTCTCATTGACTAACACTCCCAAGTCCTTCTCTGCAGGGCTGCTCTCAATCATGTCATCCACCAGTGAAGGAAATCTTTAATTGTCTGAATAGGAATGATGACATAAAAGTAAGGAAGAGGCTTAGCCCTAGTTTGCAGCTTTTGACTGTGCTTCAGGATAGCTATGAAAACTGCAGAAATTTCAAAATACATTGACAGATGTATAACTTGGAAAACAATAACTTGACCACTGTGTTTAGGTACAGGAACAAATATAAGGTCTTCTTAAGCACCTGATAAGCTGATGATAAGGTCCAGCTGCTGCAACTAGAAGCTATGGAAACTAGTCAGGTTTAATATTCATCCAGTTTAACCATGGACAGTGGTGAATAGGCCATCAACAAGGATCCCTAGCATGAAACAACACAGTTTTTAGAAACATCTTCAGTGTGTTCATTTTTTAGGTTGTAGGGGCACAAATGGGACACAAATTCTCCAATCTCTTTGTGGAGAAATACAGGTGAGAGCTTAGACAAATAATAATCATGGTCTATCTGTGCATGAAATGTGAGATTCTGAGTTCCTATGTCTATACATTTCCTTTGGTGCTCCTAACATGCTCCTGACACTGATAGATCTATGTTAAAACAAACGTTATAACAAAACCTGAAGTTCCAAAGTATCATTCAGTGTCTTGACAAAGCTAAAGAGGGTGTTTTTCCAACATCATCACTTCTGGTTTGCTTCTGGTTTGTTTAATAGCCTTTTCTTGAAGGGTCAGTAGCTGACCGCCTCTGAAGGCAGGCTACTGAGCTGGATGGCCAGTTGTCTGAGCGAGCACAAAGAACTCATATAGCAACATTTGACATTTCCTGCACTACTTTCCATCTGCCTTGATATTCTTGCTTTAATTGAACATTTAATGTGTGAATATCTAAGTAAACACAGTTAGCAGACAATATACACTTTTGTTGTGATAATTCAAAATGTGTTGCTCAACTTTCTGTGTTCTGGCTGCTATTTCTTCCTGCTACTTTTGATTCTATCCCATGTAGAAAACCTTTCAGACTAACTATTAAAATATCTGGTCCTATGAGGTAGCGTTTTCCTGTTTTTATCATTTCTTGCTCTGACTTGCTGCGGTGATCTCAGCAATAAGTGCGTTGGTTCTGGACTCACATTCTTTCCCTGTGACTGTGTTACCATTTAGTTCATATTTATAAGATAAATTCTGGAGCATAGTTACAATTTTAGTGGTTATGGCATACCAGGCAGCATGCTGTTGTGATTTTATTTATCTTCATTGAAAAATGTGCTATATATAATACTGCCTCTTTGAAGATGTTTATAGGAAATGTAAGTATATGCATTTTTCTTCACAGTAGTGAGACTGCCTTTCATCATGGATGGGATTCAGTGATGTGATTAAATAGCTAGGTGTGTTTATTAGCAGCATTTTCTAAGAATTTTTACTCACCATTGTAATCTAGTCGAGCCTTCATATTTCTTTTTCTTATCACTTAAGATTCAAATTAGTATGTCCTTTTAATAGGGATCATAGCTGAAATTTCTTTTCTGATTTCATGGTTCAATAATATTTAAATATGCCTAGCTCAGAGAAAAAAAAAACAAATAAAACCGAAAAATGTGTCTGCTTGTGTAGTGTGGTAGTGATAGAAACGGAAATCAGATCTCACCTGGTTGCAGGGACAAAAGTATATTTATAACACACGTGGTAAATTGTTGCAGCTTTCTTCATAGAGGAGGAAACCAGAGTAAAACTGGCATTAAGAAGTTCCTTATCTGAAGTCATTGAACATGGAGGAAATCTGGTGAAAGAGAGGGACATTGGGAGAGATCTGACATGCTCTTGCAATCTCCATTTTAAAGCTCACTCTAAATGCATGATCTCAGAGTTACTGAGCTCCAGGTTTTACTTTGTAACACGACTACTGATGATTAGGCCTAGCAATGGATGGCTGTGACTGGCTTACGGTATTTTTTATTCCCCCCCTTTCTTGATGGCTGCGCAGAGAGAAGAGGCAGCATCTGATCCTGGGGGGGGAGGGTTGCTGTAGGAATGCAGTTCATGAAGTGCAATTTCTTTTCTGGAGGATACTCATGCATACCAAAAAAGTCCTGTCCACAATAAGTGACTATTCTGACCCCATAGATCTAAAATCCCTTTGAATGTCATTGAGGGAATATGGCTGTGATTCTTCACTGAAAGTTGTAGGCTTTCTTTTCAAGAAAACCTAGAGCTGGTTGATGAGCAGCTTTCGAAAAGTAGAATATTTATTTGAAGACAAGTTGTAAAAATAACTGAGGCTTTGTTACGGGTTAAATAGAAGGAAGTAAGAAAGAGAGAAAAGAGAAAGAAGGAAACAAAAGAAGAAAGAAAGGAAGAAAGAAAGGAAGAAAGCACACACAGCTATTATTCTGTGTGTGATCTAATCAAAAATATGATATCTGCAGCACTTCTGCCAAAAGAAAAAACATTTATTAGGCAGTAAAAGAGGTCTGAGTTATGTCACCTAGTGTGAAAAACATATTACATCAGTTCACATCTGTCCTAGAGCCACCTGACAGTCTATAGTCAGCCTTTGAATTGCAAAGTCATGTGCATGCTCAATGTAACAATGCAAATAGATTTTAAAGGAAAGGGGATCCCACTGCTGAGGGAGCCATTCTCAAATATTCATATTTAATTTTCTCTCTTCTCAGTGGGTTTTGCTACGTTACACATAAAAATTTAATACTTGGAGAAAAAAATGGAACATTGTTGCATATATAGAATGCTACCTGCAAAACACTGTTCATTAAATTGCCACATGAATGTGTGGTTTAAAAATATTGCATATTGATATTGTGGTCTGATTGGCCACCAGCCCATTAAAGTTACATGGTGTTTTGCAGGAAAACAGCCATTTCTTACAAAATACTTGGTGATAAAAGGCAGGTGTTGAAGCAGTGACTGGAAACAGAAGGGTAATATTGTGTTCAGGTGATTGATTGATTGAGTTTTTTTCTGTTCCACCAACAAAAGTAGATTCTTTAGTAGAAAGATGGTATCACAGCACTAGTCATTGCGATTAATAGTAACTGACACAAAAAGGATGCATTTGACCAAAATTGTTCTCCATTCAGACCTCAGAGGTGTTTAATCACCCAAAGATGCAGGAATTAAACATTTTTCTCAAGACTTTCCATCAACCATCAAATATTAAGCACAAGGAAATTAGAAGAGGAACAAGAAAATGCCTTTGGGTGCCCTGTGTATAAGTAGGACACATCTGCAGCCCTATAATATCCTTATGATGTAATACTTTGTAGAATCGCCATTAAGTCTTCACAACGCAGAGACACACTCAGCGTGCTCAGAAACTCTGCAGAAGTAAAACACTAATACTGCATTTACTCGCAGGAGTAAAAGAGAGTTTCATTGTCATTTATTTGACATTAATTTTCTTTCATCAGTAAAAAATTCTTCATATTAGCAACAACTAGTTCTCACTTCGTAATAAAGCATGAAGGATATTTCATTGGATTTTGTAATTAAAAGTATATTCAAACATATTCAAAAGAGGCCACTGCAATTTAACCAATTAGATCATAGTAACCGTCACCCATGGCAGGGGTGGTTCTTGCAGCACCCTTCAGTTCTCTGCTAAAATTTCAAACAACGTCAGCTTAGGGAACAAGGAACAAGTGGAACTTTTCTCAAAGACTGAAAATTTTCAGCTGCCTCAGCTTTGAAGAGGTTGGAAAAAGTATCTTTCATTTTTTGGGCTCTCAAAATTTTAAAAGCAGAAGCTCTTAGGCTCTTATTGTGAGTTATGCTGGAAAAAGTGTACAGGAAAGGACGACTACCAAGAGCTAGAGTCCATTCACACAGCCACCAGATACCGTCTTGATATCGTGTTCTTACAAACATGCCTCCAGGGACTCACTCCCAAACCTCTAAACCTTCTCTGAGGTAATTCCCAAGCAGGGAAAACCCAGCAAGTTCAATCAGGAAAACTATGTATTTATGCCCAGAAAAAGCTAAATGTTCATCATCGTACTAACTTATAAGCTTTTGAAGCCTCAGCTGATGCAACTGAGAAGATACAGAGAGAAGAGGTTAAAGCCCAGTGGTGTAGGCATTTTTTATCATTTCTGGGGGTTTGTACTGTTCATAAAGTTCAGGATAAAATTCCTGTCAAGAAGTGGACTTCACTGAAGGATAATAGAAATTTTATTTGGCAATGCATTGCCTCTGATGGAGATAAATTAATTTAAGTGATGTGTCACTGACAGTGTTTTCATTCACTTATTGCTGCTTTTCTACTATTTGCAAGAGTAGACTACAGCAGTACTTAATTCTTTCAAGTAATGTCAGAAAGAACATAAACCACAACAATTTGGAAAGGCAACAAGAACTGTATGTGATTCCAGCCTGTTGTATAAAGCCTAATACTTTATATATATACACATATATATATGCATCAGTTGCTGATGTTCAATGTACATATACAAATTTTTCGTTTGCTAGGTAGGTAAAGATACTTTGCTTCTATAAAATTTCTTAGATTTCAGATCTATTCATTCATGTTTACAAAAATTTATTCAGCTTTGCAGTTGTATCTCCCGTGCTGTTGGTTTTTTTTCGATGAAATCCTAGGAGGTTTTACACAAGGGGGAAAGGTTTGCAGCAGCAATCAAATTTTCAAAGCCCAGACTCCTATATCAGCACTGGTTACAAGATAAAGCTGAATTTGTGTCTCAGTAAAAGGAGACATTTGAAAAGCCTTATGGAAAGAATAAAGGAAAAAGGGAAAGAGTAGGGATAAGCATAAAAGAGAACAATGTAACAAAACCCCCTCCCAATATAATAAACACAAATAAAAGAATCCTCTCACTGTAATTTTTCTAGGGATGCTTCGATCTCCTGTCCAAAGACTCTTCTTTTGTCACCTCTGGTTGTGTCTCAGTCATTCAGTTTTTACTGAACTTTGGTACTCAGCACATCATTGTTTCACGTTTTAGTACAACCTTCATTTCCTCTGTTGCCAGATGAGATATCGATCAGCACTGATACTAGGATCAAATTAAAGCAAAAGCTTATCTGAGAGCTACATTTAATGCAGTAAACAGAATATCAAACATTTATGAATTTATCTACTCTACTATAAATCCTTGAATGAGGAATATATTAAGGAAATGATCAGTTGATATGTAGGTTGCAATTTCAGCACTTTTGCCTTATAAGCACAGTGTACAATGCTCACAGCTGTGTATATCCCCTGATTTACAGTCACTACCACCGTCAACCTGTAGGGGTAAGGAAATAAGACTGCATTTGTTTCTGACGATTTACTTCTGCTGGTACACTGCAAGTGAAAAACAGACCGCCAAAGTAGCTCATTTTTCATATGTAGGACTGCAGGAGGCTTAGCACTTCTTTGTTTTCTTGTTAAGCTTTGAAATGAATCCTACTTGTTAACTCCTGTTCTTGTTAACTCTTGTTGACATAGAAGAATTTATTGCTGAGGGGCTAGGTGTGATGACAAACACCTAGGACCTTGATGGTCATAATTAAAAACTAACAAAATGCAGGTCATTGTAAGGCCTATCATCAAAGGAAATACCTTTTGTTAGACAAACTGATAAAAGGTTGTTAGTGCTAGTCAGTCTGGTGTTCTGATCTCCTTAGGCCACAGTGAAGTGAAGATGTCCTTCTAAAATTGGGAGTGTTGGATAAGCCATAAGCCTTCAATAGCAAAGAGACTTAGTCTGTGATGGATGAATTTATCTGGAGTAATGGGAAGGTAAGTATTTCTGAATTTGTGCATGCCTTGATCATTATATATCTAAGGTTTTTAATTGCTCAGCTTGGAGGAATATTTAAATGTTCTCAAGAGTATGAAAGACATCAAGTATTTTTTATACTTATTAGGTGGAACTTAGATGATGTTAAACTGACTGTGAACTTAATGACCATCCAATAAAAAAAAAAAGTAAAAAGAAAGAAAACCCCAACACTACTACCACTAGATGGCAATGATTCAGCATCCAAACTTAGAAACAGCCTACAGCTTTACCATAAATAAATCACCTTTGGTGGCAGCTTTAATATGAAAAGCGCCCATAATCATTGTTCTTCATTTTCCTTTAGGTGTACACCATCCCTACTGCAACACTATCGTCTGTCTATATCATAGTGTGTCGTTGGCATGCATTGTTAGACAACATCATTGTGGATGATTACCATCATTGAAGATGGATGTCAGAGAAAATTTTCATTTTGATGCTATTCTATCACCTCTGCCTCCTTGTAGAGTCTGGTGAGCCTCTGGGATTGTCAGGGTCTATACCAAAATCCAGCATGCAGTGAACTTTGTCAGCAACTGCAGGAAGTTGGAGGTGTGTTGTTTCAGCATCAATAATTCTAAGAGTTGCTCCTCTGGCAACTCTTTGTGAACTTCATATTTTCATAACCAGCAGCTGCCTCAGTTGCCACAGAATTAGTTTTCATGGGCTGGAGGAGACTTTTCTCTCTCTGCAGACAAGGAACCAGAACTGGGGATTTAATCCAAATCTTTTCTGTCTTACCCATTGACATGCTTGGAGCATCTCTCAGCTCCTACTCCTGGCTCCTGTATGCTGTCTTACATGAAACAAGAAATTATTTCTGATCTTGCCCATTCTGTGTCTGCTGCTTAAGGAGTGAAACCTCAGCACCTGTTGCCTGCACCACTCCTAGTTTTATGCATGGTGCTTTGCCTAACACGCTTTGATGGGGAGTAATGGGAAAGGAAATTATGACCTTTTTCTTCTGGGGATGGCAGCTTCCCTAGGAAGATGCCCTCTGAAGACAGAGCTTTCTCCAAGGTGATGGTGCCTACATGACTAACTGATGCCTACGTGACTGACTGGACGCAAATATTCCCCACACCCTCTGAACTTCAGATCCCTCCTGTGCTCTGCACAAACACCTTGAGATTTTGTTCCTCTACACAGTGCTGGGACAGCAAGGACCAGGCAGGCAGTGTATCAGGATGGCACTCGTAGAGGTTTCTATTTGAACTTTTACTATTGAAAGCACAAGCATGCCAAGTGTCCACACAGGTGCTCATGGCACTATTCAATCTACTACCAATGGTTAGTGTGACTCTACCTCCTAAACCTCTATGTCCCCTTTGTACTTGCTTCTGGGCTGGGATATGCTGTATCAGCAGCCCTGGGGACACCTGACAGAACTTGATCTGAATGGCCTGCTAGGGAAGTTGTTCCTGACGAGCAGTAAAGCTGCACAGAGCAAGAGAAAGAAGGGAAACTGTGGGCAGGGCAGAGGAATTTGCTTGTTTTCTGCTCCACTCAAAGTTGGCAGGGGTGGAGGAAAGGAAACATGACAAGGTCTGCTGCAGCCTGGGCAAACGAGACTAGATAAGAGCTTGGAGGCAGAACCTGCAGGCAGCTCCTGCTAAGGAAATGTTCTCTTCCTCCTCGCAGCATGAATTCAAGAGTTTCAAACCTGTTTCTCTCACCCAAAACCCTCCTTTTCAACTATCAGAAGAAATGATTCATCTGTTCTGTGACTAGGTTGTACCTGAACACCTTCTGGGAGCAAGTGTGAAGATGCTCTGAGTTCACCTAATAGTACAAGATCAAAGCAATTTAATCATAATTAGTCAGGTAAGAGACTAAGTCCTAGTGGTATTCAACAAGACTAAGGACTAGGTCCATGAAAGAACATACCTAATCAGCAACTCCAAATTCATAATCCACAAAGCCCTGCTAGAGTTCCCCACATTCCCAAATAGCCATCTATATCCTTCCCTGAACATATTCCGGACTGTTTCTTGACAAGCTGAGAGAGTCTTGAATCTCTGATAATGCTGAGGAACAAGGTAGCTATCCCATATTTCAAATACACTAGATTTCAAAAAAAGATCTGGAGAGCCCACACTGGTGTGTCTTTCTCAGACCACACTTAACCAGATTTGGTCGTAAAGAAAACTTGGGGTAGAGGCAGAGCAGATAAACACCTGTATCCTGTGAACTGTAAGGAAGTCTGAATGTCTTCCTGTAATAAGAAAGATTTGGTTTCTGGTCTCTTTTCTCTTTGCAAGGACTTCATCACTCATCTGCTTACATCTCCCTGCTTTAGGTCCCAAGTTACCATCACACAGTTAGTTTTCTTTCGTGGCTTTTACACTTAATGCCAAAATCAAGTTTGAAAATAGGCATAGGCTTTGCAGAGCTTACTCAAAGGTCTTTACAAAATTAGACCCCAAAATAGTATAAGTTCCAATAGTCTTATGGGATTGTTTCAAAGGAGTTTTGATCCCACCTTTCAAAATGGCTACAGTGACTTTTAGTGTTTTATTCCTTCATAAAACTGTTCATAGTATGTTTTCGCAGAAGTATCCACCTAGTCTCTATTACAAAGATAGACTCATCTCAGCTCATAAATTCTGTGAGTAATAAAAGCAAAATTTACTATAGATTACAAGCACATGGGACGAGTGAATAAGTTGGACAAATATAACAGTGAGGCCAGATGACACCAGGTGCTAAAATGCACCCAAGTGTGCAAATGAGGTGAGAGAGACATGGAAGGAAGAGCTGATGGATTTTGTGAGGTTTCAGTGTGACTCCTTATAGCTCCACGGTGAAGCCTTTCAGCAATCAGCAAGTGTTACATGACATATGTATTTATTTCTGGATTTCCAGATCTGTGTTACTTGCAAGATCATGTGAAGTCTGATCCTTGCCTGATGAAAGAAGCATAGAATATGAGACAAAAAAAGCACTGCCTTAAATGGTCTGTTCCATAACTACAGGAGTGTTAAGCTGTGTTTGGAAAAAAAAAAAAGGTACTCAATGACATGCAGTTTTCATAGTTTGCCTACTAGCAATGAATGACAACTGTTTACAAACTGATTTTATTTACTGTGAATTTAAGAGAGGCATTTGAAGATTTTTTTTAACTTACACTCCCTGTGAGCTGTAATGTTTTCTGAACAATGCTGTGAGAACACATTATATGTCTACTTTTAATTCATTGCTTTTTTCTCCCTGAATGAAGATTCAATCAATGGCTCTGGATAAATCCATATAAGTGTAATATAATCTTTCCAGTTGACAGGAGTTCCATAATCCGGTTTGTTCCAAACCAGAGAGATTATGTCAATATTATGCATTTCAAAGGGCATTTAGCAGTATTTCAGCCAAGTCATTCCTCTGGTGTCCTGCAGTCTGTATCACTTAATCTATTTTAAAAAAAAATCTTTAATCAGATCAGCAGAAGTTTTTAAATATCTTCTCCAAGAGCTCTCAGTCTTTTATCGGGGGAGTTTGATGAGTAATGAGTTCATATTGAAAATATGGTAGCCCTGCTGTAGTTATTTCCAATGATTATGACAGCTGTTTGTTTAGGTTCTGTATTACAATCAGTCCCTGTCACAATTTATACATCCTGCTGCTGAGGTTTCCTTTTATAAGAATAACCATTTTGAAGGCTACTACTTGAACACATCCTCATGACACTTTCCACACTTTTGGCTGTTTTGTATGGAAACAGGGTGAACTGCAAGAGGTAGCAAGAGAAACTGGGATTGTAGATGAGCTCATGAGATTGATTCATAAACCTCTGGCACAATACTCTGAAACCTGAAACATAGTTACTCTGAATTATAGGAAGGTTTAGTGTTTGTAAAAGTCCAAAGTTGTCTAGCTGAGAGGTGTCTGAGAAATGGGGGGAAGCACAAGCTAACATGAAGTATAGGTTTGAGGAGATTATTCTCTTCCAGTGAACTTTCTCTGAAAAAGATATTATTGCTGTACATCGCTGAAGACAAAACATGCTCATTTAAAACTTGCTCCTGTGTCTTAGCAGCTTGGACCTACAAATCCCTATAAAATGCAGTGTTTAAATTTATAGCCAAAAGGAAAAAAAGTGAAAGGAAGAGACATCAAGGGTAAGGCCCAGAATGGTGCCTGGATCAGCTCCAGATGTCTGTGTGCCTCTGCCCATGGCAAGGGCGTTGGAACTAGATGATCTTTAAGGTCCCTTCCAACCCAAACCATTCTGTGATTTTATGATTCGACAATTCTGTGTTGCTGGGCTGTACAAATGTGGCTCACTTGCTTCTGTCTCTACTGTGGTGGCAGTAACCATGTTCAACATATCTTCATATGCCTTCTGCCATCCTGGCCCACAGCATCAAGGCCATTTCTACTGAAAGCCATCCCACTTTAGCCCCAGCAGGCAAGGGACAATGCCACACTGCCACAGCTGGCCCAGGCACACGTGATGGTGGCATGTCACCTACCTCTACAGTCCCTCATTTTCCCATACAAGCAACAGCAATCAGAAAAGCACATTTTGTACTAGTATATTTAACACACACTGTATGCTCCCTGGCACAGAGCTTTTAAACTTTTTTACCCTTCAGAAGTGTCTGGCAGCATCCAAACTGCATTTTGGGGATGGTGCCCAGCCCACACTAACCCCTAAGCTGTGCTATGTGCTGATGATCCTGATTGCCATGCTGTGGATCACTCTAAGCGTTCACCAACACAGATTACTGATAGCATTCGCTTACACCATTTAGCCATAGGCAAGAAGAATTTAGATTCAATTTATCTTCTATTTGTCCAGAACTAGGTATGCTCCAGCTAAACATACAGAGCACTAAAATTAAGATAGCTAAGATAATTCATCCTTGTAACTTAAAAACTGTTTATCTTACCAACACCAAGAAAGACTGCTAACATTTCACATTTTGTAATATATGGTGATGAAACATTCATTGCACAGGAATAAAAATGCAGCAGCCAATCTTGAGTTTCTTGTGCATAAATGCTTGTTAATAGCCTTTAGAGCACTGGGAACCAACGTCATTGTGCAAACAACTCTTCATCTCAGTATGAAAATGAAGTTGCCTTCCAGACTGATGCATGAAGCACCCATAAGCTTGCAGGCCTTTATCATAATACAGATGTGACTCCTGCTTCTAATCCAAGATAACTGAGGTTTGATGCACACACAGAGAAAAAAATATTACATGGAGATTCTTACAGTGGATCCCTGATGATGTTTTTATAATTTGGCAGAAGTAAAGTCAATAAAATCTGTCTAATGGATAAGTACCAAGTACTACAAAAAGAAATCAGAAAGATATCTGCATAAGTAACATTTTTGTCACTTCCCATTGTGCCATCTGTACACCAGAGATTGTCCTCAAATTATCGTTCTTTCATTACAGAAAATCAACATGCCCTAAGAAGTGCAAAAAGGAGTGAAGTAAAGAGAAATTGTGGCATCCACCACAGAATACATTTTGAAGATAAATGTCGATTTGGTCATAATTACCATATTTGCTTGAAAGATGAGCTATTCTGCGGCAACATAATCATCTTGTTTTTCTAAATGCTATTCACTTGTATTGCACACTGGTGAATGTCTGACATTTGCCCCTTTCTTCCTGATATTAATCACTGTCCTCCATGTAATGCCAAAAACAGTCTTTTATTTCCACATATTTCAGCATCTATAGTATCTGTAGTTGGAAAACCATTACCTCGGGCTGTTTTTTCTTCTTTGTACTTTGGCACTGAAATTGTTATTGGTTTTATGAGCTATCAAGTACGTGACTACAAAATCAACAGAAATATTTTGAGAAGAAGAGGCATTATTAATTGTAAATTCCCACATTTCTTGCCAACCTTCAGCTTTCTACTTTCACAAGAACAAAGCAAAACTATTATAAAATACACAAGAAACCCTCATCTTTTGACCTAAAGGAAATTGCATACCTTATTCTCAATCTTAAAATCAAAAAGTGATTATAATTTTTAACTTTCCAAAAAGAAACTGTGATTTAAGGTAAACTATGCTTGACTAATGAGATTTTCTCATGTAGCCCAATGTAGTTATCAAGGCTAATGATGTACATTGGCTTAAGGGATTTTACATCAAACTACAAATCCTTCTCACAATTTTTTAAGAAATGTTACTCTGTCTGATTTCTGATAATTTTCTATAGAAATTTACTTTATAGTGATTGTCTTTTGTGATGCTATACTGAAATGGTGTACTCAAGGTTGCAGGTCTGACTACAGCTGAAATCTGGTTCATTTACAGTTTTGACGATGGCACAATAAAGTTGATTGACAGATGTCACTGCAGAATTTAATGCACTATGAACTAAAAATACAGATAATGTTTTTAAGTATAATGATTGAATAATTCATAATTTAGGGGGCACACAGGACAAGGGAACACAAAATTTTAGAAATTATAATTAAAGATAATTTGATGAAAGTTAACTTTTTACATGGTCATGAACATAAAACAAGACAAGAGGATGCAGAAATAAGAAGACAAGTATTTTAATGAGGTGCAGATTACAACATGGAGATAGAAAGTCTGTATACATTGGATCTAAAATGCACCATATTGAATGACCTTGTATAAAGTTGTCTTAAACATTCATTCTATGAAAGCAAAGCTTTCTGGTCTATGGAGTCCTTGCTTTAGACTTTACATTTCTTTCCTGCCCTCTGCCATTTGTACAGGGGCTATTCCCTACAAAATGTCATGTGATTCCCAGCCATGACTGAGAAAACGTGAAAACATATTGCATAAAGTACAAAACTTTTTCATAATACAAGTATTTTCTACCACAAACAGTTGGTGCCTGCCCTCAACATGAAGTGCCTTTGTAAACTAACTAGTAAATCACTGTCATACATAGCAATTTTCAAGAAACTAATTTGCACACAGAAATAATGCTAGTAAAAATAACGGTCCTCCTTAGTCTAATTCACTTCCATAACATTGGGCACTGGAACAGGCTGCCCAGGGAGGTGGTTCAGTCACCTTCCCTCAAGGTGTTTAAGGCACGGGTGGACAAGGCGCTGAGGGGCATGGTTCAGTGTTTGATAGCAATGGTTGGACTCGATGATCCAGTGGGTCTCTTCCAACCCAGTGATTCTATGATTCTATGATCTCTGCTTACTTGGATTTTGCAGCAGATAACATTTCTGATGTGGTAACAAGTTGCAATTTATTTATTTAATCTTTCAGCTGTGCAAACAGCTTGTATGTGTATTCCTGTAAAACATAACGTGAATGTGTTCTGAAAGAGCAGGACAGAGATGTTATATAATTAATGCATATTCTGTCCGCAGGATTCTGCTCTATTGTCGTGCTTTTTATGCCAAGTGGCATAGCTACATCCTGGATTACTCTAGCAGTAAGAGACTTTCAGTGACATTTGTAACTTCTTTGACAGACATCTATATAAATGTCTAATGCATATTACTGAAGAATATAATTTTTTTCAGTAAGCAAATAGCTGGGAGACATGCACAGAAAATATCATTTACTCTTCAGCAAATGACTGTTGGATTTCCTTACTTATTAATTTTGATTGAAAGGATAATTTTCCTGAATTATTCTCTGTGCATTTGGCATTTTCAGCTTCAGATACATATTGAAATTCATTTTTCTATGAGGAATCCAATTGTACTGAATTGAAAAGTCATAAAATCCTTCTGAAAAATGCATTCATAGTCCCCCTAAATGTGCTGTCATATTTTCTGTGCATTCCTGAAAGTATTACACTTCAAGATACAATTGGTTTAGGTTCCTCAAGGACTCAGAGCAATTGCTGATACATTTGAGAAAGCTGTGAATCTCTTTTTTTTATAGGATACAATACACTTGTAGAACCATGAAAAGAGGGCTTGTGAACGTGTGTAGTACATACTTTAGGGCATTAGTTTGAAAAACACCTGCCACTGTTGGAGTGTCATATCTTTGCTGTCTATAATAATTTCCCCCATTGTTCTGACAGACTTAATCTTCTCAGTCTGATATGGGAGCAATATCAGAAAAGATAGGTATGAAGGAATATAGACAATTAAGGAAAACTACATGAAAACATTCAATTTAGCTGTCTGTCGCCTGGCTGATAGCAGTTAATTTACTGTCTATGTGTTACATAGCATATAATAACACATCCTGTGCAGTCTGATGCACTTTTGGGGCTGAATCCAAGAGTGGGTCATCGCTAAAGAATGTGCCTTAGTCAGAACGGCCAATAAAACAAGACATACAGCAAAAGCGCCTGAACATGTAAACAAACATGATAGTGTTTTTGCAGGGAACTGAGGGAGGATTTTGGCTGATTATAGCATTGGTTGTTGGTAGTGCTGTGTTGAAGTTATAGGTGGAAGTATGATGGCTGCAGAGCGCAGACATAAGAGAATTTTGTCCTTAGGAAAAATTCCCTTGGATCTGTGGGAGTGTAGGAGAAAAATTAGATAAAGGTAGTTATAATTCAATCATATGATATTGCTGACTCGAAAGGGAGGCTCTTTTCTCTGTCTACATATCTGAGATAATAAAAGTGACTTGATGAGCCTCTCAATGACAGTTGCTACCTTGATCGTTTTTACTTGGAAGGTGTCATTTATCAAAATATTTTTTTTACAAGCCTTGGAGTTAAATTCAAAACTTAAGGAATTTTTCTAGGTAAAAATAGAGAATGTCTAGCAAATTACCTACTATTGATAATTACACTGATGCTTGTCTTCCCAAATCTCTATTCCCAATACTGCCTCCAACTTTATCATCACTGATGCAATTATTAGCATCCTTTTTGTTGACAGGCAGTGTATTCATCAAGAACATGTAAAATGTTGAAATATATCAATCAGTTTACAAGATAATTTGAATTTTTGGTTCTACAAACCACGAAGTTTTGCAAGCATCAACGGAAACAATGATGAAGACAGTAGTTTTGTAAAGCAGTCCTGAAACCTGTGACTATCTCATTACTTAAAGCCAAGCCCTAAGACACACAAAACCAAATGACTGAGTTATAGCAACATTTAAGACAAAATACGACATAAGGCTCTAAGGAAAATGGAAGTATTTCTAAGATTTCTTAAAAGGTCTTCCTGATTTAAGGCAAGAACTGCTGAATTTTAAATCCACAATTAAAAAAAACCGAACAAATCACTGTGAGAAGGTGCATAAGGGCTTAAGAAATTGTGGCACTGAGTCATCATCATGTTTGGAGTATTAATAATACTGACAACTTTTGCATGCATGTGTGTTCATGAATATAGGTGCATCCAGACTTGGCCTTGGTTCGTTGGTGGCTTATACAAACAAATTCTGCATTTTTTATACCAATAAATTTCAAATATCTGACGCAAAGGAGATACTGAATCAAAGTCTGTAAGAAAAAATAATTTTATTATTGTGCAAGTTTCACTTAGGTTTTGCTGAGTCCAGCTTAGTTCATGTTGCTCTTATGAGGAAATGATTGTTTATATCTTTTATTTTTTGTGTATTGGAAAATTGGCAGCACTACCTTATAATTCATCACGTGTGAGTCAGGAGACAATTCATCTTGTAGGGCAAAGGATTATACAGGGTCACAGAAGCAAAATATTGTGTCCCTCTGAGTGGAATCAACCTAATAACAGAGGTTCTACACAAACTTTGCAGAAATACACAGAAAAATTGATGGGTTCTCATAGACATTAAATTGTATAAAAATATTGTAGATTTTATTCAGACAGATAGTGAGTCATGGCCAGAAACACCCACTATAGAAAGCAGGCTTTCTGGAAGGGCAGTGTGTAGAGGTGGGAAATGTAAATAACTTAGTTATTTTTGACATAAAGTTGCAGCTCCACACAGTAACAATACCAAGATACAGTGTGCAGCAATGACACTACCTTTTAAAATTTACAAAGCAATGAAAGTATTCTTAGAATATCTACAGATTGCAGATTGGAAATGTGGTAAATATATCACCACTATCTGTGTAATTACCCTACTCAAGAGCAACAGTTTGGTAATCTGCAAAAAATCAGTAACGCTTTCTAGTTTGTCAATCCATTGACCATCACATAATTTTCATAAACTTGAAAATACTATAAGTCACCAATGGAGGTGGATGTTCAGACATAACAAACAGTACATTTTGAACCTTGTATTTTCTATGTTGGCATGGGATCAACCTTTTTGGAGACTACAGAACTTACTGCACCTTCATCTCGTTGATATATTACTGTTGTAGACTACTTGATCACATGTAAAAAACTACTTATCATCTGCCTGAAGAAATACCAGTTTCTTAATTAATAAGAATTCTAGCCTTATGTTTATACCAATATTCAATTTTGGTTTTCAATTGTTTATAGGAAAGAACAACATCTTTCTACAATATTTATGTTTCAAATAATTAGTAGGTGTTAGAAAATACTAACAGTCATAAGGAATGAAGTCTCTGAGATATGAACAGTTATAACTCAAGTTAATGGTGATTATGACACAGAAAATAGGTATTCCAGGCAAAGTGTAGGTTCTCTATTTTATGATGCCTGTGACAATAGAAACAATATTATTACTTGGATTGCTCTGGCAAATGTAGTAAGAATTTCACTTCTGACAAAGAAATTACACATCTCCTGTTGTTCATATTGTTTCTTTTTAGATGAAGAATAAAATCTTCTTTTATTATAAAATTTTATTATTATAAAATTTTGTTTGTGCTCACTTCCTATGCTAAGTAGAAACATTAGATGCAAGACCTGTTTTCCTGGGAATGAGATATTCCATCTCCTATTTCACACATTCATAGCCTGAATAGAAGAAATGCAGCATCCTCCCCACCAGTGTACAAACCAAGGGTTTTCCTTTTGCCTCTTTCTCCTTGCCAAGCTGATAGATAAGAATATAAATATTTTTTTAATTCCTTATCTTTCATTCTACAGCATTATTTCAACATATCTAATCATGTATTTGAAATTGTTACTTAAATTATTTTTATAATTAGCTATTAGCTTAATTATTTACTTTTCAAGTCACTGTTGTTCTTAGTAGAGTTTGGGAGTTTCTGTTAAAAGCCCTCTCATTACTTTCACCCATTCCTGACATTAGCAGGAATTTTTAATGAGCTATAGGACAAGAGACTACACTGGCTCTCTACTGTTCCATGTGTTGCTCCTGCCAATGCTTTATGAGTATCTGTTAAGAAATTGCTAAACTTAGCTACACCTACAGCTATTAGTAGGGTTTTAGCAACCTCTTCTTTTGAGCTAGGCATTAAAGTGAGGAAGATGTTGGCCACTTGGGAAGAATAATGACCTCTGTGTTCTGGTACCTATGTGCCTGAGTGCATAATAAAGCACTTTGCTTAGAAAAGCAGCACGCATTTCCTCTATCTTGCAAAGCCATCTCTGAGACAGAAAGTCTCTAGTCTGCATTAAGTGGTTGAGTTATCCTGTTGCTAATGGAGAGAAAGAGCCAAGCAAAGGCCTCTTCTGTTTTGTCACTAAAGCATAGGCTTGAGTATGCTGGTAGAAATTACCATAATCTCATACTACTGAGCCAAGAATAACAGAAACTCTCCATTTTACATCACATCTGACTTTACTGTAAGGATCAGGTTTCTGTAGGGATTAAACATTGTTTAGTCTCTGATAGAAAGCTTGTATTTAAGTAAATCGTAACCAGAAGAATGTCAATCAGCTTTGTAATAAAATAGTGCATAGCAAGGTAAATCAGGAAAATCATTGTTCCTCGGTGAGAATGTAAGTTTAATTTTTCATGGTTTCTCTTGTTAATAAAGTGATAAGCTGATTAATCCTGTGTTCAATTAACTGTAATATCATGAAAGATCATCAGTAAAATCAAGCAAAAGAATTACCAAATTAAAGATCATATGTTTTCCAAATATAGGGTTTTATATGTAATTTGTCTGTTACATGCTTCTTAGAGAATGTAAATCCATGCACACTTGGAAAGAGCACTGAAAGGACTCTGCCAGGATATTTTGCAACACAAAGTCCTATTAATCTAAGATAAAACAGCTAATCAAAGAGCTCTTTCATGATGCTTCCATTGTTTTACACAAATTCAACCCTAACTCATCTTTCACATGATTCAGAAAATCTCTCACTCTTTTCTGTCTGATAAACAATGGATGCTTTGGACATAGGCAATGATCATAGCGGCTGCACTAGAGAGGGGCTGTGGATACAGGCGTGGGCAAAGCGCTAGTGTTATGTCCAAGGCCATGGAATGTGTTGGTCATTAACAAGAAAATGTTTGACTGTAGAAAGGAGAAAGATCATTATTCAGACCTAGCCTGGATTTTCATCATTAATGACAAATTGTTTTACCCATAGCCTCTTCTTTTTCTACTCCTTGTTTCTGTAAGATTCATATTTGTCATATCTATGCATAAAATACCTTTGCTGATATATTACTTCAGCCTACTGGTTTGTGTCCACCAGTCAGACTAGCAAAACCTTAAATTCTCACTCATTTTACTTCATTCAGGTCCATACAAGATATCCTGGCAAAAACCCCCACACTATTGCCAGTGCAAGCTGCATCAGTATTAGAAGAGCTTATTATGAGGGCCAGGCTGACCTCACTGGTCCTACAGCCACAGATGATTCATGTAAGGAGGGAGGACCCACCACATCAGCCAAGGCAGAGGGAAGAGGGAAGGCAAGAGGTCAGACCTCATTTGCCAGTGTTTGAACTGATTCACTAGTAAAAGAGCCAAGTCAGCCAGCTGCTATCAGCTGAGAATGAACCTGACCTACTGCTTCCCTGGGACCAAAAGTACGCCTACAATACTGTTTTTTAGCATAGCTCATATTTACAGGGCCTGTGTACCCATGATTTACAGGTAGTGGAAGAATGGGTGGTACAGGGGATGCCACAAGTGAATGATAATTTTTGGCAGCAGACACAGATTTTGTTCAAGCTCTGATAATAGAGGACATCAGTCCTGTTAGTATATTCTTCTGGATGGTAATGAGGCATTCAGAACTTTTTCTGCAGACCATGCAGAACACAGGGATATCCTAATTTTAAGACATCAATGCAAGAACTCCGTAACAGAAGGAAGCACCTCTAAATCTTGCCTTCTGAAGCTCAGGGAAGTTGGAAAAACAAGACAAATTATTTTTTCAAAGTGCTAGGATGCAACTCTAGTCAGGTTTCTTGTTGAAGCTGTCCCAGAACTGTGCTGCTTTCCACACTTCCAGTTTGAAATCTGGATAACCCTCCCTGCAAAATCTTTATGACATCTGAAACAAAAGCCACTAACTTCTGCTAATGATTAGACTTGCTGGAATAAATGTGCCACAATGTAAGTCTCTGAATGCTGCATTTTAAATGTTATTTTTCTTGGAGTCTATCTTTTTTTAAAAAACAGAGATTCTAAGTTTTCATTACAAAATTAAAACTTGGAAAACATTGCTTAAATTACAACTTCATTGGGTTCAGCAGCACTCAGGAGACCAAGGCTGTTGTTTAACTTCCGAAATTAAGCCAGGAAGGAAATCTGCAGTTTCACCTTGAGAGAGAGCAGGACTATATCGTGTTGTGTCTGGGCCTTGGAAACGAGGGTCAGGATGTTACAGGACTGAGTTGAAGAGAAATTAAACCTTACATATAGACCATTCTCCCTAAGAGAGCATCTTTATCCTTCACTGAAAAGCTTGCCATTAAATGCAGAGACTGAAATCCTTCTGAGCTAAAGAAGTGCTTGCTGTTAAAACTATTTTACATTAAAGGAATGCGTACCTGCATATAATTAAAATTATTAATTTCAAGATGGATCATATCATGGTAATGAGTAAATAGGTTTGGAAGAAGTATTGTCACGTAAAAGGATATGTAGACAATTTTCCCAGTGTCTTCTAGCAAATTAGTTTACACTATTTTTATGCATTTACAAGGCAATTCATATAATACAAAGAGGGTAAGTTTTATAGTTTATAAATGCTGGTTTCAGTTTTTATTTCATAGAGTCATAGAAACATAGAATCATAGAATAATTAGAGTTGGAAGGGACCTTAAAGATCACCAGTTCCAACCCTCCAGCCATGGGCAGGGACATCCCACTAGATTAGGCTGCCCAAGGCCCCATCCAACCTGTCTTTGAACACCTCCAGGGTTGTAGTATCCACAACTTCCCTGGGCAATCCGTGCCAGGGCCTCATTACTCCCATGGTGAAAAAATTCTTCCTTATATCAAGCCTAAATCTGCCCCTCTCCATTTTATAGCCATGCCCTCTCATCCTGTCACCACAAATAGGGGCTATTTACGAATAGCCCCTCTCCAGCTTTCCTGTAGGCTCCTTTCAGGTACTGGAAGGTCACCATAAGATCTCCTCAGAGCCTTCTCTTCTCCAGGCTGACCAGGCCCAACTCTCTCAGCCTGTTCTTATAGGGAAGGTGCCGCAGCCCTCTGATCATCTTTGTAGTCCTCCTCTGGACCTGTTCCAACAGCTCCTTATCCTTCCTGTGTTGAGGATTCCAAACTGGACACAGTACTTCAGATGAGGTCTCATAAGAGAAGAATAGAGGGGCAGATTCACCTCCCTCGCCCTGCTGGCCATGCTCCTTTTGATGCAGCCCAGGATATGTTTGGCTGCGAGCACACATTGCTTATGTCGAGCTTCTTATCAACCAGCACCCCCAAGTCCCTCTCTGCAGGGTAGCTCACAATCACATCATCCCCCATCCTGTACTGAAATCGGGGATTGCTTCAACCCAGATGTAGGACCTTGCACTTGGCCTTGTTAAACCTCATGAAGTTCTCACAGGCCCACTTCTCCAGCTTGTCCAGTTTCCTCTGGATGACATCCCATCCTTCAGGTGCGGCAACTACACCACTCAGCTTGGTGTCATCTGCAAACTTGCTGAAGGTGCACTCAGTCTCTCTGTCAATATCATTGTTGAAGGTATTAAACAGTACTGGTCCCAGTACAGACCCTGAGGGACACCACTTGTCACGGATCTCCATCTGGATTTAGAGCCATTGACCACTACTGTTTGAATATGATCATCCAACAAGTTTCTTATCCACCATACCATCCACCCATGAAATCCATATCTCTCCAATTTAGAGAGAAGGATGTTGTGGGGGACCATACCAAAGGCTTTACAGAAGTCTAGATAGATCACATCTGCTGGTTTACCCATGTCCACTGCTGCAGTTACCCCATCATAGAAAGCCACTATGTTGGTCATACAGGATTTTCCCCTCGTGAAGCCGTGCTGGCTGCCATTAATCACCTCAATGTCCTCCATGTGCTTCAGCGTATCTTCTAGGAGAATCTGTTCCATGATCTTCCCAGGGACAGAGATGAGGCTGACAGGTCAGTAGTTCCCAGGGTCGTCTTTTCTACCATTTTTAAAAATGGGCACAATGTTATCCTTCTTTCCAGTCACCAGGGACTTCTCTTGATTGCCATGACTTTTCAAATATCATGGATAGTTGTTTGGCAACCATATCTGCCAATTCCCTGAAGCAGTACTTTACCCCAGAAGCTATTACATTGCTCATAGGACTATTCTGCAATTATTTTTCAAGCTTTTCATTTCAGAAATGAACCAACTATCAGCTAATACAAGGGAAGATTCTTCTGATGAATCACAGACTGCAGTAATCAATCAAGTTGCATGGTTTATCAAGACTGCATCATCTTATCGTTGTTCAATGCCATTTGCCAACAATTATAAATTAGGATATTGTGCCAAAGGACTTCTGGAGTTTGCTGTGATTGTGGAAACTATTTTTAGCCATGTTCCTATATTAACAGGTAGTGTCAGTATGACATATTCACCAGTCCTCACCTTCTCCAAAACACTAGACTACAAAACCATCATCTTCTTTTTGTGTTGTCCCAGCTCTACTTTATCCAAGATTTCCTGCCACAAGAGACTCAAGTCAGCCATTTGCTTTTATAGCAAAAAAAGTTCCGAGGCCCTCTAAGGCTTCCCAGTGATAACCTGATCAAGAAATTTCTTTCATCTGGTAGCATCCACTGTTTTCTTTTTCCCATGTTCTCAGAAGAAGAGAACTTATCTTAAACAGCTTGTATAGAAATGTGTGTATTTGGTGACAATGACAAGAGACCTAAGTCATTCTGCATTGAAAGACCTGGAACAACTGCCAGTTGAAAATTTACTTAAGGCTATTTCCTGATGCGTAGCTATGCTCTTGTTTCCAGAAATCTTGCCCCTTGTTATATGTGTGAAAATGTCCTACCTACTTTCATATGACTAAGTAAATAAATAAAAACTTACGATATGCTGAGCCAAATGAGAGCAAAGAGGCATCTATAGGGTGGATCTGGGGAAAAGTACAAGAGCAAGGTAGGTACAGCAAGGTCTGCTTCCTATCAGCTTCGAATTGGAAGCACTCTCAATATTTCAAAGGCAGAGGCTGCATCAAGAAGGTGCATTTAATCTCCCTTGAAGTTCCTGGCGTCCAGCAAAAGTCCTTTATTGAGCAGCCCCTCTGATTATTTATTCATTATCTATCTACAGAATAAACTCCTCAAGACTCATAAGGTCACATCACACAGCAGGAGATGAGCATTCAGGTAATGTAACTTAAAAGCAATTATGTAACCAAATGTAACAGCAAGATTGATCCAAGCACAAGTAGATTTGTGTCATCCTGATTGGTACAGGATAAAACCAGCATATTCATCTATCTTCCTGTGTACCTTGACCTAATAAAAGTAGGAGTTATCATCTACTGCTGGCATAGCACAGTCAAAACACTCAGCATTTAGCCTCACAGTCTTTTCTCAAAAGAACATAGCGAATAATTGTGTGAAAAGAAATCTGGTGACAGTTCATATTTGCTTTTACAAATTGATTAGCTACGATAATTTTCCTGGTCTCTTAGAGTATGAGTTTTTTCACAGTATGTGGCCAATGACTGTGTAATAACTGATGTTCTTTCCTATGACATATCACATTAAACTGAAATATTTAATTATGGATGTGTTTAATATGCCATGAATCATTGTTCAACAGTTTTTCATAATATTAATACTTAATAATTCCTTACTCTACATCCCCTCCTTAGTTCTAGCTATACATTTTGTCTGTGGAAAATAAATCTGCCCTTTCATAAAGGACAGCTGTCATGTATTCTCGCCTTCTCTGTGCTGATGTTTAAAAATTGTAGATTAGCCAGTACAAGAAATAGTACAAATGCTGTCAATATACCAATAACTGTAGCTGGTTTATTCAAAGCTTATGCTGCCTAAAAGAATATCTTCTATTCAACATTTCAATAACAGCAAGTTTAACTTTGTGTAGGCATTTAAAAAGTAAATGGTACAACAGTTCAGAGGTGTTCTTTAAGAAATTAAAGTGGTTTTGCAGGAGAAAAAACTACTGTCAACTGCACACATGAATTCTTCAGCTACAATGACCAGCTGGTATCTCAGCTACTAATGTATCTTTACCATTTGCTTGTAGTCTAAAATATTTCAATTAATCTTTAATATTTAATTATAAGTATCTTGGATTTTAGAGTAGGTAAATAATTCAAAGTTTATTGAAAGAACCTTGTGCTATAAACTATCCATTGCTTTTTTTCCTAAACACACACTTTCTCCAATAATATATTATGAACAAGCCATGAGTGGATGGGTCAATGTCACTTAACTTGCTGGATTTTTTGAAGACCTGATTCAAGGCTCCCCAAAGTCCTTGGGAGTTATCCTAGGATGCCCTAAATATTTATTACGTAAACAATTATTTTGGTTAATAGATTAAGTTTAAAAAAATAGTTAATACTTGCCCTTCAATCATATTTATAATGTAAATCTAATGTTTATCTATCTGTGAGCAGATATTATTCTGCATTTAAGCTTATTCAGTAAACCCTTAGCTTTCAAATATGTCTTCTCATATAGTGCAAGGGAGTCATATGTAAGTCATCACACTTGAGCATACAGACAAACATGTATAAACTCATATACATTCACAATCAATTACCATGTCTTCAGTGTTTTGGTATACCAGAGCTCTGCTGTAGTACTGGTCTGAGGGAAATGTAACAGAATAGGTAAAGAAAGCTTACATCAACCACTTAATTTCTTTGCTTCCTTGGAAAGGAATAAAATATTGGTAATTCATTCATCAGAAGAACAATATCCTGCTTTCCTTTTTTTTCTGTCACTACGAATGCTACCAGTCTTAGCAGAAAAAAAGATCCTTGAAACAGTCTTGCTGTTAGAGCCACCTAACGTAACATTTTATGACTGAATTTGTTCTATACATGCCATTGCTCCAGATACATTCACTTTAAAATTCACACTCTATTTCATTATTTTAATGCAAATTGATGAAAAAACTTTTTATAACCGTTTTCGTTTGTATGACCTCCCATAGAGCATGCTTCTATCCAGCAGTAAACCTGGCTAACTTTCAGTTACTTTGTATTGTTAAAATATAACAGCCCTTTGTTTTGCTATGAAGTCTTTCTGACATTGTTGGGTTTGAATGCTATTTAAGATGTGCATTCTTTCAATACTGTACATGAATAGATAAGCCATTAAATTTTTATCACATATTAATGGCAATTGTCCACAAAGTATGAATAACTACTAAGAATTCCCATCTCTCCAGTTCATTATTTGTACACTTCTAGGTCAAATAACCATCCCTCTTGCAACTCTAATGCTCAGAAATTTTCTACATTGTTGCTTCTATGCTAAAGGATCTTCTTCTAAAGGAATAAATTGCTAGGTAACAGTCAGTGGCACTTCTCTGTCATATAGAGCAGCTGATGATTCTCTCTCAACTGCAACTTCCTGAGCTGTGAACTGCATTTCATTCACAGTTCCTGTGCTTGGAGCTTTTTCTTTTTCTTTAGGAGGAATAGGCAGGGGCAAGTTAAATCTAAACTTACCTGGGAACTGTTAGATTAAAAAGGACATATTCTGCTGAAAACAAAATTACATTTTTTCCCTCCGTTTTAATATTTTTACAAAGAACTTTCAAACGACCTGTGAGTTTAAAAGGTGAATTAAGCCTACATTTTATCATCTGTTGTTTGATGGTTAAACTTGCACATATTCTAATTTCCGGTAATCATCATCTATAATTCAGTGTGCCTTGCTCCTGAGTCAGTAACATTGATTTACTAACCACTGCATTATACAACTTGTACAATATTTAATTAGGAAATTCTGCCGGTTTGTTAGCACAGTGCTTTAAATAAGCAGCAGAGAACATTAAACTATTAAGCTCCTTCTTGAGAACAAATCTAGAAGTGCTTTATCTGATGTTACAAAATTTATGCTGGCCATAAGTGCCTAGCAAGAGTCATTAAAAGGCTGTTGATGTCAAAGCTGTGAATGCACTCACACTGCAAGGCATGAAATACTCATATATGTTCTGGAAGCTCTGAAACATAAAGGTACAATTTCTTTAAAATCATTATACTCTTTTTCTTCCAAGTTTAAAATTGCTACCTGTTGCAACTATAAAAGATGTATTAATCTCTAAGAAAGGAAGCTGGAGAGGGAAGGAATCCAGGTCAACGTCTGATGGAGGGAAGATTTTATTCTGGGTACAGACTAGAAAAAAGAAAACATCTTATTTGTACAAGCTAAATAGGTAATTTCAAAACTTTTCCAAAGCAGGAATTATTTTTTTTTAATTGGTCCAGACATGAGAACCTATAGTTCTAATTAGTTTTAATTTTACTTTATCACATATAAGTGATAAAGTTTTCAGATAGTGAATAGTGTGGTCTTGACCCAGCAAAGATTAATCATGTATATCTGTCTGAGTTGTGAGTTAAAAGTCTATATAGTCAGTGTCATTTATTCTAATGACATGTTTGTGGGTTTAAAATCAAGGTAAACCTGCTGATCGAATTGTTATGGTCAGTAGAGGTATCCCTGGATTTAAGCAAAGTATATGCTTAATGAGTTGGCTGAATCAGGTTCTGCATCTGAAATTTGATATGTAATTGAACCCGTGTATACCTAAAAACCAACATATATTGTCAGTGTCTTTTGAGGGATTATGTACATGTTATAATTGTTACATTTATAAAGTAGTATCTTCAGGGAACACAAAAAACCTTGCTCTTGTGCAGAAGAAAGAATAAGAAGCTAGAGGTAAAAAAATAATTAAACAAAGATTCCATCAGTGAGAAATGACCTTTATAATGTAAGAGATTTTTCTTACAGGAAATGTCCAATTCTGACAACATATTTTATATTTTTTTTGAAAAGAATTTTTATTTATTTCAGTAAGAAAAATGCCATTGCCATATTGGAGTTTAGTTTTCAGTCTAATATGACTCTGTTACTATTTCTTTTTTTATCTTAAAACTTTTGTTGCTGCAGTTAGGAGAGAATACGAGTCTGGGTTTTTTTAAACCTATCATTCATTCCTTGCCATGAGAAGGAAGAGCACTAGTTTTAAGTTCAAAAAAAAAGGGAGACAACAAGAAGAAACTTTTTTTCTTTAAGGCTTCTTTTTTTCTTTAAGGTGCAAGGCTTGGAAGTCAATAAACCTTGGTGGTACTTCAAATGTCAAACTTCTCTCATGACTGCAAGGAAAACCATCAATTTAATAGATATGATAACAGCTAGGACGAAGCAACAACTTCAACAACTCTACCACACACTTGAGCACATCCAAGGCAGAACACATATTTCCTGGAAGCTCAAGCAAACTTAGCATGAAATATCAGAGCTATTAAAAATATCACTATACAAGCCGACAGTTGGGTTACAGCTTTATAACCAAACCAACAGAGCTGGCTCAAGGCTCCACAGAAAATGTGAAAAGATATACAGGCAGGTTTCACATCCTGAAAAAAAAAGCAAGGGAAAATCCAGTACTTCTGAGAATTTTTATCAAAGTAAAGTAATTTCTTTCAAAAAAGTCTTCCTTTTAAGTAAGGCTGGACCTCAGAAGCAAAACTAACTCAGTAGAGCATGACTGGGAAGCACATAATGGAGGGTCAAAGCATTTTGAGTTACATCCTGGTTGTAGTTTACTTTTAAACTGTCATTTCTTTGTCCGGTTTTGCCCTAAAGCTGTTCATAATAGCAAATAGGAGGAAACACAACCTTTCATTTCAATATAACCAAATCTCTTCTCAGATGCCAAGAGGAACTTTATATTTTGTGCATTCTTGAGACTGCTTGTATTTCCAAGGCTTTGAAAATTTTCATTTATGAAAGCTTTTAAAGACTGCAAAGTCTATGATGCTTTGAGACCATCAATGCTAACCATTGTGACATGGTTCTGAAAGAAAGATGCTAGAAGAAAAATACTTCTGGATCAGAAGAAATTTTCTGTTGCAAATTTTGTTTTCACTTAATTTCTGCCTTTTTTCATAAACTAATATGTACTTAGAAATTGAAATTGGTTTTGGAACGAATAATTGAATAATGTCAGGACTCTTTCCTCTGCTTTCCTGTAAAATAAAATTCTGGGGAAATCTAACTCACTCTGTGAAGCATTTCCTTCTTAATAGATTTTTTTGTATATACAAACAAGCATCTAGAATTATACAAAAAATCCCAATTTGCCTCAATATCCTGTCTTGGACAGTGATTGGTGGGCTTAGGGAGGTATTTATGTGATGGAGAATGCATAAAGGATAATATTTCCCTGGGTACACCATCACAGTTTCCAGCAATTAGGTTATGAGTTCCTGAGCTGGAGATTGCATCTGCACCATCATTCTCTGCCACTCTACAACTACCAATCAAGAAATCATCCAACCAGTTTCTATTGAATCTTCCTGGAAGTCAGGAAGAAGAATTCGATTAATGCCTGGCTCCGAGCCTGGTGTGAGGAAAGGGGCTTTGGCTTCTTTGATCATGGGGTGGCTCACGCACCCCAGGCTTTGTTGCTAAGGATGGGACACGTGTGTCTCCTAGGGGGACTAAAGCCCTTGCTAGAAACCTAGCTAAGCTCATAAATCGAGCTTTAAACTAGATGTGAAGGGGGAGGGGGTTGAGCCCAGACTAGACAGGAACGAGCCTGGACATGGGGCAATGGTGATTGGGAGAGGGTGTGCTGGTGAGAACCACCAGTACCTCACCACATAGAAAGTGGAGGAGAACACACCTGGGGGTGCTAAGGGAGATACAGGCACTCTGGAGCTAGCTACTCCAGTTACCAGGCAATTGGGAATGAACTCTGTTCACTCTAAGAGGGCTGAAGGCTCGGCAGCTCAGCTGAAGTGCATTTACACCAATGCACGCAGCATGGGGAATAAGAAGGAAGAGCTGGAAGCTGTCGTAGGACAAGGAGCCTATGATGTCGTTGTCATCACGGAAATGTGGTGGGACGACTCATATAACTGGAGTGCAGCTATGGTGGGGTACAAACTCTTCAGGCGGGATAGGAAAGGTAGGAGAGGAGGTGGGGTAGCCCTCTTTGTAAGGGAGGACTTGGACACCATTGAGATGGATTGTGGCGATGAGGAGATTGAGTGCCTGTGGGTTAAAATCAGAGGAGCCCACCAGAAGGTAGATTTTGTGATGGGAGACTGTTACAGACCACCCAGCCAAGGAGAACCAGCTGATGAGCTCTTCTATAAACAGCTGGGGTTAATCTCTAGATCAATGCCTCTGGTTCTTGTGGGAGACTTCAATCTGCCTGATATCTGCTGGGAGTACAACAGAGCAGAAAGGAAGCAGTCTAGGAGGTTCCTGGTGTGTGTGGAAGACAACTTCCTTGCACAGCTGGTGAATGAACCAACAAGGGAAGGTGCCCTCCTGGACCTGCTGTTTGTGAACAGAGAAGGCCTTGTGGGGGATGTGGCAGTAGGTGGACAAAGCCTAGGACAAAGCCTACTAGGACTAGGACCTAGTAGGGTGACGCCTGGGACAAAGTGATCATGAGATTATAGGGTTTTCTGTTCTAGGTGAAGTGAAGAGGGTGGTTAGCAGGACAGTAGCCTTAAATTTCCAGAGGGCAGACTTTGAACTGTTCAGAAGGCTGGTTGGCAAAGCCTCATGGGAGACAGTCCTTAAGGGCAAGGGAGCCCATGAGGGCTGAGAGCTCTTCAAAAAGGAAATCCTAGCAGCTCAGGAGAAAGCCATCCCCATGTTCCGGCAAAAAAGCTGTCAGGGGAGAAAACTAGCTTGGTTGAACAGAGAGATCTTGAGTGATATCAAGAAGAAGAGAAACGTTTATGGGCTCTGGAAGAGGGGACAGGCCTCTTGGGTGGACTACAGGAGGGAAGTGAGATTGTGTAGAGAAAAAATCAGAAGGGCTAAGGCTCAACTAGAAATCAGATTGGCAAAGTCTGTGAAAGATCACAAAAAATCCTTCTACAAATATATAAATAATAAAAGGAGGACTAGGGAGACCATACAGTCCCTATTGGACGCAGAAGGAACAACAGTGACAGGGGATGAGGAAAAGGCTGAGGTACTTAATGCCTTCTTTGCCTCAGTCTTTAACTGTAAAGAAAGTTGTTCTGTCTGTGTACAAACCCAGGAGTCAGAGGAGCAAAATGAGGCTCCCATGATCCAAGAGAAGGTGGTCAGATCCTTGCTAGCCTGACTAGACACCCACAAGTCTATGGGGCTGGATGGGCTTCATCCAAGGGTATTGAAGGAGCTGGCAGATGTGCTGGCCAAACCCCTTTCCATCATCTTCCAACAGTCCTGGAAGACTGGGGATGTTCCACAGGACTGGAGGCTGGCTGATGTTGTGCCCATCTACAAGAAGGGTCGCAGGCAGGATCCAGGGAACTACAGGCCTGTGAGTCTGACCTCCGTGCCAGGGAAAGTCATGGAGCAGGTGATCTTGAGTGCTATCATGAAGCACATGCAAGAGAACCGAGTGATCAGGCCCAGACAACACGGGTTCACAAAAGGCAGGTCTTGCCAAACTAACCTGATTGCCTTCTATGACAAAGTGACTCGGCTGCTGGATGAGGGAAAGGCTGTGGATGTGGTCTTCCTGGACTTCAGTAAAGCCTTTGACACAGTTTCTCACAGCATTCTGCTTCGGAAACTGTCAGCCTCTGGCCTGGAGAGGTGCACACTCTCCTGGGTGGAAAACTGGTTGGATGGCTGGGCCCAGAGTGTGGTGGGAAATGGAGTTAAATCCAGCTGGAGGCCAGTGACAAGTGGGGTTCCCCAGGGCTCAGTGCTGGGTCCAGCCCTGTTCAATGTCTTTATCAATGACCTGGATGAAGGAATTGAGTGCACCCTCAGCAAGTTTGCAGACAACACCAAGCTGGGTGGAAGTGTGGATCTGCTGGAGGGTCGGGAGGCTCTGCAAAGGGATCTGAACAGGCTGGACCACTGGGCAGAGTCCAATGGCATGAGGTTTAACAAGGCCAAATGCCGGGTCCTGCACTTGGGGCACAACAACCCTATGCAGTGCTACAGACTAGGAGAAGTCTGGCTAGAAAGCTGCCTGGAGGAGAGGGACCTGGGGGTGTTGGTTGACAGCCGACTGAACATGAGCCAGCAGTGTGCCCAGGTGGCCAAGAAGGCCAATGGCATCTTGGCTTGTATCAGAAACGGTGTGACCAGCAGGTCCAGGGAGGTTATTCTCCCTCTGTACTCGGCACTGGTGAGACCGCTCCTGGAATCCTGTGTTCAGTTCTGGGCCCCTCACCACAAGAAGGATGCTGAGTCTCTGGAGTGAGTCCAGAGAAGAGTGACAAAGCTGGTGAAGGGGCTGGAGAACAGGCCTTGTAAGGAATGTCTGAGAGAGCTGGGATTGTTTAGCCTTGAGAAGAGGAGGCTGAGGGGAGACCTCATTGCTCTCTATAACTACCTGAAAGGAGGTTGTAGAGAGGAGGGTGATAGCTTCTTCTTCCAAGTGACAGGGGACAGGACAAGAGGGAATGGCCTCAAGCTCCGCCAGGGGAGGTTTAGGCTGGACGTTAGGATAAAATTTTTTACAGAAAGTGTCGTTGGGCACTGGAACAGGCTGCCCAGGGAGGTGGTTGAGTCACCTTCCCTGGAGCTGTTTAAGGCACGGGTGGACGAGGTGCTGAGGGGCATTTGTTTAGTGTTTGATAGGAATGGTTGGACTCGATGATCCGGTGAGTCTCTTCCAACCTGGTTATTCTATGATTCTATGATTCTATGTTGTTTTTAGTATACAGGACTTGGTGCTATAGGAACAAAAGTAATTCATGGGCTCATACACCTTTCTACTTAAAAGAAAAACATTACACATGCAAACAATTCTTCCAGTTCTACTAATGTGCTATTTCATGAAGTCATGGAGAAACAGAACTATATTAAAAGAAGACAGTCCATGAAAAGGGAGGCTGAAAGGAGGAGCTAACGAAATTAAATTCTTAAAGGTGAAATGTGTATTGCATAGCAATAAGAAAGGCTTAAACAAGGATGAAATCAAAACAGAACAGATACAAAGTGAATTTGCTAGAAACTAGAAGCCAGCTTTCAGATTATGGAAATCATACATATTCAAATTAATATAACAAAGGGGGTGACAGAAACTCAGCCTTATCAAATGAAAAGAAAAATAAGTCAGAAACCAGAGTTTGAAGTAAATAACTAGCAAATAAAATTAATACAAAATCCTTCAAAGACATCAGGAGAAGAAACCCACACACTTCTAGTAGAGACAGCTGATTATCAGGATATAACACTATACATAGTCTTTGTCTTCATATTCGCTGTGGAAATAAGGAACATTCCCCCTCCATAACCCCTTTATGAAGTGGGCTCAGCAAGGGGTCTATCTGAAATCAAAACGATTGTGGGAGAGGCCGTGGAACAACTTGATGAAATAAACACTAAAAAAATCATAAGGACTGGATTGTGTGCCCCCAGGAACTCTGAAAATTCTCAAGGATGATATAGTTAAATTAATAACATCACCGTCTAAACTCTGTCTCAAAAATCCCATGATGGCTGAGGACTGGAGAGCAGCAAACATGATATCAGACCTTTTTTAAAAGCTCCAGTGGAACAAAGAAACCCCTGACTTCTTATTGGGGAAATTAGTACAAGTCCAAACCAAATGCAGAATTAGTGGATATGTTCAGAAATATGGCCCACCTGGGAAAAGCTGGCTTAGATTCAGTAAGGTGAATATTTACCACTTTGCTGATCATAATTCATGCATACACAAAACTGCAATTCTCACTTGTTTTCAATCCTAAAATTAGATGCTAGAATAAAATAGACATAAGCAAATCAAATTGAAATATCTTTTCATCATCTAAGAACTAGAAAAAAATTTATTTCCTTTCATATTATATATTATGTATTCTTATACATTTGTTTATTGTAATGGAAGATCCTCTTTCAAAGCTCTTAGAAAAGTAGTTTCCAGTAGTAGTAAAATTTAGAGGTCAAATTCTTTTCTCTTCCAGGATATAACCTTATGAAGTTCAACAAGAGAACATGCTAAGTCCTACGCCTACAGCAGAACAACTTCGTGCAGCAGTACATGCTAGGGGCCATCCTGCTGGAAAGCAGCTGAGAAAAGGACCTGGTGGTCCTGGTGGACACCAGATTGAACATGAGCCAGCAATATGTCCATTCTGAAAAAGAAGTCTAATGATATCCTTGGCTGCATTTAGACAAAGCATCCCCAGCAGGTTAAGGGAGGTGATCCTACCCCTCTGATCAGCACTGGTGAGGTCATCCCTGCTGAGTTCAGTTCTGAGCTGCTCAGTACAAGAGACACACAGACATACTTGAGAGAGTCCAATGAAGTGCCACTAAGGTTATTGAGGCTCTCAAGAACCTCACATGTGAGGAAAGGATGAAAGACTTGGGACTGCTCAGCTTAGAAAAGAGAAGGCTTTAAGGGGGTCTTATCAATGTATATTAACTATGATATAGTTGCCATCATGGAAACATGGTGGGATAACTCACACAACTGGAGTGCTGCAATGGACAGTTATAAACTCTTCAGAAGGGAAAGGCAAGGAAAACAGCAATGGGGTAGCCCTTTATGTTAGGGAGTGTGTTGATTTTCTAGAGCTTGACTATGGTGATGAAAAAGGGTCAAGAGGGTAAGAATCAAGGGCAAGGCCAGCAAGTCAGATATGATGGTGGGTGTCTGTTACAGACCACCCAACAAGGATGAAGAGGTGGGTTAAATATTCTGGAAATACAATGCAGTAGAGGGGAATCAGTCTAGGATGTTCCTAGAGTGTCTGGAAGATAACTTTCTGAAACAGCTGGTGAGTGAGCCTACTGGGGAACACACCCTATTGGACTTCTTGTTCACAAACAGAGAAGGATTTGTGGATGATGTGGTGCTTGGAGGCTGCCTTGAGCATAGAGGTCATAAAATGATAGATTTTTTTATTTCTTGAAGAACTAAGCAGGGAGGTTGGCTG
Organism: Phaenicophaeus curvirostris; assembly: GCF_032191515.1. NCBI lineage: Eukaryota > Metazoa > Chordata > Aves > Cuculiformes > Cuculidae > Phaenicophaeus > Phaenicophaeus curvirostris. The sequence continues at coordinate 46,641,096 of NC_091394.1, read as the reverse complement.
AACTGTAACCTTGGACTTCTGGAGGGTAGACTTTGGCCTTTTTAAGAGGTTGGCTGACAAAGCGCCCTGTGAAGCAGCCCTGAAGGGCAAAGAAATCCAGGAAGCTTAGACATTCTTCAAGGACGAAGTCTTAAAGGTGTAAAAGCAGTCTGCCCTCATGTGCCAGAAGACAAGTCGTGGGGAAGAAGACTGGCCTGGCTGAACAGAGAGCTCTGGCTGGAACTCAGGTTTAAAAAAGAAAGCTTATGATCTTCAGAAGAAGGGAAAGGCAATTCAGGAGAACTACAAGGATGTTGTGATGTTATGCAGGGAGAAAATTAGAAAGGTCAGAGCCCAACTAGAAACTAATCTGGCTACTACTGTTAAAGACAGCAAAAAATGTTCTTATAAATCTATTAGCAATGAAAGGCGGGCTGAGGAGTATTTCCATCATTAACTGGATGCAAAGGGAAACACAGTGAAAAAGTATAGGGTAAAGGCTGAGGTACCTTCTTTGCCTCACTCTTTAAAAGTAAGACCAATTGTTCTCTGGGTACCCCCTCAGCTGAAAGAGAGGAGTGGGGAACAGAAAGAATCTGCCATAATCCTAGGAGAAATCATTGGCGACCTGCTACACCACTTAGCTACACGCAAATCTATGGGGCTGGATGAGATCCACCCAAGCATACTGAGGCAGAAGTGCTCACCAAGCCACTTCCATCAGTTGTCATTAGTCCTGACTAACTGGAAAGGTGCTGGTTGACTGAAAGTTAACAAATATGATGTCCATCTGCAAGAATGGGTAGAAGGAGGATCCAGGGAACTCCAGGCCTCTCAGTCTGACCTTAGTTCCAGGGAAGATTATGGAACGGATCGTCTTGAGTGCTGTCAAGCTGAACACACAGGACAAGTTAATCACGCACAGTCAGCACAGGTTTACGAAAGGCAGGTACTGCTTGACTAACAGGATCTCTTCTGTGACAAGGTCACCAACTTAGTGGGTGGGAAAGGTCATGCATGATGTTTATCTAGTGTTCAGTAAAGCCTTTGACACAATTTCTCACAGCATTCTCCTGGAGAAACTGGCTTGGATGGGTACACTCTTCACAGGGTAAGAAACTGGCCAGCTGGCCAGGCCCAGATTGTTGTGAATAAAGTTGAATCCACTTGGAAGACAGTCAGAAGTGGCATCCCCCAGGCTCGGGACTGGGGCTCTTTGTTTTAAATATCTTTCTCAGATCAACACTCCCACCCAACTTGGTGTCATCTACAGATTTACTGAGGGAGCATTCAATCCCCTCATCCAGAATATTGATAAAGAAGATTTTACTATTAAGATGTTCCTTTTAGATCAATTGGTATTGTCAGTCATTAGAAACTAGCTTTCACTTTTAAGGACTGTAAAGACAAATGAATTATATATATTTTTTTTTTAAAAAAAATGTCTTTCCACTGTCCAAAATGTGGTTTTTGTTTTTTTTTTAACCCAAGTAATCTCTGCATATGCCTTACAACAGCTGAATGCCATAGTTCAGAGCAGCCCTGAGCTGGACGTGGTAACATTTGTTTTGGCAAACAAAACAGTTTCCTGCTCAGTCTGCAGTGAGAGTAGATTGAGTCCAGGCAATAAATGGAGAAGTTTCCTGCGGGGAAAGCAAGAAGTAGTGAAGGTTTTGCTTTAGGAGATTTCACAAATTCAGCATTTTGAGCAGTAATGTGTAAGAGAATGAACCTTTTTCTCAGTGGGTAGATGTCCATTCAGAGTGACAGAGGATCGCGGCAAAGATTTTGACTGCTTCTCTGGGCTTACCAACCTTAGCAGTTCACACTGATTATTACCATCTGTTATTTGCAGTAGTGAGCATGTTACTGCTGTTTCACACATCCATATCCAGCACATTAGGCCCAGGCTTCACAAACACTGTAGGCTTTCTCTCAACTTTAGTAGTTTAAATGTAGAGATTCTGTCTGGCCTAATGCAAAAAGAGGCAATTGATATAGTTATTTTGATAAGTGATACAGTAACCTCACTTCTCTTAACTAACCCTGTAAAGGGCAAATGATTACATAGCTACCTTTAGGGACAATTCGTTGCTGCTGGAGGAAACAGGAAGGATTTTTAAAACCAAAATTCTAAGATCTTATTTTGGTGATAATTTTGCATCATTCTGAAGGCTAACATTACCAAAAGCCCAGGAATTTTGTATTTTGTTTAGCTCTGTTGATTATTGTAGCACTCAAAACCTCAAAGAGAACATTGCTCTTTTACTGCTGCTGGCACCCTCAAACTTGTGGGTGGTTTCTTCCTTTCATTTGTTTCTCATAAAACACAAACTGTTAAAACAGCTTCGTTTAGTCCTTCTGTTACCCTTCACCAGCGTAAGTTCATTTAACTGAAATTTCCTGGAATGGTCATTTAGCTTTAAGAAATTTATAAAAAAAGCATTTGGATTTGAAGGAGTGGAGGCAAGGTTCCCCTAGGCTTGGGTTCATGTCCCAGTGAAGTCATTATATCTAGTGCTAGAGTCTGCTCAGTTCTCCACTTCTCTGAGTCATGCTGACCTTGGGCAAAACCAAACTTCAGAGTGGTCATTTGTAGAACACGAATACTAATATTACCTCTCCAAGGGCAGTGAATTCTAATTAAGCCTGATGAAACTGTTCAGGAAATAGCAAGTAATGTTCTGGGAAGTGCAAATAGGCAGGAAAGGATGAAAAAACCTGTAATGTGTGTTTAGTGGGACAGCATCCTAAAGGTATTCTCTTAATCAGATCATTCTTTCTCATTTAAAGTAACACAGTTTTAAAGGGTTTTTCACAAATTATGATTCTACATAAGTAACATTTGTTGAAGCTCTTTGTCCACGATCTTCTAACTAATGAAACTATTTCAATATAATAAAAGTTAGCAACTTCTTCATTGTACGCCTGATGAATGGTTTGCAGTTAATCACAAGTAAAAACCCCAGTCTGAATACTAGAAATATAAAATACAAAATTAATAAGTACGAGAAAATACCAAAAAGCTGCAGATTTAAAACTACCAACTAGATTAGAATTCTAGATGCAAACCCTCAGGATTTTTAATTAAAGGGACTAATTTGGTTAGAGGATAAGGTGAACCGGATCATCATTTTTGATCATTAGAAGACAGATTACAGTAATGGGATTTGATAATAGCTCTGCTGAAAGTGAGGAAAAGACATTTACAAATGGCTCTCAAAAGTTGTGTCTATATGATCCACTACTGTGTTTGCATAATGATGTAAGCAGATTTAGATTTGTCCTATTATTGTTCTGCTCCAAAGGAGCTATAAGTGGATTTACATAAGAAACTTCTGCTGCATGTCTTTCTTATGCTACACACCTCAGAGCTGGAAACTGCTCCAAGTGAGATCTCTAATGAGAATGCAGAAGGACAGCATCACCTCCCTTTACCTGCTGGCTACACTTCTTTTGATGCAACTGAGGATACATTTGGCCTTCTGGGCTGTGAGTGCACATTGTCAACTCATGTCCAGTTTTCCTTCCGCCAGTATCCCAGTCCTTCTTGGCTGGGCTGCTCTCAATCCCACTATCTCCCAGCCTGTATTGATACTGGGTGTTGTCCTGACACAGCTATAGGACAAGAGCTTACAGGTACAGGACATAAAAAGATATTATGTTGTGCAAGCTACAGTGATTTGTCCGCAGCTATGTCTGCTGAAGATCGCTAAAGGAACTGATTCATGTATTTTTATTGCTGTTCATCTGAAAGAACTTATATTTGTAGGCCTCTAAAAATCTTCAATAAACCCTTTGAAAAGCTTGCTTTAGTCAACGTCCTTTGTAGACCTCTGAAGTCAAGTTTCACTTATATCAATCAACATAAACTTTTACCACCAACCCAGAAATTGTTTATTTGTATATAAGGGTACCATAAGCTGACTCCCCTCACAATCATAGATGAGTTCATGAGATAATTTGATTGTTCAGCAGCCAGTGTGACTTCATAGAGGCATGACAATATCCTTAAACTCTCCTGTAAGCTCAAAATAGTGTTTCACATGAGAATCCTGTGTTTTCAGCCTGCACTTTCTCTGACGTCTGTATGGAATACCATGACGGTATCCAGAGGACAGCATCACATATTAGGGACATCTTAGGAAAATGTATAGTTTCCAAAAGACATATTCTTGGCTTCTAAAAACTGACAGAGCAGTAATTGCTTCTCTGTAAGATCTCGTAGATTCCACCTAAGAAGATCTGAGCACTGATATGCCAAGTCATTCGTATGGTAGTGAGAAGTTTATCATAGTTAATGCATCCCCAGGTCTTCCATGAAGATGTGTTAGCTCTTACATATTATAAGAGTATAAACAAAAGTTTAATATCTATGATTTTTTAAATTACATTTTATATTTCATGACAAATTACTTTGAGGCATTTATTCACTCATGTTAATTTACCATCATGTATTCTAGATGTTTCAAGCAATTCTATTGCAGGACATTGCATGGTTGTTGGCTTGTTTCTTTTTTGCAACATGATTCATTTTTACCAATGTTATACCTGAATTTTATATATGTTTATAATTTAATACCTTATATATGTTTGTGTAAAACGATTAATTTATAGCCATGCCACCATCTAGTATCCTCAGCAGTCAGTGTATAACCATAGATAAGAGAGATGTATTTTGATCATAGGTTGGTTTACATGACACCAGGCCTGCTGGCAATAGACAAAGTACACCTGTCTCAAAATAGGGAGAGGATCTTTGCACAGGTGTTAGGAGGGCTCATTGAAAGAGCATGACAATAGATTTGAAGGAGGAAGGGATAAAAGCAGGCTTACTAGAGACAAGCCTGGGGGCAGCACACTTGTGTTTGAGGGAAAGTGTGCTAGTGAGGTTCTTTGGTTTGCCGTCTCAGTGGATGTAGGGGATGGAGAGCCGTGCAGCCATAAAGACCCAGGATTTATTAACATGTTAGAAACCACAGAAGCAACTGAAAATAGTCATGCAGGAATCAGGGCTTTGCCTCCCAAAAAGGTGGTAGGATCAATAGGCCAAGTGAAGTGAACTTACACCAATGGACACAGCATAAGCAATAAACAAGAACAGATGGATGCCTTATGCAGCAGGAAAACTATGATACAGTTGCAATCACAGAAACATGGCGTGATGGCTCACACAACTGGAGTGCTGTAAAAGATGGCTATAAATTCTTCAGGCAAGGAAAGAGTCAGTGGTGTAGCCCTGTGTGATAGGGAGTGTTTTAACTGCATAGAGCTTGACAATGGTGATGAAAGGATTATGTTTATGGATAAAAATCAGGGGACAGGCAGATATGATGGTGGGAGTCTGTTGCAGATCACCCAACCACGATGAAAAGGCAGATTTAATACCATATAAGGAGCTGAGAGAAGTTTCACGACCGCTAGCCCTTGTTCTTGTGGGTTACTTCAGCTTGCCAGATGTCTGCTGGAAATACAAGACAGTCTAGGATTTTTCTGGAGTGCATGGAAGATAACTTCCTGACACAGATGGTGAGCAAGCCAACTAGGGAAGGCACCCTACTGAACCTTTTGTTTGCAAACAGTGATGGACTTGTGGGTGATACGATGGTTGGAGGCTGTCTTGGGCATAGCAATCATGAAATGACAGAGTTTTCAATTCTTGGAGAAGTAAGGAGCAGGATTAGCAGAATTGTTACCTTGGACTTCTGAGGGGCAGACTTTGGCCTGCTTAGGCACCTGTCTGACAGAGAGCCCTGGGAGCCAGCCCTGAAGGGTGAAGCGGTCCAGGAAGGTTAGACCTTCTTCAAGAAGGAAATCTTAAATCTTCAGTAACAGGATCAGTTCTGTTTAGTATCTTTACCAGTGATTTGGATGAGGGGACTGAGTGCAATCTCAGCCAGTTTGCAGACAACACCAAGTTGGGTGAAAGTTTTGATCTGCTTGAGAATAGGAAGGCTTGACAGAGGGATCTGGACAGGCTGGATTGATGGGCCGAAGCCAACTTGTATGAGATTTAACAAAGCTAAGTATCAGGTCCTGCACTAGGGTCACAACAATCCCATGCAACATGACAGGCTTGCAGAAGAGTGGCTGGAAAGCTGCCCAGGAGAAAGGGACATGGGGATGTTGGTCAACAGCCAGCTGAATATGAGCCAGCAGTATGCCCAGGTGGCCAAGAAGTCCAACAGCATCCTGGCTTGTATCAGAAATGGTGTGGCCAGCAGGACAAGGGAAGTGATGGTGCCCCTGTACTTAGCACTGGTAGGGTCATTTGAATACTGTATTCAATTTTGGGCCCCTCACTACACAAAAGACACAGAGGTGCTGGAATATGTCCAGAGATGGGCAATGAAGGATCTGGAGCACAAGTCTCATGAGAAGCAACTGAGGCAACTAGGTGTTTGGCCTGGAGAAAAGGAGGATGAACCGTGAAACCTTACGGTTCTCTTCAACTACCTGAAAGAAGGTTGTAGTGATGTGGGTGTCAGTCTCCCAGGTAAAAAGAGATAGGATGAGAGAAAACAAGTTGCACCAGGGGAGGTTTAGACTGGATATTAAGAAACATTTCTTCACCAGGAGAGTTGTCAAGCATTGGAGCAGACTGCCCAGGGAGGTGGTTGTTTCACCATCCCTGCAGGGATTTAAAAGACATGTGGATGTGATGCTTAGGGACATGGTTTAGTGGTGGACCTGGCAGTGTTAGGTTAATGGTTGAAGTCAACGATCTTAAAGAACTTTTCCAACCTAAACAATTCTGTGATTCTATGATTCTACAGGTGAGCTTTCTTGTAAGAGCGCTATCTTTTGGGTTATGCTCTGTATTTTGCATGTCCACTTTGGTGGGACTTGGAGTGAATCAGACTTTGGCTCGTGGCTATTGGCAAACCCATTTAGTACTCATCAGAATCCACTCCCATAAGGAGAAATCTATTGTCAATTTTCTATAGAGAGATATGGCTGGTGATGGCTATAGAGAGTAATGACTGAGCATGTGTGTAGGATTTGCTACATGTCAATCACAAAAATCCAAATGTCTCAGTTTCAATTGAGTGTTGGTGCTGCTTCTCCCTGGAATCAGTCAGGAATTGTATATGAATAGACGTTAAAGTTATTTTCTCAGTTTTTTAGTGTTATCTGAATAGCATGTTAGCGTTATAGTTAGAAGAGCAATGTTGCTGTCATAAATGAATCCTGAATTGGATCCATACAATGAATGTAACGTCACAACAGCAAATTTTCTGTTTCTTACATTACATGGAGTATATTAGAATTTTTCCTAGGAGAACTAAACAGCAGATAGGATTCTTCTAAGTGTGAACTCTAAATGCAATTTGTTTTATTTCACTGTATTCTTAAGTCTGTAATTGCACAAAACACTATATACATGTATATAGTTACACAAAGACGCTTACTCTGGAAACTTTTCTCTCGTAGCAAATAAAGTTTTTTATTGTCATTATTTACTTATGCACAAATGAAGAATGTGACAGGAATGGCCATCTGTCTGGCAAACGCAATTATATTAAAATGTTTTGATTTGTGTTGCAGATGTGTATCAGCAGCAATTACTAAAAGAGATGACTTACCTAGAGGCTAAAAGACACATTTTCTTGCAAAACAAGAAGGGAAAACAGTAACCTTACAAATCATTTTTTCATTTAATATGTAATCAGATTGTACACAAAGATATTATATATGTCACCCCATGTTACGCCAGCACTCTTATATCTGTCTCTAACTTGAATTAGATGTTTCTTATTCTACCATTCTGAACTCAAGTGAGGAACTTATGAAATAGTCTGCTCAAAGAGCAAGTGACTCCTTGATGAAGAAATTGACATATGTATTTATCAGCAATTCTTCCAATTATTTTTAATCCTTATTCATACAATTCACCATGCTATTGGTGCATTCAGCATTGTCTTTGTACCTACTGTAAGCTTTCTTACATGATCTAAGCTTGCCAACACAAACACTACCATTGAGGTTTTTACCCCAAAAAGGAAGATTACATTAAAAAGCTATCCGCTATGTTGCTGTAAAATGGGATAGGGTTAGTGCACACTAAAAACAGAACAAAAAAACAAATGAACAAAAGCCAAAACAACAAAAATAAACCCCAAACAATAAAACCCAAAAACATCACCCAAAAAACCCACCTAGAATCTTCACCAGCGCTTGGAACACTTTTGATTTTGTTTAACAGTTCAGCAGGTTTCACTCCTTGTTTTCATCCTCTGATTGTCTCCCTTTTAATTCTCATGAGCATTTACAAGGTCCAATTTTATCCACAGATGTATGAGGACATATTTATTGACGTAATGCAAGAGGTTTATTCTGCACGTACTAGAAATGTGTCAGGATTTTTTGTGAAGAAGATTTCTTTTTTAAGAGCTTATGATTAATGTTAAACATGGACAATTGTGTACAAATTAGGATAAATCCCTTAGCAATCAAAAAGTTTCCATCATGGATTTGGCACTAGTGCACATTTAAATTAATGGTCGGGACTGTGGAGAAAGATATTTTTCTAATTAAGCCTGTAATGTGTTTCAAGCAAAATCCTAGACAAAACTGGAGTTCAAAATGTTCTTAAATAATTCAAGAATCATCCCGTAAGGAAATTACATCTTAGTAGGGCTGCTTAGTAAAACAAATAGAGACACAGAAAAGAATTCAAGAAAAAAGTCCACGTGGCTAGCATGCAACAAAAATTGAACCCAAATTAGCAATGTTATACTCTTGAAAGAAAAACAGAGGTGGGAAATGCCAAACCAGAATCTATAAAAGAGGTTATCCTCCACAAAACACAGGGACCTATCCTTTCACTGCCTATGTATGGAAAAGTCTTATCTGAAATACTTCAGCAAAGGGATAATCTAGACGAACAAAATTCATTTTAGAATTGTAACTTCTACTATCACTATTTTTTAAAATATTATTGTTGGAATACAGGAACCATTTTCTGTGCCACTGGGAAATCTGTCTTGCCAGTGTAATATAGATTCAGAGAGCTAACTAGTAGTATCATGTCTGTCAGCGCTATATCAGATGTGAAATATTTTTACATGTAGAACATGACATGTTCTATAAGCCTTTGGGAATCAGGAGGTTGGCACTTAGTAATCGGATTTGTCAGCAGTGGTGCTTTGTCACTTTTATGAACTATTCAAGCACTAAAATGGGATCAGTCAGTTGAGCATAAGCAAATACACAGTTTATATTGAATACAGTTATTTTTTTAGGTTTTTACCTACACTCATTTGTCTGATTAAAGATGCATCAAAGTGTTCGATATCACACTAAAGGAACTGGTGAGAGTTTAGTTTCCACCATGCTTGCAAAAACTTGGCAATATTAGTGATTTTGATCTCTTGAAGAATTCAGTACCTAAGGACCATAGCAGTGCTGATGCCTGCAGTGATTTTCCTGGCATGGGCTGTGTTCTCTTTTTGCCTTATCTGTGCCTCACAGAACTGCAGATTTACCTTTTCTGCTTCCATCAGCAGTTGCCTGAGATTTCTCGTATATATCACCTATTGCTTGTATTTTTATCTCCACTTAAGCTCTCATTGCTCAAAACATGTCTCTAATAGATAAGAGTATGGTAGACTGTTTTGTTAGACTGTTTTTTAACTTCTTGTTTTTCTCTTGCTCACTGAAAATGTCTCAATCCTTCAGTCTGTCTTCATAGTTTCTAGCCCATACTGTACCTTTTCTGTTGAAACTTCATTGCTTGTTGAAACTTCAAGGTCTGCGTGATTGCTTTTCAACATATTTTAGGTTTAATAATAATACCACATGAACCTGGTTTAAATGTAGGGTACTTTAACAACACATTAAAAAAATTAGAACACGAAGCCTATATTTCTAAATGCAAATCCTACAGATTTACTGAAGAAAATTCACTTTCTCGGAGTTCTGTACCGTCACAGGAAATCTTCAGAGATAGTGTTTAAACTATGAAATTTTGTTGAAGTGTGTGTGCATCACGTAGCCTCCTTTTGTCTTTGCAAACACTATCACCAACTAACTCAAGACGCAGGCTCTTCTATCTTCTCATTTATAAAGATCTGTGCTTCCCCATTTTATGACAATTAGCCTTTACTCTGCTGAATGGAGGAAATTAAATTATTCTTGGAGAAGGATCACTGGAATAAATTACATTTTAGTATTTAGAAAATATTAGGAAATATAGAATATGATCTCTGCATACTTAGTATAGTTCTTGGGCACTCAGTTTTACCTGCCTTGCTTGAATACAAGGTTAACAGCTGAAGAGCAGGAATGCAACTACATCTCCTGTTTAGAAAGTGATAATATTTTAAAAAAATATATATCTCATATTCCTACTGCTTTTATATCTAGAACATGAAACAAATTTTGCTTTAAACTCCTCTATTGTTTCCCTAGTTCAATTAAAACATAATTTCCTTACAATAATATTACATTGTACTTTTGTATGCACTTTAAATCATGTGATTGTGCAATTAATGTTCACTTGCTTCTTTTTGCATTACAGTCAACAGATCTGAATCATCACTGTGCTGTTTCTTAAGCACTGATTTTAAGACTTAATGTCCAGAAAATTTTATCTTTTGCCCTTCTGTACAAATGCTGGGTGATCCTGTGGCTCATTTCCTAGTCTATCTAATGGAAAAATTGTCAATTCAGAAATCTTTTCTTCAGCTGGGAAAAAAAATGCCTCTTTGGATGTACCTCTCTCTTGTCATTGACTTGGAGCAATAGACAACAAAGCAGCTACTTTGTTTGCGAGCAGTAAAATAAGATAGCATACATCCTAACGTGTCCTACCTGGAGAACTCAGATAGGGATTTCCTCAATTTAAAAAGGATAGTTTCTTATTTCTGTTGAATCCAGGGGCTTTAGTTAAGGTTAAACAAGCTTCCTTTTAACAGCACTCAAGTGAGTGTACCTCATTCTGTAAACAAACCCAGCTTAATCTTTTCTCCTTTTGAAAAGGAAAAAAAAAGGAACATATTTGGCCAAAAGATCGCCAGTTTTCAACGAGTTAGAAACATATCCTTTATTGAAAGAGTTGCAGAGTTACTTATTATACCATTATTAATTATGTGTTTCATTACAAACATTTTTAGGTTATTATTATCCCTAGTCTTATCTCAGTGAGATCATATTTTTAATAAATACCCATGTTCAGCCGTGGTCTGGATGTCTGTGCATCTTCAGCTCCAATATTTATAAACGTGTGCCCACCTTTGTTTGTATAGTTTCTCTCACAGCATATTCTTTTGTTTCAAAGAAGGTAGCTATCCCAGGTGTTTTGTTGTTTAATGCTACAAATATCACACAGATGATTTATTTAGGTTTCTGTGTGATTTTTATCTGCATCATTAGTCAATTCCACTTTTAAAAAGCCCAGCTCTAAATGTCAGTGGTCCTATACCAGAAGATGCACTTTTTCCAAGGTCTAAAATCCCAGAAATTGTGTTTATACTGAATAAGCAGGTATGCTCCACAGCAAATGTGAAATGCTCCTTCTTTGATTACACAAACCCTGCATGTGTGACCAGGCTCCTGTTCAATCTAAGATGGAATGGGGCAGGTACACATCTCACCCAAATGCTGCCATCCAGACATTCGGACAGGATCTCATGAACACATTTAGATATACCAAGTGGTTGCAAGGAAAAATGAACTAAATTTATTGGGGAGCTAGAAATAACTGCAACCTACACCTAATTTAGTCTTAAGAAATGTATTCCCTTTAGTTATGCAGCAGCAAACTGAACACTATAAACTGTAAGATTTTCCTTCTTCCTTTGCATTCATTTAGCTCCTTTTAGCTGCATCTGGTTCCATCATGGATCATGAAAATGCATTTTGAAATCTATCCAATATTGTTTTCCTAAAAGAGGGTTAGCCATTTCCTCACTGAAGAGGTGAAACATTTACCTGATCAAATTATGATTGCATATGAACTGTAATTACCTAAATGAATGCAATGACTTTGAGAATAGCAAATCAGTTTGATTAAACTAATTAAACAATGATAAAGATTTGACCTATGAAAATCAGGAAGATCTCTTTCCCCACACCCTTGAGTAGAGGCCTAAGAAAGGAAATGGCCTTAAACTTCAAATAAGACTTAAATTTTAACATGTTGTAAAGTTCAACAAATTCTGGACAATAAAAAAATCTAACTCTAGGGTATAAACCTGTTAGAAACACTGAGAAACTAGATAAGACAGAATTTATTATGGACCATAACTGATACATTGTCAGACAATAAAATCTCATTGCAAAATATCAGTGCTTTTCATATGATTATGACTTCCTGAAACTTGTGAAGCTTTATATTTTAATTCATGTGTTGAAGAAATTAGTTGATACTTCACCAGGTTTTGTAATGCATTTAAACAACTACATGCCAAAGTCCCTTTTCTAATTCTGGGGAGAGGAACATAGACATCTGTTTTCCAAAATGACTGAAAGCATAAATACAGAAAAAAAGAGATCCCTTGTGGGATCTCTTTCGTGATCCCACAAGGACAGTTAACATGGAATGAACCTTAGCTGAAAAGTTCTGCAATCAGCACTAGATTCTTAAAGAAACTGAGCATTCAAAGGAGTCGTATAGGCTGTAGCTGTTGCAAAACCATCCTAAAGTTGAGACTTTTTGAAATTTGCCATTCTAGCAGTTTAAAATTAATGAACAGGTATGTACATCAGACTGGCACTTCATCTGATAGTTAAATACCTCAACATTTTTTTTATAGAAAACTTGTAGCTTGCTGTAAAATCTTATTAAAAATATTTTTCTGTTACAACTCCTGTGATGGAAAGGTGCAGAACTTAATATAACTTTCTGCAAATAATCTAAAAATAGTAGCTTATTCTTTACATATAGATTTTATGTAAAATAGAATAGAATGTGTATAGAATATTGGCAAAAGACGAAAAGCATCTACATCATGAATGGCAATATAACTGTACTATTCAAAACATCTCCATGGGAAATTCTTAGCACATGCTTTTTTTACTGACAGTTGTTTTTTAACAGCCGTGATCATTTGCATTATCTTATTTGTTATCCACGTGTGAAGGGATAACATCAAACAAAAGTGATTTTGTGAACAAGTCTGCTTCCCGAAGTGCCTATGTCTCCTGCTGCAAGTTCGCAGAAAAATTCGAGCTTTTTCAATTGAACATCTCAAAAGTTTTGAAAACACCCTACCACATCAGTTGGCTTCCTTTGTAAAGATGGCATTGATCTTCCATGAATGATTGCACTCATTTTCTTCTCAGGAATTAGTCTCCATTTTAAATGTGTCTAGGATATAAAGTGCCCAGTGGAAAAGAGACCTTGATCAAGTTTAAAGCAGGACAGTTTGGGATCACTGTTTGTTAATAAGTTGGCAAAATCCTTTTAGGAATGTGTTGCTCAGCATGTTATACTCTGGGATCAACTGGTTCCTGTAAACTAGGGTATCAGGACAAAGTACTTCTGAATAGCACTCTAGTAGTTTGGAGATCTCGAGACTCCGTGTCTTTCACGTGCCTGGGATTGTTAATGCCACCTTTAATTTTAATTGATAGATATACAACTGTAAGATTCCATATAACAGGACATTTTTTACAGCAGCCATAAGTAGTTTTCCTAATGTGGTAAAGTGAAGTATGAACGAGGAGTACACACACACACTAATTAGTTCTGAGACTTGAGGATAAAAATACTTACCCTCTGAGAAGCAACAACCTACCTCATAGGTTCCTCAAAGAAAACATTGACCCGGTCTGCAAACACATTGGTTATTTTCCTACCTTCTCATCCATTATCAACAACTGATTCCTCTGTTATAATCTTTCTAGCTATTTAAAGTCAGAATAAACACAGTATTACTCTAAATCTGATCCTTTTCTTAAGAACATGGACTCAAGATCAAAGAAAATCAAAGATCTAAGCATTTATATTGGACTTAAATAGTTAAGTCTTGGTTTGGCAGAAAACTTTTGGACATCTGCTTCCTGCTCTGCTGCCCTAATTCCATGTTTGAATATTGAATTCAATGGCAAAACTACTATTAACTTCAGATGTCCTGTAACTGAAATGAAATGGTATATGCAAACTAAATTGGGAGTTAAAACCAAAGTATCAAATTAAGGGACAGAAAAATATCAGTCTTGGGTATTAGTAGTTCCATTCACACTGATCTAAGGAAAAAGAAATGTCATATTCAGAATCAATTCCCATATGAGATTTTACCGGGCAAAGTTCCAGTGATTGTTTGCATCATAGAGAGAGCATGACTTCTCTTTTTTTACTGGAAAAGAACAAATTCACTTATGATTTTTTTTAATCAATTCAGTTAAAGAAAAGCAACTCAGACTGCTTTAAGCATGAACATGATAAAGCTGGACAAGCCTGTGTCTCCTGTTAAGACTAAAAGGACCAGGCTCTTCATCTGTGTTCTGTGCTTATAGTAGGTTACAAGAAGATCTCCAACCCTCAGTGCATCTGTGAATATGAAGTTTCTCCTATAAAAGAAGATAGCCCTCATCTACATTATTTGTAAGCCAGATTCCTTTGGGGGGAGGCTTTTAGAAGTCCTGTTGGTATTTTTGTGGTATTACGTTCTCTTAAAGCAACCCCCTGAGTGCCAGCAAACTCACTCCAGGGTCCTTGCTCAAATGTGAATAGATCTTCAGTTTAGCACTCTATTTTTGAGACATTAAATTCCTGAAAGAAATATCCTTATCAACCTTCTGTACTTGACATTATCTGCACATGGGGCAATAGAGGCCCTCAAATACCTTGTGCCCGTGGACAATCCTGTCACCAGCTGTGAAGCGAGCCTGTATTCACTGTTTTTCCTTCCTGTAGCTCTTCGAAGATGTCTAACCAATGCTAGTTAAACACAACTAACCTGGACCCTACATCTCATAATGCTTCCTGCAGACTTCTCACCTGCATGTGGTCATTGCAACCAGACACCCACCATGTGAACAAAGTAGATGGAAAATTGTCTTTATCAAGGAAACTGCCATTCTCTCATCAAGCTACTAACACAACAAATACATCAATTTATTTCTTTCCCCTAAATAGTTGAAAATGTACTTCTTAGCAGAAACTTGGATTAGAGTTTGATCTCACTGCCATAAACTATATCAATTCTATTAAACTGCCCTGGACTTAGTTTTGTGTGATTGAAAGAAGAATTGGGCCCTTGATATATAAGACAGCCTTAAGTCAGTTTTCAGGCTCTAATTTGGAATCCTCTGAAAGGGAAAAACTCTTTGGTATGGTAAATACTGACAGAAATGTAGCTACACAAGCCATGCACTCCCAATGTAATAACACTACTTACCTGCATCTCAGGCAGACAGGAAGCTAATGCCAGACAGGGAAACAAAGCAGGATCAGGAGGCTCAGATGGAACAGGAACAGCAGGGCAATTTGTCAAGCAACGGCCTTTTTCTTAGTCAAAACCTGGCGAGGAGAAATCCTGATGCATATTGGATCTATCAAAATATTAGGGATGAAAGCCTGAACAACCTAGCTTAGCTTGATAGATCAATTGCTATGTGGAATCTATTTCTCATTGCAGTTTCTCCTCTGATTGGAAAAAATTCAGAACCAGAGATTTGTGCCTCAACTTCTGAAGTCTCACTCCTTTTCTCAGATACTCACAGTTACCAGAAGTTTCAAAGGAAAGCAAAGAAACTTAGTATTAGGCTGTTTTAGGAATAATCCCACAAAGGTTTATTCTAGATTTTCAATGTAGAGTAATTTATTCCTCAATGTATGGAGTTTATATTTAATTTACATTAGGTTTGGCTTTAGCTGATTTCTTTGGAGGCAGGGTGTACTTCAATCACTTCTTTTATGTCAACCCTCTTCCAATCAATTGGACCAACCTGACCAATTTAAACAAGTATGATGAAAGAATGAAAATCTTAAAGATGGTTAAATTCATACAAGTCTCATGAAAGCTGTCACCTGAATAGAGAACAGATGCATTATTTGTGGCAAAATGGTAAATAACAAATCATCTTTGTGTTTTGCCTGCTGATGAGCCAACTGGCACATAAACTGCTGGCCTAGCTATGGCATATACATCACAGACCACTGATGCAGAAAAGAAGGAAGCTGGAATTGTTGAGAAATTTAGAGAATCCACAGGAAAGATGCAGGAAGATAGGTCTGAAGGCATTGAGGGGATTGGAAGGCAGATTTCTGAGGCTGAACTGCAGGCACAACTGACATGAACCAATATGAATACATGCTAAGTAGTTTGAGTTTCTGCCATAAAAGGTCACAGGGTAATAATCCATAGGAAAAGATCAATGTTCTGGTTTTAGTTCTGCCACAGCTTTATTGGATGTAATATCAGGTCAGTAACCTAATCAGCCTGTGCTACAGATTCCCATAAAACAGGGATAAAATGCTTACTTTACAGGTAATAGTGAGGTCATTTGTTCTTGTTAGGAAAAGGCTTTGCAGCATCAGAAAAACGCATAGAAGTGCAAATATATGTGAATAGAACACTAAAGTGAATGTAAGCAGGCATTTTTATGTCACCCATTTAATGTAGTGAATTAACAATAAATTGGGACTAGGGCTGATTTCTCATCAAAATTCACTCACAGAAAATCTCCACCTCAGCTTAAGATAAGGAATACAAAGAGCATCCTTCTCTGTGGGCCTTCTTGTTCTTCAAGTGTAGACCCTTGCCTACCATCTCCTCTGACAATGGGGCCTTTGAAATACAACCACCTCACCCTGAGTCCAGCACAGAGTTCTCAGAGAGACCTTCACCAATCCTTCTCAGGATCCTCATGAAGTTTTTAGTCTTTCTGCTTTACATATTATTCACAAATCTCTAACTGTGGCACCTTCTTTTATCTAAAATCACAATGCAAATGTGCATAGATAATTAAAAAAAGAAACCCAGCAAGCATTCTGAAAGTTAAAGGTAACTCACCCTTCCTCAAGGGGATCTTTGAGGGTACACCACTCATATTCAGGAAGGAGACTCATGTTGTCTTGGCTGATACCAGCCAACAGTTAAACTGGACTTCTACGTGAAAGCTGTTCCATTTGCTTCCACTACCCTCCTGTCCAAAGTTTTCCATGTCTGCATGAGGCTTACTTCTTATAAATCCTTATTTAAATTCAATCTTTACCTCTTGGCTTCTTTGTTCAATGTTTGGCAGCCTCAGTAGACCCTACAGACCCACAGGCCACTCTGTAGGACTACGTAGAATAGGGGTATCCAATTTTCAAGATATTGTGATTTCAGTAACCACAAATTAAAATGTAACATCTGATTATTATATCCAACCTGGAAACAAGGCAAACTGTCTTTTCAGAAGTGATTTCTGCATACAGATGTAGAGGCATTTAGGAAACAGTAGATGCCAGAGAAACAAGTCCAGGTTAAAATCATAAATTTAACACGGAGTTCAAAATTCAGTCATTAAGTTCACCAAAGCACTACACTTTCCTTCATCTTCCAGAACAGTCAATTACATTTCTGATCTGATCAAATAGTTCTATCATTGTTCATGTTTGGCAAAAAAATTTCTTTTATGTCTAATACAATTACAGTGGTATCATAGGACTATTAACAATAAATAAATTCTGACAACTGGAGTACAACCAGGCTTACACTACATCCTTGTAGGCTCGCTAAATATCATTGATATGGTAGCCACTGACAACTGTTGGCATGTGGTGTAGGTTGTAATTGAAACTTTGTTAATAATTAGAGTAGTCCATTCTGAAGTTCTTCCCTGCAGATTCTTGAGATTTTGTAGAGGTCATACTTCATACTATTACAATTACCATAAATACCTTTGCTTGTCTTTCTAGCTCTCAAGTTAACAGTTGCTATACCCTTTCTAAAATGACCTGCTCCACTCCAGAGATGCCAATACTTAAAATAGCCAGATGGATTAAAGAATTGAAATGCTTTGCATTTGAATTTTCCCCTCTCAGTGACAAGGGCTTCTCATCCAGAAAATTTGATTTTGCTATGGCTTTCCAGTCTTTTCATCACATTTGGAAAATGTTGTCATCTGGTACTTTATGCCCCAAAGTCTAGTAAAAACTATACTTGCTGAAGATCCATTGAGAAAAGTATTCTTAAAACCAACAAAGGTAATTTCATGACAGTTAGTAATGTAAGAAATCACTTCTGGTCTCACAGCAACATGACTTTCAGTTTTTTTCAGAATTGTCTGAAGATTGTAAAATAATATGAATTACAGTAGAAAAGAATAAAGGCTGCAAAGGCCTGTTGTTACTAATTCTTTTATAGGATGGGTGAGCTAAGTAAAAAACATGGGTCCTGTTAAACACCAGTTCACTTAGTACAGAGCAGTAATATTGTTGCATTCATTTATATTTTCATCATAATCACTATATTTAATTTGTCTCATTTTATAGTTTATTCATGTCACGACTTTCGTTCAGTTTGACAAAGTTGTTTGATTGATCTATCCTATGCTGAGAGCCATCTGCCCACATTGTTATAAGCAGCAGGATAGCATTAATTGACTGTTTGTTATTATTATAAATGGAAATGATGCTTTCATGATGTCCTTATGCCTTAAATGTACACTTTGATCCTCTACAAAATGCAACATATACGGTTTGGTAGTCATTATGTTCAGATCAACTATTTTCATATGTTATTAAAAGCTTAAATTTATTTTCAGACCAGGGAGTTTAAAAATTATATTAAGTGTAATATTTCCTGCAAAACTAGGTTATGTAATGGTTTCAAATGTAAAGTAGGTGAACAGATGGATTTCTGCTCTTGTGAGCTGAACTAGATTAAATTAGAACTAGACTTAAGTGTATTAAATTACATGGCCCTAATAAGGTCATTTAGAAGCAGGAAAAAAATAAGTAAGGGGATCATGAATAGCATCACAAAAAAATGTAATCGACATCAACCTTTATTTGAAGAATAATACTTAGAACTTTTTAGCAAGAATCTATTTATTTTTTTTTCTATTTAAGGACCAGGAGAGTTTATGAACTTATTCTGTGCTCAGTAAGCTATCTTGTAATGTTGGAATTTTCTGCTACAAGATTAATATATTTCAGTCACATCTCGTATCCTGCATGACAGAAGATTAGCATTGGGTGATAAACAGATGCTTATATTTGTTACAGGTATTTTGGCCTGCAGCTAGCAGCACCAAGGCAGGTGTTTTGCAGAAAACCCACATCTGCTTCACAGGAACAAGGTAGTGTCTAATGATTGCCTACTGCCCTCAGACAAAATTAGTATTAGAGCTACATCTGCTACTCCTCTTGTATCTCAGTAGTTGCATTTGAAACTCAACCACTTTTGAAACTCAATATGCTTTTTCTTGATCAAATTCTTCAGCATTTTTTTCATGTACCATGCAGCTGATGTGTCACACTGCATGATGCATCAATTGAGTTCTGCTTAATGTCAGCTAAATGAGAACAAGACTTAAATGTTTAGGTAAAGGTATATATCTTTAAATAGTAGTCAAAATATCTTTATTCATTATTGTTTTTCAGAATATTGATTTCAATAGGAAGAAGAATAAACAAGAGAAGATTATCCCTATGCTTAAGTGTCCATAAACAGTGATTTATATTGTTGAAAAGCTTACAGATTAATTTTACACACTGCAGCAACTAATGAACAAGCAAACAAGGATAGAAAATATTCCTGAATAAAGCAGAAGCTAACACAAATCAGGATGTGTAGACAGAGAATAGTTATCATAATTAAAAAAAACCCAAAACAAGAGAAAGAGTTCTCGTGGAGGAGAGGAGATACTATATTTGCTTTTTAATGCTAAAACTAAATTCTTTGATCAGAATTACTTTTATCAGAAAAGTGAGATCAAAAAATCCGTTATGCCATGATTAATTTGTTCTTGCTTATAAAGGAACTATCTGGGCACAGTTTAGAGTTTTTTTTGGCTGGCTATTTTCAGAAGGAGTTTGAAAATCAGAGATGAAATGAATGTTTTGAAGAAACTATATTTATGGAAACTCTTTTGTTTGCCAGTCTTTCACACCTTTGCAACTTCTTTGACCTAATCCAGAAAAAGCTAAGCAAGCCACATTTTTATTCACAATATAAATATTTTTAAGTATGATCTCAGTGGTTCCCTGTTGCACACAATTAGATTTGAGGGATTCTGGTCAAAATTTTTAAAGCTATTTCAAATATCCAGGAGGATTCCATTATTTTATATATTACACATTTTCATGCATTTTTTAACATTTGTACTCTTGCGATATTAAGCAGCTCTCGTAAAAAAGATAAAGAAAATTTGTTTAAGTGTCGGGAAACACAAAGACAATCCCAACTCTCTCAATACTTCCACGTGAGGAGAAAAACAGAGCACTGTCACCTTTTTCCATGTCTTGGCCTGCCTGTGTCTGGCAGCTTTTCTTGCAAGTTATATCTGTCAATCCTTGCTGGATACAAATTGGGTGGATAAGATGCTGGGGTTTATCACACAAGCAAAACTCATTGTGTTATGAATCTATGCTATTATTGTAATGGTGCTATAAAAATATTCTATATTGTAACAGTATTAGAAAAAGAAAGAAAATAAATGGATGGCACCATCAAGTACTTTATGTACTGAAACTGTTTTCACTTTTACCGAATTTCAGAAGAGAAGGAATGTGGTTGGGAAAGATCCTAGTAATTTTTCACTTTTGAGTACTGGAGAGGTGTAATCAAACCTGTTAATGTTCCAGAGACATGCACTCCTTCTTGTTGTCAAGCCTGTAATCTCCATTAATGCATTAGAGAGGCAGAAGACCACAAACAGCAAGGTAGACCATACAAAGTTGATGGCACATAATTCCATAAGTGTGTATACTCTTCCCATAGGCTTTAGTTAATATTTTTTAGATTTGTGGTTTTATCTCAGATGCCAGTTTCAACTAAGATCAGAAAAATTGGCACTGTCAGGAACCAGTATTTTTTTTTATAATAACAGGGTTTAAAATACAGCTTGGGTGTTGCACTGATTGAGAGGCAGTTCAGCTCCATGACCGCTAGATGCACAGATCAGAGTCTGTGAACCACTCTTTCCTTTCCACCCTTTCCTGGAGTGCCTGGAGCCCCTGGAAGCAAGGAAAAAAAAACTTCCCTACATATTGAAGCAAGCCATCAGTGGAAAGGTGTTTGACAGTTGGATGTGAACAGTCTGTGTTAATAGATATAAATATGGGTAGGAAGCAGAATTCTAACTATAGTTCGTCACACAGAGCCTGTGAACATTCTGGTTAAGTTGGAAAAATGTATGAGTAAATAGATGCCCATTTCTGCTGTTGCCTTTTAGAGTTAGATTTCACCTAGCATTTTGCCAGCTTACATTAACTCCACGGCAGTACATTATAATCTATAAAAATGAGTTGTGAACTCCAGCAGCCATTTTTTGGTATGTAACGCAGGACTGAATAAGAAACCATAGCTCACAAGACAAAAATTGAATTACATAGATGAACAAAAGTAATTCTGAGACCATAGTAAAACAAGAATATTAATAGAAGCATTTAAAAAAAACAGTCATACCTGCCAAGAATGACGTGCTGAGCTTTTATCATTTTAGTTCAGCAAGGTATTTGGTGCAGGAATGTTTAATGATAGTCAGTGTTAGTTTCTGGTTTATGTTTAACCTCTGAATGTGCTAACCAGGAATGTAGGGAATCATTCTGATTTTGAAATACAACCGAGCAATTATGTGGGAGGGACGCTACAGAGTTGTGGCCATAAGGTAGAAAAATGATAGGGAAAGGAATTTGCTCTGGAAATTTCCTTTAACAGCATCCTGTATATTATTCATATATACCATCACAAGAAAACCCAAAAACTGCAGATAATACTCAGGTGACTGATTCTTAGCAGCAATTGAGAATACTATATATAATGAGTTAAGGTTTAGCTTATCCCAGGCTCAGCTTAATTCTTTTCTCTACTGCAGAAATACTGTATGCTGAGATTGTTCTTCTAGTATTGTCAGATGAGTTGTGCAAGGAACCATTCAAAAAGCTGTCTTGAAGCCCCTTTGTTGATGCAGGAAAGGACTAAGACCTCCCTTATGATTTACATTTTAATAGACGCATACACTTTATTTATTTCATTCCATATATAACATATATCACAGGTTCCTCTGACAATGAAATTACATGAATAGTTACTGTTTAATTATACTTTTTGTCTGCTTACTGTGAGTCAGCTATCACATAAAAAGATTTCAAATAAATACTGTTTGGAAGCAGCAAATTCTGCAGTTTTGTAAAACCAGCAGCTGGTCCGAGATGTATAAAAGCTTTAATTTTTTTTTTTAATTCAACTGGGAATGCTAAAGGCAACGAAAGAAGATTCGTGCATGAGGTCAATTCCAGGACTTTTTCAGTAATTCCTCATTTATTTACCAGAAAACCCTAACAAAATTCCTTTTCAGAGGGATGAACCATTAGGAGGTAGCTTGGCAGGGAATTTGGAGCACGGAGGATTTTTACTTCTGCTTTTTATCTGTGTTATGATTGACACAGGAATGTGGTAGTAGCCACCTAGCACATTTCTTTCAGCTGAAACATTCTTGTGGAATCCTTTGTGTTTTTTATATTTAAAATGACGTTTTATCTTCCAGGACACCCTAATTTCATACCTACACCAACGAAAGATCTTATGGTCAAGCCACTATTTACTAGTGCAGCCTGATAATATTGTTTCTAAAATCAGATGACATGTTGTGAATGCTAGTTTCACGGACTGGTTAAAACCCTCAAGGTCATGCCCTTCTTTAATCTTTGAATTCCTAAATAGGAAGATTATTAAAAGAGCATGATCAAGGTTAGTGGCCCCTAATATTAGACTTTACAGCTGTGTTTTGATTTGTGTGTATAAGTATGTGTATGAACAGAGATCATCTCTGCATTTGTGCTTCTGTTCAATACAAGAAATACCTTTTTTTAATTTCCAGACTACCATACCCTTCATTAGAATGTAAGAGCCTGAAGATATAGTATCTGCATTTTACATATATGCCTCTATCAGTTCATGTTGCATGTGAACTGATAACTTAGCCATGTACAGAATTCCCTGAGAAAGTTTTTTGGAGGTTGGTAACTGAAACTCTCCCTCAATTTCAGATTTAGTCATTTTTTTCCATTTAATTTATGCTAAATGACACTGTAAAAGGGCAACACATCCCATTGATGTCATATAACAATACTTCTAGATGTATTAGCTCTGAAAAGCCAAACGGATAGGTCATTCTCACTCTTATTTATCAAATTTTGGTATTTGTATGTCACTCTTCTGCTCTCACAGCAGTTTCACTTTCCCAGAGGACATAAAGATTCTTCTAAATTACAGTGGCTTCTAATGACCTCAAGGCTGTCTAGAAACTGAGGGACTGCTACAATGCATTTGTTCATTGTCTTCACGGTGCCCTTTCCAAGCCAAAATCCACTATTTGGTGGTGAAGGCAGGAGATCTAGGACACGGCTCAGCAGACCTAGGCTAAAATGGATAACATTTGCTTGGCAAAGTGGCCAGCACACTTTCTGCCGAGGACCAGACACCTACCCTGACAGCAGAGTCTGGCTGAACCATTTCACACTGTGATATCCAAGAAAGCTTCATTCTGATTAGTAGAGTGAAAAAAATCTTCAATTTTAAGCCAATAAAGTCAACAAATCCAACATTTTACTAATTTGTATGACAAGGACAACCAAGAAATAGTGTTTCTACTTTCATAAAATAATTAGACAGCTTGTTCACAATATGGTTAAATGAAATAGTTTGAGGCAGCTGAGAACATAGTTAAGATTTGAACGTGTTCTCCTCTCACGGCTGGTTATCTAGAAGTCTGCAGTAAAGAGCAATCAAGCCATGCTCTTAAAATCCCTGTAAGAGCTAAGCCAGTGTTGCCCACCTAACGCTTACTCTTACCTTTCCTACAAGCCATCCAGCAGCTCTCCCTATATTCCTTTATTCTGTGACAAGGGAAACAATGTGGCAAAACAGGATTTGCCAGGCTGGTTATACCTTTATTCAAATGTTAGGAGAATTCAAATTTTGATTGTTAGTACGTGCTTTTCCTTGGACACACCAGGGTTTACAGAGACCTTTGGACTGCAAAGGTTTTAAAGATGTTTCAAAAGCAAGAACCTTGTGTGCAAATATGAGCATATATAAATATCTGGGGTTTTTTTTTTCCTAAGGTCAGTAATGTAAACAGTCATGTGAGAGAAGGAAGTGGTAAAAGGCACCAGACTGGAACTCCAGGCTGGATTCAGCTCCTGGATCTGCTGCACTTTGTGACTGCAGGCAATTCTTATAGGTATAGTATTTCATTACCTCAGCAGGCTGCTATTAATTAATCTCTGTGCCTGAGGTCTGCGTTACAAGGAATGAGAGTGGGGAGTCCTCTCTGTGAAGCAGCAGCTGGGTTCCTTTCTGTGTCCATGGCATCTCTTTCAAAGTTAACACGAGTGTTTCCATACAGCACTCCACAGGTAGTCCTGGCAAATCCCTGCTTCCTGTGGCTGAACTTCACTTCTTCTGCACCCTGTGAGCTACATTCGCTGTAGTTATAAAATTGTAATTTCAGACTGTGAAAATCAGTTACAGAACTGTGATAATCAGTGATGGGGGGAAAGACAAAGACCTCATAGTAAAAGAATTAGGGGACATACGAATTCAATTTTGGAGAGAAATGAATGTCAGACTGTAAACAAATGAGGAGACCTCTGAGGAGCCAGAACAAAGGGTCTCTGAAATGATAATCAGTCATTCTATCAGCCCATGATTGTAGCAAAATGTTTTTGTTGTAAAACATTTGTCTGACACATGCTTGTAAACCTGCCGAAAATGTTGTCCTACTTAAAGCAGCCATTAGCCTCAAAAGTGGGGTTTCAGTTCAAGATATCTTTGATATTTTTGTAACTCTCATTTAGTTCACACAAATGACTAGAGAGTGACATTAAATTAAACATGAGCACAATTAAAGATCCTATAGGATGCTTAAAAAGAAACGGTCACACCATCCATACCTTGGCAGCCATTTGACGTGGAGGCTACTACAGCTGACCTGTGCCCTGGCACAGCAGCAGAACAAACAGGGCTGTTGCAAGCCCTCAATACTTGTGAGGAGTTCCTCCTCCCTGGATAGAGCTATAAAAATTGTGCCTGCCTAGCCATGCTTTGCAGGGCTGCAAAAGTGTCTGCTGAACTCATAGCTAATGGAGGCACGGAGCCTTACTGTAAATGCAGAAGGTATAGAAAAGGAATTGAAAGGTCCCTAAAAACCGGGAGACACCAGGCAGTGGCAGAAATGGAGTCAGCCCCACTGGCCTTTTACCTCAAGAAAGCCATGTGTTGGGTAGGTTCTGTGCAAGCACAGGTGAAATTACTAAAAATAATGAAATTATTCCAGGACAGCGTAAACTTAAGATATGCTTATAGTTATGCACGTAAAAAAGGGGTCAGTGAGCCAGGACTTCCAGAATGTTGGGGGTAGAGGGTAAGAACACAACACCAGACCACAAAAAAATAGAATTTTTTTTTAATTAAATTAAAGCAGAAATTAATCAACCATGAGTCATAGGATAGCTCTCAATAGTAAAACCTTATATTAATCCAAATGATTTGTTCCATCTACATATTAAATTTGCATATTGACTGGAATTTTGAAAATATAAAAATAGAAGGTTACTATGGGATTTAAAATAATAGAACTATTACATCTTTATTATGTTTCCATTCCTTGAAGAAGAAATACAAAGCAAACTGTTCTCAGCTAGGAATCAATCTTCTAAATCAAAGAAGAAAGGATGTGTTCTGTTAGGTAGATAATGCAATTGGTTAGTAGAATTTCATTTATTCAAACCTATGTCCATGAGCATTACCGGGTAGGAGAAGAAAGAGAACCTTTAAATATACATTTTATTTTATTTTAATTTCAGTGTGAAGTTCACTAACTTACAGCGGGATCCTTGTGTAAAACAACAAAGACAGACATTTTAAGTTCACTTATAAAAAAGGTTACAAAGGAAACATGAGAAGATGATCCAATGATTTTTGAAGTTTGTTGTAAGAATTCATTGAAAGCTATTTTAAAAAGCTCTCTGTTAGAGGGATAACATCTCAAGACACTTAAACTAAATTGAAGCAAAGGAATTCAACCTTAGCTAACTTGTTGAAATTCTTTGAAAATATTACTGCTGTGATAGATAAGAAGAATTCTAATTTAATTAAGTTTTCAGAAGATAATTAGCATTGCTCCACATCACAGATTACTTGTAAAAGATATAGAACAAAGGCTAAGAGCTAGGGTAGGATAAAAATTGTCTCCTAAAGTAAAGATCAAGAGTTCAAAACTCAGAAGAAACTGGGAAATGTTTCCATCACAACATCTTTATGCCAAGATTTTACGTAGTGCTAATGGAAAGAGTGCTGGAAATTAAAGGCAACTTCAGAATGCACTACAGGAGCAGAGTGAAACAAGAAGGGAAGTTAGTTTCAGATAAACACGGGTGCAAAGAAAGGACTGGGCATATTGAGTGGGACAGGCTCTTCCTGTCCTTATTTCTATGTTGTCTTCTCTGTTTTCTAATCATGTACTCCAGGTGAAAGGGCATACTTGTTCTTGTGTTTTTCTTTCCATACATATAATCACAACTACTGCTCTAGGCCTTTCCTAAAAATTAAGTTAGCAGTATCTGACCTAAATGCAAAAATTCATCATTCATGGCAGTCAGAGAGTCAAAGTCAAAAAAAGGTGTACCAATTTTTGGGATTGTGCTTCCCTTTTTGCACCTTTGGTGCACTGTGAAGCAGATTTTTTTAAAGCCGTTTATAGAAATACACAATATTTAAAATGGTATATGCATGTAATAATTCCGTTGTCTTCCAATAGAATCAGCACACTATTTTCACTAAAAATATCTCTAATCTTCTTGGCAAATGAAGCAAAGTCAGGTAAGCAAGCTTCTCTGACAGAAATACATTTTATTGACTGATTTTCTGGACACAGTTTCTCTTGGCTGTTGCAGTAGTTGCAAAGCAAGAAAATCTTGGTGATTATTCGGAATCACAAAGAAATGGTTTTAAATTATTTTCTTTAACTTGTTCTAATTGATTTTCAGCACATAAACTGCAATAATTTTGCAGTTTGAATGAGGACACAGTTCTCAGACATATAATGGGAGTAGGAGTCAGATTATTCAGTAAAGGACAAGTTATCAAAGGATCTGCAATATCAAGAGTTGCTCTCAGTGCAGAGAAAGCCCTGTATGTGTTACACAGCAGACCATATTTGGATGGCTTCCCTTCTGGCTGCCGCAAGCACAAATACCCATTTTCATCAGCTAATGAAGGAAAAGTTGGTGCCTGTAGACACCCATTACTAGAGTGCAGGCTGCAGCACAGGCAATGCAGCCATGTTCAAGCCTTTTCCTGTGTTTAAGTCCAGATGTCCAGGGGCCTGTAATGTTTGCTCTACAACCACTACCAATTGTAAACACTTTGATGTTCTTTGAGGATCACCAAGTTGGCCTTTCCCCATTTATCTGAAAAGAATCACCCTGAACAAAATTCACCATAGAAAGAAAATTAAGAACTAAAGCAACATAAATATGCAATTTCATCTAGAGGGCTGGAAGAATTACTGAAGAGATGGAGGAGGGCCAACATTCTAGGAGGGCGGTCTAGGGGAGGACCAAAACTGTAGCAGAAGTCTAGGTTATCAAAGCCTTGGGCAAACAGGTCTCCTTCCAAGTAGTGCAGAACCATGGAGTCACAGTTCCCAGTGTCTATGCTATCCCAGCTATTAGAAGATGGAGCAGTTGCTTTGAACAACTGTTTATACTGACCTTGGTTGCAGTGGCATAAATAAGGAGTAATTCTATTTTTGTCAAAAAAGTTTAGCCTAGAATAAAACTGCAGTAACATCAATACAAGACCACAAGGACCGCAGTCTGCCAGTATACAGAATGGTTGATACCATATAGACAAGAAGAAGAGGTTTGCATAACTCATTATTAAACTTTTCAATCCTCAGAAGAAGGACAGTTAGTTGAAGGTCACATTTGCTGAAGTGTCTATCCTCTAGAGTATAGTGACAGACCAGGTTGGGCAAATCAGCTGGTAAATCTGCGAGAAAAACGTTGTGTACACCTTGGGTTTTCCAAAACACACAGTTTCATGGCTGCCTTCAGAACGAACAGCCTGAGTATGAGACAGCTCTTCTGAATTTCCGTTTCTATCACATCTGCCCATGATTCTCTGGGCCTGAGATTAAGTAGATGGGCTGCCCATGGTTGTCCCTGGAAAAGTCTTGCCATTGCCTGCCACCATGAGATGTGAGATTCCCAAGAAGCCAGATTCTGCCTATATAGGCAACACAAGCCCCAGGCTGACACCAGTGTCCATCACAAATTTTAGCAGTCAGATGAAAACGAAGGGCATCCAAGAAACTGCTTCTGACACAAATGCAGATTTAGGAATTTTTTGCTACCAGGATGGTGATTGTAAGTTTGAGGGCAGTATTGCTAAGGATAATAGGGTGAAGTCCCTGTGATGTATTATAAATGTGTTGTAACAGTGTTATAAACAATAGGGGCCTATATTATTATTTTTTTAAAATATGGTATTTTTCAGACAGCTTTCTGACTTGCCATAGAAAATTGCCTTCATCTCTCCTGAGTCTAGTGATGTTCCTTGTTAGGGACTGCGGTTC
Source organism: Phaenicophaeus curvirostris (assembly GCF_032191515.1). Lineage (NCBI taxonomy): Eukaryota > Metazoa > Chordata > Aves > Cuculiformes > Cuculidae > Phaenicophaeus > Phaenicophaeus curvirostris. The sequence goes on along the minus strand of NC_091394.1, from coordinate 46,612,371 downwards.
AAAACAATACCACAAAAAGCGGGGCTTTTCAGACAAAAATTAATTGTTGTTTGCAAACAAAATACTCCTTGCATTCAGATCAGCCTTCTAATTCAGTTTTCTGCATTATCTCCTCCTTGTTTCAGGATTATTTCTAGGGAGAACCCTTTCCTGATCTTTGAGTTTATTCCTAGACTTTTTCATTTAAGGAGTGGGTGGCATTTCAGTAATCTGGGCTCACTTGCACAGTCACAACAAAGGAAAATAAAAATAACCAGCTGAAAAACTAAAGTTGTTGGAATGTGTAATACTCAGCATTAAAATGGCATAAAGTGCCTGCCTATTTATAGCGCTTGTTTTGAGAAAGAGTGAGGCACACTTTGGGCACTAGATACAATGGATCACCCAGGAAAATGCATGGCCTTGCATTCTGTGTGTGAAAGCCTTTTTATCTGTTTGTTGCAATACCAGTAATTTCCCAGGAAAGTGGAGCTTACTCAGAGTTCCAGTACACAAGAAATGTAGTACAGTGTAGTAATAGACCTGCAGTACCTCATTCCTCAAATGTTGAGACTTTAAGGAGGATGAAAGCACTTCCAGTTTACCAATATCTAATCTTTTCTTACACGTGGTTCTTTGTCCTTATTTCAGTCATACTGAACTACAGGTAATAAATTATAAGATTGCAAATTTCTCTCTTTTTTTTCAAGTTTGACCTAAAAGTATTGTTTCCCAGTTCAGTAGAAGCTAAGGCAGATTGAAATGTCAGAGAACAGAACAATTGGAGAGATATAATGGAACTGCTGTTCGCAAGATATAAAAGAAAATCATGCTGCACATAATATGCAGAAGACATATGCAAAGAGGCAGGACTGTCAGTAGCAGTCCAGAGATATTTGATGTTGCATTTAAAAGTAAGCCAAGCCTTACTGTGCACCATGTGGACTGATACCAGACCAGAATCCTCTGCACAGGAGCGCTGCAGTTTGGTAGTGCTACAAAAGCTCATCTGATGGGCCAAGGTAGATCCTTGTGGGGGACAACACACATGGTGTCTTTTCATAAAGCTGGAAGCAAATCTAGGATTTCATAAATTTAGAAGACGAAGTGTTTTCATAGACAAGATACACGTTTACCCAATACCTTCCTGAAGAAAATGGCAAGCACAGCCACAAGTTGAATTTGAGGTCCTCCACAGGGTGTCATCACTGTTTGTTGGGGGACTAAAGTTCAAAGGTACAAAATCAGCAAATATGCTTTGCCTTCACATGAGTAACCTCATGACACCTATCTAGTTAATAACAGGAACTTGCTTGAATCAAACAAGTATGGTAAATGCAGAATTAAGCAAAAAACACCACTGTAAGTTTTCTTTTTCATTTCTAAGCTGCAGCTCATCTGCACAGTTACAACTGCACAAAATCACCATCATGAACTGGATATAAACAATTTGGTAATAGATTATATACCACTATCTTTTCTTGGCTTCTTATATCGTAGTGCCAGCAGATAAAATTATTTAAATGATTATACTCTGTATCTGTGTTTGTTATCTGCGCCTCTTTGGGAGACGAAAACTGCTCTGGAAACAAAACCTCAACCAGTATGTATAACCTGTATCCCCTCCAGTTTTATGTCTGTCCTATTCTACAGTAACAAATAAAAATTCATTCTGAGAACAGAATTCTCCAAGAAATGCCTATAACATCACTCCTGTGGTCCATCTAGCCCACTCCTCTGCCTCCCACAGTGGCAACAGAAGATGCTGGTTAGAAAGTGCACATCAGCTGAGCTGCTCTCTTCAGGCCCTTCTCCAGGCCAACAGTGGGGGCCAAGAGGCCACATTCCTACCCATTCCCTTCAGTCCTTCAAGCATCTTCATGTATGAGTCACTTTGCAGAAGCAGCTAGAGACTCTCTGTGCCTTTTTGAGATTGAAACTTATAATTAAGCATGACAACAAAGGTAGGATCCAAAGCAGGGAAAAAATACTCTAGACAAATGACAGGAAAAGTTTCTGAAAAGCCTCTGAGGTGATTCAGCAGGGCAGAGTCACTGAAAAACAAAAAAAAGAAAACCTGAAGTGAAGCCAAATAATAAACACGGTCCTGCAGATCCATTAAGGTATATTAATGCTGCTGCTTTCCCATCTGTTCCCTGAAGTTCCAAAACAAAAACAAGTCATCTGCTGTCTTGGCTTCCTCATTGTGTGAAACATTCACCTATTAAATTAATCTGGAGAAAATGGATACACTTCATCCCTGGCGGGACTTTGGTTTTTTTTAATAGGGTTGCATACCATGGATTGTAGCCCATTGAGGCCACTGATAAATTACATGTGAATAACAACAAAATCCAACTGAAACAAACAAATAATAACTACATTTTTGGGGTTTTTTTCCTCTAATAGAAATGCCTTTGGGATAACTGCTGTTTTTTTTCTGTTTTGTTGAGAAAGCTAGCAATTTATGCTAACAAAATTGGCACAATAACCCTGGGAATCTTTATTTTTCTACAAACAATACACAGCGACAAAGTTTAAAGCTAATTTCTGTGTCCTCAAACTCTGGTATATCTTTCAAGTATGAAATAAAATTCCTGGTGCCATTATCACAGAGAGAAAGACTCATATTTGAACTTATTAAGCAAAAATTTGGAAATGTTCTGTGCAATTTCCCAAGCCAGTAATTCCCAAATATTTTATATTGCAAAATTCCCTTCTTCCAGCTCTGATTATCATTGTTCACTTAGCTCTCCATGATAATTCAACCACTCACTCAGAGCAGCGGCAAAATTTATTTCTAGTGCTCCTAAAACTTATTTCAGGTTATGGTATTCAATACTGTGCCATACAAGTAGTCTAGAAACTTTGCTGTTAATGTGCTTAGCATAGTTATGTTCATGTATGTGTTTCTGCTTAAGATTAATCTGGATGATTCAACAATTAGGTGGAACACTTGCTAGTCTCCTTAGACATCCCACCAAAACTAGCACATGCCCTTGCCAGCAATAAATTACTAACTAGCCTCTTGCAGGGAAGATGCCTCATTTCTGTGGCTCACATGGTATGTTCTCCATAAACCCTGTTACTGTTCTCTTTTTGTGGCTGATTAACTGTATTATCTTTTTCACCTATTCCTCTACAAAAGTTCTTTGCAAACTGTTGATTAATTAAGCTGCATTCTCACATGTGATTAGGGCATAGGACTGTGAGTCAGTCATCTTGGGTTCCCTCTATAATTATGCCATTTTCCTGGAAAAGTCAGTTCAAGTCTCTGTTCCCAAAATGCAGAGTGTTCCTACAGAGATTACTGAAATATGCCCTTCCCAGAGATACAGTTAGTTCAGCAATACTACAAAGTAAGTGCATGCCTTTGATAATGTTATTTCAAAATCCAAGTAGCCATTAATAATTGTAATGTCCAATGCTTCTCTGCTGCATATTAATTTATTTAGGTATATTCATCTGTTTTAATTTTAATTTGAGAGCATTTTCTTCTTACTGTTCACAAACTATAGAGGCCCTAGAAGTGTGATTTAAAATTGTAACAAACTTTTCATATAAATTATAGCATTAAATTCACTTATAGAGATTTTAATCAAGTTTAATTGTGCCTCCTCTTGCTGAAAATCTTTAGATCTGGTGTGAGTCAATAAACATCTATTTATGTTTCAACAGATCTAAATTTTAAATTACTGATTTATAAAAATATCTCTATCAAAATAGAAACATTACTTTTGAGTAGAACTCACTTTACTCTGCAATTACTTAGATTTTTTAAAAGGAGTAACCAAAACCCAGAATGCAGAAGTTCACAGATTCACAGTCATGACCATGGCAAACCTTGAGTTCATTCAAAAGTGTGAAATGAATGTTGCTTGAAGTTGTCTGGTCATCTTGAGCATGCTTGGCTGTATGGTGATGGCAACACACTCACACCATTCCCAGTACCTGATACTATGTGGAGTAGATTGATAGTGCCACAAGCCCAGACCCGCTACTTGAACACTGGCATCATTCTGTGTCTTGTCATGCAAAGATCATAAGGCTTATATTTATCCTCAAGTCTCATCAGTATGCACACAGATATTTCAGGGAAGTTTTGAGATTTCATGTTTGCATGACCAGTACAGGAATAAGACTCCTACAATGACCTCAGTTACTACTTTAGTGGTGATATGGTAGTCCTGTGAAGAAATCAGCAGATAAGAAAATTAGTTTCTTCATTTTTGCTTAGGAAAGGCAAAAGTAAATTTAGTAACTTCAGGAATTCAAGTGATCAAGCCACAGAATGCCAAAGCAGGATGAAGGCATAAGCTATGCATTCTCGAAATACACTGCTTTTCTGTAGATAGGAAGGAGAATTTGAGGTTTCTTCTTTTAAGTGGAGATGGGGGAAATCCAGTTAATAGTGCTATCAGACTCTGTAATTTTAAAAACCACAGTTTCTCATTTTAAAAAGAGTAGAATGCAACCAATACAAGCTAGCTGGTATTAATGTATCTCTAGTTACATGCCTGAGAAATATCAATTTTGTGCAAACACCTGTCTGCCTTGCTTCATCGATTTTTACACATATCCCTAAAAAAAACAGAGCTCAAAGTCTGATTCAATGAGCAGAGCAGTGCTCTGGAGACTGTCTGTACAACTTTCCAATACACAAGCAGAGCTGCAGTCTACTCCTGCTCTCTGGGAAACAGACTCAGTTACGAAATGACAGAATTAAAGACATCATTGGCATAGGTACAGGGAAATACTGACTGTACCTTACATAAATTCTTTCCTAGAAACTGAGTAGTTTGCAGGTCAAAAATGTTATGAAAATGCTGAATGTGAATCTGCTTATGACTCTAACAAGAAAGGGACCACAATCTTTTCCTACTGAAGTGATACTATAATGGAAAGTAGATGGATAAAACATTCAGAAAGCTGCATTTTGCTCTTCATAGCACTCAAAGCCAGGAATACCTTTCTTAAATGTTTGAACACTAGCTGAGGGAGAAAGGGGGGGGAGGGGCAGAAATTACGTGTGTATACACATATCCTAAGAAAACATATATATACACATATGAATACTTCTGCTTAAGTATTTGACTAGTCCATGGAAAATGATAGAGTTTTGAAGATAATCATAGAATCATAGAATCATAGAATCATAGAATAACCAGGTTGGAAGAGACCCACCGGATCATCGAGTCCAACCATTCCTATCAAACCATTCCTATAATGTTATAAAGCTCTGCTTGGTTCTTTTTTTAAACAAGAAACCATCTTCCTACGTATTTCTTTCATTATAAATCTAATTGAATGATGCGGAATCTATAAATACTTATAAATATATATATAAAATTTTAAGATGAGGACTTATCTTTCCTGCATCAAATGCAAATGCCTACCCCAGTTCTGGTGTTTCAGAGGAATCAGGATGGATACATATGTATTGAAAATGTTCATGGCTGTCTACCCATGACCATTTTTCCTCTTCTATGTCACGAAGACCAGTTCCCATTTTCAGCTTGTGCTTACTGAAACATTTCAGAGAAGCAGCCAGCCTCTCCCAACGCTACTTTTTCTAGCTTGACCACATTACCACTCCTTCATGTAACTATAACGTACTGCCTCAGAACAAAAAAATAGATCACAGCATTTGGCTGTGGATGTCAGCTGTCCCAGCTGAAGTGGTTAGATCAACATGCCATAAAGGAGCATGAACCTAATGGATGAATGAAAGGATATGAGCTTTTTTAAAGTAAAATTCCAGAAAGCCCTATTGTGGCAGACAGATTACGGAAGTTTCCTTTTCTGTACCTAACTAACACGGGAATAATATACAAGTAGTCTAATATGGGTTAAGGAGAACCAACTTTTGAACTCCTAGAAAATTAACGAGGGTCATTACTACGCAAAAAGCTATACAAAGTTTCCTAAGGAATTTTTCTCTATGCTTTTGTGCCTTTTTTAAGATAAAAGAATCCACACTAAATCATGCCATAAAAAAAGACCATGTTAAAGTTCACCAAATGTATATTTAAGTTGGGTCTGAGACTGAAATATGTGAGGATATATTTAACAAAAATGAATGTTTTATTTCATACTCTAATTAAAAACCTTTGAAACACCACTAATTGCTGCAATACCCAATTTCTATTGTCTTCACCTAAATAATCTTGTTACTTAACCTTTCTGTAATGGACAAGCAACATTATTTGCAATGTTGGTTTTATTCTCAGTTTGAAAAGATGGAGAAAGCAGAATAACCATGATTTTCCTTTAATTGTGTTTAAATTTTGGCTTATGAATTCTTCAGTGTTCTAAAAGCAGTGGATGTGTTTTGATGCTACCTATCAATCTCCCCCATCCATTCACATTCCCAACTGCCCACACAAAGTCACACAAGCACCTCACCTTTATAGTGTAAAAAAAGGACTGTAACCCTTACAGCATCATAGGAATAGAAAGCACAGAGGCTAAATCAAGGATTAGAAGCTATCCATCATGATGCATAAAATTCTTTCTAAGCAAATATACCTCAAGTCACAGCAAAAATTTTCCTGACACAAGTGTCAGCCCCTTCTCAGAGCTTTTTTCATGTGATGAACTAGTACTGAGTAGCAGAAGACTCACACGCCACTGTCCTTCACTTTCATGTGACTTTGTGGCACACCTTGTTTTCAGTGTCTAGGTGCTTTCTGCCCCCACCTACTCTTTGATGTGGAGAGTCTTTCTGCCGTAACCCCTCAAGTATCTCTCCATCCAAATGATGAATTAGAGGCAAGTAAGATATGCCCTTTTTAAAAAAAAAATTGAGAAATACAGTGATTCTGGCTTTGGTTTCTTTCACACAGATAGCAATAAAGTTTATTGCATGCTACTGCCTGAAAAAGAAAAATGAGGAATTTTAGGCATAGTGCAGTGCTAGGATGACATTTCTTGTTTATTTCTCCAGGCTATTTTTCATTAACTTAATCAGTAAAAAATGCTGTGTTTTACATAGCTTCCTTTTAAACTTAGTCTAGCCCAAGTTTACATTAAATGGGTCCAAAGTTAACTTTAAAGTTTTGTGAATTCTTTCCAGCCCTGTCCTGATTTACTTAGGCTGGAAGCAAGCAATTAAATTCAAGAATCAGAGATTTTTGTGTTACTTTTATTTCGAATGGGAATTTTGCACTTTTCAGAGCTCTGTGGGTCTACTCTTATGATATATCTGTGAATGTCCTCACCAACTCAGTACAAGAGCCTCTAGCTGACAAATCCCATTCCTCTCGGTGGAAGCCTCCCTAGGACTTAACCAGAAAAGGCTATTTAAAATCTACATGAAAACATTACTAGCTCCTTTCTAAGCAATAGATATTAAATTAGATACACATAGGTTGCACATCATGTTATTATCACAATAATGGCTGATTAATAGACTAAGAGGGGATCTTATCAATGCTTAGAAATACCTAAAAGACAGGTGTCAAGAGGATAGGGTCAGACTCTTGTCAGTGTTGCCTGGGGACAGAACAGGGGCAGTGGGCACAAACAGGAACACAGGAAGTTCCACCTTAAGATAAATTAAAAATTCTTTACTGTGAGGCTGACAGAGCCCTGTAATGGGCTGCTCAGGGAGGCTGTAGACCTTCCCTCTGTAGAGCTATTCAAAACCCACCTGGACACATTCCTGTGCAAACTGCTTTAGGTGAACCTGATTAAGCAGGGAGGTTGGAGTGGATGATTTCCAGAGGTTCTTTCCAATCTTGACCATTCTGTGATCTGTGATATTATTAACAACAATGGAAATTTCTTCTTCATCTCAGTAAGATTTAACTAGTGATTTTCTGAGTGTTTATACTTCTTGTATATGGTTGTTGCAAATATTTTTCAACAGAAGAGCTGAAGGCTTTATCATACAACTATGTAGTCACTAACTTACGTTTCTGAAGCAATAGGTTTGTACAGGTTTTTCAACTCTTAGTTCTCAAAGTCTGGGTCCACTGATCCATATATAAATAATTATTTTGCCAAAGTTGTGAAAGTGCAAAGCTTGACACAAGTAACTGTAAAATTTGAAAGCACAAGGTCCTGCCCACCAAATCTGAGGGAGCTGCTCACAGGTTCACTGGCCACAGATTCTCCACAGACTCTTCCCTTGTTGAAACAAAAAACCCAAACTTCCTCACAATATTATTTCTGACCAAACCAGCGTTTTCTGAGTATTTGAAAGGTCTATAGAGCTATCAGCTACCTGGAAAAATAATGAGAGATGTCACAGTTCTGAGTAGTCCATGCATATTGTATTAAAATGTTATCCTACTTTCCTACTGGTTTCTTTAAAAGCCAGGAGAATAAATTCACCTTTAGCTAGTGGAATGACACAGATAGAACTGAAGGTAGAATCTGGATCATGTTGCCTTGTACACTTTTCTTACAGATGTACCACTAGTCCCATTAAAACTTTGTTTAATGTCTGATGTCTATCTCTTGTTGATTTAGCGTCATTTCTAGTTTTCAATAATATGCAGATGTCTGACCCTAAGAGTTACTACACATATAAACATTTTTAGTTCTCAGTTTGATATATGCATTTTGGCTGGTTAATTTCCAAAATATCTATTTGTACTTGTGCCAACCAGTCTGCCATTTCCATACAAGCCTGCAGTTTATGCGCCAGCAGTTTATAAATCTTCAAATGAAATCTTCCATGTTTATTTTTCTTAGGAAGAAAATCCCATTTAATAAGTGTGGGCCTCTTTTCTTCATATGCATTTTACTATTGAGATGGTAAGTGTATTTTTTGCTTGGTCACATTGTTGTTAGGGTTTATTTATTATGAGCAGAGAGAAAGTAAAAATAATAATACAAGTATAGGTTATATCTACTGTGGACTTCACCCACACATAGCTGAAAGCTTGTAATAATCATTTTGTTGCCTGTTGGTACTGGAGAAAGCCTAGCACTATAATGCTAGAAAGGGAAGAAAGAAGATTTTGCTGGAGTTGCAGCCAACACTTTTGTCTGCACCTTCATCTCCTAAAGCACACCTACTCCAATTCTGATGATGTTCAGTGTCATACACTGTACGTGTTTCTTCAGGTGTTTTTCTTGAAGTAAATTGTAAATAATGCCATTAAATGGTGTTAGCAGATATTTTATCAATTATTTTATAAATGTTTAGTGCTCAGTTTCATGTATGTATTTTAGCTGGTTTATTTTCAAAGTATCTATTTGTACTTGTGCCAACTATAAATTCGCATTTATAGTTTTGTCCCTAACCCATTAGAGAAATGGGGTACCCACTTTCTGGTCCAGGAAGGAATTGTAATCGTGGGGTAGGAAGGGAAAAACACTATGCTGGAAGCAGCATCCTTGGTTATCAGGCAGCCAGGCATCAACCTGGCAATCAATGCTCCATGGAGTTGGGATATGAGATCCATGATGGTATCTATACTAATGTTTGAGACCCTCTCCTGAATACCCCAGTATCACAGAATCACAGAATCACTAGGTTGGAAAAGACCCACAGGATCATCGAGTCCAACCATTCCTATCAAACACTAAACCATGTCCCTCAGCACCTCATTCACCCAACCTTTAAACACCTCCAGGGAAGGTGAATCAACCACCTCCCTGGGCAGCCTGTTCCAGTGCCCAATGACACTTTCTGTGAAAATTTTTTTCCTGATGTCAAGCCTAAACTTCCCCTGGTGGAGCTTCAGGGCATTCCCTCTTGTCCTGTCCCCTGTTGCTTGGGAGAAGAGGCCAGCACCCTCCTCTCCACAACCTCCTTTCAGGTAGTTGTAGAGAGCAATGAGGTCTCCCCTCAGCCTCCTCTTCTCCAGGCTAAACAACTCCAGTTCTCTCAGCCACTCCTCATAAGACTTATTCTCCAGCCCCTTCACCAGCTTCGTTGCTCTTCTCTGGACCCGCTCCAGAGCCTCAACATCCTTCTTGTGGTGAGGAGCCCAGAACTGAACACAGTACTCAAGGAGTGGTCTCACCAGTGCCGAGTACAGAGGGAGAATAACCTCCCTGGACCTGCGGGTCACGCCGTTTCTGGTACAAGCCAAGATGCCATTGGCCTTATTGGCCACCTGGGCACACTGCTGGCTCATGTTCAGTCGCTGTCAACCAACACCCCCAGGTCCCTCTCCTCTAGGCAGCTTTCTAGACAGACTTCTCCTAGTCTGTAGCACTGCATAGGGTTGTTGTGCCCCAAGTGCAGGACCCGGCATTTGGCCTTGTTAAACCTCATGCCATTGGACTCTGCCCAGCAGTCCAACTCTGCCCAGCCTGTTCAGATCCCTTTGCAGAGCCTCCCTACCCTCCACCCAGCTTAGTGTCATCTGCAAACTTGCTAATGGTGCACTCAATGCCTTCATCCAGGTCGTTGATAAAGACATTGAACAGGGCTGGACCCAGCACTGAGCCCTGGGGACACCACTTGTAACTGGCCTCCAGCTGGAGTTAACTTCATTTACCACCACTAAGCAGTAATCACTAAGCAGTAATCACAAAGCATAATGATATCTTCAGTGGTTATTGCATTCACCCCAGTCCATGCTGGTAACAATATGGGCTTGTCCTGACACCGTGTGCAGTAGGCAATGTTTCCAGTTATCTTAGAGCCTTCTCCTTAATTTCTAATATAGGTCCATGGCTGCATGGTGGCTCTCAGAAGGCTTCCACCCTGCCATGGAAGCAACTGTGATTTTATCCTGGGTAATCTGGCTTTAAAATATTTAATCCAGGACATGTTAACAGCGAAGCAAGAGCAAACCTTGAGGCTCTGCACATTCAAATATTTATGCTTCCTGGGTGAGTCTGGCAAGAAGTTCCGCCAAGTGTACTGTTATCAGTGTCCTGCACTAACTAATTTAAAATTAACTTGGGCACTGCCTACATGAGTTGCAGCAACATACTTGACTGAAACAGTCCTGCCCCTCCAGGCTGGATAAAGAGCTCAGGGAGAAGGTGGACATGAGATAAATCATTTTTGTGCCCTTTGAAACCTAAGCTATTTTACCAGCTGGAAAGACTGACGGTGTAATTTTGGCAGCCCTTTAGCAGTGCTAGGGAGAGCATCTTCACAGAATCACAGAATAACCAGGTTGGAAGAGACCCACCGGATCACCGAGTCCAACCGTTCCTACCAAACACTAAACCATATCCCTCAGCACCTCGTCCACCCGTGCCTTAAACACCTCCAGGGAAGGTGAATCAACCACCTCCCTGGGCAGCCTGTTCCAGTGCCCAATGACCCTTTCTGTAAAGAATTTTTTCCTAACGTCTAGCCTAAACCTCCCCTGGCGGAGCTTGAGGCCATTCCCTCTTGTCCTGTCCCCTGTCACTTGGGAGAAGAGGCCAGCACCCTCCTCTCTACAATGTCCTTTCAGGTAGTTGTAGAGAGCAATGAGGTCACCCCTCAGCCTCCTCTTCTCCAGGCTAAACAACCCCAGCTCTCTCAGCCGCTCCTCATAAGGCCTGTTCTCCAGCCCTTTCACCAGCTTCGTTGCTCTTCTTCATTCAAGTGGGATGTGGAAAACTAGACTGACAGGCATTTTGCACAGTGCTTGTAATGGGGACACTGCCAGCAGCCGTGACAAAAGTGCACAGAGGCTGGCGTCTCACCCATGTGCTCACAAGGTGCTCAAAGAGCTGTGACTTGTACAGTAAAACGCTCCTCTAGGCAAGACAATAGTTTTCAGAAATAGGCATTTGTCAGAAATGTTTCTTTTCAAAAATACTCGAAACACTGATGAAGTAGAAGAATAAAATAAAGGAGCCTACAAGTTTTCTCATTTTATCTGCAGAGTGTTCTCTGAGTGTTACTTCAGAATTGGACCCTAATAATTTTACTTACCGGCTTCCTTTTGAGCGAAAACATTTAATTATCAAAGAAAGATCTAGCACAAACATAAAAAAAAAATATCAAGCATGTTGGGGTGTATTTACTTATGGGATTACTCCAGATGACCACACGTTATTGTAAAGATGTGACCTTCTAATTATGTACACAGCTGTATCAGGGGAAAAAAAAACTTAATCTCTTTTCAGGACAGAGAAAGCGTAGTTCCCTGCCACAGAAATGATCCATCATGCAGGAAATCAAGGTTCCTGCTCCTTGATAATTTAAACAGAGCAGAGCCCGCTTGTTTTCTGAATTTCTCACATAAGCAGCTTAATTGTCTCTCCCTGCTCCAGCAAACCACATTTTCTGTTTGAGTACAGCTCTCCATTCATCTCACCGCTTAACTGGCAAATAATTTAACTGTCAAGTCTATTTCAGGCGCAAGAGGAGTATTGAGAAATTGGCTCTCAAAAGAAAAGAAAAAAAAAAAGGCAAGAAGTTTTCCTGGCGGTCACTCAGTGCCATGCAGGATTATCTCAGGTTTCTAGTTTCCTAGGAACGTAGTAACTTCCCCGTGGGTTGTTTTGTGGGCGGTGTTTTTGAATGTATGCTAATTTAGCTTTCCTGACAGGGAGAGGAGCCGTGTTACACAGTTACGGAGCTCTCCTGACAGCAAAGGGTGGCAAGAAGCTGCTGCGGTGCCAGGCCATGCACTCCTGCTCGTGACAGGACCACTCACCCTCCTGTCGGGCTGTCAGCATCCCTGCTTTGCCTTTGTCATCGGCAGCGGGGCTGAAATGTGCCTCTGACCATGGAGATGAAGGACTCGGGCAGCGTTGTCTTGACAGCTTACCATCCCCACAGCCCGGCCAGGATCGCCGGCATGGAGCAGAGCTTTGTGCGGGACATCCCCTCCAGCCATTCACCCGCTGGCAGGTAAGGTTTGATGGATGGGGACCGGTTCTGCGCCCTGATGTTTTGCCTGGGGTTGGTTCTGCGTTTTGCTGACTGTATCTCAGCCCGAGCACTTTGCTCTTGCTTGTTTCTCGCCCTGCACCGGGGAAGTGATTCAGCTCAGTGTTGCTGGTCAGGATTGGGAGGGGAAAATGCGAGTGCTTATTTTAAATCCTGTAAATCAACAGTTCGGGCCAGTTTCCTGTCCAAGATACTCAACAAGACAATCCCCAGGAAAAAAAACACGTGAATCAGGCTTCTGCTCAAGTCGTTTAGGACTACATTATGGAAAGTGAGAAGGCTGGGGAGACTCTGGAGAGAGTCTGGCACTCAAAAAGTTGTTTCTGGCTTTGGTTTAGGGGATTATTTAATTCCTTACCCATTCACCCACCACGTCAGGACCAGCTCCTGCCTTTTTGTGAAATTGCAGTTGCTACTTTGCACACTGACATAAACACGATGGAGACTGCATCATTAAAGACTTAGTCTAAATAAGAAAATTCCTTTGGGTTGCAGGAAACTAAGTATTGTTTTAATTAATGCAGTCGTGTGTATGTTTATTTCCCTGCTCTGTGAGAATGCATGTATTATCTAAAATAGCAGTTTGGGCAATTTTATTGTTTTAGAAAAAATCTGACCTTTCTCCTAAACATACGTGTCCGAGGTTTGCAGTTTTCTCCCGAAGTGGTATGAAAGTTCATACTGTAAACAGTTGAAGAAAGTAGGACATGTTATTCTGTGGGTTGACTGAAAAAATGGGAACTAAAGTCTGCGGAAGCAGTAGATGTCTTTATCCCCAGGAATTAAGTCTTTGTCTTCTCTTAATAAAAATAATGATATTTACTTCATATTGTTTATTTTTAGCCCAATGGCTATTTTGTTTTCGATGCCATTATTTAGGTTAGCTGCATCTTCCTGTTCTTTGTGCATTTCCCTGGCTGTGTCATAAAGATAACTCCTTTGTTCTGTTAAACTGTTGTTTGAGAACAGCACCAAAATACACAATTTCATGTTAAGAAAAGAAACATAGTCTGGGTTTTTAAATGTAGTGTGAATGCCATTTGCTACTAAAATCAGAGAGCAGTGGTTTGGCATTGGGTTACTGGGGAGCATGTAATTTCTTCCCCAAGAAAGAATGCTGAACTGAATCTTTGAGTTTGTGAGTAACGGAAACATGGTGTTTTGCTATTTTTCTTGTAAGTGTGCTAATTGCTTTAAAATGCTCTTGAAACTTCAGCTCAGGGTGTCTGAGGGTTTAAATCACATACGTATCACCTAAGAAAAACAGAAGTGCAAATTGCAGTGCCTGGAAAAATAAAAAAGGGAAGGGAAGGGAAGGGAAGGGAAGGGAAGGGAAGGGAAGGGAAGGGAAGGGAAGGGAAGGGAAGGGGAAGGGGAAGGGGAAAAGAAAAGAAAAGAAAAGAAAAGAAAAGAAAAGAAAAGAAAAGAAAAGAAAAGAAAAGAAAAGAAAAGAAAAGAAAAGAAAAGAAAAGAAAAGAAAAGAAAAGAAAAGAAAAGAAAAGAAAAGAAAAGAAAAGAAAAGAAAAGAACTATAAGATTTTGGTGCTGTCTCCCCTTTCTTGTCGTCAACCTTCTGCAGCTGTCTAATAGCAATAGCCAAATTCTGCCATATGGGCAGCCAGTGACTGTGTGACTTTCCAAAGCCTGTTCAGGAGAGGGATTTTATTAACCCAGCATGCAGTCCTCTGGAATGCAGAATCCATGAAGGCAAATGCACTGAGCGTTTTAGCAAATGGTAAAATAGGCTCTGGCTTAATCCCTACTTCACCTTCTAAGAACTCTTTCCTGGACTGCATTTTGAGTATAGTTTCCTCTGCCACAATCCTAGTGCAAGAAGCTTTACAATAGACTATCTGGTGTTCCTTCATCCCTAGGCCAGACACTACACTACACCATGCTAATTCCTGGACTCTCCAGGAGAGCAATTTGAGAAAATGGGCAGCAAACAGAGGTGTTGTCTACTTTTTGTTTGATAACAAAAGCAGCTGGGACCCAGAACCTGACTTTCCTCTGAATTTGGTTTGGTTTATTTAGATGTAGCTGTAATAAAGTACATAATTCAGATACTTATCTGTGAGAACAGAATCAATCTCGCCTATTAGGCCCCAATTTGATAAACTGTTGGCCAGTTCTTTCTCAGCTCAGCAATGAAGATACTTCATTTTCTTTATTTGCCCAGAACTTTTCTCTTACTTTGGAAGGATGCTCCCTTCATATCAGAAGTACAGGCTTGGATACGAGTGTCTCCCAGCTATGGTTTCTCTTGCAAACACTTCCACTTTGTGAACATTCTAAACAGATACTTCTCACAGAAAAGGGAACATAATGCAGCCTCAGTCAGCACTAAACTGCTCAGCTTCCCACTATTTAAAAAGTTGCTGATAAAAAAGAAAGATTTTAGAAGCTGTCATGAACCTTTAAACAAATAAGTAGTCTTAAACACTCTTGCCAATCTGTGTACACCACTGAGAAGCTCATGGACACCAAAGTTTAGGCTATTAAAGTAACTTAGATGCATCCGACCGCTTGGATTCACATCCATCTACAACTCTTGAAGGGGCAATCAGGCAGACATCCTGTGCACATGTCTAAAACACACTCTGGCTGCATTAACATCAGCCTAAAGTATAGCAGCTGCAAGCACTTTCATTGATAAGCCTAGTGGGAGGAGAGTGTATATACCCCATTTTATGTTAAGGGGTATTAGAGCGTGGGTTCCAAGGGAGACAGGAGAAGATGTGCTTTAGGAGCATTAAGTGAAAGATGCATCAGTGTGCAATGAAGGATGATAAATTTATAGGTGTAATGAATGGAAGAGCAGGATGAACGTTTGACTACATAATGATGCCAATCTGCAAAGGAGATATCTAGCTTCCAAGTTTACTGTTGGTTAACATTAGTAAAAAGGTTAAGAGAAGGAATCACAAATTCCAGCTATTCTTCAGAACAAGAGAGCATCGGGGGACTAGAGATAGCTATACTTAAATATTTCCTCCTGAGATATCTCTATAATGCATTTTTATCTTTCTCCTTTTGTTCTATCTGGTAGACTTATTTTACTAGTTCCACAGATGGGGTGAGCCCTGACAACTGCACTGTTGATTTTGCTAGAGGTCCAGAATTCTCCAGCCAAATCTTCCTTTAATTCTATTAATGCAACTAGCAAGTTCCTTTTCCAGTTTTCTCATGGGACAGTCAGGTCCTTTCACTTCACTTGTCATCCGCTTTGCATGATTGCAACTGGTGTTAGCATTTGTATTATTCATATGGATTTTTTACATATTGCTTTTGAGAACAAAGTGTTGAGGGGATCTCAGTTTTCTTGGGTTGACATTTAGGCTAACTCTATGACATATGAGTGTAGCGGGGAAGGTTCCTGTTCTTGTGGCATTACTCTCACCTTTTTAAAATCCCATTTATTAGTACCAGTAGCAAAAGCCCTAGAATGTCACATTGTCCCTTTCAATACAGATACTGCCTTGGTGCAAAGGTGACAGTGCAGATTTATGTTAAGTAACGGTCAACTTTTCCATTCTCGCTTCAGAGAATGAAGGACTTTCTAGTTCTACACAAATACTGCTCCAGGATTATATACTGGAAAAAGCAGGACCACAGCCACAAGTCTTCCTCACATCTCCTTTTTACCCTGTTAGGAGAAGCTAGGAACTTCTTGAGCTCAGAGGAAACAGGCATGACCTCTATGCCAAATGGCCAGTTAGCTTTCTAAGGTAATTATGCAATTAGGGGAGTACAAAGCATTCCTAAGTGAGTCATGCTTAAGCTTTCTTTGGTTCAAGTATGAGAGTTAGTGAGATCCTCAGCCCATTTGTTAGTGGTATATCTACCAGCAAAGAACTCATCCTTCACTGCAAATCACAGATATTTCCACTGCAGTGATGGCTTATGCTTACATGTGCATGAGATAAGAATCAGAGGGAAGAAAAAAGCACGTTCACAGGTTTTGTTCCTGCAGAATGGGTTTAGAGGAGATTTTAAAGGGCACATAAAGCTTTTCATACATGGAATAAACATCTTTATAATCAATACTCAGGCAAAAAGCAGCATATATACTACTAAATCTAGGAGCATGCTACACAAGTAAAGGACAAAGTGCATTTCTGTACCACTGAACAATGCAGCCAAGACCCCTTCCTAACTTCTACCCTAGGCAAGGGCAAGTCTTGCACTTCCAGTTGTTTCAGGAAAATGCCTTTCCAATATCCTCATGTTCAGCATCTATCTTTCTCTCCTTCTACTGCTAGGTGACTTTCAGGCAGGCATCATCGAACTATAGAGTTAAAAAAAGAAGAAGAAAAAATTCTGAAAATTCTATGTTGCCTTGAATTACCTGCTCATATCTTTCAGCATCCCTGCTCTCCAAGTCTAAGCCTTGCAGATTTGGGCCAAATAGTAAAGTCATTACAGTGGACAAAGCATAGCACCAGATCCTTTTGCAGTATTCATCCCTACTTGCAAGATAGGTATGCTATAGTGAGATGGAGTGTCCTTCATGACTGAAATAAAACTGGAAAAGGATTCCTTATGGCCCCAAATTTGTATTGGTTTTATCCCAGTAGAAGCAAATTTTATCATGGTGAAGTAAGGTCTGTGTGTCCTGAGGCTGAGTGATCAGAGGTTTAATTTCTGTCAGTGCTGACTGAGCACCTCCCCTGCTCAATTGTATACAAGTGATGTCAAGAATGTCTTCTAAGTGACGCAGGATAAACAACCTTAAGTATTTTGGATGTTTATCTCACTCTACCATAAACTTCCCCAGAAGACAAAAATAAAAAGCTGGCTCCTTTTCCACAGTAAAACTTGAAATGACTTGGGCTTCTCGCAGTAACTAGGACTCAAAACCTACTAAATTAAAATTTTCAAATGTACTAAAAGTGGTAAATGAAAACCCCACAAAACAATTATTCTAGGAAAAGATTGCACTGGCACAAGGTGGACAAAAAATATGTTTTGTGGAAAAAAGTATTTTTATAATTTCTGATATCTTTCTAAATTACAATTTGTGAAGTTATATTTTTATAGATGCTAAGAATGATAATTCTTTATAAAACATTTACTAGGAGGATGCGTATAACAAAGTCAGACAATAGTAGACACGTTTTTCCTGTAGGTTTTAGAAATACCTACAGAATGTCCTTTGGGAGCCTCTCTGAGGAATGTAGTATTTATAGCCAGTTCCTCATGTTATGGTTGAAACTAGAGTTGGCTTCTCTGGTTTCTTTTTAGTTTGGTGCTCCTGCTGCTCTCCCTGGTACCTCCATATGTAGAGCTGATGGAAAACATCTGGCACTGTCCCTTTGATCAGTTTGTTTGGTTCAGCATTTAGCCAGCTGCCCCATTCGTTTTTAACTAAGTCATTTATCTGATTACATGATGGTGCTGCCTACAAAAAAACCCATAGGACCTGAGAGCCCTGTGCACTCTGCACAGACACCTTTAGATTGCATCTGACAGACTGATAGGACTAGCATAATCATCCAGGTATCAAAAACTGTAAAGTGTAATTTTTGCACAGGAGATTAAAATAATTCAGTGTAAAAGTGCAGAAAATGTGCAGTGCTGGGGATTGCAAGACTGTGGAATATTAGTAAAACTCCTGTCTAGGACCATATCTGAAAAGCATCTAGTTAGCACTGTACAAATATAGAATCGCATCCTGAAATAGTGCAGAGTATCCACAACAAACAAACAAGTTAACATCCTAGACTTTGGCTAACCACAGTACTAGCAGCCACTTGGCCCACTGTAGTGTTTTGCTCCAGCTGGCCAGGCAGCATTTCCACCAGTTGGGGTGGGACCATGCTCTGTGCACCCATCAGGTGCCACCATGATGGATGCATTAAGAGAGCACAGGAATTAGGGACAAGAGCATCCAGAGTCACATCCCAAGCTGGTCACTGAAGCCAGGCACCCTATATAGGATTTTGGCCCCTTTGCCTGCTTCCTTCTTTATCTCTCAGTGGAAACAGCCCCGTCATTGCCTTCAAAGCCCTACTGTGTGTAACAGGGACTATGAAGATGGTGGGAGGAAGAAGGGAGCAAAGGACTAGAGAAGGACCATCTTCACAGGTACATGATCCTCCTCTGTGTGCAAATAAAAGGAGCTGAAGTGAGGAAAGAAATGTCTTCCAGGGGACTTTGTGTGATGGGGCCATTTACAGTTGTCCCTTGAGTCCCACCTGACACGTGTGGCAAGAGATTTTGGAATGGCATTTAAGTGTTAATTTTTTAGTCAGAAGTTGAAATGGTTTAAAAAGTTATTTGAAAAGGAGCCTCTGTTATCCTGAAGGACTGTTTTAGCAAAGGTCAGTAGAACTGCTTGAGTTGGCATCCCTTGTAATTAATGCAAGGGAAAGACATGCTTTGTGAGGGATGTCTTGTCTCTGTCATTCATTTGTCCTGTGACCTGTACCTGTTAACTTTCCAGACACTGCCAGAGCTTCTAGTCTGAGGAGAGAGAAGCAAACACTGGAGCAGGGAGCCATTATCAGCTTGTTTGTTTGAAGACTTATGTTTTCTTATTTAGGATGCTATGTGTAATACTTGGCTACAGTAAGCCTGTGGGATTTCCAAATGTGAGAAATCATCCAGTTTAGGATGTACCTATGCTGAGTGTTTAGACAGAGCTGAACAAAAGAGAGACAGAAATCTCTGTGACTAAGTGTTGCCATTATTGAATTACTACCTGAGGACTGTACAAGACTTAAATGACATTTCTTTCTGTAGAAGTTGCTCTAAGCATAAAATGAGCAAGATAATAATCATTAAAGCCTTTTTGCAGAGGGTAGAAGAACCCTACCAGTGCAGAGAGACAGAGAGGAGTATATATTAAAACCTGTATTAGACGTAGAAGTCCAGCTGGGTTGACATAATTTACCAGCCGAAAGACAAGAAAAGCAAGAGGCAAGCTGGGGAGCTGTGTTTTGAACATTGCTGGGTGAAACCTCAGGACAGACATCAGGTCACTCTCACAGTTTGCTGCTAATGCTGGAAGAAGCTCTAAAGCTGTAAGTCCTCATATTTTACTACAGTGAATCAGAAAAATACTAGCTTCCCAATGCACAGATTTGGGCAGGGAATAACAAAAATATACAAGTTCTGAATTTGACTCACTGATTAGTAAGTTCCTCGCTACCTATGCCCCTGCAGACATTAGAGAGTCTGCAGTCACTCAGACTCTGGATTAGTCTATGCAATCTTGAAGTATGGTGATGGACAGCCTCCTCCTTATCAGTTTCTTTCTCTGCCTAGTCAAAGCTTGGAATAAAACACCTTCTAGGCTTATTTTCTGGCCCAGTGATGATCATACCTAGTGGTCAAGCAGGAATCTCAAAGTGAGAATATCAGATCTTTGTTAAGGTTGACATTAGTATGACAGCAAGAACTGGATAGTTGTAGAATTCAGTCTGACATGAAAAGCTCTGTCTTTATTCTAGCCTAATAAGAGGTTAGTAATAAAGCCTGTAGTGGAACATCAAGGGGGATATAAGCTTTGTTTTTACAGGTGGACTGAGTTAATGGATACTAAGGTGGAGTAATTGAGGTTTTACCTCTTAATTCAGTGGAAATGGAATCAAGCCATCAAAGCATACATTTTTTTGTCAATAACTTTGCTTACAAGTCACGATTGATTATGCTATTTCTTGTTTCAGCTCAGGCTGACTTTGTATTTAAGAGGATTACTGCAGAATAAGACATCAGTATTAGGGCTTAGATAATTAAAGCATAATGGTGACTAGGCCTGTCTTCCTTTTGCGATACGCCCTTCAGTTATTAAAATATTCTGAAAACTCACGTTCTAAATATTCATCTGGGTATATCAGAGATGAAAATAAAATATTTGCTGTAGTTGCAGGTGAAATATGGAACAGAGGAGCCTAGCACATTCTCAAAGATGTTTTGCCGGCTTGGCTGTCCTTGGCCGTTTCTGAGCCAGATGGTGCCCAGATCATGCGTGTGCAAGGGAAGGAAAGGAAACAGCAAGCTTATCCTGATGAACAGAGACAAGGGAAGCCTTTGTTCTCAAGCTGAAGCAGGATTTCACATAGAAGGTGCTCAATTTTGGAGAGAGGGTGGACAAAAGGAAACAGAAACAGCTGGCCAAGCACAGGAGAAGGGTCTTTTAAATATACAACAGTCTTTAGTCTCCAGTTGAAACAATTGCTTCCACCTTGTGTAAGGACCTTCTTGCATCTTCCACTCAGAGGATGAGTTTCCCCATAATCCCCAGTGATCTGCTGCAACCCTCAAAGCTGCCTTGCCTGCTTGCTTCCCTCCTTCTTTCTTTCAATTAGCAAAAGCAATTAAATCACGGGAACTTGAGGATAGCATTACTGGAAATGTGAGATTTCTGGAAATACTGATCTTTTCTTATTAACACACATGTACAATACATATAAGTCCATAGATGGAGCATGAAGCTTAAGGCTACCAATGTATCATTGGCAATGCACAGTATATATGACGAACACTAGAACGACTTATCCCCCAAGTCAAAAATTAATAGGAATCTTCTTCAAGCGTACTTCTTCAAGACATCTGTTGCCTCTAACAAAAAGTGGCAATTAAAAATAAACAAACAAAGGAACCTACCATGTCAGCTTTTGAAAAGCCTCCTTCAACATACAGGACCTCCATGTTCTGTACTTAGGAAGCACACCGCAGATTTTTGGGAGGGACATTGACTCTGCAGCTGGTTTAGTGTGGTCAAGATGCATTTCATCCTTACTGGATTCCAGCTCTTATGGCTTTTTTTAACTACTGAATTTTTTTTATAAGACTTAGCTAGGATGGGCATGAAGTTAACTGTGCCACACACAGCAATGCAGTAAGACCCTGCAAACCAAACCAGCCTGCCTCAGTCTACACTGAACACAGTTAATTAAGTTATCTACCATGCAAGAATGTGTCACTGTAGTTGTCAGTAGTTATCTATTTGTATGGGGAGTTTATTGTCATGGGATGTCTCTGAAGGTCTATTTTCTCTTTCCAGACTCAAGCATGGGCTATGATATGCATGTGGGTTATTAGGAGGTCTATAATTAACACTGTCAGTGCTACCAAGAATTCTAAAAGATACAATAAGTTGTACCTTTCACACTTAACCTTCTCCTACCTACACAGAGACTTAGGGAAGCAAGAAGGAGGTGCATTGTTTTCTTACTTAATTCACAGTCCGTTCTTTTTGCTTTCCAGACAGAGATTTTTTTTGCTTGCAGGACATTGAAATCTGGGTACTATGCAAATGTAAGGCCTAGTTGTGACACCTGTATCCTTACAGGCAAAAAAAAAACCCAGATACACTAGTGAAGAAATAAAAAAGTTCAATATGACACTATAAGGTTTAACGGCAAGGGAATAAATCCATGGAATCAGTAAATTTCATTTTTGCCACATAACAATTACAGCACAGGAATTCAGGATGTCTTTATGGGCTGGCCACAAGCAAATCTGACCTCCTTTTGCCTGTGGTCAGGAGCTGTACAGCAATCTCAGCACAATATGTTGCCCAAACCAATAAGCAGCTGCACTACCATATACCACTGTAGCTACAGGGCTTCTGTCTGTGCCCTGCCCACTAACGTGCTTGTAGGTGGAACATTGAAGGCTGGAATTTGAAGTGTTTAGACTAATGCTTCAGAACTGATGATAAGAAAAAAAAGTGCATCTTTTCTTCTAACAGGCCACTCTGCTGATTAATAGGTTAGGTTGGGTATTTTCAGGTCTAGATGCTTAAAGTAAATAAGTAGAAAGCTATACTGCATTTTTCTCAAATATTTTGTAGGCTAGAGAGGAAACTTTATCCAACTTATTTGAACCATAACAGAATATGTCATTCATTAATGCAGATCAGATTCCTACCAGAGTAAAATACATGAAAAAGAAGTGGTTTGATATTCAGCTAAAAAAGCATATTGACAATTCTATGAAAGTATTCATCATCTCAATCCCTGCAGACTCCAGCAGAAGAGTTAAGGGTACATCAGGGAGCCAGATGTAGCTCTGACGAATAAATTTAAAGAAGAATTTACATTTTTGTTAGGTTAGACCATTCTTTTCCTAATTTAGCTAATCTGTGTGAAGAGCAGAGTTCTGATTTTCATGGAGAATAAAGCCTAAAATATCTTTTATTTCTTAAACAATAGATAGACCGGTCAGCATCTGACTATCCATTAGAATCTCTTTTCTAATTAAATTTCATCAGCTGATGAGGAATATGATGATGTTTAGAGGCTGAATTGAGACACATTCAGACGCTGTAAATGAGGTTCATAACCTTTATTCTAGAGCTCTTAGTTCAGCCTTTGGTTTCTGAATCATTTCATGGCATTGATCCAGGTCTTCAGTTATGCTGAAAAAGACATTGGCCACTGTATAAGTGGGTGGAAAAACATCATTCAACAGTTAGCTGGGTATATCTGCTGAAAGTATGTCTGTAATTCTGTGAAGAAGATGGTGTTACTAAGAACAGATTGGTTTCTGAGACTGCCTTGAACCCAGCCAGCTGTAGTTAAACCCTCAAAGGCTGACAAAGTACATTCCTAATTATATCAGTGGAGTGGATAGCTAGATTAAGTTACCTCCTTTGAGGCTATTGGTGATGAGTTTCCATCACTGGGACAGATTTTAAATTTCATCCAAGCTAAAGGGGACCTCAGACTATGCAACAATGGACCAAACACTGAAATGATATGCATCTGTGAGGCTACCCTATAGCTGCAGACATCCACATCCCATTAATTCACTGGACATAGCAGTAGCAATAATATTTTCTGGGCAATCTTTGCAGACTTCAAAAAAATTTAAACTTAGTATTGTATTCACTTTTAAAATATAAGTAAAATGGTTTGCAACATGTACCAGAAGCAGCCAGAAAAATAATAGATAGTGGAGAGAGGTTTTGTGATATCTTCACAGAAAACACATATTTATGGCTTTTGCTATCTCCACAGGGTACTAAAATGTTCACTGACATCAGTATACTTTAGCAACTGGTATAGCTGAAGATAATAAGCTCAGTATATATTTTTCTGTGCTTTTTTGTGATCTTCATTTAGTTAAAAAAATACTACCACTTTTCCATCATTCATGACAATCTATAAAATGAGTAATGCCCTACAGTGTGGTTATAGCAGGCCATATTTCGCATCTTCTGAAGATCACTTGAAAGCAATGAGTAGCTCTCAGGGATAAACAATGAACAACACATACTTATGTATGGTGAGAGAAGTGACATATTCTTACAGAAGAGAAGGAAACTTCCTAAATTTCAATATCGATTTTACATTTGATGAAAAGAATTTGTTCACTTTGCAGAACTGCTGCTGTGTTTGATCGACTAAGGAAAAATCCTGTTTGCTTAAGCTAATATTTCTAGCACTATTGGTCTTTCTCACATTTAAAGCATGCTTTCTAAAGCCAGAGAGATGACACAGTGCTCTGTACGTGCCACTTGGAAAATCCTGTTTAGAATTACACAGTGTGGTGGGCTGATCAGATAAGTCGTGTCTGTAGAGAGGACATGTTTGTTTTAACTGCTGAACTGTGGAGGTTATAGATTGGATCTTTGGATTACAAATGTAATCAACATCTCACAACATTTAAGGTGAGATCCAAAAATCCTCTTGGCAGCAGTAGGCTTGGGCTTGTCTCTAAAGAATCTAGGTATTCCCTCCAACCAACTCTATATCCTCGATATGCATTGCAGTACTGCTTTTTGGTCATTTATGCTATTCACTCCATTCTCTTAGTTAAAAACTGTTAAACATCTCACAGGGGTGAGTTAGTAATTGAATTTATTTATAATTACATTTCTATTGAATCCATTTTGTGCATTTATTGGACTTTGATAAAAAACAATTAACTTACCCAAAAGCTACTGAATACACAGGAAAGATAATTGAGTTAGGCAATTCTGTAATGGTCAGTCATGATGGAAAAATTTAGCAAGTTCAATGGAATATTCTTCCTATTAGATTCATCATAGTCACTTTTTTGGATTGCCTTCAGAGAAATATACTTACGAATGGAAATATTATCACAAGTTAGCACTGGACCCCAAAATCCAAACAAAACAATGAAGCAACACAGACTTCCCTTCCTATTCCGATTGCATCACTGGAACCACTGCCTAATAAAGGGATTTTGTTTGAAAAAACTTCCTTCTGTGTTTTTTAGAGTTCTGTGTGTCTGCATTCCTGTTCATTTGTATGCTTGATTAACTGAAATCAAACACAATGATGCAGATCTCCAAGCAGCTATAAAAACCGAATTGAGCAGTACTAACAGCAAAAAAATATTCTACATTGCGATCTTCATGGGAATTGCTGTGCAGAAAGCGAAAGAGCTGATGCAAAATCATGTATGTGTTTTTCCTTCATGTTATTTTGTCATTATGTAATTGCTCAGAAGTTTGCTCTTTAGCAGACTTCAAATAGCCGTGTGTACAGGTAAAAAGGTATACACTGTTTGCATCTCTACCTCATGCACAGCTTTCCTCTGGCTGGCAGCTAGAAAGAAGTTGCTAGATTTTAAGAAATTCTGTAAGTATCAAGCTGTGGGATTTTTTCCTCTGCCTGTGGTAGTGTCTGTGCTTTTGATATTATTTTTGACTTTTGATGAGTTGTTGTTTTGTGGTTTTGCAATAAGTCATATATAGTTTGAGAATGGAAAGGTATTTTGGTCTTTGCAGGTGATAAATTACCTTCTAGAGGTGAATTATTGAACTGATTCTGATCATAGACATCAATGTAAATGAATAGAAATATATTTTTTGTGTGCCTAAGATAAGGAGATTGGTGGAGTCTTACGCCATCCTATCCATATTTTCAGAATGTGCAGCTTATGTAAAGATAAAATAAAACAGTACAATAACAAATCAGAAACCTAACCAAGGAATCTTCTAGTCATTAAGAGAATCTAAAAGCATTCAAGAGAAAACTCAGAATTTAAGGATAAAGTGTCAATTAGTTAAGGAAAAAGGAAGTACATAAAAAAGAAAACATCTAAAATCTTCTTTTATGACAACTCTCCTTTCATACAGATGAGGGGGCTTGGGGCAGCAGAAGGTTGCCTCTGTCCTGTCATCAAATAAAACTTGGCTAGTTGGTCTTTGAAAATTATACACATTTGACAGTATTGGAATAGATCTTGCAGAGTAGATATACTCTATTAACTAGTAGTGAAGTGAAGGTTAAACCAAAACCATGATGAAAGCGGATGAAAGATCATGCAAAATTCTTTAGTGGAATGGTACTGTAGTATAAAGAATTTGACCTTAGACATTTCAAGGTTTGCATCAAAGAAATATACAGACTTTACCCTTCAAAAAAAAAATTCTATCGAATCTGGTATATGGAACTTGTTTTCTTATGTTTTCCTTGTTGAAATGCATAGTGACATCAGTATATTTCAGTTAGTTGTTTAGACCTTGAAATGTCTAAGGTCAAATTCCTTATACTACAGTATATATTATCTTGACTATTATCCTATACAATATGTAAATAGGAAAGTCCTGCTTCCCTGGAAATTATGATAAGAGAGTAGCTTCTTGATTAGCTGTGACCTCACATACAATCCAATGTTTGCCTAACAAAAATAAAGTTAGTTTATTTTGTATGATGAAACCAATCAGATAATATCTTGAGTGGAAATTCTTAACTTGTACACTTCTAGTGTCTGTACCATAGAAAGTTTTCTGATTTGCTCTGTTTCTAAACACTTGGAATACCTTTTGATGGATGATCTACTTTTAACCCCAATGACAACATAAACAACAAGAACAACTCTGTGGCTCCTTTGAGCTGCTGAAGTTGTTTAATTTTCATAAGACACAATTTTATCATAAACTTACTCTTAGTGGTACTTGCCTTGTGTTTTCTGTAGTGTTTGCTGGGCCTAATTCACACATTATTTATTCATATTCTGTTTCATATTGTGTCAAATTCTACTTTTGTCACAGGTGGACACCTGGAGAAATTAATTGTATTGTCCAATTTCTCATGAAGGACAGACTCAGGCAACTTCTAAGCCTGACTGTGGTATTTACTAGGGGGTTCTCTGGGCTCCACCGACCCATCTCCCAGCCCAGATCATTACCTCAAAGTGTTATAGTGGGTCTAGAAAACTTTTCCTGTCAGTTTTCAGAAAAGTAGTTCTGCCTATCACCAGTGTATGGACTGAAAATATAGGAAAAAACCCAAAATACCTACCCACAAGTTCTTGTACCTCCTGCAGCTGTGACAGCTACATCTATGTGAGCATTTTCTAGAGGAAACATTAGAGGAATAGGCAGTTCAGAAATAGAAAGTGGCTTATTTTCAATTGGTTCCTTATTTGATCAAAAGTTATCATCAAATTCCAACCAAGCCCACAGGTGCTGTCTGGTAGTCAGCTATCTCCAAACTGCTTTCATTCCCTCCTAGTCTATTAGGGTTCAGACACAGAAGCACATTGCAATGGCTTAGGAAGCCACCACTTAACAGTGTTCACTTTTGTAACTGTCTAGGGACAAATAAAAAGTAACTTAACTAGACTTATACCTCTTTCATGGCAGAATAACTTTGAATTTTGCCACATTTGCCATGGACTAAACTTTCAGCTGATAGTTAATGTAGCTCAGTTGCTGCCCAGGAACATTTCCAGGAGTAGCCAACATTATTTGTCTAAGTTCTTAAAAACAGATGAATGTGAAACTTTCCATTGGAATAAAAGAACTCCATAACTACACCTAAGAAAGAAATTTTCTTGAGTGATACAAAGATATGAAAAAAAAAGTGGCATTAATTTTTTCTCCTGTTCCTACCACCACCTTCTGAGGTAGGAAAAAAACATTTTTTTATTCTGGTATCTCAAAAGATATGGGCTTTGGCAGTCAGCCATCACTTTCTTAAATAACAACACAGTATCAGGCATCCTTACTAAAATGATTATTGAACAATGTTTGATTTATATTAGTCATTTCACTGGCTTTATCATTTATCACTGCAAGATCCACAGCACAAATAACTTTGAGAAAGGAAGCTCTTTGAGAACATATGCTAAATTCATTTAAGATTTCTCTCCAAGTCCAGGAGAAGATTAATGTACTCATGAAAGCAAAGGCCCGGTGCTTCTGCCAGCTCCTTTTCCCATTGCCCAAATACTAAATTGATCACAGAAATTTCCTCACTCTGTAGCCCACATGCATACACACTTCCAGCACAAGTGATGGCTGCAGTCTGTACAGGAGAGAAATACCCATGATCCATCAGGCAGTCAGCCAGCTTGTCATAATTCAGGCTCCAAGGTTCGGATTTGAGCCCAGACTGCTCTGTCTTGAGAGTCAGCAGAGGCAGCAGCACAGAGGTAGAAACACACATCCAGCCTTGGCTGCTCTCTGTGCCTTTCCTGCAGTAAAGTGCCTACAGCTAAGACAGCTTCCAGTCAGGTAGTGCTCAGGTTCAAAAACATCCATGTAAAAGTTGGCATCTGCACAAGTTACAGGTCTGAGGAAATTCTGGAGATAGTTGTAACTGCTGGAAAGGAAGGAGTGAAAAGCCAGGAGCTTGTTTAAAAAAAAACAAAGCGGCAATTAGGGTTTTATTTTCTTCCCACTGCCTTCTGGCAGGTGACCTCAGTGGATCTGTGAGTGCTGAGCACTACATGGCAGCAATCTCGCTTGAGTTCAGATGGCAGCTAGCTTTTGAACAGGCAAAGAGCTATCTTCCATCATCCCTGCCTAGTCATCCTTCCTTCCTCCATCCATCCCACCAAAAAATACCCCAATGCATTGGAATAACACCTGATGAAGGCACTGATGCTCTCAAACACAGCAGCACACACACCACACACATTTGAAGAGCTCATCAGAAGACAGAGTCAGCTTTTTTATCCTTCAGCAGCTCCAAACTCCTGATTGTCCTTGTCCTAACACCACTGATTAAGCCAGATCGGTGTTAAGAACAAGCAGCAGTTTTCCCAGCTCTTGCTTCATTATCATGTTTGTGAAAAGTTGATAAGGGGAAATTTTGGTATATCGCCTTCCCTTGCCAGTGCATATATGATTTGTTTTACAGAAAATGAAAAGCAAAAAAGAGCAAAATAAGAGAGACAGATTAATATGGCAAAGCTAATACAATGGTTTATGTCTGGTGTCCATTTAGAGCTTGATCCTGCTGAGTACCCTACAACACTCTCCAGAGCACACTTAATGTTAAGTACTTTACTGGATGGTGGCCAACATGCTGAGCACCTCACAAGAAGCAACCCTTGCTTAGTTTTTCTGATTTGTTGAAAAAAACTTTTTCCTGCTCTGAGTCCTGGCACTTTTAATTGAGGTTTTCTTTCCCCAGCCCACTCCAACCCCCATATTTTAGAATCATAGAATCAGAGAATAGTTAGGGTTGGAATGCGTGTTAAAGATCATCTAGTTCCAACAACCCTGCCACCGGCAGGGACATTCCACTAGATCAGGCTGTCCAAGGCCCGATCCAACCTGGCCTTAAACACCTCCAGGGATGGGGCATTCACAACTTCCCTGGGCAACCCGTGCCAGTGTCTCACCACTCTCATGGTGAAGAAATTCTTCCTAATGTCTATTCTAAATCTGCCCCTCTCCAGTTTATACCCACTCCCCCCACCCTATCACCACAAGCCTTTATGAATAATCCCTCTCCAGCTTTCCTGTAGGCCCCTTTCAGGTACTGGAAGGTCGCTATAAGGTCTCCTTGGAGCCTTCTCTTCTCCAGGCTGAACAAGCTCAACTCTCTCAGCCTGTCCTCATAGGGAAGGTGCTTCAGTCCTCGGATCATCCTTGTAGCCCTCCTCTGGACCCATTCCAACAGTTCCATATCTTTCTTATGTTGAGGATTCCAGAATTGGACACAGTACTCCAGATGAGGTCTCACAAGACAGGAATGGAGGGGCAGAATCACTTCCCTTGACCTGCTGGCCACACTTTTGATGCAGCCCAGGACGTGGTTGGACTTCTGGGCTGCAAGCACACACTGCCGGCTCATGTTGAACTTCTCATTTACCGGCATCCCTAAGTCCTTGTCTGCAGGGCAGCTCTCAACCATGTCATCCCCCATTGTATACTGAAAAGTCAGGTGCAGGACCTTGCACTTGGCCCTGTTGAACCTCATGAACCTCAGGCCCACTTCTCCAGCCTGTCCAGGTTCCTCTGGATGATGTCCCATCCTTCTGATGTGTCAACTACACCACTCAGCTTGGTGTCATCTGCACACTTTCTGAGGGTGCACTCAATCTCGCTGTCAGTGTCATTGATGGAGATATTAAACAGCACTGGCCCCAGTATAGACCCCTGAAGGACACTACTTGTCACTGATCTCCATCTGCTACTATTTTTTCTTTTACATTCTGAATAGTGCCAAGTAGGGTTAGGACACAGATTTCCCACTGTGGAAACCCTGGTATAGGTCACTGGCCTCTGAGGAAACTCCAGGGAACAATATTTTAGTTTGAACTGAGGTTCTGCCTGGAGCTTACTCAAAACTCCTTTTGCTCAACCTGTGCAAAAGAGAGCATGTAATAAATTCTTGAGCATTGTCACCATGTAGTCCAAAGGGGCAATGGGCTGTTAAATCAAATCAAAGAAATCCCTACAAGACCAGGATGCATGGTGTGCCTGACAGCGCACACGGCATGAAATACTTCAAGTCAGTAACTCCAAAGGCAGCTGTCACCATGATGTGCACCTTCCGTGCACTTAACTTCTTTCTCTTTCCAATAACAGTGAATCTTTACAAAGAGCAGCTCTAAATTACAATTCCTAGGCAAATTTTCAAATTTTATAGCCAGATCTGTAACTACTCCCAAGACTATAATGAGAAAGGGATGACAAAGCAAGCAGAGACATGTTCTGCTGTCATGACAAGTCTGCTTAAGGTTTTAGCTTCGGAGTCAGGCTGCATAATTCCCCTATCAGCTGACCATTACTCAATACTTTAAAAATCCTTGAGGTGTACACATTCACTGTGGTACGGTCTCTCCTATGCTCTGTGTGTAGGCTGTGTTAGTCAGCCACAGTGCATCAGCTGTGGTACTGAAAAGCCGACACACAGAATTTTAGCCATGTGGAAAGCCACAGTCCCCAGTAACACCACCCCTCACCTGCCCACCACCCACTCTCCAGCTCCCCCTCAACAAAATTTTAACAACATTGCAAATCTCCGTCTGTCTTTAAACAGCTACTACATTCTCTAAGCAGTGTGCCAGAAAGAAAAATAAAAATAAAGGAAATATTTACCTAATTTCCTCAGATATAAAATAAAAAGCCTACGGTTTGAAAAAGTATAGTCCTGGATCACTGATTGGATTAAGCTCTTGTATGTCCACACATATGTCCATATCCTCTGAGGCTAGAAATAATTCTTTACGAGACCAGAGCATTATGCCTCATAGGACCCAATACAGTAGCTTTAAAATTAGCTTCCAATTGAATATGGGAAAGACTCTGACTTTTTGTTATTGTTGTTATGCTTTTCTTATATCCTTAACTTAGTGAGAAAAAAAGCAATTATGTCTCTGAAATGAAGGTCTCTTAGGGGTATAAAATGAAATTTTCTGCCTGAACTGTAATCAAGATGCAGCCAGGGTGCACAGCACTCTGCATGGACAGAGGTAGGCTGGAGACTCTTGATGGAAAACAGCATTTTTCAGTGTAGCTTGTATAAAGCATAGCACCCAGGAGGCTTTTGTGTCTGACTTACACCTCCAGTGCATAATGATGGTGGTGATAACAACAACAACAACAACATTTTCACAGCACACAGAAAAAAAAGCAGGGAGCACGGTTGGCATAAGCAACAGACTGAAATGTCATGAGTGCTGTAGACAGGCCACAACATATGCTGGAACTGGGCCAGACTAGACACAGCACTGTAGCCCTCCCAAGACAGGGCCCCATGGGATTTTTTGGCAGGTCTCTTGCACTCACACTCCTAACATGGATGCAAAGAGGGGCTGGGAGCAAGGGGTATCTTCAGCAGGCAACACTTACATGTGCCCTATGTGGGTGACACTGTCAGATTTCGCTACCTCCCTTTAAAAAGCATACATTTTTCCCCATCCGCCATAACCTACCACTAAGTTAATAACATATATCCTATAAGACATAAGTTGCGCCCTAAGCTCATACAAATCTGCAGAGAAACAAGGGCCATGTGAAACAGTTATCCATCAAAACATCCAAAGAGGTCTGCCTTCAGTTGGAACACCTGGCAAAGAAGACTTTTCCTGCAATTTTAATGGTGCTGCCGGGAAAACCTTTTCAAAACACCATCTCTTATCAAATATGTTGAATTTTTTCTTACTCTGATCCAACACATTTTATGAGTCATAATCAGCATTTTTCTTCGGTCTTGCCGATACCAAAAAAACCACTGCCAGTGAAACTGCTGGCACTGCTGTCAATACCAGTTGTTATATGAACAACAGGGACATGAAGTACTTAGATGCGAGAGAGAATGTTGCAAGAGGAAATAACTGTCAGATAATCACCTTGCAGAACTACATAAAACCTGTGACATTGACACGTGGCTGGTGTCCTCAGGCCTCCCAGCTGGATATCTGCAAGTGTGAGAGGGAGTGAGAAAGAAAAGCTGGAAACAACACATGATGTCTGGCCCTGTAAGAGTGCTTTTCTCTATACTGGCATTGAGGAAAACTATGGGTCTGGGTATATCTTACTTGGACAGTGCTATTGAAGCCAGAGATTTCTAAATCTTGATAAAAGCATTGATCTTGAAAGCAAGCAGTGGCCTCCTTCAGGCTCATGAAGGCATTTGTGTTCGAAAAGGTGCATTTCCCAAGCAGAAAAAAGCGCCTTTGCAGGCCTGAGTCTCCTCTACCGTGCACCCATTGCAGACTTGCACACGTAAGGGCAGAACAGCAGTTTCAGCAGTGCTAGCAACAGTCTTGGTTTCTCAGATGGCATAGAAGTGATTTTGGCTGCACCGGGTGTACCAAATGCTGAACATGGTGGCTTCTAGGTCTCTGAATTGAAGTCAGGCAAGGAAGATCTGTGGCCTCAGCTACTGTCAATCTCTTAATGCCATTTGTGAAAATGGCAAACAGCAGTATTGCATTTACTTTTGGGAGGGAGGTGGTGCTGCTTTTATTTCTTTTTTTAATCTCAGGCTAATATTTTCAAATTTCTCATATGTTATTTTTGTATTGAAATGTCTGTGATGGTTCACAGTGAACTGGTTAACATGGATTCCTTCTCTTAAACGTGCTAATAAAAGTTTCCTTTCTTGTACCATCTTTTTTGCTTCATTGTGCAAGACAGGCATCTCAAATTCTGCCTGACTGCCAACCCCAGTTCTGCTTTCATGTCAGATATTTAACAAAATTTTAGACTAACCTAATATTTATGTTATACATGGCAGCTAGGCATGTCTTTGACTTATGTATGTTTCTGTTTAAAGGAATTAGCTTAAAGATTGGACATTTGTAATTCATTGAGTCTATTCAGAGCCATAATTACATACAGAAAGTAGAAACTTCTTTTTTCCTGTGTGTGTTTGTGTCCAACAGAATTTTCAGATGTAATGCCTATTTAGTTAGGGATTTCTTTTTAAGTCCTTTTACTGGAACATTTCATGATTTACAGTCTCTCTCAAGTAATATTGCTAATTAAATTAGTATCACCTAATGGGTGAAACTAGTAAGGTATTGGTTCAAATTAAATCCTCACTTTTAAGGAGAAGTGAGTTGGTCAGTAGATCATCAGAAGCTCAGCTTGAACTAAGCCCTGTTCTTAAAATAAAAATTACTGGCCAAGAATGAATTTGGCAGTTACATTTACTTTTAAAGTCGCATTAGTGAAGAACATCTGTTAAAGTAAAAATATCTCTGATACGTTGCAGTGGTTTAGCTGTAGTTAGTTTAGCAGTGCTTGGTTAACATCTAAGGGAGGAGTGGGAATAAATGTCTTACATTTGGCAATCAGTAAGCCAGGGCTTTTACCTATTGCTTGGCTTTGTTTGGATTTAGACAAAGTTCCTTTGTTTTTACTCAAGCTGCAGCAATCCTTCAGCCCTTGATGTCATGCATTCTGGATTTTCTCTACTCTTTATAATAATCTTTGAACCTTCGGCCCACATCATATGTTATGAATATTCTTGTTTCGGAGAAGAGAGGCAAGCAATAATTTTAGACTGCAGGAACCCTACCCCTAACATTTCCCTCTGCGCCAATGGCACGGAGAAACATCATGGTAAAGAAGTACCAGAAAGACTGATGTGGAAAAATGTTTTGGGGCAAGAGAAGCAAAATGAGGAAGGTCCAGTCAAAAAAAAAAAAAAGATTACTTTTAAGAGTCAGACTATCACTGGTCTTGAGGAATGATTCAAACTATACCAAAAGAACACTCTTCAGGGCCACACCTGGTTTAGGGTTTGTGTATGGTTAGGCTTTTGCTACAGAGGAGCAAAAGCCAGAAATTGGTCTGGGTGGATGTAAGAAATGGTAGTGTTAGAGCTCAGATCCTTCTTTCCAAGTGCAAACACACTGAAATTCAGAGATACTAGCAAGTAATTATTTTCTTCATCATCTTGTTATTCACATCTTCTTGATTTAGCTTGGAAAGAAACGATGGTTTTAAGGTAAACAGCTTCCCTAGGGAATTGTAGTGTAAATCCTTGGGATTAGGACAACTAGCAGCTTCTCTATGATATAGTATAACGCAAGAAGTAATTACCTTACTGAAAATTAAGGTAAGAAATAGTGTTTCTCCAAAGATCAAAGAGCCATGTGAGAAAAACCTCTCTGTTTGAAAATTCAGCACGAGAAAATGGCTCCAAATCATACAGCTCCACATACTGTTTCCAGTGTACACAGGACCCTGGTTTGTGGCTATCGCCATGGGCACTGGAAAACAAGTACAGTCCCTTCCTGCTAATTTCCATGTGGAGGAAGTTTTTTCCCACCAGGCAAGTTCATTTGTCAAGGTGACCTTTGCAGCCAACAGTAAGTGTTACTGCAGATAAAGAATGCAGCCTCAGCAAGTTTGTAAAACCAACCTCAGTGGCCAGCCCTGTGCCTCCTGCAAAGCACCCAGGCAATACAAAACAAAGCCCTTCTTACAGGCACTGTGAAGTTTTTTCTGTTCCATAGTTTTCATACATCAACACTGCAATACTTCTTTTGTCATGCTCTGTAAACCCTGTTCTCTTGCCTGACTGAATTTATGTCTAAATGGTTGTGAGGTTAAGTACTTTCTCTTCAAAAATCCCTGTTCTGTTAATTAATTGTTTCCTTGGCAGAGTCCATAATTAAAACTTAATTGATCATGAATTTAGGTAGGAAATTTCACAGATTCTCTGTCAAAGCCCAGACAGAAGAAGCAGATCTTCAGAGATCTCGTAAGAGAAGGGATAACCTTTCATGGCATCTGGAATGCTTGGCCATGGATGACTACCATCTCCCTATCTACATAGTTGTTTTCAAATACATCACTTATTAAGTTTTAGAGTATTGCCATTTTTCTGCCATGAAAACCAAGCCAGATTTGGAGCATGTGTGCTTAATGTATCCCATTTTTAATGTAAAATCCAGCCTGCAGAAGAGCTTCTGATTTTTGCTCCCTGACAGCTGGAATAGATCAATATATAGAGTCCCTGAAAACAGCGGTCATGTTTCAGAAGAACCCAGCAGATGATTATGTTCATGCCAGTTTATTTTCTGTGGAATAATTAAGTCAATGATAATTCTTCCAGTTCCTTCCCTGTAGTTCTATTTCCATGCTTGCCATATGACATCAGTTAGAGGAGTCCTTAAAGCTATTCCTCACAGCAGTGACCTGTTATAAGAGAAGACTGTATTTAGAAATGGCACAAAGAAAAAAAAGGAAGATTTGTTTTTTAGGGGACAAAAATATTTGGGTGGATAAGAATAATCTACTGAACATTTTTTGAGACAAGAAAAAAGTAAACAAGAATCAGAAAAAGCTGAAGATTTTATTATGACATCTTCTAAATGAACTGTTTTTCTTCTGATTTATGTGGATTTAACTTTCAACAGGAAAGTAAAACAAATTTCTAAGATCAAACTGTTTACTGTTGTTCTGAATTTCTAGAGGAAAAACAAATGGCTTTGTTTCAGATAAACTTTAAAGGAAGGCTTTTTTCAATTGCTTATTTGGCCAAAGCCCTGAAAAATCAGTTACTTACATAGCTAATTTTTATAAGTGGATCCAGGGGCATCCAGATGCATCAAAAAGCTTAAGCATTTGTCTCATTTTAAGGATGATATATGTATTTCTGCAGTCATAAAATGGAGTCAATATCAGGTCTGTTTTACACCTCAGCATTTAACTTTAGAAAAAGAATAACACGAAACCACATGTGTCAATATCAGTTGTATGACATGCAGTGTATCTGCTGAAATATTTCAGTGGTATGAGGTTCAACAAGGCCAAATGCTGAGTCTTGCACTTGGGGCACAACAAACCTGTGTAGTGCTACAGGCTTGTGTGAGAGTGGCTAGAAAGCTTCTTGGCAGAGAAGGACCTAGGGGTGTTTGTTGACAGCCAGCTGAATATGAGTCAGCAGTGTGCTCAGGTGGACAAGAAGGCCAATGGCATCTTGGCTTGTATCAGAAACGGTGTGGCCAGCAGGATCATGGAAGTGATTCTCCCCCTGTACTTAGCATTGGTGAGGCTGCACCTCGAATACTGTGTTCAGTTTTGGGCCCCTCACTACAAGAAAGACACTGAGGTCCTGGAGCATGTCCAGAGAAGGGCAATGAAGCTGGTGAAGGGGCTGGAGCATAAGTCTTAAGAGGAGCAACTGAGGGAACTGTGGTTGTTTAGTCTGGAGAAAGGGAAAGTGAGGGGAGACTTTATCACTGTCTACAACTACCTGAAATGAGTGCTGTGGATGTTGGTCTCTTCTCCCAGGTGGTAGATGATAGGACCAGAGGGAATGGCCTCAAGTTGCACCAGGGAAGTTCAGATTAGAAATTAGGAAAAATTTCTTCACTGAAAGGGTTATCAGGCACTGGCTCAGGCTGCCCAGGGAGGTGGTTGAATCATCATCCTTGGAGGTAGTTAAAAGACAAGTAGATGGAGTGCTTAGGGATGTTATTTAGTAGTGGACAGGTACAGTTGGACTCCATGATCTCAAATGTATTTTCCAGTCTAGTGATTCTATGATTAAGTCACATATATGGAATTAGTTCAGAGTTTCTTTTGTACAAACCATGAAACAGAATGCTTAAATATGAATAAAGATAGCAGTGCAAGTAGATCTCTGTGTCATGCTTCAGTGAGACACCTGTGTATACAGGTTCAACACTTCTATATTTCATAGGACAGCTGTGATTAGGTCTCACTATTGTGATAGTCCAAAAAGAGTGAGGACAAAAATAAGCTGATCAAACATATTCATATAATTTCATGGCAAGGCTTATAACCTGCATGTTTCTTTAAAGAGTATATAAAGAAAATACTGTATTTTGGAAGTAAACTATATTAAGAGCAAGAACACTGAGAGGGTCACAGTTCCCTTAATTTTAAGCATTCCTAGTGCCTAGTGAGCATCTATCCATTTGCAGCATTTAACAGCTCTTTGGCGAGTCCCTCACTGTCTCCTCCCTTCCTGGACAGCAAGAAAGAAATTAAAACTACTAATCCATAGGTGATCTGAACTGCTCTTTGGAGGTGACTTTCACTGGCTGTAATCTGGAGCCGGCAACTGGCAGGGGTTTCACTCACACATCCTGATTCAATGGCTTCACCGAGGGCAAATCCTTCCTGACCAACCTAGTGGCTTTCTGTGATGGGATAACCACATCACTGGACACAGATATAATCTATCTGGACTTTGACACAGTTCCCCACAACAGCCTTCTCTCTAAATTGGACAAATATAGATTTGGTGGGTGGACTGTTCAATGGATAAGGAACTGGTTGGAGAGTTGCATTCAGAGAGTAGTGGTTGCTGACTTGATGTCCAGATGGAGATCTTTGAAAAGTTGTGTCCCTCAGGCATCTTACTGGGACCAGTGTTGTTGAGTATCTTCATTGATGATCTAGACAGAGAGATCGAGTGCACCCTCAGTAAGTTTGCAGATGACACAAAGCCGAGTGGTGCAATTGTCACACCAGAAGGACGGGTTGTTTTCCAGAGGGAGCTAGACAAGCTGGAGAAGTGGGCCTGTGTGAACCTCATGACGTTCAACAAGGCCAAGTGCAAGGTCCTACGCATGAGTCAGAACAATCTGTGGTTTCAATACAGGCTGGGGGATGACGTGGTTAAGAACAGCCCTGCGGAGAAGGACTTGGGGTTGCTGATTGATGACGTACTCAAAGTGGGCCAGCAATGTGCACTTGCAGCCCAGAAGGCTAACCGTATCCTGGGCTGCATCAAAAGAAGTGTGGCTAGCAGGTTGAGGGAGGTGATAAGACCCCACCTGGAGTCCTGTGTCCAGTTCTGGAATCCCCAGCATAAGAAGGATATGGAACTGTGTGAATGGGTCCAGAGAAGGGCCACAAAGATGGTCTGAGGGCCAGAGCATCTCTGCTATGACGACAGGCTGAGAGAGTTGGGTTGTTCAGTCTGGAGAAGAGAGGTTCCAGGAACACCTTATAGCAGCCTTCCAGAACCTGAAGGGGACATACAAGAAAGATGGGAGGGACTTTTCACAAGGGCGTGTAGTGATAGGACAAGGGGAAATGGCTTTAAATTGGAAGGGGGATGATTTAGACTAGACATTAGGAAGAAATTCTTCACGATGAGGGTGGTAAGGCACTGGAACAAGCCACGCAGGGAGGTTGTGGATGCCCCCTCCCTGGAAAAGGTCAGGTTGGATGGGACCTTGAGCAGCCTGATCTAGTGGGAGGTGTCCCTGTACATGGGGGTTGAAATTAAATGATCTTTAAGGTCCCGTCTGACATGAAGCATTATATGATTCTATGATTCAACACTTAATGTTAGACAAGAGGATCCAGAACTTACGGAAACACAGGGAATGTTTTAATTGCCGACAGCAGCCAAAGGCAAGATATGCTTATTGTGAATTGCTGCAAACTAGCCGAACTCCACTTTCTCCCCTCCCTTCCTGATTGCATTTTTCTCTACTGCACAGGCGGCAACCTGCAAAGGACTTGGGTTACAAATGAGAACTTCCTTCATCTTTAACAAATGCAACCACATCTCACCTTAATTCCCAGCAAAATCTAAGTCACTGTTACTGAGGCTTCTTTAAATTCAGGGATAAATTTTGGGAAAAGGCAAGCCTAAAACTATATTTATCTGACTCTTCAGACTAAGTCTAGGATTTAGTATAAAATTACTTGAATTTCTTCATACAGCAACAGCTCAAGGAGAGTAATAGTGGCAGCAGTGTATTGCTTAACAAAAAGACAGAGAAAACAACCTTGAAGGAAGCTGGTGAAGGCAGTCTGGTGACTATTAAGATTAGAGGTTGCCTCTGACTGCCTGCAGGAGGTAACACTATGAGGTATTTAGTCAAGTTGATAAGTAGCATAACTGTACCACTTCATGCAAAACAATAGTAGCAGCCAAGTAGATTCTGGTCACCACCACCAGCAGCTGTATTTGTAGCATGAACAGCCCCACAGTCCACTACCAAAATCCTGAGCCACCCTTTTCTCTGCAGTTTATTCATTAAAGCATGACCTACCAGTCCCTAAACAAACCTACAGACAGTGGTAAATGACTGCAACTTTCTAAAATTTTCAAGGATTTATGTAATCCTAAAAGTTCACCAGAATAAATACAAAGACTACATGAAGTCCAGCTTAAAACATAAAGGAAACTTAACTTCAAGATGAACTGTAAAACCAAACCACTTCTGGACTTCTGGTTTTGCTCTCTTCTGTCCCCGTAGGAAAACTGTGACTGATTCAGGAAGTCCTTTCCCTTCTCTTTTCTTTTTTTTTTCTTTTTTTTTCTCTCTTTTTTTTTTTTCCTTTCTCTGCTTGTTCTGATTAACTAACAGGCTTTCTTTTCGCTTTATTCTGCTGAAGGGCTTTAGCCATGTCTTTGGAGGAAGTGAAGGATATCAAAAAGCTTGTAACCAGAAAGTCAACTTTTTCTCCTGTATTTCGAGTTGTCAGAATGGTGACAGGAATGCTGTAAATTTGACCAACTGGTTTAAACATTTAAATGGATAAACAAGGGTTTGGTAGAGGGAGTAATTTTTGGCCATCTCTTATTCTTTCCATGCTTAAGAGTTAGTTTTTAGGGCTCCCTTGATGGCATAAATGGCCTTTGGTAACGAACATTTTGCACAGTGGGTTTCTTCATCCCCCAGTGGCAGCTCAAAATCATCCCTTAATTTCAAGACTATATCCATCTTGTCAGCCACTGTTCATACAAAACCTCGTGCATGCTTTTGTTAGCACTCATCTAGGACTCCCACTAATTGTCCCACTGTAGGGAAAGGAAGAAAGGCTTCTCCATAAATATTTGATTTCTTAACAGCTGTACTCTGGCTCATTTCTCCTTCCCTGCTGCTGTTGTGCACTGTGCTTCTGCTCTGGGTGGAGTAGCCATCTCTGTGCAGAGAAAGCTCCTCATAAATTTGCGTCTGGTCATTTACGATCTTTTCCCATATACTAATGGTAGTGCCTCATATCCCTTTAGCAGAAAACACATAAATAGGTTCTGTCTTTTTCTAAGCCACCCCATAGGGGCTTTTCCAAATTACAGGCAGCTTAGTCCTGATTACCTTTTTTATTTCTCCTCTTAGGAAATGGATAAAAGGTTTAAAATCTGACACGAACAGGAAAAACACACTAAGAGGATTTATCCCGAAGGCACCTACTCTTTAAATAGTGATGGAGCAGTGTCAATCCTTTTCCCACAAGGTCCCAGAAGCTCCATTGGTCTTTGTTTCCACAGCCCGTGTATGACTAGAGGCAGAGCATCCTATCACAGGCTATCAGATAGTTCCCAGAATATATAACTTTGTGATCATAGGCTGAGGAGGGACTCAGTGCCATTAGGAGCATGAAGAAGTTGGGTTTCAGAAGGAATCTGCTCTGCTCCTTTAAGGATAACACCAAGTCTTTATTCTGCTCTGAGGTAAGACTTACAGAATTCACTAAATCAGTAACTTCTCAGCCTTCCAGACTCTGTTCCCTCCCTCTTGTTTTCTTAAAAGAGGAGCGACAGGAGGGGGGCAAGCTGTCAGTGTTATCGCTAGTGGAATTTTCCAGCTTTACTGGGCAGGAAAGGGGGTGACAAAAAAAAAATTATCCACTGTAGAAAAACAACTGAACATGGTGTAAGCTAAAGCAACTGCAGGATGGGCATATGCATACTTTGCATGCCTCAAAAATCTATTAATATAAACAAGTTTAAGATTTTATTAACAAGGTGTGCTTCTGGAAAATTATACTCTGTGGTAATACATTTTTTTATCACCGTTTATTATGTTTAAAAATGTGTTCTGCTGGATAAAATGTTTCAGAGGGAGCAGAATCTTTAATTCAAATTGGATTAACCACAGTTTTTCCCATTTTACTTTCATTTGATTTGGGGTCTGAAATTTGCCAAATCTGACAATTGAAGTGATATGTTTACACAGGTTACGTGGCTAAATGTGCTTCTACATTCACAAATACATTATCCTAATCCACATTTTTCAAATTGTGCAGGTACCATGGGCTCTTTCTAATGGCTACTTTCAGTTTGAATGGGCTTGTATCTGATAACTAGGTAAAAATCCAGGGCATTAGGGGACTGGTAGTGAAGAGCTACTAAAACTGTTTACCTAATCATGAAAACTGGAGAAATTCAAGGGAGCTGGAAACTTGGATTTGTCCACATTGTTTTGAGGAAACTTGTTTATGTAGTGTAAGTAAATGTAAACAATAGATCATCAATGCAGCACGCACAACAGGCTTTCTCATCCCTCATGGAGGAATTCCAGGGGATTTCTCTTCCACTGGCTGGCTGGCAGGCATGATGCTCACAGCTCTACACCTCCACAGCAAACTTCAGGAGGTTTTGAGGAGTTTCTTTTAGCAGTTCTTGCTCCGTGGCAGTTTGCAGACACTGAAATGGCCAATGCAACCTTTCCTGTTTGGAAGTCCCCCTGCAGCAAAATATCATGAGCTGGGGTCACAACCATCAGCAGAAATAACACTCCTTGCCTTGAGGAAAACTTTTCAAGAATTTCTTCCCTTGTAGATGCAGCACAAAGACTGTACTGACGATCAAAAGGAAGTCTGAAATGGCAAAAAATGCTGCAGAACAGCACAATATGATGACCATGGTCTAATATGATGAGTACATAATAAATTTTAATTAACTTTGATAAGGATAGAAGAGCAAGTGCTTTCTTTTTCCCTTGTCAAACATTAAGTCTCACAGAAAGGAAATCAAGGCAGCTAATATCCCTGGAGATTTAACTTTTGCTACCTAGATTGTTAATTGATTTGTTTTAAAAAGAGAATCCAATCAGCAGGATTACTTTGAGATTTCTACTGGACAGTTAAACTCCTAGCACAAATAGAGTTTCTTCAGCAAATATAGTGTCATTAGGAGTCCTAGCAGTATTTTGTTAGGATGGGAGATACAGCTTACTGGCATAAATGAATGTCCAAACTGCTTTTTGTGATTTGGTGACTCTTTTCTCATGGGAATGGAAAAATTCTGAGGGATCTCCCATCACCAGTTTTAGTCCTGTTTGTTCTCAGCGGATGTGATCCTGTCCGTGCAATGAAAAGCCACTCTTGGATGTTAGGGCTTTTTCAGGCAAGACTTTGCAGTGCATATGAAATTGAATTAACCTAGCAACTCTAAGCAACACTGTATTTTGTTCAACTCTCATAACTTTCATTAGAAAGTCTATTCAAATGCATAGAAAACCTTAGATGTTGACTTGTAAGTGAACATAATGATATAGCAGCCTCTTAATTTTACAGATCTTTCTCCCACTCAAATGATCCCTGTTACTTTGAATACAGTCTGTTCCATTTTTATCTTGAATTATGCTTCCATTAAGCAACCAATTAATACTGATCCCCTGATATGTACCATACAAAACCCATTCCATTTTATGTGCTATCTAGACTTTTTCACAAAGGCTTTTAGGAGATTACTAAAATATCTCCTCACTTTGTTCCCATATTTGATGTGCATTTATTCATATATTTATATGTGAGCATGAATCCAAATATATGTATAGTAATCTTCCCCTTAGGATACTGTGTATGTATGCCATAAAGGAAAAGGAGATTAAAAGTACAATACAATACACACAGGCTGACATTATGGTGGTCTCACAGCAACTCCTGCCAAGCAAAAGAATAAATAACAGTTGTGTTAATCAAAGCTAAATTTAAAAGATAAGGCTTGAATTTAGGTGGTAAAAATCCCAGAAAACTGAGCAAGCTTGATGCTCACCAAATAATAACACCAATGACAAAGAGTGTAATGGTATATAATTAAGTTGAAGACAAATTTTCACAAGTGCTTCTGTGACTTAGAAGCCTAAGTACCACTTTCAAAATCAGCTTTCAGTGGAGGAACATTTATTTTCCCTATAAATCCATAGGGTTTGGGCTCCTGAATCCTTCAGTTTTTTTCCAAAAATGGGAGTCAGGTGGCTGCCCTCCTGAACCTGTATGCTCTCAAGCATAATCTGTAGTCACCTGGAAGTCCAGAAAAGATACTGGTCCAAGCAGTGGCTGAATACCAACCAGAGATACCAACTCAAACCAAAGAACTAAAGGTACAAGCACAATTATTTCCATTTTACCAGAAAGCCATCTGTCATATCTGTTTTGTATTAAACTCATGAAAATATGTTAGCCTGTTCAAGGTCCTATGGAAGCATTTTGAATCAGTTGTAACTGACGTAAATATAGCCCTTGGCTGGAAATCTTCCAAACTGAGAGCACTGCAACAGTTCAGCCAAGATGCATTATATCAAAAGCATGGATAAGTAATTTGGTGTCCTCGTGGGAAGGATAGTTTTACAGCTTCACAAAATTCATAAAGTGCCTGCACAGTAAAAGATCTAACATGAACATTCAAAGATGGAAGAATGCCTTGTGAATCTTCACCTCCTATCATGGATCATTGCTCTTATCTAGGCAGGAGCAGGAAGAGGAGCATGTACTCACAGTGACAGAGAGCACAAGATCTTGATCATAGTCATTTGACATGAGTATGTGAGCTTTCAAACATGATTTACTGTGTTTGCATAGCAATATTACTTACTTCTTAGAGGCTATCCAGCCAAGAATATGTACAGGGCTGACAAAGCTGAGTTAGAAACTTCAGCCAAGCTCTGCAGGACTTACAGAAGATTAGCAGTTCTATTACTCATGGTGTACCATAGCTTTAAGTCATGAACTAGCTCTTGTATTTTTAACCCTCTTCTGCAGCAAAACATCTGTGTGATGTTAGAGATGTCTTTTTACCTCCCTCTGTAATTCTTATTTGACAATGTCTCCACGGTCCTATTATGATGAATTAGCTCTTGCCCTCACAGTTAATTAAATG
The DNA here is from genome assembly GCF_032191515.1 of Phaenicophaeus curvirostris. Classification (NCBI taxonomy): domain Eukaryota; kingdom Metazoa; phylum Chordata; class Aves; order Cuculiformes; family Cuculidae; genus Phaenicophaeus; species Phaenicophaeus curvirostris. Next base: position 46,568,082 of record NC_091394.1, on the reverse strand, counting down.
CTGCAGGAGGTGGTTGGGGTATTTTAGTAGTCACCAAAATCTTGATTCTGCTGTTACCGTCCACGGCATGCTGTTTTAATATCTGGGTTCAGACTTCCAGCTGTGACTGAGAACTCAACACAACTTAAAGAGGCAATTCTCCAAAGTCCTCTTTCCCTTCTCCCCATGTGACCTGGTGCAGACCCAGAAGATCTTTGAGCAAGCCAGAACAAACCAGTAACTGTCAAAATAGCCATGAGTATTCCCTTCCTGTAATACATGATGTAGAAATTTTTAGCATGGTTCTGGGCCATCTAAGGTCTCTGCTTTCCAGGAGAACATGAATGGGCATTTTGTACCTACGTTAAGATGCCTGAAGCTAAGATACTATTGCCCCTCTGTCTTCTGTACCTTGAAGACATCCCTCCAACATGAGCCCGTTTTCCTCAGATTTCCAAGAGCTACCTCTCGTTACCCCAGTGTCAATATTAAGACATTCAAAATTCCAGACTCTGTGCATGAGAGTCATTTGGCTGGCTTCAGCAGGGCTGCTTGTAGCTTTCAGAAATACTCATATCACTGACTGGACAAAGGCACTATATTTTGTAAACAGTAGTGATCTGTCTAGCTCCAAGAACTTCAGGAGCTACAGTATATTTGAAAAGTTAGCTTTGAAATACCTGACATGCTGCAGGTTTGCTCAGAATGCTCATGGATGAAATATTTGAGATAAACCACTAAAATAAAATAAGCAGTATTAAAAAAGAGCTAGTTGGAGGCAACTGGAAAGCTGCTGCGCATCATGTTCTAGTATTCCCATTTAAGAGGCGATTTTCCTTATTATTTGCCTTTTTTTCTGAACATTGTAAAGAAGTGTAACTTAGTCAAACATTTCCAGCTGTTTTGGAAGCATCACTGATTCGTTTGGCTCCTGACATAGAAAGGCCGTGTTTTTCACAGGCACGTAGTACAAACATTTGAACACAAATTAGAAAAATACCACTTGCAATTTAGTGTATTGCCTTGAAAATTCTCATTAAGATATTCCCTCTATGTTTCTAGCATAACCCTAGAAATCCCTTTAAGATCACAGCAAACCTTTCATAACCCATGATTTGAACAGTGTAGCAGAACAGTGTTTCCTTCTTCATTATTCTGTTGAAGACCTACAAATATAATAAACTAAATTTGATTTGTGGTCCACTTATTCCTCAAGAAATGGGAATGTCTGCTTTTTGGAGATCTGTGAACTTCTACTTGGTATTCCCTTTCTGTTGTGTTTGCCTCCATCACAATTAAGATTCCGTTCTTCATCTTCAGTTCTGCTCTGTCCTTTCTCATGGTTACATCGCCCATCATATCACTGTGACCTTCCATAGTGCTGGTAATGCTATTAGTATTATCTCCAAACTTTAGAGGTCCTTGCTAACACATTTCCATACCTACATTACAAATTAAAATTCTCTAGACCAATCTCCAACAGGAGTTTTCTACTAGCTTTTGCTTTAAATTCAGATTTATGCTTACACAATTCAACTTGTGCAGCTAATGATGTTCTGAGTGGGAGAGGTTATCAAATCATATGCTACTAATGAATTTAAAAGTGAGTGAAACCACTCCAAAAGAAGATGAGTGAATTAGAAAGAAATCAGTTGTTCATTGTTTCCCTTAAAAATTTTGGTCACAAATCTGTTCTAATATAGCTTACTTTTTAAAGTTTGAAGATGAAATGTGCACTGCATTAGCAAAACTGCTATTGGGTTCAGCAGAGCCAAGAGGATATACCTCTGTTAATATTGCTTAGCTATTCAGGACTTTTTAGTTGTTCATTTTTTCATGTAAAGTACCATAGCTACTTTGAGGTTTTTGTAAATATTCGGAACTGGATGGAGAGAGAGGCTGGTGAGTGGCTTTCAATAAGGAGAAATGATGGTCAAATGCTGTTGGAGAAACCTGTGAAAACACACCCATCAGCTGCAATTCCAATCCCCTGTCCTATGTGTCATGTCCCCGCATGCCGCTCTGGTATCATGTCCTCTCTGCACAGAGCCCTTATCAGGTTTCCTGCTTGCTCTGCCTCTACACAAGGCTCTCACTCAGCCCAGCAGCACCAGATTTCTGGGATATGGAAAAGAAAGGAAAAAAGACAGATTTCGGGAATGACTGAAGACAGAGAGATGGAAGAGGAGATAGGGGTGGAGATGAGACCTCATGTTGCTTCACTTGATTCAGACTAAATACATAGACTGTTCAGGACACTGATGAGAGTTTCCGTGTTGGTGTGCTTTCCATCAGTTTTCAGCTGACATATGGCCATTTTTCTTCAGGTAAAAATGGGAACATAACTCTTTGAGATATTCTCCAAGATTCATCTACTTTGCTTTATTCCTTGCATATTCTTTATCTACACTGTTACTGAGTCAGTTAAGCAGCCTCATTAACAAAAGAACAGTCTATTCAGCAATTTGGGAACTCTTTCCAAAATAACTCATACAAACTTTACCAATGTGCTTGAGTGGCAAAATATAGAATTATGCATACATCTTGAGTTTTACTTGGCTACAGCACTTCCCAGCAAATTTTGCATTCCTTCTAACTGATTCAGTATGCCACAGAGTACAATACACCATGGAAAATACAAGCTGAGAGTTCAGAATTGCCTTTCAGCCAAACCAGAGTGACAAAAAAAATCTAAATGGTGAGAAGTACATTTGCTTATGATTTTTTTGTTATTCATAACAACTTCAACATTATCAGTGCCATAAAGAAGGATGTTCTGAATTTAAGCATAAGGGATAAATTAAGCCAGCGGGGTTGTAACAGTTTATAACTATCTGAGAATCTGATCTAGGATTATTACAGTGACAATGTAAAGTTGGTCCCCACTCTGTTGAAAAATCTAAGAGTGTCTTCACCACATAGGCATTTTTTTTCACTAATAGCTTTCAAAGTTATATGTTGCTTAGCTTTAAAAGTTCAGTGTGTTGCTTTACATTACTTCAGTCCAATCCTGTGAATATCATTAAGCACAATGTTCAAAATGTTTTCTCATGAATTGGAGGGTAACCATTACCATTCCTGACTGAAATGTAAATGAATACATTAAAGTTTACATATTCATATGTTTTAGCTAAATCATTGCCTTCCATATATGTCAAAATAGATTTAAAAGAAAACACAATAACTCACGAAAGTAAGTACTGTTTGTTCGCTTAGGTCCTGAAGCCTTCAAAAAAAAGTGTTATGGGTGGAGCAGTGACATTTATTTTAAAAGGTGCATTAATTATAGGAAGGGAGAAAGTACCAGGTGGAGTTCATTTAAAACTAAGCAGAAACAAAACTTAAAAGACATATTGCATGATTTTAAGCTTCTGTTTAATTTACATGTTCACTCTCTAGAAGCATCTGCCTCCCTCCTGTCAGGAGCTTAGACCTTGCATTAGTTGAATTAGATGTCTTCCAGTAGTTAGTATTGTCCAGTTCTTTATGCTGTTACCTTAACTCAACCAAAATGAATGAATTTTCCTTTTGAAGCGCTTCAGAGAAAGTCCTATAAATACTATAGGGTCCTTAGGGATAATAATCATGCTGGTTGAAAGGATAGTATCTTTAGAATTATCTAAAATAAAAACATGTGGCATATTCTTCCACATTTGCCACATAAATGCAGACAATGTTAGAAGCTGTACTGAAAGTTACAGGAAGTTTGACCCCATATATTTCAGTGTTTCATTGTGCCTGATGACTATTTTGATTTCTTTTTCTTTAGAAAATCTAGTTTGTGCTTCCAGAACCAAAAGTCTTCTAACACTCACCAGTTTACATCCCCTGTGGGTTTTACTTGCTTCGCTTCTTTGCTTGTTTAATGTTTTAAGCTTCATCAGAACTCTCAGACTTGTGCATTTCCTGCAGTTTTAACTGTATCCTGTTGTGTTATAAAGAATGAGTCTGGCTAAGCATGAGTTTCTGGCAAAGGCTTATCAATTTCATTGAGAAAGATTAGTCTGCATGATACCCTTCTCTTCCCAGCCTCATTAGTACTTGTAGTTGCACACGCATGCATGCATAGTGAGCTGATCTAGTCCCGTTGACTTGAGACAATGCTATTCCCAGGGAGTGCTTACAGGACTATTGCTTACCTTAGAAGTAACACTGCCAGGACAGTAGGAAGTAAAGAGAAATACAGTTTTTCCACCACCTTTTTTGAGAGCTTCCTCGCTACTACAGATAGCTCTCTGAGGAGGAACCAAGCGAATGCAGTGAACAGCATTAGACTTCATTCAGTATCAGAGTTTAGACAGGGCCTAGTGTATTTGTTCTTCCCCCTTTCCTCTTCATTCATGTAACTGCTTAATCTTTTCTTGCTACTTGGGTAAGACACTAGGTAGCTACTTGCACCAAATTGTGGAATGATATGTGTCTGGTTCATGCTTACTGTGTGAATTAACTGAGTAATTCATGCCAAGGACTGGTAATGTCATAGCAGTAAATCCAGAGCTGCCATATATCTGGATTTCAAGTTTAGAGCAGGTGGAATTGGAAGGTTTTGCCTTGGATTTTGGGGTGCTCAGCTACCTAGTGATATCACTGTGTGAGTGCTGGACAGCTGGAATTTCTGGAGGCGTCTATTCAACATGAATGGTTGAACTGTACAGTGCATGCACAGGGAGCCTGGTGCTCCTGGAGGCCTTCATCAGCTCTGAGGCACACGCACAATGAACTGTCACATCCAGTAGATTCAACGCTCAGACACAAATAACTTGTACTGTACATGCACGATAGATCAGACATTTCCTGGAAGCATTGGATTTCCTAAGCCTTCAGTACATGGCCCATGTGCCTATGTTTCTGCCTGGAAAACCTTGGTCTGCCCTAGATACGTGGATTTGTTTCATGTAAAAGCAGTTGGACTTGAGCAAGCACCAATACAATAGGAGAATTTGTCATCCCTAACAAAGATGTGCTGGAAATACTTAAGATGTTTAAACTGGTTGCTCACAATCAGCTTTTACCTGCTGTTGGCCGTGTCAAGATGCTTTTTTATCTTGCCCATTGAAAATTACATCTGATATACTCTGCCATGATCTGCTCATGTCCTTAAGTCTTTAGCATTCAAAACTATCTTATTCTGCTGTCTGTTAATCTATATGAAAAGAATTCCTTTCCAATTCACTTAAAAAAAAAAAGGTTAAGAGGATGTGCTCTTGCTAGTGTTAATCATTTGGGAACCCCTGCTGCCCTTTAGGAATAGCCTTGTTAGGAGACAGAATACAAGATAAAGTCCCTTTCAGAAATTGACAGACTCATTGAAGCCATGTAGTGCACTGTCTCTGTAGTATTGGGCCAGCGCTGAAGTGATGTGATTGCCAGTGTGGAGAAGAGGTCTGGGTCATGTCCCCAAAGGTCATCATTGCCAGAAGGCAACACCTAGAGAGAGCACTCCTTGCACTCCCCTAGCTCAAAGGGTCTGATTGTGAGACCCCTCATATTGAAACACACAAACAGAGAGAGATTCTTCTGCAATCTCCATGCTCAGACAAAGAGAGGTCACAATGTGGCCCTTGTTACAGACAAGGGACTTCCATACTACTTATAAAAAAGTTGTGTAAGAGAGAGATGAAAAACCCAAGGTGAAATGCATTTTTAAATGTTGGCAGGTAACACTGACATGCAGACTCTGCAGCTGAATGTAACTCCTGTTAGTACTTAATGAATTTCAGATGAGTTACAAGTAAATAAATTAAGCTCTCTTGATTCCTTTAAATTTTATAATTCCTCTATCTTTTAAGCCTTTAAACCTTAAGACTCATAAATCCTTTTTGTCCAAAAAAAAAATGTTTTTAAAGACAGAAAAGCACCTTTAGAAGTAAAATTAATAGTTGACAGAAGCATAATTTTTAGAATGTTTTCTAGAGTACAAAGACATACAAAGTGCCCAATTCCTGTGTTTTCAAGTCTAGCTGGTACAGTAAGGTAATAACTCAGCTTGTTTTCAAACCTAGCTTTGTAAAAAAGAGCAATGAGTTTCATATGATTTTGGAGTTCTGCCACGAAAGCTATGAGAAATGATTAATGAAATAAAATCCTGTTCTGCTTGTCACTGAAATGCTTTGTTACGAGGGAGGCTGAGTGACACCTAAGTGAAATCAATGAGCATGATAGGTTAAATATTTGCTATGCTAAACATTAGAGAAAGAAAAGGGAAACTTTAGGATCCACTGCCTACAACTTGCCTAACATCTGCAAGATAATCAGAGACAGAAGTGTACAGGCAGAGTTGGGGGCATATTATCTGAGATATGATCCTCTCTGTGAGCAGAAGGAAATATCTTTCTTCTCTCTGTGGAAAGAAGGAAACAAGCAGGCAGCAAACAGTGCTGGAAGAGGGTTGCCAGGAAGGAACCAGAAGACACGAGTTTTGGATCATGAGTGAACCATGCTAAAAACTGTGCACAAAGATACTACTCCCAGATACTGGACTCTTCCTTTGCCTGGATTTTGTATACATTGAATTAAAAAAAAAAAAAAGATAACTACTGGGTTATAACTGACCCCTAACATTTTAGAATAGAGTAAAATGTAGTTTTTAATTAAGAGCAATGATTTTTTTACCTTGTCAATGCAAGCTGTCGTCCCTTTTTTTTGCATTTGGGAAGAGCAGAGCAGAGATAGGGTAATTATTTTGCCAGAGGTTGGTGAATGGTTATGAGAAATGGAAGGATAGAAAGATCTAGGTACAGGGAACAATATTGTATAATGACCAGGAGAATTTGCTTCCAACTATGTGTCTAATTGTGGTGAAGCAGGTTCAGGACCCATTGAATAAAAAGAAGCATAATGACCCACAAGAGTAAGATGTCCTGTCTCTGTGCAAACAAGGATTAAATGCTGGTTAACTACAAGACGGCTTTTATTACTCCTGTTTGTTTTATGGATTCTTTACCACCCGTTACTTAATTAAACTGAAAACACAGGCCTGGCTTTACCATTAGTCAGCCTATGAGTAATCATTAGATGTCACTGAATCAGCTCTTCATGTGATTTGACAGGTTCTCACTATGGGATAGGATAAGAATTGCTTATTGGATTTGACTTGGCTATCCTGAAATCAATGTGTGCAGTTAAACCTTGAATAGTAAACTTCTGCATAATATATGGAATAGAAAAAAAAAGGTTCAGTGGGCCTGGTTTGCTATTGCATTTCAGCAATGTTATAAACGTACATCAGGGCATAAACAGTGTCACACACAGTTGAATCAGCCTCCTTGTGCCCCATGGAAATACCCTGCTTCTTTGCAAAAATCTTTCCACAGAAAACTTTCTACATGATATCATTGTATATCCTTGCTGGCACTCTTTAACCCTTTCTCCTGTGACTGATATAGAGTAGTAGAGGTGTTCTTTGATAACATTGGCTATTCTAGAATACTTTTTCCTTCTTTCTTTTCCTTTCCTTTTTCACGCATTTGGATTTGAGTCTCTGTGGCTTTTTCTTTTTCTAATTCCATCCTGAAAATAATTCCAGCTCATTCAGTAGTCACTGTAATTTGTGCTCAGTGCTTTAAGGTTTGTTCTTCCCTCTCAGCACTTTCCATTTAGTAAGCCAGGATCTGAGATCCCGTCTGTATTTCATTTAGTCAGCCTTTCAGATTAGCTTACCACTGCCCATGTGTATGAGGGAGTAAATGGAACTGAGCATGATCTTCATGATTATTGCTTACCTAACAAGACTGGTTTTAAAATTTTCTGTAAGACCAACAGATTAGACGCAGTGAAAACATTGTGTTTTTGTAAACTTCTCTACAGACACCGAGAAAAAAAAGTGAATAAGCCTTGAGGGTGAAAAAAGTATTTGGAACATAGGTTTTCTGCTAGGAAAGTTCCCAGGTGACAGAAAACCTGGGTTTGTTGAGCTGTTTCTTAGACAGGCAGTTTGCTGAGTCAGTGCTCATTCAGTGTCCTTCAAGAATGAATTAAAAGTGGTGAAGAATATGCTTTGCTTCCTTAGTAGGAGTCTTTTTTTCCTGAAACTGCTTTGAGCAACTCTGGCTGGAGGAAATGGAGACAACTGCCATTATCACATAAAAGCAAGACCACTTCCTCCAGGACAAAAGCCACAGGTATATGGGTCAAAACAGCAGCTGGAGGTCTTTTCAAACATGTAAGCTTTTAATAGGCAGAATCAGAATAATTGCAGAAAGTTTCTACCAGACCACCTGGAAGGAAGCTTGAGCTGTTTACCAATAAGGATAAAGCACCTCTGCCTAACCTTTCTTGTTACAGGAATTTTACACAGCTTGATTTAATCCGTGTTGAGATAACAAGCCTCATATATGAGGTTCACAGGAGACCTTGTTCCGCTGATTTCCAAATAAGCTCTGTACTTTTAATTTTGTTGTAAATGCACAAAAATTACCCAGGAACCTTAGACGTATTTGGTAAAGCCGGTTGTCACAGCAGTTGTTGCCATGCTACATGGTCTGTTTTGCATTTAGCTTTTTGGTATAGTAATATTACAAATAACATACTCACTGTGGGGAGAAAAGAAACAACCTACCGAGCCTCTTTCTTCCTAATATGGTGAAATAAAGAGCTTTGGTTTGAGCTAGCTGAAGTGCTCATGGAGTCAAACCCCAGGGATAGTCTGGTGTGGTGCATGAAGAGCACAAGGGTCATGGTCAAGATTCATACTGGAAGGGCAGGAGATGTTTAAATTCCCTGACCATGACTAAATGATGGGAGACAGCAGTGCTATCAGGGAAAAAAACTCTTCTCGTCCCAGCACATGTTTGATTCCAGGCTGGCGACAGCATTCCTTCCTATGATTGCTGATATGGGAACTGTGGTCTGTGCTATATAGCAGATGTAGGGACTTATTTTTCACGAAGATTTATGCTAAGCAGCGATATGAATTGCTCAGTAGACAGCAGCATGAGGGGCTCAGGCAGAACCCTGGTCTACAGAGGAGGAATGGGAGAGACAGTCTGCAGCCAGATGATAGGCACCCGCTGCACGCCTGACGCCAGGTCTCGTGTCTCTCTCTGCTTGTACATCACCCAGCAAAAAGGGGCCCCAAACTCTGGAAGAGCATCAGGAAGTTTTGCCTTTTTCCTGCTTCGTGTTCACTATCACATTTCAAACAAAAGAACTCAGCTTTTCACAATTGTAAGCAATTGGCTGGCAGGAGCCATTTCCCCGGTCTCCACCAGCTCCCAGCTGAAGAGGTGGGGTTTCTCTGGCTGCTTCTCAGGCATTCTGCTTCTGCTATTTAAACATCTGCTTATAGATGCTTGGTACAGTACAAACTCATGATATTTAATCCCTGTGAGACTTGCATGGTTTTCTTTTTCTTTGTCAATGCTGATATGGGGAAGAAAGATAGAATCCACAGAAAAGACAGAGACAGCAACTTTGAGATTCATAATTACAGATATCATGATTTATCAGGTACCCCAGTCATCTGAGGCTTTGCAAACAAAAGCCATCTGAAAAGCTTGCATCTCCCTAGAGGGAGAGCTATATGGAAAGCACTCAAACAGCGTTTTTTGCGTCACAAATTCTTCTCAGATTAGGTGACTGTGTCTTGTTCTAATTAAAATAGAACAGTTTCAGTGCTTTGTTTAAAAGAAAACAATCATTTGCTATTTATGAAGGAAAAAAATTACAGAAATGCTGAAGATAGCAGTTCTGTTCCTTGAAGACATGTGTTTCCACAGTGCCATAGTACAATTTCTTCCACTGAAATATTGTTAGCCATCAGAAAGCTTCGCTTACCAGCAGCTGACCAAGAGCACATGGGCAGGTTTGGTGGCTGAATCATCTGTATTACACCTCTCTGTGTTCAAAAAGAAGCAAAGGCCTGAGCTTTGCCATTTTAAAACACTGATACAGTCCACAGCTGGATTTGTTGTGCTCTGTTGTTTCCACCACAGGTCCCCAACCTGGGGCTCTGACCTAATCCAGAAGGAACTGTCTGGGACCACTTAGACAAAGCAAGGAGGCTCCAGGAGCCTCAGGGAAGCAGCTAGCCCTTCACTGGCCAGGGGGGATGCAGCAAAGGCAGAAGCACAAATAGGAAAAAGCATGTCTAGTCAGCTTTATTAACTAATATATTGTTTATGAATCCATTACGAAAACTTTGACAAGGAGGGAAACACTGAAAAGGAAGTATATTTTTAGTGGAGTAAAAGTGATGCCTGTGGTTTTAAACAAAGGCCTGTTGGCAGGATGACTTCATAAAGAAAAAGAAGAGAAAGGGAAAATCAATTTGAACTAATATGACAGAATTTTCCACTAATTCCTGTAGTCTAGCTCTCTGCCATAAGTAGGTTACCTCCTGTCTCCTTTGTACAAATATTGTTGTGTTTATTATTACTATTTACTGTAACTACTGTAATTACACTTACAAAAGCTTCTTACAGTATTGTAAGCATAATAATGTGAACGAGCACAGTCAGACAAGACTTTTGTGGTGGATATTTTATAAGAGCTTATATGAACTTCTTTAACTCTCTTCAGCTGCAAGAATTTACAGTGGGAAAAGACAAGAACAGAGGAGTAAGGAATAAACATCTTTGTTTCGATTCCATCACTGTATTGAATTGTAACATGAAATTTGATCCTTAGTGAATCATATTTTTTTTTGAAATTGACCAAAAACTTCTGTTTGCTTTGAAACATGCTATTTCATTTCAGAGACAAATTTTGTTAAGATTTCATTTACTTTAATTTTCAAATTAAAGGTAATTACTCTTCTCAATTCAAATATTTCAAGTTTTTAATTCTTTGCTAGAGCCAAGATGAGTTTGTAAAATATTTCAGGGTTCCCAAGACTGATTATTTTTCCCCAAAGAAGTTTGCACTGAAGCGTTTCAGCCAATTAAGTAAAAAAGGAAGGGACAGAAAGAGAAACTGAGGCACAAAGTAGTTAAAATACTTTTCCATTAGGTGGGTATTAGTGTTAGAAATAGGAACTGCATCTCTTGAATCATCCCTCTAAGGTGTAAGGATATTAAAGAGATAAATTATAAGATGCAAAATAAATTGCCAGCCATAACTGAAATGAGCAATGGAGATCATGAAGACCACCAAAACTTCACATATGAAGATCTAGTTGCATGTTTTATCTGCACGGTACAAGCTTGCGTGATAGAAAGATAAAGTATTTTTATTTTCATCTTTGTCTCTTTTCAGAAAGTCTCTCCCTCATTGTCGAAGAATTAATAGGATGCTCTCCAATGAGTCAGCACCTCCTCCTGCATTCAGTCGCTCCAACTCACAGGCCTCCATGGACAGTACCTCCATGGAGGACTTCTGGTGTGAAGTGGAGAGCATCAAGGAAAGCAGTGAAGATGGATCTGAAGAAGCAACACTCTTGGAGTTCAAACCTGCTGATGGTGAGCACACAAACACCACTTCTTCCTCACACTTTGGCTTTGCCTCCTCTCTTTAGTGATGCCTGGATCTCCTCCCTATTATCATCCAGTATGAGCAAAAGTGCTAGGCTGTGTCTGTGATCATTGTAGCTCCACTTCAGAATGTCACAGTCAATGTGCTACAAATCACTGGAGAGAAACAGTAATTCAGCCTGGCTTATCCACTGGAGGTGGTAATTGACTTCTGAAGCAGGCTTTTTTTGCACTGATTTTATTTGTACTGCAGGAGGACAGGTATGTTATAGAGGTACTAAATGAAAACTTCATCTCCAGCATCAAATAAAATAAACCAAAACATATGAAAGGAGCAAAAAGATCATTTAGTGTACTAGAATTTTCAACTTTATGGCTTTGGGTATGATATAATGTGGAAATTATGAAAGTCTTGAAGGAGTTTTTAGTTAGATATCATTTGCTGCTATCAGAAATTTGATAACTCCTTGTTTCTCTGAGATTGCCCAATTTAGATAAGATTCAAGCAGAAATGAGAGGTATGTCAGAATATATGGATGTCTGCATCATTCTGATTCTCCACTTGTCAAAATTCGTTCATCATTTATATAAATTATGTCAAAGGTATCACTACCTCATTCTGTTATGCTAACATTTTCCAGTCTCCTTTTTCATAAGGTACTTGGTCTGCATTAGCTTGTTGCAATGCAGATTTGTGTTAGATGATTTGATAATATCTAGAACAGCAGTTCTCTTTTTTTTTCCAGTTATGACCTCACTTAGAAATGCATTATATTGCACAACACAAAACACAAGTATTACTATAGGATGAAAGGAAATTTCTTTTGAGGTCATGACCTACTGATAACTGCTGCAGCCGTTTTGTGGATCATGGCTTCTGCTGATTGAGGGATAGATTTTGAAACAATAGTGTGTTCTTTCCATACAATTATTAACACAAGTGATAATGTACTTTTCTTACCTTGACATGCAGTAGGATGTCATTAATTCCTCAACCAGGAAAAAGGGTGAAAAGGGGGAAAGGTGCTACTTTATTAAGCAACCCAGTGTGTAATTCATCATGCTAAATATCCCACACAGTAGTACCCAGCTCCAAACATTTCCACGAGGAACACATCAAACTCACTAGTTCCCGGTATGACTTTCCTGGAAGAAAAAGGGGGGAAGATGTCTGTTCACCAGAAGTCTTGATCTGCTATGAGGGTTATCACCTGGCAGCTTAAATCCAAACTGCACTTCTTTGTACTGGCCTGTGGTCTCAAATAAGAATAGATTGAGGTGTAACACCGAAACTGTGGCTATTGATATGGAAGGCAGAAAAGCAATCTGCCTCAATTAGTTTGATAAAGTCCTGTCTGGTCATGCTGTCCAGTTTGGAGGCCCCAGAAAGAGACAGTGAGCCTCCCAGGATCTCCTTCATGCAATTGTCACCATGAACTCGGTGTCCCTGACTTGTCTACATGGCCAGGTGAATGTCTCATATCCGTGAGTTACTAAGCCAGGTAAGTTAGTAGGACAAGGCAATACAGGAACCTATTTTGTGTATTCTCTGAAACTTTTCTGTCACTTAATCACTGCTGACCTAAGTCTTCACAACACTGCAAACTCTGTTGCAGTTCTATGTTATTCTTTGTCTGATTACACCTTATTACCCTACATTGATTTTTTTTCTCCTCTGCCCTGAATTAAAAATGAGACTGCAAGGTAAAATGCAATACATCTCTGCACTTCATTTACTTTCATGCGGTTGTTTTAAAAACATATATATTGCATACACACATCAAACCAGGCAGTACCTGTTCTAGTTAACACTTCAGGAATACATTCAGTCTGGAATTATGTATCTTGGAAATAATAGTGAGTTCTATTAAGCTCCTGACAGGATAATACTCCTTGCTGAGGATCAAAATACTAAAATCGATATGGAAGTCCTCAGGACAAAATAAAAACAATTATTTGTCACCCTTTTGAGATGCCTTTGAGAAGAAGAGATGGAGAATCTTTAAGAAGGAAGCCAAAGGGTTACAGCAGACAGGCACCACTCATTGTTGAAACCACAATGCTGGTTTTTGCCAGATCACATGTGCAAGGGAAAACAGCACACTTTACTCTGTTGACATTAATAATTACAGTCAAGAAAGAAAAGAAGATCATAATGAGCGATGCAAGAGATGAAAATGTAGCAAGGAGGAAGTCATGGATATTTAAGATGTCAGTAATGTGCAGAACTGCTTCAACACTGGGTTTTTACAAGGCTGAGATGCCAAGTTATTTGAGGATGTTTCTGAAATTCAAAGTAAAGCACACCTCTTTCCTAGCAATCTGTGAAAAATACGTGAAAAAGTTGATTACAAATCAGAGGGAACTCTCTTGATTATCTGTTTGTCTTCCGGTAAAGCAGAATCAAACATACTATGAAGACCATGCTGTAGTAGCTACCACTTTAAAAATAATGTTTTGTAAAACAACGTATTTTGGTTTTAACTCTTATTTAAACCCATATGTCATAAAATTTTGAGGTTTTTTTTTTTTAATACAGAAATTCCTTCTCTTTAATAGTTTTATTCCTCTGGTTGTTATTGTTATTTTTTAGTCTATTGTTTGTGAGTGGTTGGAACAGGAAAAGGGCAACAGCCAGAGAAAACAAGTCACACGGGTGCCTGGTAAGCAGGCACAATTTCATGACTGCTTTGCTATTTTTCATAGCATCATGAAAGCCAAGTTTGATTAAAAACTAAATTCTTAGAAAGAATATGTCAGAAAAAAAAAGCCAAAATTAGTATAATTAAGAAACTGGAACGTGAATGCATGTGGCTAGAGCAGTGGCACATGGAAATGAGACCTTATTAGAAAGAAGAGTGAGAACAGCAGAAGAAACGTCGGTTCAAAGCTTACAAAGGAGTAAAAGGAACAGCTTGTCATACTATCTGTGGATGGAGAAAGGATCTCAGCCGGACAAGCATTTTCACAGGATACAAGGCTGGTCACACCCATCTAACACAGAGCAAGAGTTTTAGAAGCAGATGTTTTTGTAGAGATTTGTAAAGGAGAAGGCAGTTAAAAATTGTCAGTGATGGCACATGTGTATGATGCTTTCCTTTGTCCCTAAGGTCCAGCTCTATAATATTCTTCTTTGTCTAGCTAACTGCCAAAGTGCAGGAAACTGTTGTCTGTCAATCTGCCTGCATTCTGGTGTCAAGAGGCAATAAAGGGAGAGTGGAAATACCAGCCTGCCATTACTACCAGTGCTGGGACAAGAACAATGAGTGCATTGACTAGTTCTGCAGTACATGCTGCAAATTAATCCATGTCCTCTTTGACATGTTTCTTCAGTCAAAACTGGAATGTAATTATTGTCTTGTCTCAAGCAGCATATTGCTGAGCTGGGATTGTTCACAGAACTAAAATAAAGACCTTCAAAATCTCCTATGTCAGGAGATATTTTAAAAGACTATGACTGTTTTAAAAGTAGACAAACAAAGAGGCAATGACAGCAAAATTTAAAATTACTAAATTATTTAGAGAAGGTAGATTGAGAGTTTCTCCCTGTCCTACATTGACAGGGGATATTTCTTTAATATAACAGGCCCCAGGCTGAAACCCTGTATTAGGATTGTGTGGCAAGGTTTTGGTAGTGAGGGGGCTGCAGGGGTGACTCTGAGAAGATGCCAGAAGTTTGCCCCATGTCTGATAGAAACAGGACAGAAAATACTTTTTCAAACAGTGCATGATCCCTTTGTGAATCCCACTGCCATGCTGAACCAGTTGAGAAACAAGTATCAACTAGGATTCAAGAAGATATTGGTCACTAATCAAGATACCAAGAGACATTGAGGTGTAGAGTACTAGCCAGTCTTCACTTATTAGAAATCAAGACATTACCTGGCATGCAAGAGTAGTTATTTCTGCAGCTTCCACTCCTACCTGGCCCTTGTTCTTTAGTGAGCAGCTCTGGCTCTTTATTATCTTGTTCAAAACAGGCTATTGGACTAGGTGGACATCACACTTCCCTCAGTGTGGCATCTTCACTAGATGTCTGATTACCAGCTGACTTTGGCATCTTAAATCCCATTTTTAGTGCACAAATACATTATTCTATTGTGTACATCACTTCAGTATTTTTGCTTATTTTAATTGGAATAGTAATTTAATTTCCAGCTGTCAAATGTCTTCATCTCTTACAATGTGGTATAAATGGTAACTGAGGAGATTTATGCTCTTGAATGAGGGGTTAATTTTTAGCAAACTTGCTGTGTCGGGCTAGGCACTCTAATGCCTTCTTCACATGAGTGTGTCAGTGCACAGGTTGAAACTACCTCTTCTGTTCTTCTCCTATGCTTCACTTGTGCAGAGATTGTCAAACCGAAAGTTGAGAGTATGTTGACAAAATAATAAATTAACTTACACTTATGGCCTAGAAAAGGTTGGAAGCAGAGTCTTCTTGAGGTAAAGACTAAGGCAGCAGCCCACTGTTCCATTTCCCTTCCTTCAGCTCCGTCTCTCTTTTGTGCCAGGCCTGGTAACATGCTGTCTTCCTCCACAGAAGGAGAGCTGGAGGCAGAATGGCTGCAAGATGTAGGTTTGTCTACGTTGATCTCGGGAGCTGAAGAGGAGGATGGCCAGGCCCTGCTGTCCACTCTGACCCGAACTCAAGCTGCTGCTGTACAGAAGAGGTATAACACCTACACGCAAACCCTGAGGAAGAAGAACAAGCACACAGTCCGCGATGTGCGAGACATATTTGGCACCAATGACTCTTCTGTAAGTAGCTAACGCATCCTAGCAAATGCTTTTGAACTTAATTTTTATGCGTTTTGCAAGTAGCTCATCAGAGCGTCTACCAGACAGGAAGTATTTTCTTCTGATAATGTACTGACAACCAGTAGCAGTTACTGACACTGTCCAGACTTTTAGTGCTATATATACTACATCTTGAGAGGAAAGGAAGAAAACAAATAAAATAGATGGTGCACAATTTTGCAACTAACCTGTAATGTAATATTGTATCTGTTGTCAGCCTTCCTCCTACAATCTTCTATCAAGACTAATATTTACTCCCTTATTTTTTGGAAATTGGTGAGTTACTCTTGGCAGCTATTCAGATTTTGCTGGCTTTAGGGGACGCTTGCTATTTACTCATCAGTCTCAGTGGTGAAGTAAATCTTCTCTAATGAAGCAACTGGGGTTCAAATATGCATAAGCAATTAAACGCCAGTTGGCATGATTGCCAGTGGTACACTGGCAGTTACATTTCACTTATGTAGCAAATGAAAATCTATTAATTGTTCATTTGCTTCATGGCTTCAGAAATTTGCATTTTTTTCTGGTGGTTTCATCCACTTGCCCTGAGGATAGGTCTAAACGCATCAATTCCTATCCCCATATGTTTTGATTTTGGTGAATGCAGTGAACTGTGTGAGTTTAGACAAATGCTCAAATCAAGATGCATAACTTCATATTTTTCACTCATGATGTCTTAAATGGGAGTTGCCAATCAGCTCACAAGAACACCTTTGAAATTAATATTAATATTTGTGCCATTACAAAACTCCAAGAAACTCTTTTTATTATGAAATTATTTTGTCCTTTTCTATTTGTCCTACCATCTCCTCAAGGCTAGGCATCCCAGATGAATATTTTAAAAAAGGAGGGGGAGGGGGAGGAAAATTATAGCTGCATAGTTATATTAAAGTTACAAAGACATAATGGTTGGGGAGTTAACTTATTTGTCTCCAGTTTAAGTACCTGGGCTCTTTTGAACTTCTTGCACATTTCCTACAAATATATCCAGAAACATCCAGTAGTTTCCTGTGGGCAGAACTTCTTGCATGAGAAATCATCAGGCATGTTTGCATGAACATTAAAAGGCTGATGACACTTATTAGATTAGCACACTTCTCCCATTTCAAGTATCTGAAACTTTAACTTGTTTAAAGTTTATAAAATTATAATGAAGTTTAAGCTTTCTAATGAATTTCAATTAGCCAAATAAATGTCGTACCTGTCCTCTCAGGTGGAAATATTATTGGTCTTGTACTGACCTGCTTATTTTTCACCTCTGCTTCTCACTTGCTAAAGGAATTGGGACTTTCAGAGCCATTGTCCTTCGAATCACTGTCTTACCTTCTCTGAAATTCAGCTCACTTACTAGCTCTGCATCGAGAAAGTCTGAAAGATAAGACTGAAAAAGTAATTAAAACTCTAATGCTTGTTTTCACAAAAATATACAGCTCTGCAGGATGCTTACCTAGATGTTAAACACAGACACACAAACACAGGTCCAGAGTACACCATCACCTCCCTCTGACAGACTGGGAAACAGATTGCATTTCCAACAGCTTGCAAGGTTCCCAACTCCCTTTAGGCAGGCCCATTGACCATCGTTTCTATCTTTGCTGCTTATTATGGGATTTAGAAAGTCCATCCTAATTGTCAGTTCCTCAGGCACAGACATATTGCAGGGGGAGGATGGGCGAGGTGTTGTGCCCCAAGCTATGAGTTTCATGAACAGTCCTTTGTAAGAAGGTGTCAGCTGAAGCAATCCTTCATCCTTGGCTGCCTCTGTAGGCATGGCAGTACAGCTGTTGGTGAATCTTTGTGATGAATCAGTTGCAGAAAGCGGTCTCCAAAAAAGAAGAGAGTGGAGCGAATCTTTTCAGCACAGCTGATGAAGAGGGGCTGGTAAAAAGTCTACTTGAAATGACAAGCAGGAGTTTTTCTTTTTTTTCCTGCTTTTTAGCTGGGAGAGGAAGAAGTAAACCTTGCAAATAGCAAAACAGCTCTAATTGCTTCAGATAACTCTATAATCCTCCCCATTAGGAGGATGGATTTACACCCTCTTCTCAACAACCTAAACATTGCAGGAGCCTGGAGGGATGGGTCACAGGTTGGATTACTCTCTTGTGTAGCTAATGGTAAGAGAAAAGGTGATTACCTCACTAGGGTCATCTGAGATGAGATTTAAGCAACCACTGAAGAGGCATAAATAGTGGTTATGGGGAGGGGAGTGGAAGCAGAAAGAGTGATCTGCTCTAATGGGTTTTGTTTGGTTTGGTTTGTGTATTTTTTTTTTTTAATTCTCTTCTTCTTCTGTTCCTGTTGCCTGCTAGATCTTTTGTTATTACTGCCTCGTGGCCAGCCTCTATGTGAGTCAGTGAAGAGCAAAAGGTGCTTTTTCCCTCATCTTGCCTTGAGATCTGTCCCCTCAGGGCAGGAGCGTGCCCTTGACAGCCCAAATGGACTGAAATGACAGAAAATGAAACCATGTTTCCCTTTTTTGTTTGGTATTGTTCTGGGTTTGGTTTTGGGGTTTTTTTTGTTGTTGTTGTTGTCCACCTGGAAAGGTGCTGTGATTCCTGGGGGCAAAATGCAGCACCTGAGGTACCTGCCCCTCAAAGAGTGATGCCTCAAGTGGAGCAGCCTGTCCCAGCTGAGGTACCTCTGCTTTGCTTCAGACAGGCCTGACTGACAGCCACACTATGGAAATTTAAATTGGATGGTTTCTTAATCACAGTGGCCTGATTTTCCTTACTGCTGGTACCCTGCTGCTTCCACTAGAAGCTATCAGCTTGTGCTAGTGCTCAAAGCCTAGAAAAATCAACAGCTGAACAGGGAGGTAACATTGATTGCATTACTGGAGGGAGGAATAGAAGCATTGTGCTCATTAACAACGCAACCCTGCGCGTGGTGATCAGCT
The DNA here is from genome assembly GCF_032191515.1 of Phaenicophaeus curvirostris. Classification (NCBI taxonomy): domain Eukaryota; kingdom Metazoa; phylum Chordata; class Aves; order Cuculiformes; family Cuculidae; genus Phaenicophaeus; species Phaenicophaeus curvirostris. Next base: position 46,548,999 of record NC_091394.1, on the reverse strand, counting down.
AAAACTCTTCAAGACCTCTACTTGAGCAATGCATGAGAAATCCTGTCCTAATTAAAGAAGAATCACTAACTAACCCGGAGCTATCTGCATGAAAAAAGCATTCATGATGACAGTGCCCAGAAATATCAGTCTTTCCAAAGCATGAGAAACTTCTATCCTGACCAGAGCTGTAAGCCCCTTTGCTTTTATTTCCCTTAGCTGCAAGGCTGACAATAGAATTTGGTTGCTTTGGTGCTCCAGTGATTTGATTTTGCATCTTCTGCATTGAGGGCATTACTGAAGAACTATCTTTCTAATGTCCATCTTTTTCTTACTCTTCTGGTTTCCTCTTCCCATTGGAAATTCCTATCTACATTGTGCTAGTAAATACTGAACTTATTTTTAGTATCAGATATTGAGAACAGTCTAATGAATCACTTTCAGTCAGAAATCAGGATACGATAACTCTTGCCGTCACTGGAGCCTCAGCCAAATGAATAAAGCTGTCCCAATTTAGTTAAGGACAAAATTTGACTCTTGCCCTTTCACATTCATTAAGACATGAGATTCCAAAGATTATTGATCTTTCTACTAAAGAAACAATCTGTATCTTTAAAATCTGTGCATTAAAATATTTTATTATCAGTCTTCTCTTTCTACGTATCATATTATCCTAAAACTATAAAAAATATTTAGGAGGTGGGGGAGGCAGAATAATGTTTGTCCTCTTTGGAAGAAATTTTCACAAAAAGGACATAGATTTGGCTTCTTTATGCACTCTCCCTCTGGAGGCTGGGAAATAAGACAAAAAATACAATATTTTTAGCTACTCCTGATATTGTACGTAATTCATGATATTGAACTGCCAAGCTAAAGCAGCCATGCAGACTGTTGCAAGCACTGCTGGGTGCAAGGGAGATTTGTGCTGGCAGCCCTTCTCCACTAGCTCCACCTTCTTAGCCAAACCTGCTTACTGCAGCTGTTTTACTATTTTATCCACCTGTGTAACAAAGCTGGAAGGACTTTTTTCTTAATAAACTTGATTCACTATCTATTCTGAATACTGTTTGCAGGATCAGGCATTTTGAGCAGTAAAAGTAAGTGAACCAGTTGCTAATGCTTACCATTAATTTCCCCATCTGGATTTTAAGCAGCAGAATAACGACTTTTATATTTGATTTTTCCAAATTGCTGAGGCAAATTTAAACATCCTCCCAATGTCCATACTCCCACCTGAAATTTATATTGCTTTTTTATGTCATAGAATCATAGAATCACCATGTTGGAAGAGACCCACCGGATCGAGTCCAACCATTCCCATCAATCTCTAAACCATGCCCCTCAGTACCTCATCCACCCGCACCTTAAACACCTCCAGGGAAGGCGAGTCAACCACCTCCCTGGGCAGACCGTTCCATTGCCTAATGACCCTTTCAGTGAAGAATTTTTTCCTTATGTCCTTGTTTCCTTATGTCCAACGGTTTTTTGTGTAAATACTATGGTATTTTATCATAAAAGCATCCTACAGATTTCCTTTTAAAAAAAAATTAATGGTCCTTACAGTCTTCTGGCAAAGGAAGTCTATGTGGCTCCAATTCTGTTTGCTCTCAAGTTTGAGGGCCATCAAATGGACCCTCTCAGGAGAGATTAAGAGCTGCCTGACTTTTAAATATCTGACATTTTTAGCAGCCTGAATGCTGCTTCTGCACATTTGCTGCAAATAGGGAAGACCAAATTTCTGCTTTGCTGCTTGTTGATAAACAGCTGATTTAACGATTTCAAGAGTGGCTATTGTGGGCTCATGGAGGCCCTCAGATGCAGGTTCAGCTGGGGCTGCTCCATCAGGCTCAAGCAGGGAGGCAGCAGGTTTGAGAAAGGGGTATCTCCAGGGGTTCACACCAGGATGCAAAACGCAGCTGAAAAAGTACAGTGTTGGTTTGAGGCATTGTAGTTATTTAAACTGAGTACCCTTCAGAGTATTTTTGAAATTCCACCTTTTGGTTTTTTTCACTCAAGAACATGCAGGTAAGCTGCTGCTGCCCCATGTACACACAAAGAGTCAGATTTGTCTTTATGATGAATCCCAAAACTGCTGAGAACAAGGGCAAAAGCCCATTTCAAAGAAGAGGTGACAATGCTTGAAAGACACTCCCTGGGCATCAGAGCCTTCCCCTGTTTTCACACAGTGCAGAATGATTCCTGGAGTGGAAAGAAATGAAGTTGACTATAGGAAAGGTCTTTTTTCCCCAAAAAATATTTTTGGAGTTCACTAGTAATGTGTTAGTATATAACCTACGGGAGGACATCTGTTCATTAATAATTTGCTAGTGCCCAAATTCTGTAAGACAGTGAACAGCCTGATTTCTGACATGTGTTTGGGAGCAGTGGATGTTTCACATGTCAGAGAGTCCTCAAAAAGATTTGTGGCCAAAATGATTCAAAGCAGGATGGATTACAGTTTGACAAGGACCTTTCACTTCATACAATTACATACAATAATTTTCTTAGCTAATTTCAGTCTTTATATAGGACAAGACTCATTAGCTATGGCAAGCTGCAATATTACTGACCTCAATATGATCCAAGTCTGTGCAACCCAAAGAAGATTAATTTTCAGGCTTGGTTATGAAAAATGTATTCTGGAGATCACAACAGGTTGTTTAAACTTGGCAAAAGAGTATAAACTGAGAATTATATGCTGTTTCTTGAACTGTAGCAGTTTCTGTCCATAGACGTTTACTTTCACTGCAGTCTGATCATTTTTCCTTGCCTATCAGCCCACATTTGAGACAGTTCCAGTGTCACCAGTTCCTTCTAATGGTATCCAGCTTCCTGGGCAGAAGCCAGTTTGGAAATCAGTTAGCTGTGAGTATGCCAACGTGTAACCAGTGTTCACTTCCTCCTAGAAAAAAAACGATAGATAGAAAGATCCTTTTGTGGTTATGAGGTTAATCCCCTCTTTCTTGTTGGGGCCATGCTGCATATATTTCCTTAAAATTGTTGTCAGCTTATTGTCATGCAGGAACCAAAGTTTCCCATTCAAGACCCATGTTGTACAGATGCAGACTGCAGCCCTTGAGGCATCAGAGTCTAAAAAGTACTTACCATTGCAAGGCTGGAAATGTAAAAATAACCTCTAAAAAATACAGTGCAGAATTTCTCCAAAATATGTCAGTAGTGCATTTTCTAATTGCAAATCATGACAAGAAACATGCATATTTCCTTGTCATTTCTTCTCCAGTACTGCAGAAAGTATAGTAGTAGATGGTTATAATTTTTCTGGGTCTTTCCTATTCTGATGTACTAATAGTGTTATTTTTGACATCCCTTAAACACCATGCCCTGACAGTGACTGGCAGTGCTAACAAAATCATAGCTCTGCTCTACTCAGTGTCTGGATAACTGTTAGCAGTCTTCCATGGGGATGTCCATTTTTTATTTTCAAAGTTCTTCCCATCATCACTGTTCAGGGATAAACTAAAGGCGTATCAATACCTGAGTTTCAAAACTAGTGTCTTAGATGCTTACCTCTGGATATAGTGTCACAGATGTTTTATTTGGTTGCAAAAACTGTTCATTTCACTGCTCTGCTGATGTCTCTGTTCTGCAAGCAGTTGTACTAGCACATGGAGAACCAAATTTCCAGGGACATTGTGGACAATCTGTGGTCCCACGTCCAAAGATGGAAAGAGAGATGGAAAACATCTTAAAAAAGCATGGTGATTAGGTAGCATCTAAGGCCACAATTCAGAAGCCATTTAATAACACACTTAGCTTTTCAGACTTGCAAAACAAAGGATGTTGCAAAAAATATTTAAATCCCTATATCTGTAAATCCAATAATTCAAAAATCATGAGGCATGCACATGTTTATAAAACACATAATGTTTTTTAGTTGACTTTCTGATTTCCATGGCTTTTGAATGCACTTGGGTTGTGCATAGAAAACTCTTCTCTGCAGTCCTGGGGGCTGAAATTTAATGTCACTTCCAATGAAAATAATGGTTCAGTTCCAATTATGTGACTCTAGGAGCTGGACATTAATGGAAAATGTAAAATTGTCATGAGATTTGAAATATCAATCATGAAAGTTGGCAACATTGGAACTCATGCATGTTATCACACTTTGGACTCCATGACAATAGGATGTTTCTGTACTTGATTGTACTGATTTAAAAATTTTCCTTTTACATCCACTAATTTCACCAGGTGACTAAATTTTACAGTAGAATTACTAGTCATCTCAAAATATCTACTAGAAATCCCAGTTGATCTAGTGTTTTTCAGACTGAGAGATTGTACATTCAGTCCTGTTTTGGTGCTGCACACCTAAACTAGGAACTATGAGAAATACATGTACATGAGCATATAAAATATACACAGAAAATCTTATGACTGTAAATAGGTCAGCAGTGACCTGAGAAGCTATGTCAACAGAATTTTTCTGTCAGGAATTTTCATTCTCAGTTGTTCATTAGACAAGTGCCAACACAGTTTGTTGGCCTGGGTAAACAAGGATGGAGTACAAAAACTTCATAATTCCTGATAAACAGGAAGTTCCAGCTTGACTGTCTTTCTCATGAAAAGCAACAAGTTAAATAATCTAAAATGAAAATAGGGATTTTCTTCTTAAGGGGTTATTTCCTCCAGACAAAACAGGAACATGCTGTAGTTTACATGAAATTCCTCTTTGAAGCACTTCCTTTATTACTTTCTCAAGATTTTTGTCATCTTGGTTCAATTTTTTAATGTCTCTGTACTAAACACAAGCATACATTCAGCATTCATATGTACTTTATTTTCAGCTAGTAGCTGTCTAGACTGTGGACTAGATAAAGGCAGCCCATCTATAACGGAAGAGCTCTCCTACGAGGTCTCTTTCTCAGAATCCATTATGGTCCTTCCAAAAACTCAAGAATGGCCGAAACCCCAGAGGTTCAAAAAAGAAGACTCTGCTTTGCCTGTAAGTTTGTTCTCGGCATATTTCCTCAATTGCTTTCTTTAACCCAGTAATTTCCTGCTTTATCTCCTCAGCACATTGCAGTCAGTTAAGATAGGTTAGCTGTCTTTTGCTGTGTGTGCTGTATAGAGACCGCCTGCTGTGCCTGTCTATGACTTCTGACTGATTCCCAGAGAGGCATCAAAGCTAAACTGGATATCCAAGCCTGTTTTTCACTTGTGCCCATCACAGATGAATATGTGCAAACCAATCCACAAATATTGCAAAATACACACATTTTTCATATAGAAATAAAGACCAGTTACTGGCACGAAAACTAGCAATCATTTTTATTACTGGTCTTCTTGTACTACTTTATTCCACCACATACTATCTCTCTTTGCTAACACACGGATGCAAAATTGAATCACGGGTGAAGAGGGGAAAGGAAGCCTTTGTCCTGCAGTAGTACTGTCTCCAGTCAGTATTCAGTGCAATGATGTTATGGAAGATAATACATAAGCGATCAAATGAAAGTTTGCCATATCATCCAATGAGACATACTCTGAGCAGCTGTGTCATTTTCTGCAATGATTTCTTGGAGTCAAAGAAGTCAGCTATCTATTTCTATTAGCCCCCACAACTTCTGTTACCAAAAACTGGAGCATTAGGTTTGTGCTTCAGATACCACCTTTTTGGTGAAATGTATGAAATAGCTGTAAATTAATTTGAAACGTTTCCTGAATGTTATGATGTCCTGGGGCCCTGAACTAATCTGAAATTGTTGCTATCCTCATAGACATTGAATTCTCTGAGTACTATCCATTTGTGCATCTCAGGCACCACCGAGGAAGAAGTACCTGAGATGCAGAAGTAAGCTGCCTTTTTGAAAGGAAGGATAAAACATCAAGTAGTTTACAAATGGTGTGAAATCCCTATGCTTTAGTGTCTGTGTGTTTTGGGGTTTTTTTGTGGTGGAGGTAACAGTGTCCCGTGGAGAGTAAGGATATCTCTGCATTCATGATTTTGGCAAAGCAAAGGTTCATCCTTACTCCTTGTAACAGCAAATCTAGGACTCTAGTCTTCACTGAAGCGTGCGCGCGCGCACACACGCACACACCCCCCCACACACAAATTGTTCTCTGCAACAGCTCAGATAATTTCCAGTTTATAGAATGGGGAAGCTGGTGACAAACAAGGAAGAAAAAAATGCGCCAGTGAATATCATGGACCCATGGATGCATAATTGATCAGTATTGGAAAAGGCCTGTATTGTGCTGGAGATGAACTACTCTTTTGTAACATTAAGTCTCAGCATAAGAGTAACAGTGGAATTGTTGCCTTCTGGGGAGGGAAGATTCTGGCCTAAAGTGCCCCAGACAGCATGTAAATAAGTTATTCCATCCTCTGCTTTCTTTCTCCTCCAATTATGATTAACCTCTATTGAAAGACCATGTACAATGTGGTTTGGGAAGTCCTAACCTACATAATCTAGATGTCCTTTGTCCTCTCTTCCTTTAGAAATATGGTGCAAGTTTAATTCTTCTCTGTTTTCTTTTTTCATAAGCTGTTTGACAGTCTTCTTCTAAAGAGGACCAAATTTTTTTTCTAAAAAGAGAGGACGGGGCTGAAATGTCCAGAAGCAAAATAGGCTGGGTTTCCACACAATTCCCTAAAGGGAGGAGGTGATTTATAGTGTTATTTATTTATATTTCTGACTAACAATTACTAGTTTAAATTATTATTAAATTTAAAAATATACAATGCCAGAGATCCACATTTCTTTGAAAAACATGCTTTTTACTACAACTTTGTTATTATTTCTAACAATTATGTCAAGAACTGATGGGTATTTGTTCTTTTTTACATTTATAGGAATGTATTTTTCATGACACACCATTCCTTGCTCTGATCTATGACACTGCAGCTTCTAAAATATGCAGACATCTTCACATGCCCCCAAATTACTAATTACATTCAGTTTGAGCCTACTTGAACGCATTCTTTCTTAGCTGCTGGGAGTCCTATTTCTAAACCTAAATGTTTCTTGGTAATAAAAAGTACCAGTAAATTGGCCAATTGGCATCAGGGCTAAGTGATTTTGCTTCTGGGCCATTCCTCTGATCTTTAGTTTGAACTTCTATAAGACCTTATAAACTAATAGCAATATGCAAAGCAGACATGGACACACACGCACAACTGATGTACAACCATATCCATGATGAAATGTGACAACTGCTTCAATAGCATTCGAAGACTGTCTAGGGGAGTCAGATGCAGAGCAAAATGTTACATCCTACTGAAACTGGTTTTAACTAGCACATAGCTCATTTGTCCCAGCTGTAGTACAGGTACTGAGGTGAATACTTCCTCTCCAGCATTGCTTACCAGTCAAACTCTAAGGGAACATGCTGACCAATAAGCTCAGTTCTATGTTTGAGGTGGATGCAAGTTATGTCAACACACCAGGCCAACATATAGGGTTGTAGTTCAGCTCTTTGGTGCTATCAGTCTACCCTAATATGACTTCCTATCATATATGGACAGTATTTCAAAACAAAAATTCTCATCCTGTAATTTTTGTGCAAATAAAGATGTGACAATCTCTGCTACAGAAATTCATTGTTCGGAAAAGTCGATTTGGACTGACAGAGATTGGAGATCTTTCTCCTGAAGACATGAAGAAGATCCGCTACCTTTCCCTGATTGAGCTAACTGCCTTCTATGATGCACTGGGGGTGGAGCTGAAGAGGAATCGTGCAGAGAGGGTACGGGGACGAGGTGTGTACTGTGGTATTCCTGTGGCAACCACCTGGGTGTCACTCAGCATTGCAAAGAAGACGTGTACAGGGTTGTGTTTCATCTTTTTCACATTTGTTGTTATTATTTTTAAGAAAATGGTCTGTTTGGAGTCCCACTCACTATACTGCTGGAGAATGATCAGAAAAAGGTTCCTGGAATAAAAGTTCCCCTTATCTTCCAAAAAGTGAGTATAACTCAGCTTGCTTGACCACTGAGATTCACATTTTCATCATTTGCTTTGACATTCAAAACACATAAGATAAAAGAATATATAGATTTTGCAGACTTGAAGGTGTTTGCATGTTGTCTGTATGTTGTGGTTTGTGACAAGAAGACAAAATTTGCTCCTTTTGTCTGTGGTGGGGACTTTCTTCCATTTTTGTAATTATATGCTACGGTACAGGAAACTTCAGGAAGCAAATGTCTGGCTTTCTGTTTCCCTTTCTCATTAAATTACAGCACCACACAAAATTGTTTGTGTGTGCAGAAGTGGCAGAGATGAGTTGTCTCAGGAGTTTTAATTTCACATGAATTCAAATGATAGGGATTACTTAGCTGTTATTTCCAGAATCAAACTGATATTTTCTCATTGACATTTGTATGACAAGACAATGTCATGTATATAAGTCATTTGACAGTACAATGACATCCAGAGGATGTCTTGGAGACAGGTGCAGGGATACAAACACACATGCAATTTAGACAGGTTTACGTGGACTCAAAACTAAAACAAATTTCCTTGTATATACTGACAAAGGGAAAGTGGTGTGGAGTAACAGGGGAAAGACTGACATGACTTGACATGACTTTGCAATCAGCTCCACAGCTCCCCTGTCAAGATACCATGGGAAATTAGAAGGAACCAACAGCTAGGACAGGAAACATAGCTGGTGGTGAAAAACCAAAGCAATATGAATAAATGCAAGGAAATTATTTTATTTTTGCCATTGTTCATAGTTATGATAATTAAAACATACTTATTTTTTTATAAGTATAGGAGTGAAAAGCTTATTCCTCTATTCACAGAAATTTCAAATTGAAATGTCCTGGGATCATTTTCTAATCTGAGTTCTCAGTTCCCAGAAATGTCTGTTATCTATAGGCCTTTCCATTGTGCTCCTTGGGGAAAGACTTGAACATTTTCTCAGAGGTTACTTTTCCCTCATAACACCATTGTATTTTACCCAGTGTATCTACGCTTTTAGTAATGTGTTTATGCGTTAATTGTTCTATAGCAGTGCCAAGTCTCAAATCAAGGACGGAGGGCATATTACATTATCAGTTTTCTGTACTCTGTATACTCCGTATTCCAGGGTCAGGAATACAGAGAACAAATTAAGAAGGCTAATTTATTTGAGCTGGCTTGTTTTCAGTAGTAAATTACATAGAAATATATCTTCTTCAACTAAGTTTCAAGAATAACTAGACTGAAAATAAGTTAATAGTTTTTTTAAGTGCTTCTGAATATTTTCCTGGAGTTTGTTTGGGTATTTTTCAGTTGCTGCTCAAGCTTGAGGAAACAGGTTTAGAAACTGAAGGAATTCTACGAGTGCCTGGATCTGCCTCCAGAGTCAAGGTACATGCTTATGTCAGTTTTCTGTCTCCTGGACCACAGATTCTATGTAAAATAATGAAACACACACAAATTTACACTGCACATAAATACTGGTGTGCGTAGCTCAACACTTCTGTTCCTACCAGCGAAAGGTCAGATCGGTTCCTGGGAACCAATAAATCACAGATTATGTGGTATATTGGTTTACATTTTTTAATGTTCTATATAAAGCATAGACTTGACATTGAATGTCATTTTTCTCCACTAACTACTGAGAGATGTTTTCAGTTTATCTCAGTTGTCCAAAATTGCTGTGATCTTATCTCTGTTTTAACTTATTTCAGAAACCCAGAGTTGCTAAACTGAGTGAACTTCAGATAAAGATCTTATTCTATGTCATTTTAACCTTTGTGTCATTTTATTTCTCATTTAATCTTCTGGTCTTACAATTTCGTGTTCCAAGTGGGAGAAATTTGGCCTGCATTCACTGTTTGGCAGCCTCAAGTACTGCATTTTCAGAAGATTTTTTGTGGGCTATGAACACAAGAGAGTTGGTACCCAACAACCTGACATTGTGGTGCAATAATGCTTGTGATTTTTTCTCTGAACTTACTTGATTCCAGGAGCTGGAAGCCTTTGGCAGGGGCAAATCAGGAAGACAAGTTCTTCTGGGCTTAATAGTGTCTACCTCTTTCCCAGATTTTTTTTTCCTAGTTTTTTTTTTGGTCTGGCTTAAGCAACTTCTTATGGTGCATCCCATTCCCACTTCCTCATCCTCAAGGAAACTAGTTGTGCTTCCTGAGGTAGGAAGTCTCAAGACTGTGTCAACCACATAAATTTTGATGGGCTGGGGATCATTAAAAATCACTGTGCAAGAATAGGCATTACAGGAAACTCACTGAAGATAAGCAAGAGCATCCCAGCTCCCTTTGACTCTGTGAATTGATAAAAGCACTCAGCATCTTGCAAAGTGTCACATCTTGCAGAAACAAGCTACTAATTTGGTCTGTACTTTTCAACTTCCTCATTTTATCATACATATCCTTAAAGTCACACAATCTCAATTTTTTCTGACTTCTCCAGAGAGGTTGTACTCTACCTAAATAAATTCATTTTGTATTCTTTGTGTATACTGTATTGTGTCTTGTTCACTTCTCATTTATGACCTATACCCAGGGAGCTGCTTTCAGATACAACTTTATATATAGCTGTCCTATACAACTTTAACTTACTAGGTAAGTTAAACTACCCATACGAAAGTTTTAAATTACTTGAGTTTTGTCTTCATTAAAGTCTGTCTGACAAGCTGACCAGCAAGAGAGAGATTTTTTTCAAAGCAGATCCAGATTTCATCCTTCAAATCCTCCATACATTTTATGACATTAGGATTTGAGGGCATTCCAATTTTATTTCCATCTTGTTTGGAGAAAGTAAAGGCGTATGGAAGTTATTAAACATTACTTTTCTATGAAACAAAGAATAGACTAAATAAGTTCCTCTGTCTGTAATCTAGTTTGTAACAAAAGCTGCAGTAAACAAAAAATGCACGATTGTATATTGCAGATCAGTCATATTTTAAAAAAATTGGTGAAAGGGTCTTTTCAAAGTACTTGCATGTGTACATATATGTATATGAGGGTGTGAGCATATAAATACATATATACTTGCCTGTGTAAGAGGTATATTTCAAAAGTCTTGTTTTCTATTTCTATGTTATTTTCCTAGTTCTCTGTAGAAAAATGTGGAGTAGTTTTTCTCTCCCTTTGTGATTTTGATAAGGTGAGGATTTCTGTTCCACATTTCCCAGTCAATTAGCAGGAGATAATTTAGTCCAGGTGTTTGTATGGATTATTTGCAAAGGATGTGAATACAGAGGAAGCTGAGAGAGAGCCCAGATTACAACCACTAAAATGTGCTAATAAAAATAAGATTGTAACATTATATACTAAATCCTGAATGACTTTCTATTTCCTTTTGTGCCAACCATTTTACTTCATTTTGTGTGACCATATTTGATATGTAATTTCCTTCCATTCATGTGAGGCATGGTAAAAATGATTCCGTTTTTGAAGCTTTTCTGTCTGAATGGGCTGAACTTTTTTTGTGTAATATTAAAGTACATTTGTTTGACAAAAATATGACCTGAAACCTGAATGTTAACTACAGACGTGTTTTGTCATAAATTGTCTCACAAAAAGCAACAACAACTTTCCTGTGGGTAAGGCAATTTTTGTCCAGTAATAATCATGAAAGCAGCATTATTTATGGATATCCTTTTATTACAATGGCCTCCTTCAATCTTATTAACCCAACAAATTTTCCAAACCGTGTTTGAAGCCAAATTCTGTTCCTACTAAGAACCTTACTGAGTGTTTCCCATTCACATATGTGTGTGAAACATTGATTAGTTACCCTCCAGAAATAGACTCCCGATACAGAGCAAGATGCTGACACTGGAGAACAAGAGGATTATACCTTAAATGGTATAATCAATTCTGTCTTAGACAACTGCTGGAGTTTTTTTGGCATGTATTGAGTGGAAGATTTCTGACAGTAATGGTTTAATAACTTTCTTTTTCTACAAAATGATCAAATCCAATGATAGCTGTCCTAGCAGAAAATGTCCTTCTGAAGACAGGAAGATCTGAATTTAAAGCCATTTGCTTAAAGGCTGTGGACTTGAATGCCAAAAGATTGTCTAGCAAGTTTACCGGCAATGAGGCAGAAATACCACTCCTTTGTGTTTTAAGGGTCAAAACCTCTGCTGCAAACACCTGCAGTGTAAACCTCTCTGTTGTTTGTAATGGGATTTCTGAAGTTATCTCAAACTACCAGGTCAGAAGCAATGATTAAAGGTCAGATGTTGCTTTTATCTTTCAGAATCTCCATCAAGAACTTGAGGCAAAATTTTATGAAGACACTTTTGACTGGGACCAAGTACGAAATAATGATGCAGCAGGACTGCTGAAAATGTTTATAAGAGAACTCCCAAGCCCCCTCTTCACAGTAGAATACCTGCCTGCTTTCATCACCCTAGTAGAAAGTAAGTGGAAAAGGAGTTATTATGGACTGATCTAGATAAAGAGTAGTAGATGTTACATTTTTTATCTCTGAAGAAAAAATAAAAAAGGCCCAGTGCATTGCCTAAATGTTTAAATTTTCCACAAGCTTTCCTTTTCAAATGGTAAAAAAAGTCTCTGTATTTAGCTAATGGCATAGACTTATGTGACTGGCAGTACTATTTAATGTGAGATTTGAAACCTTTAAGAAAATGATGCTGAGCAATGACTTTCATATGTAGAATCTAATTCACAAACGTAAATATCTGCATAGTAAACTCAAGTCACTGCCCTTTAGCTGATAGTCTATTGAATCGATTTTATTTCTCTTAAAGTTTATGCTGAGGTCAGAATATTTGTACAACAATATATGTGACCACAGAAAGCTTCAGGCAGTCAAGTTTTGTTTTCAGTGTACATACACCTTCTCATTCTCAGTACATTTTGTTCATTTCTCTTCCAGGAAGAATGCAGTAGTGCCTTGCCATACCTATTGACTTCATTGTAAATTAACTTGAGCTAGGGCAGAGTGAAACTATCAGGATGGTGAGTTTATTAGTCAAATTAGTAGAGAAAACTTGGGACCTTTACAGAAGGCTGCAGCCAAGTTTTCAGTGTCTCAATGAGGTAGTTTAAAAGGCACAAGGAGGGGACACCCCTTCATGTAACTTTCACATACCTGAGAATGCTCCTTTTGAGTCCCTGAGCACATGCAGTTACAATCACTTAACAAGTCGGGGGAGAAGACTGAAAGCGTCTGTGCAGAATGAAGTAACAGTATTCCTTACAACAGATCTTTTTTTCTCCAGAACTCTCATATCCACTCTGAGTAGAAGCAAATGACAGATATTCTTCCCACCTCCTCCACCCCAGCTCTTCCAATGAGCACTCCACGGTATCAATATATACCAATTGCTGAAATCATAACGGTATTTTGTAACTGAGAAGAGGTTCTACATTTATCTAGAGTGTTAGAGTTTTATGTTATAAGCAATCAGTCTTCACTTAAATGGCACAAGTGTTCAGCAAGTTCGTCAATAAAATTTTCTGAAAACAGATATCCATTTCAGGTTCAAAGGGGGAAAATACTTGATTCATATTCACAACACATTCTGACCATCATATCAAAGAGAAACTAGCTAGTACTGAAGCAATATTGGCTCCTTGCTAATAATACGGAACTTTATAAAGCCTTGTCTTCACCTGTGACAAAGATTCAAGAAAATGAGGAAAAACTTACTCATTTCATTGATTTTATATTTGGGGGAAAGGTTATGGTTAATCAACACCCAAACAACCAGGCAATGGTTTCTGTGTTTCTAGAACTGCTGACCAGCAGGATTTTTACAAGAAATCAATTGCAACAGGGATTTAAAAAAATATTAATTATTCATATTCTTAGAAATCTCCAAGATCAAGTTACAGCTACAAGCTTTGCATCTGTTGATCATGCTGCTGCCTGAAGCTAGCAGAGACACAGCCAAGGTAAGTTCTTCCTTTGCTGTTACTTGCCATCTGTGGTGCTTTTGACTTTTAAATGAGACCCATTTTTTTTCCTAACATTCGGAGACTGAACACTGCACCATGAAAGTATTCATCTGTGTTTTTTATCATTTCCTTGAAAAGATGTTCTAATTCCCTGGCTGTCGTTCCTTTCACAAGCAATTAAAAAATAGTTGCTGGAGGTATCCAACTGCTAGTGTCAGTAAATGGCTCCCAGGCATAATTTATTCTAGAGCATCCCTTTCAAAGAGTAATGTTCCTTGCATGGTTTGCAAAAAAAGAGGTCTATTTTCTGGGTTTTCTGCATAACTGGAATTCTCCAGGATGACGTTTACAAGAAGCAGCTTCCCAGGATCTCTCCTATGCACTCCCAGTGCTGAAGGGCTTCCAAGGCACTGGACCAGACTGGATGAGGTAGTCTGAAGTAAAAACCTCTGAAACATTCATCTGTAGCACAGATGTCAGGACCTCGGTGTCAGCTGGTTTGCCTTAAAAACCCACAGTCAGACCCATGTACTACTTCCTGATACAGAAATGGTGGCTATAAGCATTTTGGGTGCTTGGGAGGTTCCAGATCTGGCTGCAGCTAAGTTCCTGACCCAGAGACATTGGTTTTGCCTTTGGACTTTTTTCCACATAAGGGAAACCTGGATGATCAAGCTCCCTGGGACCCCTGTAGACATTTCATCAGGTATCCTGTTCATCGGGGCCCTGCAGGTCCCTCATCTCTGAAAGTCTTCGACTGGTCAGTTTAGATATAGCTTTATAAATCTAAGTGCCTTCTTTAGCTGTATTTATTTATACAATACAAGGGACAAGAATAACAATCTTTTTTAAAGAATTTAGAGGTCTAGTGGCCAACAAAGAATGGGGAGTATTTCTTCTACCAAAGTCCATATCAACATATGGAGCTGTATACATAAAACACATGCTAGATGAGTAGTCTTAGTTATTACTAGTTATTCTAGTTATTACTAGAATAATAGAAGTGATGACAAAAATCATAGAATCATAGAATCACCAGGTTGGAAGAGACCCACCAGATCACTGAGTCCAACCATTCCCACCAATCTCTAAACCATCCCCTCAGTACCTCATCCATCCGCACCTTAAACACCTCCAGGGAAGGCGAGTCAACCACCTCCCTGGGCAGACCATTCCATTGCCTAATGACCCTTCCAGTGAAGAATTTTTTCCTTATGTCGAGCCTGAACCTCCCCTGGTGGAGCTTGAGGCATCTCTACTTGCTATCTATGAGCTTTTAGAAATTTCTCCAAAGCAGTTTCTATTTTGTAATTCCTGCGTTTGTAAAAATATTTTAATTGCAATGTCAGGGTATAAAGACAGTGGTTTAATGCTATGGTGTTGCAAAAGGACTCATTGGCAGACCCCAACTCTAACCACAGCTGCAATCAATCCTCTTCAGTCACTCAAGCAAAATTCTGAATAAACTGGCCAAAAAGGAAATTAGTTTCCTTTGACTCTGCCATGCATGTGCAGAAGTGACGTCAACCAACGACCACTGAGCACTTCTTGCTTTCATTATCCCAGAATAAAAGTTTGGGAGTTGCTGGCAGGAATTCCTTGGATTATTTCACATATGGAACTGGTGCACATTTGAAGAGGCTGATGATCACCCTAGTGACTGCAATATAAAAAGTCTAGGCCAGATACATCAAAATGGACACCTTGAAATCTATGAAGAAATTATTTCATTGCAACATCTTTTTATCGTTCCTCTACTAGATTATTCAGAGCCTTAGTATTTGACTTAGAGATTTGGGATTGTATTCTAAATGAGATCTAGTCCGTTTAGGTGTATTTTGATAGCAGTAACTGTTTCTCTGACTGACACAGGTGGCTGTACCAGCAAATATCAGAGTAATCCAAATTTGAATGCAAAAAAACACTCGCATTTCACCTCAAAGTGAAAATATTGCACTTTCTAGCCCGATGTATGCATTCAAAAATGCTGCATTTAAGAAGCAAAATGTTTTATGAGAGTCAGCTTGACAAGTGTTGTTTATCCAGGCCTTTCTTCAGTTCCTGAAGAAGGTGGTTGCTAACGAAGGGAAAAACAAAATGAATTTGTGGAATGTTTCTATGATTGTTGCACCGAACCTCTTCATCTACAAAGGAAAACGTGCAAACCAACAAGAAATGCAAGCAGCAGCCACCACGGCGCATATCGTGCGGCTTTTAATTCGGTACCAGGACATTCTGTGGACAGTGAGTAATTCTGGTTCCCTCTTTAAGGCTTCTGTGTAGAGAAATACTTTGCAACATGCAGTGGCTCTGTAGAGATCAGAGTAAACTGTCCTTTTTTTAAGAAACAGTTAGCTATCCTTTGGAAACTGGCTGCGGTCTTCTCTGTCTAGAATGAGTTAGGGTGACGGATACCTATGGATGGAGATTGACCTCACCTATCTAAGACATCCATTTTATCATGAATTGCTCTCTGGAGGTACCTATGACACACCATTGATAATAGAGCTTAATGCATAGCTGAATGATTAAGGTAGATGCCTAAGCAAGATATCTAGATTTGAATAAGATTAAATGACTCTTTAAAGTTTAGCTGGTTGTCCTTGCTGAACTTCTGAGGATGATGATGGTGTCAGTTTGTTTCCTCATAACAGAGGGAGAGTATGATGGGGATTGGAAAGACAACTTCCTACAAAGTTCCTGCAGCTGCCAACAGCACTAAAAAGTTCATATTAAATGAAAGATGATCTACAGTTTCACCAAAAGAATAACTGTAGGTTGTTAGAGGGAGCCACTAATCACATGTATCTTCTGGGAATATATAGAGCTTCTGTGTCTTAAACTTTGATGAATTTCTAAAGCCCCTGCACCAATTTTATGTGTATTTTGCATACATATTTTACATACATTACTGTATATTGTTATCTCTGGTTTCCTGCCTTTAGGTCCCATCCTTCCTGATTTCCCAGGTGAGAAAAATGAATGAAGCAGCAATGAACAACAGCAAGAGGCAGCTTATGTTTGACAAAGGAGTGAGAAAACTTCTGAGAAGAAAGACCATGGAGCGGGAGAGACCTGAAAGACCAGAGGTGTGATAAAAATATACCATTATTAAAGAGAGACTCAACCAGCCCAAGCTATAAACCATTACAAACCCTTGCTGGTTTTGTACTTTTTTGTAAGAAAATGACCATATGTGGACTATCCTTGACAGCACCGATTTGTAGGATCTAACAAATGTACGAATCTGTAGTTGAGTAGTAGGATGGTCCATATTAGGTTCAATTGCACTTACCCATTGTCATGGTTTAGCTCTGTCCCAGCCTAATCAGCAGCAGTTATTGAACCCATTCCCTTTTACCCACTCCGGGAAAGGGGAAAGGAAAATAAGACAAAGAAGCCTTGTGAGATGGAAACTAAAACTAAAACAGCTTTAATGAAACAACAATAATAATGATAATAACAAAAACACTATAAATAAGAAAATTATAAAATATATAGAAATATACAAAATTGCACACCTCCCACTATGTGCAATGGCATGGGGAACGGGTATGGGGGAAAGGTCCTGGGCTGGAATCAGCTGCAGGAGGGAGCTAGACTCAGGAACTGTATTCAGGAACATACGGATCCGGAACCAAGGGCAAAAGGACAGACTCACTGGACACCAGCCACAGAAGGAAAGATTGACTCTCACAGTTCCTCAGTTTCATATCAGATATGATGTATATGAGATGGCAAACTCTGTCAGTCAGTTTTGTGTCACCTGTCCTGTCCGCTCCTCCCTGCAGGTGCAACCCTTTTTCACCTCTTTGACTTACGACATTCCATCCGCTCAAGAATGACCATGGTTTATATAGGAATAAGTATAAGAATTTAAGGGCTTTCTGCATACCAATGCCCTGCATTATCACTTCTAGAGAGAAACACTGTCTGAAAAATATGCAGTTAACTTTCAGAAAGTTACTGCGACAAGCCTTAGCTGTAAAGTTAGACACTGATTCTACTTCAGCTCAAAATATAACACCCATGCTCAAGGCCTCTATAGTTGTTGAAGAATAGTCTTGAAGAACAAAATAAAAGACAAATTAGGAAGAAAAGATGATAAGAAATAGAAAGTAAGCTGCCTAATAAAGACAACAGAGGAGCTGCGGATGGGAACCTCTGGGAAAAAGTAGAAAGAGAAAGGATATATTTGAATAGTGAGTCCATGTTAATTCAATTTTTCTGAGAATTCATTTGCCAGCATTGGCTGAAATATGTTATGAGTAGGACATTTGTGCTGCAGATGGAGACGTAGATGTTTGTTTAAAATGGCGGTGTAGACTGTTGTGTTGCAAAACTTTATTCACCCTGGAACAAATACAGTGAGAGCTTCTAAGGAGAGTCAGTTACTGCAGTCATTGCACCTTTGGGAAGGCAATTTCATTGATCATAGTAATTGGCTTTGCATCTAATAAAAACAAGACTAGCCATGGCAGATAGCTGAAATATGAAGGGTAAATTGAAGGCAAACTCTGTTCAGATAACTGAGTTGAATTTAGAGAGCACTTAACTCAATCCCTGGGTCTCAGATGCTCTAAATTACACAGGGACAGAGACTGGAGAGACTATTGTACTCTGCTCAGCATGGTATTAACTGGATTAGAACTGGAATGCAAACCTTGCTAATTGACTTATCCACCATTAATCATGGAAGAGTGCATAAACTTCATAGATGATCATTTGAACCCTACACAAGGTCAAATTTTAAATTAACAGAAAACATGATACTTTGATGTTTTACTGTACATTATCTTTGATCTACTTGAAGCTATAGGAAGCAGAAACAGAACTGGATCTTCATAGTTTCATATTTAAAAGGAAGATAAAATTTTCCTAGTCATTTATATGTATTTTTAAATAAGCAGCTGTTTCACTGACCACTGTTAACAGAAATAACATTAAAAATCTCAGATAATAACTTTGTACAATATTACTGCAAGCAATTAAAATTGGAGGGCTGTACTTTATTCTGCATGCATTTATGTGATGCTTAGCAAAGAGTTTTTGTCTTTGTGTCGTATTTCATTATACTGTATCTATAAATTTGCATTTGTATGACTGTAAATGTGTTTGGTGAATACTTAAGTAAATCAAGGACAGTGATTTTTGCAAGCAACCTCAAAAGAGTTGCAGAACTGCTTCTAAATGGAGCTACAGCATTATTTGCCTTAGACTTATTCTACTGAACATTGATTTTAGGGAGCTGTCACCTTTCCCCCATACCTGCAGTCTGACATACCCAAGGGGGTGATAAGAGTTTATGCTCCACTGCATTCAAAAGTCTCTATGGCAATTCAACTCAACAGCCAAACAAAAGCCAAAGACATCCTGGCTCGATTCCACTGTGAAAACAGGTGGGTAAATCAGAACATTTTGTTTTTCCAGAACAATAATATCAGAACCATCAATGACTATATTGTCTCATTTTCAGACTCATTGTGTTAAAAGAACTATTTTTCTAATCTCAAATTGATAATTTATTGTTACATTTGTCAAAGAAATTATAACCACTGATTTTATTCTTTATATTTTATTTAATAATTGATTCTTACAGAGAATCAATCTGCCCTCTGTTATGCCACCACTAAAAGCATACATTTTATAGAGCTGCACAGAGAACCCAGAGGGACAGTCTTACATCTGGCTGTAAAACGTTAATTTTTTTTTTGTAAGGTAATAATTATTAAGTCATGGGAAATGGTAAATTGTATCTGAAAGTCTTTTCTACAAAGTCTTCCAATGTTACCATATAATTCTGTTATTTAAATAAATAATAAAATATAAATAGTATAATAGAAGCTTAGCTAACTGCAGCAGATTCAGTGTTCTGCAGTGCTTTGTTTGGTGGAAGTCCTTGCTGATCATAAGTTCATAGTGCCAAAAATATCCATTTTTAGCTTAATATAGATGGTGTTTGATAAGGCAGTGGTTATAACAGGAAAATAAACTAAAGGTTTTCTTTCCATTCCAGCCACAGTTCATCGCAGAATGCAAGAAGCCAAATCCAAAGTTTACATGAAATTGGAGGAAATATAGGTAGGTGTCATTTTTGAAAATTCAATTCTGAATGTCCTTTGCCTCCTAAAACACCTCAGGGCAGTGCTGTAATCACACAGCCGGGTCTTTCCTGCCTCCCAGTCCATCTGCAGGAAGGGTGTCTGACCCAAATCAATGTAACAATTCCTTCCGACTCCAGCATGACTGGAAGGGCACCACACAGGAGCGAGTAACCTGATGTCAGTGGCTGGATCTCAGCAGGAGTCCTTAAAATCTTGCCAAATTCGTATGACCTTTCGCTTACCTCTCTCTCTCATAATAGTGCACTTTTCCATGGTTAAGACATCCTTAACCTTCACAAGCACATTCCACCTCACTGTCAAGGCTTTTCCCAAGATCTATTTCTTCCTCACTATATTTAAGTGTTGACCTTCTCCGAATCAAAAAAACCCACAGAATTGAGAATTCAGCCTCTGCATGTATGGGTGCACTATACTCATACTAATTCATGTGCTCTATTTGGATTGTAAATTCCTTGCAGTAGGGATTTTGTCTTCTTCCATGTTTCATACAGTGACATTTTTCTAATAACAACAGTGGCTTGGCACACAAATTCCTGGCCTAAAGGTCAAAAGACAGATTTTAATTTGATACTGCATGATCTTGACTCTCCCCTTTCTCTATTCATACTAAATTTCTGGATGCTTTGTTGGAGTCCTTTGACAACTGCCTGATTTTATTATTCCTTAATACTTCTACTAAACAATAAACAGTTTCCATGAAGTTATTACAAAACATCATAGACTTACTTCAGCAGCAGTCATGAAGCAATGTCTTTATTACTGAAGATATACACATATGAAGCCTTATGATTTGTTTTTTGTTAGGTTAGTGATTTTTTTTGTCTGGCTAAACAGGATGACCAACCGATCCTAAAACAGGAGATGATCCTGAAGTCCTTGTGAAACAGTCCCAAGTATTCTTATCACACTCTTTCAAAAATCCACTTAACTTGCATCTTCATTTGAAATTATTTTTATAGATTTAGATCTTCTACCTTATTCCATTGATTACACCTTAACTTATCTGTATTGCTTTCACTTTAATAAATCATTAGGACCTCGGTGACTTTGTAAGTAACTGTACAAAAAAAAAAACCATAATACTTCATCAGAATAGTGTAACTTTACCAGTTAACTGGCTTCATCAACCAATGTTAAGCAATATAATCCAAGAAATCAATTTAACTCAAGAATTTATTGCCTTATTACTCAATTGAGAAGCAACAAGTGCCTCTTTCCATGGTAAAGGCAGCAGGGATTCCCCAGTCAACTCCTATTCCCAGTCAGCGCCTAACGAAACCCACAAACTGCTACACTGCAGAGGGCATTTTTAGCCAGCGAAACAGCAACTGCCAAAACCTTGATATAGTCCCTATGTTTCTTTGCAGGATTCTAGCTGGATAGGAACACATGGTTTACAGAGCTACCTTTTCAGCATTTAAAAATAGTGTAGAAACAAACTCACAGTTATATTTCCAGCCCAGTAAATCCAAAGAAATAAAAAAACTCCCAAACTGTGGCATTTACAGTAACAGTGTTGTTAATGCTTCTAAAGAAATCATATGTGTTCACCATTTGACTAAATGCCTTGTCCATAACTCAGTGTAATGTGGGGCATCTCGCCTGGAAGTGAAACTGAATCATAACTCTCACTGAGTAAAAACACTGGCAAATTTACCAAAGCTCCCATCTGTATCCAGGGAAGATGACAGCTGGACACACCGAACTAGGCTCACTATGTGCAAGTTGCAGATACATTCAAGAACATTTTAACATAGCTCTGTCCCATTTACCAATGTGCCCCATATATCCTATGATTCATAGCTGTCAATTTCTGTTTCAGGTCAGCACTGTTTGGATCCAGATGCGTACATGTTAGATGTTTACCGTGCAAATCCTCAGGCAGAATGGGTGATAAAGCCAAAAGCAACCTGAAGCAGAAGGCTGTGGCATACTGGGCAAAAGTGAAATGGACAACAGTAATGCTTGTCATCTTAAGAAGCTCTTGGCGGAGATGGAAAAAAATGATAGCTACAGGATATCATTCCTTCCTACTGTACTTTTCAACTGATGTTCGCCATTGACTACTTTTTGTATAAGCATTATCATTCCAGCTTCTGGATCATCTGAAAATATCACATAACCCATATGTTTTCATATGTGTTACACTTGTGCCAGTTGGCCCAGAAGTTGAGGAGGACAGATCAAGGTACAGTGCACAGAAGACAACCTGTTGCATATAGAGTTGCCCGTTTCCTGACCTGGTGTTAGAACATGAACTTTTAGAAAGAACTGAGTGGCATCTGTAGATGCATGAAACACCACTGACCACAGCATAACACAGAGCATCACAGAGACATTCAAAAAGGGAGTGTATCTGTCAAGCTTGGAGACAGATAAGAGGAGAGGAGCTCGACCTGCAGGAGTGCCAAGATGTAGCTGTGTAACAAAACCAAACCTTTCTGCTGAAAGTAAATGTGTACAGTGTGCATTACTGCAATATTTATGTCTCTCAGTCACTGCTCATGAGTACCTGAAGCTGGGGAAGGGGGAAAGACAGGAGGAAGAACTACTATATAGGCAGTTATACTGCTTTATGTATGTACCACCGTATATATTACTACCAGTCTTCCAAAATCATCTGTCTGGATTGCATCACTGTATGCAATTGTAGCACCTAAAACCATTTTCTCCTTCCTTCCCTGTCATACACAGAAGTTTCAGGAGACACATGCTAGATGAGAAGGGGCATCTGTCCCCATCTGTTACTTGATACTCTCAAATTTAAGTCTACGTAATGGCATACTATAAGATATTTGTTGATGGTGCAATGGTGCCACTTACAGCCATCACATTTTTTGTTAAACATTATAGTTTCTTAATTTGTAACCTAGCTATTTTTTGTTTGTTTATTTTAGCTTTAATATGTAAGCAACAGTTATAACATACAGCTGCATTGAGAAGTCTTTGTCCATATCTTGTATAGTTCAGCACGAAGAAGAAAAAGAGCTTCCAACAAACAGAGGGATTTAATAATCTTATTCAACATTTACGTGTTAGAGTCTTAAACTGTAGCCAAACTAGTCCCAGTTGTGCTGGGGATTTTACAAATACAGCAAATTGCAGCTACTTTTATGGATGGCATGCAGTCTATAAAAGAACACAGGCTGACAAGAGAACTGTGGGCTCCAACTGCAAATATGAGCCAGAATGTCTAATTTGTAGCCATTCACATGGGTGAGCACTATTCTTCACCTAATCCTCTTGGTTTGGGATATACTTCATAGAACTACAGCATATTTGTTGAGTAAGGAAATCACAAGTCTGGAAAAAAGCAAGTATTTTTTTTTATCTTTTTATTATGCAAAAAATGTGACCTAATGCACCGCAATATCTCCATCATTGGACAACAATATTGCACAATGACATCACCCACATTCTGAGCAGCAGGGTTTTTTCCCAGTTTGGACACACAGATGAGGCAGAAGCTGGTGCTTTGTTTACCAGGCAGCAATATAAAAGCATTCTGAAGCAAGTCCTCCAGGTGAACATGAAGTATGCTGTCCTGCAAAGAAAACTGTAACTTGTGATGCTCTGCTGAAGCTCTGCAATGAAGATTTTCACATTCTAGAAACTGTGCTTCTGGTTCAAAGTTTATTGTGTTCTCCAGTAGTCAACTTTCATTGTTAGTGTTCAGTGAAAGTAATCAACATTGAATCAGTAGTTTTACCAGCAACAATAATGTAGACAGAGAGCAGATCCCAACTTTCTTTCTTACCTTCTTGAGATAAAAAATGACAAAATTTAGAACTGTGAAATTTTAACCTTCTGTTTTTTTCTTAACACTAATGGATGCATAATTGCAGTCAAGAAAAGACCAGGGCAGTTGTAGTATACAATACGCTTCTCATTTTGACAACTATTTATTTTAAATACATGAGACATAGTAGATCTGTGGCTTGTTCAAAAGACTAAGTATAAATGTTTTGTCAAGTGCTTTGCTCTTGATTGCCTTTATTACTTCCCTCTGTGGTGATGGACAATTCTATTATGCTGCCCTTTTCTTTTAGTGGTAAAAAAGGACTAATACTTGCCTTATAAAGGTAATACGAGAATTAGTTGAGTTAAATTCTGTTCCAAGATGCAGCTAAACAATTCCCTGAGCAGAACAGTAGTTATAAACACCCATTTAGGGAGGACACATTCAGCAAAAGTGTGGAAAGTGGAATGTGCTTTGAATATGCAGAGCATCATATAAATGCTAAGCATCAGCGTATTTATAGCCAACGAAAGAGCTTTTATGACTACAGAGAAAGTCAAAACATTAACTAAGGAATTTGAAATGTCATAGCAAATGAGATAACACTTTCTGCACTGCTTTCAGACAAACACACTGACCTCCTCTGTCTTGCCCACTCACTCGACTCTGTGTTTTCAACTGCTGTGCAGTGGAAAGTACAAGGCACCCATGTGCTCACACAGGAACCTGCTCAGCATGTTCTGAACTCTGACATGAGAAATTAATCAGTGAAATAGATCTCATTGTATTCCTCACAGGATACAAATGGGTTTTGGAAGACTGTCACCTTTTACCACTTTGCAGCTTAAGAAAGCCAAATCTGATGTAATGAAATCCATCCTGTGAACTTATTTTATACTAAAGTTGCCTATAATTCTAAAAGACATAAGTATTAGCAGATGAACTAGATTCTCCATACAGCTCCCAGGCTGCTGCAGCATGGCCAGATACCTGCTGCCTCTGGAAAAGAATGGCAAAATTCTTTTTTGATACAAATGGACCTAATGACCCATGTATACTGTGGTTAATACTGTTACACATTAAAGTTATTTTGTGTTGTTGTGGTACACTAACTTGATTGCAGCAGATAAACTGACCAATCTCTGCAACATTTTTTAATATGAGTCCTCAACTTTAGACCTTGTATTTCAAAATTCTGGTGGAAACACCTGCAAATCTGTTCCTCCCAACAGTAGTTGAAGTCAAAAACAAATTTTGATAATATTGTCACCTAACAAAAAGCAACATCTATGGAAAGCTATTAATAAGAAGCAAGCAGGGAGAAGCTTATTCAGCAAAATCCGAAGATGCCTCAAGTATTAATGCACTCCTTGGGTCTACAAAGACAGCATTTTGCATATCAACACGTACAGTATTGAAAGAAGTAGGTATTGGAAACAGACTGGAATGCTCTAACCTGTTTATGCAGCTAATGTCTTCAGAATGTGTGCATGTGTGCAAATGTATCAGTGTCTATGTATAGACTATTAACTACCTCACTCTGCATTTTCCAGAAAAAATATTTTGGCTTATTTTCCAAAGCTTTCTATGACTAGTTTCACCTCTATACTGTTTTCTTTACATTGATAAAATGTGTCTCCTTTAGGGGGGAAGATATGGAAATAAGTAAAAATCTAAAAGACATATTTCAGGATATGGATGAAATTTCATCCAAATTGCCTCAATTAGTGCTTGTAATGTGAAGCTTATAAGATCAGATCTTGGGGTTAATAGATAACAAATATAAACATACTGTGTTTGTGGCTTTATTTTTCAATGGCTTTCCATTAATGTATGTCTTCTCTGGAAAATAGTACGATGCCACTAATCAAAGCAAAATGTTTGTATGTACAGTTCCTTTACACTCCTCACTATGTCATGTGTTTTGTTGAGGTAAGCCCACACGCTAGTCTATTTGTACGGCAGAATGCTACCATTGTATTGTATCCATGTCAAAAATAAAAATAAATCCAACAAAGCAAGCTCTTCAAATCAAAACACTTGGCTTTAGATAGAAGCAGGTGACAGAAACTGCAAAAAGCAGTGGTGAATCTGTCTTGAAAGCAACTGTGTTGTTAGAGCACCTTAACAGTTGCACAAAGGATGACATTCTGCCATCCTTGCTCAAGTGGAGCAGTTCTTTGCTTCAGAAGCACTTCTCTTGGACTACCTCAACGGTACAAAATGACATTGCCTGGAATCCTGCCTCACTGAAGTTGCTAACAAACTGCTTTGGGGTTTCATTTGAGCCAGTATTTAGTAAACTAGCATGCGATACCTAGAGCAAAATTGACTGTAAAATTAATCGTAAAAATGTATAGTAAAATCCAAAAAATAAAATTGTAAGGAGTGAACAAAATACCATTAGTTCAAAGAGAAAACTGGAGATGGAAGTGACTTGTAAATAACTATGTTTGTCATAGGTAAGTCTTCAAGCATGGGATGTGTTTTTCACTGCTCAATAATCTGGCCAGTTGATGAATGTGAACGTCCTCAGTTAGAATCATAGAATCACCAGGTTCGAAGAGACCCACCAGATCATCGAGTCCAACCATACCTATCAAACACTAAACCATACCCCTCAGCACCTCGTCCACACGTGCCTTAAACACCTCCAGGGAAGGTGAATCAACCACCTCCCTGGGCAGCCTGTGCCAGTGCCCAATGACACTTTCTGTGAAGAATTTTTTCCTAATGTCCAGCCTAAATCTCCCCTGGCGGAGCTTGAGGTCATTCCTTCTTGTCCTGTCCCCCATCACTTGGGAGAAGAGGCCAGCACCCTCCTCTCTACAACCTCCTTTCAGGTAGTTATAGAGAGCAATGAGGTCTCCCCTCAGCCTCCTCTTCTCCAGGATAAACAACCCCAGCTCTCTCAGCCGCTCCTCATAAGGCCTCTTCTCCAGCCCCTTCACCAGCTTTGTTGCTCTTCTCTGGACTCGCTCCAGAGCCTCAGCATCCTTCTTGTGGTGAGGGGCCCAGAACTGAACACAGGATTCGAGGAGCGGTCTCAGCAGTGCCGAGTACAGAGGGAGGATAACCTCCCTGGACCTGCTGGTCACGCCGTTTCTGATACAAGCCAAGATGCCATTGGCCTTATTGGCCACCTGGGCACACTGCTGGCTCATGTTCAGTCAGCTGTCAACCAACACCCCCAGGTCCCTCTCCTCCAGGCAGCTTTCTAGACAGACTTCTCTTAGTCTGTAGCACTGCACAGGGTTGTTGTGCCCCAAGTGCAGGACCCGACATTTGGCCTTGTTAAACCTCATACCATTGGACTCTGCCCAGCGGTCCAGCCTGTTCAGATCCCTTTGCAGAACCTCCCTACCCTCCAGCAGATCAACACTTCCACCCAGCTTAGTGTCGTCTGTAAACTTGCTAAGGGTGCAGTCACTTGAGTCAGGTTGAGCGTGTGTCCTTCAGATCTGGCTCTAGCACAACTACTGGAAGCTTCATTTTAGAAACAGAGGCAGGCAGATTAGGAAAATGCAAAGACAGAACTGCTTACTGTCCTGTAAGGACAGTAATTAGGAATAACAGGTCACCAAGGATACTCCCCTGATACTTTCCATCCACAGGAAGGGTCAGAGGGAGGATCCAGGGAACTACAGGCCTGTCAGTCTGACCTCAGTGCCAGGGAAAGTCATGGAACAGGTGACCTTGAGTGCTATCATGAAGCACATGCGAGAGAACTGGGTGATCAGGCCCAGTCAACATGGGTTCACAAAAGGGAGGTCTTGCCAAACTAACCTGATCACCTTCTATGACAAAGTGACTCGGCTGCTGGATGAGGGAAAGGCTGTGGATGTGGTCTTCCTGGACTTCAGTAAAGCCTTTGACACAGTTTCTCACAGCATTCTGCTTCGGAAACTGTCAGCCTCTGGCCTGGAGAGGTGCACACTCTCCTGGGTGGAAAACTGGTTGGATGGCCGGGCCCAGAGAGTGGTGGTAAATTGTGTTAACTCCAGCTGGAGGCCAATTACAAGTGGAGTTCCCCAGGGCTCAGTGCTGGGTCCAGCCCTGTTCAATGTCTTTATCAATGACCTGGATGAAGGCATCGAGTGCACCCTTAGCAAGTTTGTGGATGACACTAAGCTGGGTGGAAGTGTTGATCTGCTGGAGGGTCGGGAGGCTCTGCAAAAGGATCTGAACAGGCTGGACCACTGGGCTGAGACCAATGGCATGAGGCTGAACAGGGCCAAATGCCGGATCCTGCACTTGGGGCACAACAACTCTGTGCAGTGCTACAGACTAGAAGTATGGCTGGAAAGCTGGCGGGAGAAGAAGGACCTGGGTGTGCTAGTTGACAGGGACTGAACATGAGCCAGCAGTGTGCCCAGGTGGCCAAGAAGGCCAATGGCATCTTGGCTTGTACCAGAAACGGCGTGACCAGCAGGTCCAGGGAGTTTATTCTCCCTCTGTACTCAGCACTGGTGAGACCGCTCCTTGAATCCTGTGTTCAGTTCTGGGCCCCTCACCACAAGAAGGATGCTGAGGCTCTGGAGCATCTCCAGAGAAGAGCAACAAAGCTGGTGAAGAGGCTGGAGAACAGGTCTTATGAGGAGCGGCTGAGAGAGCTGGGGTTGTTTAGCCTGGAGAGGAGAGGGCTGAGGGGAGACCTCATTGCTCTCTATAACTATCTGAAAGGAGGGAACTGGCCTCTTCTTCCAAGTGACAGGGGACAGGACGAGAGGGAATGGCCTCAAGCTCCAAGGGAGGTTCAGGCTGGACATCAGAAAAAAATTTTTCAAAGGAAGGGTCATTGGGCACTGGAACAGGCTGTCCAAGGAGGTGACTGAGTCACCTTCCCTAGAGGTGTTTAAAAGACGTGTGGACGAGGTGCTGAGGGGTATGGTTTAGTGTTTGATAGGAATGGTTGGACTCCATGATCCTGTGGATCTTTTCCAACCTAGTCATTCTGTGATTCTGTGTCCTGTAAGAAACGCTGTTTTATCAGGAAAGATGCATTAGTTGAACCTAGTTCTTCCCAAGCCAGACCCAGATGAGTTCTTCACCAACACAACATTTTGTATGTGTGTCTGCTGTAGAGTTCCTGCTTGTACTGCAACTGATTAAATGAAAGCATAAACAGGAACATAATCTTCCAAGATAACATGGCTATAATGGGGGTCAGAAGCACTGCATATTAAGGCAGAAGGAAAAATTTACCATATAAATTATAAATGAGAAAATTCTACTCATTGGACTCTGAATCTTGAGACCTTCAAAATTGTGCCTTTAGCCTCTTGCTCCCTCTGCTGGACTCTATCCACTTGTGTGTTTCACTTCTAAGCCTTCTGGCTCTTTTTTTTTTTTTTAACTGAAATGCATAGGCAATTGAACTACATGAAATAATGCACAGTTTATTGTAGTTTTATTATGTGGTCCAAAATTTTAAGCTTTTTATAAAATGACTAACACACAATAAAATGAAATACTGTCAAGTAATCAAAAGAAAACATACTGTAAACACTGATTAATAAAAATTCCCAAAAGAAAAATACCCAATTAATGCCATTAACATTGTAGTAGAGGTATTTGTTGTTTAAAACCTTTTAGCTAAAATGCAGACAAAGAACTTCTGACTGAAAAGAGAAATGACCTGAGTTGGAAAACAACCAAAAATTCAAAGAGGTGCAGGCTCTCAACAATTCTTCTTTTCATTACGAAACAAGAATGAAAAATAACAGATCAACAGAAAAACCCTCTCTCAGTCCAGACAGGCTTTGCTGCAGTTCAGTGCTCAGCCCCAGGGCAGGAATGAGGAAAGACTCCCCGCAGGTCAAAAGCTCTGCTGAAGTCAAACAACTCTGCCTGCTGGCCCTTGGTCAATACGAAGTTCCTCAAACAGCCGTGGAATGAATTCTTGCTTGTGAGGCAGTTCTGCTTCACATCAGCTGAAAAACAAATGTGAAATACGTAGAATCTGTTTCTAGAACTAAGACAATACAAAGCTTCAGGTTATTATTCAATTGCTTCCCCTCCTTCCCAAATGAGTTACAAAAAACACCTGAGAAGCACCAAGTTCTATTTATGTTTGGGTGATCTGGGACATCCCACCATGGTTAGTCACTGCTGCCTTCAAGCATGAGCCATGCACTGGTATAGCTGTGCAGAGTTTGCAGAAATAACTTGTCCTGGGGAAAAGAGGAGATAAGAGAAGGGGAAAGAAAGGGGAAACCTACTCTACCCTAGGTATCTTCCAAGTTAAAATTGAAATTGTCAGAATATGAAGCAACATCTGAGCTATACGCAGTCATGGATTCCATTGGCAAACCAAAACATAAGGCTGGTAGAGAGTTCAACTCTTTTTTCCATACGGCCTGTGAAACAGTTCTGCAGTACCCAACTAAATTAAGAGTTTCTCTTTTCTGTATGACCTTTATTCTTTACAGATGGAGCACTGAAAGAACAATTAGTATCACATTACCTCATCAAAAAAGAAAAAAATTGGTTCACAAAATGCTGATATGGCTGCTTTGGTTTTAAGGGAAAACAAGTATTAATCAAGATCTTGTTAATTAGCATTAATTCATTTTTCATAAAGTACTAAAACCTTGTCCAACAGAAGGTGCTGTAACATTTCAGGCTCCTATCCCTAAAGCTTTACAAATATTTAGAAGCTGAGTTTGCCCTTCAAACCTCATGATTCTCTTTTCACACAAATGGAAATATCTGAACTGGTAAGCTCTAACAGCTGTTTTAGAGACAAATGGATATGGGCATTTTATGCTAAACCCATACGAAGTCTTCCCTTTCTCAGTACTGATGTCCTCATTAAAACCTATGCCTGCTAAAAGGCCAAATTCCTGATGTTTGAAATTCAGTCCTCTTAATAAATACACTGTCTTGGCTCAAATTACCAATTAATGAGTTGGCCAATTTAACTGAAAAGTAATTAAATTATATCTTTTCTCATAGAACTGTAGAATGCCAGGTTGGAAGGGACCTCAAGGATCATCTGGTCCAACCTTTTTGTATTACTATCTCTTATATTACCATTGTAGTGTAATTGACAGACAGTTACTTCAGAAGGAAATTTGCACAGAACAAGGGAAACATGCCTGTAGCAGCTTGACTCTGCCACCACAGTCTATGATTTGAAACACTAGCAAAAATAAAACAGAGAAGAGCACTATAGAAACTTCACTTAGATGAATGTAGAAGAAAGCTTTACATCAATCTTAACTGCAAGAGAATCACACCTCAACATACGTAGGCAGGAACATTGTGAAGTCTCAGAGACTATGAAAGACAAACCATGTGGAGGAAATCCTTCTCAGAAACTAAGGAGCAAGTTTATGTAGGAAAGTGATATGAGTTCTGTTGATCTTGCCAACACACTCAACAGCTAAATGCAGTTCCCCACAAAAAACAGTATACACAAATATTAATATGCTGTGACCTCAGTGACAACGTGGAAAACGATAACAATGATTTATAACTCAGTCAAGAACTTCATGAATCAGATAGAGAGAACAAGCAGAGAGGCAAAGAGAGAGGGAAGTAGGGAGGAAGCACATGTGTTAAGAGTCATTCTTATGAGAGAGAATGAGAACAGGAGAGAAAGAAGGGAAAAGAAATATTATTGTACCTACCAGGATAGCCTCCAACATAAATGGGATTGTTCGTATCTGCAGATGTTGACTGGATGTAGGGATTATCAGCTTGAACCAAATTCCCATCAATTATCAGTGAAATGCGATGTTTGCTTTTGTTTGCTTGAAGCTTGTGCCATTTTCCATCACATAAACTATTTGTACCTCTTGGTTCATATGTAGCTGTTATTCTGCCTGCTCCATTGTTGACATGGAATAAAACCTGTATAAACAGCCAGATGCCAATAAAGATATAAAGTAAGAATACATGAACTAATTTGCCTAGATAAAAACACAATCATGCTGGCGCAGAGATTTCCTTTTCAATTAGAGTTTGGTAGTTATGCAAAGCCAATGTTTACTTTGATAGCCAGAGTTTTTCCTTACTGAAGTATCTTTAAAATCTGAAAGACTTAGATCTATCCATACAATCATCCATTGGGTTAGATTGGTATTCTTCACTTCAGATTTCAAAAGAAGATACACTGTATCTAACTGAAGATAAAGACAATGGACTGAAAGCACTTGTTATTGCCAATACATGTATTGATTTATTTCATGCATTTATTTTTCAAAGAGGTAGACACTTCCTCAATTCTGTGGTGAGAATTAATGTTAGTATTAACTGAGAAAGTATGCCCCACAGAAACAGGGATATTTAACACTGTCTCTAGCTAGGAAGTCTTGAATAAAAAATGAGCTATTTCTGAGAAAAGGAAATATATAAGAGCAATGAGGTATACATTTTTTATGCAGGGTATGAGTGGAGAACTATGTATTGATTGCTAAAATGTTTATGGAACATAATGACCAGCAGAAGTAGAAAGCAAGTTAATTGCTCATGAATATTGAAGAAGAAATTACTAAACAGGGTGTTTCATACATGCAATAATACATCTATCAAGGACAAGTGTAGCTCCATGGTAGAAAAAGTGTCCAGCTACAATAAAGGCATATATTTGTTCTAACATATAAGGTACATATAAGGTACAGGATGTCACAGTGGCTGCAGACCAACATAAATTATAGTAATTAAAAAGGCAAAAAGATCTGTTGATTTCTGTTAATCTCACACTTTATCACATAAGGATGATGAGAAACTTGGAGACTGTAAGTCTGTCTCTTGCTAGTTCTGTGGGGTTCTGGGTCAGGTATTTTGCATCCATCCATTTCACTGGCATCTGTTTAGTGCTACCCAACAGTTCCAGCTTTCCAGTTTTAAGCAATCCTCATGAAATGAGTGGGCCAGCATAAGGCAACCTACCTTGCCGTTTACAATCTCTAGTCCAATGGCATCAACCTTAGCACTGCTGACTCCAAGGAGAACGCCATGCACCGCTGTTGTACGAAACTCCAGTGTGATGTTCACATCAGATCGGACTTTGTAACCTTCTCTGACTGAAAAGAGGTTATAAGATTCTGACAGAAGACTTGCAACCCACAGTACAAAGCAGAATACATGTATTGTCATAAAAAGACCTTAAGTCTCATTAGTTACTCTGCCAGGACATGACCTTGCAGAATCTCTGATAGTAAGTTTTCCAAAATCATAATTCACATTTGATACTGAAAAAGGCAAACTGTTGAACAAGTTTTCTTCCATTCATTTAGATTTCATACATTCTATCTTACTGTTAAGAAATGGTAAAGAGCAAATATTAATATAATCCTTTGTATTACTTCACACATACCATACAAATTTGTCTCCATACCCTTTAACAGATCTTAACTTAACATAATGAACATGAATATTCTTAGATGAAGAAAGAGGTAGTTCATTTCTTTTCTAGTGCTAAAATCATTAGCTCTGTCATTTGTGGAAGACAGCTGTTAGCTGAAAAGGCCACTTTTGGACGTACGAACTAAAGGGACTCAGAAATACATATGCAGGGTATGCACTCTTTTGTGTGAGGAGTCAATTAATTACACACAGTTCCAGCAAGACTTAAAAAGATTACATTTTCATTGACATTAATTCAGTAAGGTACTGCTTTAACTTAA
Source organism: Phaenicophaeus curvirostris (assembly GCF_032191515.1). Classification (NCBI taxonomy): domain Eukaryota; kingdom Metazoa; phylum Chordata; class Aves; order Cuculiformes; family Cuculidae; genus Phaenicophaeus; species Phaenicophaeus curvirostris. Next base: position 46,515,678 of record NC_091394.1, on the reverse strand, counting down.
TGACACTTACCAAGAGCAGCAAAGCCACTCCCATCAAAGAAAGTACCTTCCTGCACTGTCACATAGCATTTATTCACAGCAAAAATGGAGATGGGGCTCTCGTCCAGTTGCTTGCTGTTAATTGTCATGCCACCAATGCAGGCAGGAATACCATGAGTGACCTAAGCATATTGAAATATAAGAGTTAATGTGTAATACAAACTGCTGCAATGCTCTCTGAGTGATTCATCTGTTGTTGTAAATAAATAAAATTTCTCTGAACAAAACACAGCAGGATCTAAAATATTTATGTAATTAGTTTCTATTTCTTACATATACTTATTTAAGATTACAAAGATTTGTCTTAGAGTGAAAATAAATATAGTTTGGAAACACAGTATTCACTCTTTATAACTTACAGAAGTAATTGTATGTGCCTAAATGTGAGCAGTGATACCTTCAACAGTTAAAGACATTCCAAACATGCTTTAAACTAACAAGTAAATCAAGATTTTGCAAGACATTTTGCAAGTAGAGATCACTCAAATTCTTTCTAGCAAACAGAGTCTTTAGAATTATTCGCTATTACTCTTCTCTGCAATTAAAAAGCACTGGTGAAAAAAATATACCCAGGAACATTGTTATCATCACTGTAATCCTCCCTGAGACAATGGACCACACAAGGAAGAAGGTGACAAAAACCTAGCCTCTAAAAGCATGTGTAAAAAGCATAAGACAGCTAAATCCAGCATTTTAGAGGTATTTACAGCACCTAATTCTTACTTGAATGCAATAGGACTTAGATACAAAAATATCTGAGATCCTAGGTCATATTTTTATCTCATACTATGAAACACGGGAATTTATAGTCTTTATTCATTTTTAACAGAAAGATTGATAGAAGGAAAAAATCTATTACAGGCTATTACTAAAACACATGGATAAAAGCTAAGCCACAGAAAGCTGGAAAGATTTATGTGGTTACAGGTCATTGTTTTTTCTGTTGTTCCTTTCCCTAATTACTTCTTTTTGCCCCTGTCAGATACAGGACAGTGTATTAGATGGGTTTGTTGTCTTGTACTCATTCTAATATTGCAAAACGTCAGAGGCACCCCACCATCCCAAACCTTCTTACATTCCCAAGATTCTTCGGCACGTAGTCTAGGGGCAGTCCTCCAACGTAGAGCTTTCCCTCCACATCCAAAGTGCTACCATCTCCCAGAGCACTAACTGCTACCGATTCCTGTCCATCCACAATGATTATACCTTTTCTTTTAACGTATTCTGTCTTTATCTGGAAAAAATGAGAGCATGCAAACATGAATCAGTAAGCTGAATTGGTTACCTAGTTATTATTTGCCATAGAAGTAAGCAAGGCAATTCTTTAGTGGTTACATTGCTTTGACATACTGTACTGAGGCATCCTCTTGAAATTCATTGTGACTCAGGCCATGTCAGAATGTAACTGTGCAGCTAAACTGCTTCCCTGCCTCCCCAAGGGCCCACAATAATTGCATGTTGTCCTGCATAAGTTTTTCAGTGTCTTAACAATCATTTAAAAGCACTAGTTTATTGCCTTAGGATGAGAGTACATCACCAAGTTTGAAGAGGGGAGTACGGTGCTGTCAACTTCAACTGTGCTGCCCACCAGCTGAGCCATCTTAGTTCTCTGAAGTGCACACTCCTACACTGTAATTTCATGATGGACAATGCTAAATTTGCTGTGACCAAAAAAGCTTTCCAGTTCTGTCCATCCTGTTCATTCATGCCTCTATGCCTTCCTTGCACTCATACACAGTTGAGGGGCTCTATCTGAAGTCAGCTAGCCATTTATTCTTCCTTGGTTACTTTCAGTCCTGCTGAGAATCCTGACCAGGCTGAACATGAGGGTTCATGAACATTTGGATTGCTAAGAAAATAAAATAGTACAGCAGGGTGATAAGACCAGATGGTAGAGAATGCAAAGAAGTGCTTCCTCCAGCAGCAATGCATATTAGCTTAAACTGATTGTAGAGCTACGCAATAATCATCCCCAGCTGTGAAGTGGTATGACAGCCTTACTCTCCAATAAAAGGTTCAAGCTCATGTTTTTTTGTTCTGGGTAGTAAAGGCAGATCAGCTGCCATATGGAATCTGTTCACTTCTTAAAAATTGGATAGTTTTTGAGTATGAGTTTCACAGAGTAAATTTAGTTATAAACATGCAGCTGTAAATCCTAGAGTGTTCTTCCATTCAAGGTAGAAAGCAGAGCTTAACTGTGATATCTCTCTCTGGCATAAGTTCACATTTGCTTTCTTTATGTTCATTTTTGCTGTTTACTCTACTGCTGATCATATATTAAAAGCAAAAGCAATACTGCTGATTCCCAAGTCACCTAGGAGAGCAGGCACCTTTGTATCACATCCTCTAGTTAAGGCTTCACATATGGACAAGCAAAGGGAAGCCTGGAAGGATGAATATTGCCACCCTTATCTGCCCTAAGAAAATGTAAAGTGGTCAGTTACTTGTAGAACTCATGCAGACACCACAGTCATTTCTCATGAAGAAAGCCCAAGCCAGCTGCAGGTGGGTTGCTCAAAGTAACTGGGTCAATACAGGCTGACCCAAGACTCTGTTCAGAAGCCCCTGAATGCAATGTGACACCTGAAAGCTGTAGCCATAATTTCTCCTCAAACTCTCCTTATGCCACGTCCTCCTCCTCCAGTCTCCATTTATTCCTAATGTCTACTTTTTTAATGTTGCACTAACCATGGAAAGGAAGGAGAGTGCTTCCATAGCACTAGTTGCTATGACATGCTCAGGTACTAAGTGATAAGTAGGAGAAAGGAGAAATTGTGTACTCACGAATCTTTTTTGTCCTATTACACACTCAGTTGCAGATTTGTGATAGTGCATGCAGGCTCTTGGTGGAAAAAGTCAAGAGCTTCTGGACATTTCTGTTGAGTTCTACTCTTGTGAAGATGACCCTTGTTAAGAACTTGAACTATTTTATTTCTAAATAATCTGAGATACTTGACAGCAAGTGGATGTTGGAATTGATGCATAATTAATCAGAATTTTAAAAGGAAATAATTATACTCAAACAAAAGGTAGCTACATGGTTTCATGATTGGGATAAAACCTGTTTGCCTTTGCAGCACAGAAAGCATACAGGGAAAGCAGGGTAAAAATCATCCCAGTAACTCCAGGGAAGAGAAAATGGAGTACAAGATTTTTGACTACCTACCGTATGCCATTTTCCATCACTGATAACAGCAGGGTGAAAAGCTACCGTTTTTCCTTTGCCTAGATCAAATGAGAAATACAGCTGTCCCCCGTGAAGCTGTAGGGTTGCATAATCAACCTGGTTCTGGTGAGCCATGTAGTAAATCAGGCCACTGGAGGCAAAGGTTCTGAGATTCAGCTGGACAGAAAGTCTAGACAATAGAAATTCAGAGTTACCGAGAGATATTTCTTCTGCATTGATAAAAAGCTTTTCTGGAGGCAGAGAACTGCCCCAATCAATTTATTAGTATCAAAGGAAATATATTATTACGAAGTCCAGAGCAGCAGAATCTGCATTGATTCTAAGAAAGCATGATCTATAATGTATTTCATAATAGAAATCAGTGCCTATTTACAGACAGAAAACCTGCTTGTCACAGAGCAAGAGTGACAGACTCAGCTGTTTGCAACTGCAAGCTCGCCTGCCGCCCCAAGAAATAAATGAATTCCAGGATAATGTGATGCCATCCATTTCTATTAGCCAAGCTTGCTGGGATATAATGGGCAAACTGAGAATTGAGGGAGGCTTAAAAGGTGGAGGAGCTGATTAAGCCATTTATTATGGAGACACTATGTTCAGACTACATAGCATCAATCCTCTGCAATGTCATTATGTTCAACAGTTACAACAGAAAAGCTACAAGAAAAAAAAAGGCTCTTTTCATAATGCCTGCAGAGGCTTCCTGGGTTGAAAGAAGCACACACAAGTGGCTTGAAGGCTGTGTTTTGGGGACCTTGTTGGAAGCCTCTCAAACAAATAAGAGTGGCAGAGAGGTTATCACACGTTAAGCCTCAACATAACAGTCCTTCTCCCTAGTCGTAGCTCCTTCAGTGACCTGGGGAGTGGAGCAGACATGAAAGCTGCAATTGCAGACTCTAGAGAAGAGGGTGAGATGTTATCTGCATTTGTCAAAGGAGCCGTGACCAGCTGAGCTCTGTATGTGGAAAACGTGACAAAATACTTACAGACATTACAGTGGAACCCTACAGTCTGAAGGGGAAAAATGCAGAACTCTAACCATGAGTTTAACTCATAACCACAAATCTGGGAAAGACACATAAATTACATTGTGATGATCATGGTTCCTTCTTCCATGAGGAACCCACAGAAACCTGAAGGATGGGACATGTTCAAAGCTGGTAATGCAGTGATCATTCATGAAAATCATCATTATGCTTCTTGTAGCTCAATACAAGATAACACATTGTGTGCACGTATGATACAGGATATACTCACTTCTTCCTGACAGTAGACTGATTGAAGAGCAGTGTCAAGTGGCTGCCTTTGGAGAGTCCAAACTGATGGGCACCTTGAACATGATCAGTTAGCTCGTCTTTTGCACAAACTACCTGTAGATGAAGGGACTTTATTAAGAAGAACAGTATCAGGCGCTGAATAGCAAGTGCTGAATGGCAATTTGCCTATGCAGAAATTTGTAAAGAGCAAAACTGATCCACATGATAATTGCAAAGTATACAGGAACATCAATTCGCTGAACTCCCAATTGTTCTCAACTATTTTTAGGCTCAAAAAGAACTAGTTTAATGATTAAGATATGTCTCGTGGACAGCACTAGTCTTTTCTACAAATGTTTGTAGTTTGAGAAGTATTCTTTCACTATATGTCTTAATTCATAGCCTTACTGATAACAAATGCTGGAAGACACAGTACAGTTGCAACGTGAAAATCTTACGGACTTGGTAGAAGTATTTTCCCATTTAGTGAGGATGCACTTCTTTGTTATGATTTGGGGGATGGAGAGCCGACTAACAGAGTCTTAGCCAAAACTAAATTTCACCTGTAAGAATGGTAGCTTATTTCTTTTTATAGCAAGAGTGGTCTGAAATATATAAACCCCTGCTTTCTGTTGCCACAGAGAAATGATTTCAGGATGCTTTGGAAATACTGCATTATAAAGATGAATAGCTGCAGAAGGAGAGAAGTAATGCTGCTTTCTGTCTTGTGAACAGAGACTGTGTGAGAGGGAACAGGTACCATGCAAACTGTATGTAGATGCCGTGTGTCTCCTGAACAGTTTGTGCCTCCTCTGACACAGGGCAGAGACTGCATGTGTATGAACAGCAAAATATTAACATTGAGTAGAACAATTCAAATCTCAGTGCAAAGCCACTTTGTTAGGAAGGTACTAAAGATAATAGTTATTGTAAAGTCCTTCTCCTGGGGGGAGGGTTATCATTCCACCTTTTCTTTTCTTTTTCAGTGTTGCTGCCTGAACAATAATAAATATAACTACATTTCCCTTCTAAAATGCCAACGGGCTGCTACAAAGGTTTGCATCACAGTTTTATCTATAAGACACAATCATTTCAAATCCACGTGCTCTGAACCATGATATACCATAGAAGAAGAAAGCAGACACAGTCCATACTTTGAAAATTCTACACAAAGCTAAAACAAAAGCTAAATCTTGTTGTAAAATACTTTCCTATAACAGACAATACAGCTATGCTGTAATACATACTTTTTTTATGTCTGTAAGAGGCCTAATGGGAGGCAGTAAAGCTTGACGTTCAGGGTGAATCTTAATGTCTTCGGGCTGCATAGCTGGTTTAAGCTTCTCGGACAAAAAGCAGTAGTCCATATTCACATGTTCATACTTCATGGAAGTAGTGAAATACAGAAGCCTGTGTTTTAAAAAAACACCTGTATTGTAAGAGATGAAATTCCAAATCCCTGACTTTCCCAATCACAAGGAGACTGCTTTACAGGATCTTTCACTAGAAAGGGAAAGAGGTAGCATGCTAGGATAAAAAGATCTAGAAGCAGCAAATAATCTGTCCATAGAAAAATATTATTAGAAAATCATTCTGTCTATGAGTGCAGGTGAAACTGTAGTAGAGAAAATAACATTTTGTGTGATATCTGTATATGCAGTAAAGACATATTTAATACTATTTGGAAATGTAGCTGATAATATCCATTTTCCGCCCGTTACAATAACCAGATCATCAGTATGAGAGAGACTACATTTAAGAGACTACAATTAATAATTACTATACATAGTTTTCCAAAATAAGGCACTTATCCCTCTGACTTACTCCTTGTTAAAAATGAGATTGCTGATACAGCCATGAAAGGAGCCAGCCATTTTTAGCCCTAAGATGCCCTCTCCTGCTGGAATGCCACCAGCGTAAAAGTTGGAAATATTAATGGGGCTCATTTCTGCTGATGAACCAAGCCTCAGTTCTGCAGGGTTACTTTCATCCACCTGTACAGTTATGATCCTGAAAAAGATGAAGTAGGGAAAACATTCAACAACCACCTTAGACAACATTAATTTTCAAATCACAAGCATTTCTTTCAGCTTCAAAAATGTCCTCTTCTAAGAAATAAAGATTCTATCACTTTGGTAACCTTTTCAATGTCTTAAAACTAGAAGACAATGATCTCTAGATAATTTTTAACATGTAGAGTATTGTCAAATGTCTTTCTAAGCTATTTTGATAGGTACATTTCCAAATTATTTTGATAGCTGCAATTTTTCTAATGTTATTTAGTGTACTTAACTCAGGTGGCCCAAACTGTCTAAAGACTCTGAGCACTTTTATCCACAACTTCATCAATGGCTGCATGTTGTACACAATTAGCATGTGAACAAGAACACCTCCATTAACAGCAGAAAAACACAGCTCTGATTCTTTCAGTTAATGAGTCAGCAAAGGCAGGTCCTCAAGAGAACACAGTGAACTGACAATAGCATACAACAGTTACATGGATAGTACTGTTTGCAGTCACTTGTACCTCTTATTCCGGATTAGGATGATAGAGTGTTCTTGTCCATCACTGTATGTTCCATTGGCAGACTGAAGAGTTACTTTTCTAGTACTTGCTCTATCTCCAGCATTAACGTGCACTACAAGCTGACCATTAACCAGCATGATGGAAAAGAAGGGCTGTGGATTTAATCAGAATATTACTTTTAACTATAACTCAATCTCTTGTCACTCAGTCAATGTTTAAGTAGAACATACTTTGGAAAAACTTGCCTCCAACTTTATTGTAAACAAACTTTTATAAAAAATGTAAATATTAGCAGGCATGCGTTAATATCTCCCAGAGTGCAAAGTCTTCTAGCAGAAGACAACTCCTCCCTTCAGATGAAGGAAATAAAGAGCAGGTCTTCCAACTAAGACTTTGTCCTTGGATTCCAGGAGCTCAAAAACAGTCCACTGGATATGAGATAGCTGTTCATCTCACATCTTTCAGTAAAACGTAATACTCTGTGTAAATTTCATGTGCAATTTTCCTCCTTGTTGCGAAAGCACTTTGGGTTCTAGTAACCATAATAGGTCTCTACTAACTGATCATTCACCTCTCCCCTGCTACAATGAATATCCTCTTTTTTCCACCTAGTCTTTCCCACTCTTTGAAATTTATAGTCATAAAAACTTATTTTATTACAAAATAAAAATGACAAAAACAAAACCAGAAAATCTTTCATTTCAGTACTTACCAAATGTGCTTGCCTACGTCGTCGCTTTTCCAGTCCCCTGCTGAGTCCAGCAAGGATGATGCCACTGCTGTTCTTTGTAGCAAAAGTTGCCATCAGTTCTGTTTCTGGACTCAAGGACTTTGGTACCAACTCAATATATCCATTGTTCAAGATGCTCACACTATGAATAGGCTATTTTGTGGGGAAAAGAAATAATTACTGACTTTGTCTCTACATAGAACCCAATCAAAATGAAAAAAAAAATTCAAGTATAGATTAGATTGTCTTATAATTTTTCAATGTAAACCCAACTCAACTCACTATATTTTTTCATAAACATTACTATTCATTGTTCACTAACAATAAAGATGAGGTCATACAATCTAAAAGTCTCCTACCTCCAGGACACAGCCTTTTCTTACTCCGTATGAATTTCTAAGCAAATCAAAGGTTGACCGAGATATTTCCAGATTCTTGATGCATCCCACATACATTCTACTACTAAGACCTTTCCTGAAACACAAAATAAGGCATTTTTTTCAAGGGAGCAGTATTTGGAATCTCCTGGGAGAAAAGATAAAGTTCTTTTGAACAAGAAAAAGAGAGAACTGTTGTAAAGAATGCCACCATCCCAGTTAAGAGAAAACAGGGGTAATCTGGATTTTTATCTTGCAAGCATGTAGTGCTGTGTTGCCAGGCCAGGTCATTTTCCAAATATTTAAGGTAAATCTTCAGCTGAAATGTAATGGCTTTTGTGTGAGAGGGTAACTGAAGCACCTTGCTACCTAACAATTCTTTTTCATTTGTTGAGCCTGAAGGATGCCTAATTTGGTTCCAGGTTTAATTCAGAGATATCTAATGCTGTCTTGCCATATCCCTTACAGGCTGCTATCCCAGCTAAAATTAACAAGTCTGCATCTCTGCAGTAGCTGTGCAGAGACTAGTATTGCCCTGGAATTTATGTTATTGTCAAGAGCATGTAGATAGTTTAAGTTTTGGGGTACTTTTTGCCAAGTTTATCCTTTCAAAGTAAAGCCACTGGAAGAAATGTGACTTTATAAGTCCAGTAGGAACATGCAACACAAAGTATAAAGTAGACATGCAGTAAATGCATATTTGTAATGGTTTTTGTTGATCTGTTTCTCTTCCGTGCCAAGTTTCAGAACTGAATTATGAGAATTCCTTTCTGGAGTAGAAATTTTATCTTGAAGCAAAATTTTTTACATAAATGCCAGCTGGAAAACACAAAGCTCACACAGGCAGAGATTGAAGAAGCATCACTTCAGGCAGCAGTGCTGAATGCTTGCCACAATCTGACACAAAGAGAAGGAAGCTACTGTCATAGAAATTACCCATGGAGGGGAAAAATAGAAGCTTGTCTCTGATCTGAACTGGAGTGTCAGACCTACCAGTGAAAAGTATCATATTAGAGTTTGAAGGCAGAGGACAAATAATTCTGTGGTATACATGGCCATAAGCAAGACTTCAGATTTCACTGATTTTCACTAATTTCAGTGGAGGGAGCAGAGTTTGTTAAAGTTTTTCTGCCTACTTATAAGAGTCTTATAAAAGGGGGAAAAGCATGAGGACACTTTACCTTACAGTCCTTGATCTTGGCAACCCACCAATGAAGATTGGGTCCTTATCAGAGCGGTTCAAGTCTGATGCAACCCCAGGAGATTCTCCTTGCTTGGTTTCTTTATAACTAAGGTTATATGCATCCATGACTGCCAAAATTCCTGCAAAGAAAAGAGAGTGAAGAGCTGGAAGAGGACATGAACACACACTCTTCCATTTTGGCAATCTTTTCTCTAATAAAGGAAAAAGTATTCATTGATCATGCATCAATCATTCATCAAACATGTACAGACTATCTTATTTTTCGAATGAGTAACTTATTGTACTTCCAGCTATTCTGTTAATATCTTTTATTCTTCTCTGCCAAAAGCAAATCTGGGAAAGTCTATAGGAAAATATATACATCAGAATATGTTACAGCTGTTAACATGTGTTATTTGTAATGTATTACTTCCCTGACATAGGCCCCATAATGCTCTTGCACTGTGTACTATTAAAACACAAAACAGAAAACGTAAAACCTGATATACAGACTAGGACAAAAGTCTTCCACTCTTTAAAGACTATTGAAACATTCTTGTCTGGCATCTTCTGCAGTAGCAGCACTATATAAGATGTGCCAAACCAAGCACAAGATTTACATTGCTGTCCTTCTAAAAGCAAAGTAACCTAAATATGGCTGCTAGAGAAACTGCATTGGAAATGACCGGATTTGGTTGCAGTGATGTTCCTGTGGCTACTTTAGATACTTCTGCTTGTAAATGTGCAGACACTTGTATTTTTCCTGTAGCCTACCTTGTTTCTTGTTCCGACTGAATGAAATTTTATACCATGTTCCATTGTTGTAACGATTTTCTGTTGTAAGAGCAAGAGGTCCTGAACCTAAATCAACAGTCAGTCTCACTTTGCCATCAACAAGCTCAAGGGACAAGAAATCTCTCTGGAAGCGGGGAAAAAAAAAGAAAAAAACCAACCAAAATCAACAACAAGCAAACAACAGATCAAATTCCTGGAAATAAAACCTTCCAAAAGGATGCAGATTTGGGCTACTGTGTAAAAAAGTTTAGGTAACTCTCATACCTGGACTATTTGCTAGGCCAAGGCAGCTATCTTTGCCATGTTCAGGATAATTAAATTACATGCACCTTACAAAAATGTCTTTTTGTTTTTGATGTTATTCTTACTTAAATGCATCATCAGTCTTGATTACTCAGCAGAGGAATGTTTAAGTAACAAATGTCACATTTGCTTTTTTTTTTCTTTTTGGATGAAGGTAGAGTAATTTGATTTGACTGTTAGCATAACGATCAAACACTACCATGTTCTTTCTGCAAGAATCAAAGTGCTTCTTTGTATAGTAAAGAGGACCTTCTGAATTGCATTGTAGAAAACTTAAGTTAGATATCATTATGCAAATGAGTGCATAACAAAGCAAATGAATAATGCAGTGACTGAAAAAATCTGTATCTAAACAAAGCTTTGTCCTCCTTCAAGAAAAGAAAACCAACAGCTAAATATACAGCAAACTGCATGACATGCCAGTGAAGGACTGGAGATGGGTCTAGGTTATGTTGCACTTGCAGGGAATTTTATTTCATTTATTTCAGCTTACTGAATTCCCTTCTTATGGATTTATTTCAATATGCTTATTCAATATTGAACTACCCTTCTGCAAGCTCAGTTCCAAAAGGTTTTACCTTCTGCAAAAGTTCTACCAATTGAACAAAACTAGTTTCTTGTCTCTACTGTTTATTTTTTCTTTCCCTTAGTTAAATAATTGTTAATTTTAGTCTAGAAGTAAAACAAGTTCTGGAGAATTATACTTGTTGCTTAATTTTGCCCTTGGTATATGGGAATATTTGCTTTAAAAAGTTATTTCTAAGGTTCCTGTCTTTACTCCTTTGGCTCATATTAATCACAGGTGATAATCCATACAAAGGCAATAACTTGTTTTAATATACATACACTGAAAAATAAGAAAGAGGAAAGCAAGAAACCATCAAGAGATCAAAACATAGCTTTTGACAGCTTAAGAATCTGATCAATTTTCTTACAGTGCCATTTGAAGTAAGATACAGAAGCAGCCCATTAGGTGAAAAGGTACTGAAAACCAATATTATCTGAGTCACTGTTGTGCGAAGTGCCTTCTCCACAACTGAGTATCCACTGCCATCAAAATGGAATGAATTGTCTTCATCCTGTGGGCTACAGGAGTAGAAAACAGAGTGAAAATGTTAACAGAAGATTTGCAGTCACTTTTATATAAAATATAAGAGAAAATAGATCAGTTGGTGCAGCCCCCAGGTAGTATGATTAGAAAATGTGGAAAGAGACTTGAATCCTGATGTTATGAATGACTGACTCCAGCCAAAGGCTACTTTCATTATAGAATCTTATAATGCATGATTCAGCCACAGCGAAGGATTTATACAAGATAAAAAAAATGTTCTTCCTTGATGTATGAAAAAAACTCAATGATTTCTCAGGAAAAAAAATTAGTTGTTACAAGATACACCCTCTAACTTAACACACGTCATCCATTTATCAAAATGTTTTGCCTAATTGCCCTTGCAATAAATGTTCTACGGATGTCTCTCCCTGCAACACAATACTTGTAAAAAATCTCATACAATCAAGCAGCACCCTCTGCTGTTTCTACATGAAACATTCTTCAAAAGGGAATATGGTCAAGCATATTTCCTTTCAATTCCTTAAGGAAAAAAAAACAGTCTGCAATCCTCTTTCACAATGATTATAGGAATGGTAGAAAGCTCAGTGGCTATAGTTTTGCTATGGATTTTTTTCTAGGAGTGGTTTACACTGTTTCTTACCCTACGAAAGAATAAATTTGCCCTGATAGCAATTACTGGAAAGCAAACATTCCAAATTAATTTGGTTCAGTGGCATTTATTTGCAATGCACAAAGCAGACCACAGCATTAGAAAATCTATGAAATAGTGATTAATAAATGATAAAATTCCATAGAAAGAAATTATTTGACATGACTAGCACACTACAGAATTACAGGTTAAGAACACTGAAACACTGCAATTTGTCTGAGTTCATTATTTTTAGCTAGCACATAAATATGTATTACAGATGTAAATTACTCTAAATATGTTACAAAAAAAAGGAAGTGAGACAAAATACCTTCCGAAACAGCCGTTGCACTTGCCCTCTCTTTCTACGTAGTTCCAAAGACCGATAGATTTGCCATTCAGGGATGCCTCTCCTATGCACCCTTTAAAACGGGTCACCTTAACAGCAGGTGACTTCTGTAAGAAAAGAAACACTTCATGAATACAATTAATGTTAACTATTCTGAAAATTATGCAGCCAAATTTTTGCTTGGTTGTTTACCTTTAACTTCAAGTTTGTTAGATATAAATCATAACAAAAGAACAATGTTTATCACAACTATTAGCAATTATCATTTAAAACATTATAGATTCATTTTGCAGCAAGTAAAATAACTATGTCCTTAACCTACTTACACGCTTCATAGCACGAATGACAGTGGCAAACAAAAAGAAACCATGGAAGAAGGAAACAAAAACCGAATTATTTGTGTGATGTCTATGTATCATGCATACACACACACTGTGTCCTACTTAACACTTTATGCAAAGATTTCCAAGGAAAATTGTCTTCAGAATACTAGTACATCCTAACAGGATCTTTGCTTTATGTTCAGAGTACCTGGCATTTCTTGTTGAAGTAATACATTAATGCAATTATTTCTAAGTCAAAAATATAGCTCTAACATGATAAAAACATTTTACAGAATGCTGATCTCAGAATTTAACCTTGATTTGCCCGCCAAGTCCTCCGATAAACATTAGAGTTGATTTGTTAACATCCAGTATGGTGGCTGTCCCTGGAGAGGCTGCAGATTTTGATGAAGGCTTCTGATTGGAGTTCATTTCTTCTATGCTGATTGTACCCGTTTTTCCAAACCTGCCAAGGACAAATAATAATAAATAGTTTTAGAAATCACCAGTCTTAATCAACACGTCTCAATGAATTGGCTCCTGTTTTTAAGGATAAGAAAAATCTTGCCACTGGAAAACTCAGAATATGACTTGTGTTTTTCATGACAAGTTCACTCACTAAGCAGCTGGACAGTTCTACAATACAGCCATCTCATTAAAAAAATAACCAATAATCCATTTTCCTATCCAACGTTTATGCCATTTTCATTGCAATTACCTGGTTGCATGTATTCTGTGCCATTTGTTGTTGTCAATTTGAAAATCAGGGTATTCCACTCTTGTTGATCCAGATCCCAGATCCCAAAGGAGAGCTACCTTACCACGTCGCATCTCCAGTGCAAGGAAGTCTGTCTGAAAAACAGCAGGGCTTATTCTAATAGATGGCATGGCATGTGCAGTTTCTGTTTTGTGAATTTTAACATGCAACATTGAGAAAGTCTGTCCAGACATGTGTCCCTACGTCCCACATTATGGGAGTGGACTATTAGCAAAATTAGGCCTGGTAAGTACTTAGCCATTTTTCCTTTTAATGAAACTAAAAACCCACTCAGTTTACATACAAGTTGGTGTATGTTTTCTTTACAGACATATGAAAATTTCTGATGCACACACACATATAGAAATACACACTTCTGAATATATGTGAAGTGACCTACCGGTTTGTGAAAACGTACTATCACATGATACCATGCTACAAGGATGTAATAGTTGTGCATTCATTACAATTACAGATGGAAAGAAGAGAAGGGCAATGTGACAGTGATACCCCTTTTCAAGTGCACTATGCTCATGAGGGACAAATTCAAGTACTTCCTGTGTGATAGCAGGTAAATAATTTAATATACTCCAGCATGCTATATGAAAGGATCACAGAATGTTACACTCTGTGGTGTTAATGGTGTGAATATAAACGGGGATTTTCATTACATGGCCAAAAGGCAATGCTAACGAATCAGATGCTCTCATTCTCTATCTTTGAGGATGTTTGGAGTCATATAAACCACAAAACTGTTTCCACTCCTAGTGAAAACATTTGCCTGTGAGGGGCCTCACTTGGGTACTTAGTTTGAAGTCAAGTAGGAAAAAACCAAGCTGGATGCAGAACCAAATACCATCAACTTCAGTAAATATATACCAGAAACTTACCTTTCCATTGCTACCCAGGTAGAAAAGGAGGTTATCTGGTTCGGAAGTTTTCACATTGAGTGTTAAGGTGTTGTAATTTGTAGATGAAATTTGGGGTTGGTAGGCACGAGTGCAATCTCTATCTGCTGATACTGCAACTTTAATCTGGGGAGGAAGGAGGAAATGGAATCCAAACAAGTTTAAGTGTACACAGCACATATTTCTGGAATATATACTTTGCTTCTGACCAACAAATGCAAGCCATTTGTTGAGATATTTTCATGTCATCTAAGTATTGCTGCCTGGGTTGGATATCAGCAATCTCCCAGGTATTGCTTAACAGAGAGATTCACAAATGGAAAAGAATTAAATTTGCCCTAACTCATCCATTGAATTAGGAGATTTGAAGCCAGTAAATTAAACTATTCAAATATCACAGAAAATAATAATAAATCTTGGATCAGAAGCCCATATGTCAGTAAAAGCCACTGTAGCAACATCAGAAAATAAAGATATAGAAATTCAAAACCTTTTTTTCAAAAAAAAAGGAAACAATTTCTAGTCCATGTCAAGAGAATTTTTTTAATTTAAAAGGTAGTTGCCATGATTCTGGTTATTTCACACTTTTACAACTTAGTTTACATGATTATTAAAAACCGCATTTCTTAACATGTTGCAAATCAATGTTTATTAAGGTTAAGTAGAGAAATTTGTATTCCTGTTGTCATACCACTAACTCCTTTGACCACTGTCAAGTATACTGGTAGGACATCAATTTAATCTGGATGCAGCCAATCTCCAAAGAGCTTGGCAGTGTCACGACAGAAAACCCATCTTAACAACTTTAAGCAAGCCTTAACTTCATTGACTATGCCTGTAACAACTAGATATATAAAGCACATGTGTGCATAGGCATATGGACGCAGATATATAAAGTTTCTCTCCTCTAGCAGTAGTTTATAAAACAACAGAACAAACTCAAAATTGGAAAAGGGGATCTAGCTAATACTTCTTCTACAAACCTCTGTGATTTATGACACTCCAGAAAATACTACTCCCTCTTTTCTGCAGTGGATTCATTAAACTTCAATAGACTGTGACAGAGAAGCAAGAACCATATAATTAAGGAGATTTGGAGAAAGAACTGAAGGCTTTTTATTTTTTGAAACAAAAGCTTCCTAAACCTTGCAATATCATATCCATATAAAGTCAAAGGCATACCAAGAATTACTGAGTGCAAAGTCATTTTCATATTCCACTCACTCCATAATACAGTTGATTCATTATTGTTACCTTTAAGCAGGGAGCTGAGATTTAAAATTAAGTATACTATTTGTCTTGAAGCGTTCCATTCTGTATGCATGGCAGCTTCTTGCAAAGAAGAACATATGGACATGGCAGGGCATACATGACAAATCTATTGATAGAATCAACACTCTTGATGAAATATTTGAAATGATACTTGATGTAATGTAGAGGCATCCCACATCAATGTTTAAAACAAACTTAGAAATCAACATCTTGTCCTAAAGAGAATGGCAGCACTCACCTTCCCACTTGTGTCTTTCTCACCAAAATATCTCTGTGATTGTTTTCTGACATATTGTATTTCTTTATAAGAAATGAAAGGAAATAGAACTTGAAGCCAAAACTATGAAATGTATCAACCAACCTGCTACTATGCTTTTAGCATCAGTCAGTGCTCTTGGACTTCAGTGAGACCCCTGAACAGTGAAATACTTTGGCACTAAACTTTAGGCTCTTCATCTCAAAGAACCTCCCCACTAAAAGTGAAAGTGAAGCCAGTTCAGTCTGGGATGATGGAACTTACAGATGCTGCCTGCTTGCGGGCCTGGCTGATGAGCTCTTTAATTTCAGACAAGTTTCTATTCAGGTTCTCCTCTAGTATTTTCAAAGGTTTCAGCCTATCCAATAAAAGACTTGCTTGCACTTCAGCTTCTTTAACTTGTTTTTCAGCTGTGATTGCTGCCAAAACATAGATGAAATGTTGAGGCAAGTTAGGACAGAATTGTACAGTTCATTGCAAAAACACTTAGTCAAGGTGGCTTGTTTATTGATCTTTTTTTGCCCAGCAATTTTAAATATCAGTAAGGAACACGCATACTGAAGGGTATCCCATGCAATTCCTCTAGAGGTCTTTTAAAAAGTTAGCACATTATTATTGAATTGGGAAAAAACTTTCAATCCATAAGACTCATATTTAGTGAATATTAAAACTGAATGCTAGCACTGCTTCTGCAGGCAGTGACATTTCTAAAGAGCAATGAAGCAGCAAACTTACCAGCTTTTGATGAATCAGTTATAAGTTCACTAGTTTTCCTTACTGTCTCATTAACTTGGGACAACGTAGAAGAAGCATTCAGCAGCTTTTGACTGAAATCTCCAAAGTGATTTAAACCCACCATGGCACTGCTGTTTGCAGACACAGCCAGCTGTTTCACCTCAAGCATGTATTTTCTTATACCTGAAACACAGTTCCCAAGTTAAAAAAAATTCACAGCTTTCGTGCCTACCCGAGAGTAGTAGATGCCTAGCTTTATAACACTGTTACAAACATAGTCAAAACACTAGATATCCTGTCAGTTAAATTCCTTTCACTGTAATAGTTTTACTTTGTTTGTATTTTTCAGTCCCTGAGGTGATTTCCAAAGATCTACTGTAATCCAACTTTGCTTAACTGTGGAATGCACCATGGCTTACATCGTAAGAACTTTACCTTCTGTAAAACTGGACTGCCAGGAGGTTTGGTGCGATTCCTCTTGCCTAGTTACTAAGTTGGAAAAAGGCCACAGCTATGGCCCTGAACAAAAAGTGTAAATGTTCCCAAGCTGGTGATACAGATATGGATATAGCTAGAGACATAGTTAGGTATGTTCACACACACACATATATGTACATAATGTAAATAATAAAATGTATTACACATATACACAGATAATAGAATTTGAAGACATTTTAACTAAGGCTCATCAGTTGGAATGAAGATTTGATACGTTGATTCCAAGAAAAAAGTTTTATTTTCAATGACCAGCTTTGAATATCACATACAACACAGAACACAGAGATGGGGAATTTGATTCTGCCTATCCCAACCAGATGGTTATACAAATACATCAGATTCATACTGTTTAAGTTCATTGCCTGAGTGTTGCCAGCCATAGGCACTAGTCTAAGACTTATGTTCTGAGCCTTCGGAAAGCTGATGAGGCAGAAAGTCTATTACACTCTTTGCTCGGGCTATGGTCACTTATACAGTGAATGCACCATGCATGATATCAGTCTGCCCCTTACACACCCTGTGCCCGCAATAGTGGGAAGATGCTGCAGCTGGCACAGAAGGCCTGATTTAGATCTGCTAGGATCCTTCTTCACCACTAGTACCCCATACAGACCACAACATCACAATGAATCTCTGCCCAGATAAAGAAAAACAATAAAAACAAAAGAAAAACCCAAAAACCCCAGAAAATTTCAAGAAATGTAACAACATAATTGAAATCAAACAATGTTAAGATGTGAGTTAAGGAGAACTGTCCTATGATTTTAATAATGCCTTAATTTTCAATGTGTAGCTTTATGTAAAATAGCATCCTTCTATTAATATACAGTATAAGTTTATCACTAATATCACAATTTAGAGTTAAGAGTTGTAAAGCTCTTAACTAAGAATAAGCTTTGTATTTAGCTTTCTAATCTGGGCATAGAGTACAACCCAACAATACAGGCAGGAAACATTTATGAGTGTTTTTCTACCTTAAAATAAAAACATTATTAAGGTTAGTAAAGTATTTCAGATCCTCTTATTCACAACTTCAAAGGCATTTTCTCTATTAGTTTCCATGAATTCTGAGTCTTGCCTTTATCCAAAATAATTACTTTTTTTGAAAAAGGGATTTCTTTTGTTTTAGAAAAGCACAGAAAGCATATTTTAATCACTCAAATGAAGTCAGAATTTACAACAAGAAAACATTTAGCTGCAGATGGTAAGACTCACAGCGCAGTATAAACAATCTTAAAACAAGTTATCAAAAGAAAGCAAAACCTCACAGACCGCTTTATAAATTTCTCTCCATGTGGGGTTAAACATTCTAGGACTTCACTGTCTTCTCATCAGTGTAATTACATTGCTTTCAGAGTCCCTCCTGATTTACAGGAGTGTGAAATGGGTACAAGACTGCAGAAACTATGACAACCCAGTTATGTTTCATAGGTTTACCAAAAAAAAAAGGAAAATATTCCTTGTAAAGCAGGAGGCTAAGTGAGTCTCCAGTGTAGTTTATTACTAGGTCTCTGCAATCAAAGAACAGGGTTTTGTAACAATTGTACTAGATGGTTCTGTAATAAGGAAAACGTCAATATAAATTTCACTTACCATTAGGCAATGCTTTTAGTGTCAACAGGGAATCATTAAGCAGGCTGACAATTTTATTAGTACCTTCCTGATTCTTTTCTATCTTTTTGTTCAAGACATTTAATCCAAATAAAAGGCCTGTTGGAAGAAATAACTGTGATTTTTCTACACATAAACATCATACAGACCACATAAAACCTGTGTATAGGGATAACAAGTGTTCACTTATTTAATCAATTAAACTTTTTCTTTACAGAAAGAACATTTTGCAAGTGAGAATGCAAAATAAATGCAGTATGTGCAGATAAAATCCTGTAGGCACTGTTCCATTCAAAGCTGGCCAATTCCATCAAACTGCTTTGATAGAAACATAGTCAAAAAAATGTTATAAATTAAAATGATTCCATGATTGTGAATCCTTATAATTTTTATAATGATATTCAATTTTTGTGATATCTCATAGAAGCCATTCAGAGAAGCATTTTTCTGTGGTCTGTCTGCAGAATCCTCTTACTAAAAATTAAAATACATACAACAGAAGGAACATAAAGGGTATGTATTCTGTCCATCAGAATTATATGCAATATATTCATATTTGTAAAGACATCGATTTTAAAAGCAAAGATGATTTTACAGTTACAGTTTATCTCTGTGAAACATTCGCTTTCTGTCCAATTTTGTCCACAATTTCCCTTAAGGTCAACCTCTGCTCCTACACAAAGTCTGTGTTCAAAATGCTTTTTTGAACTTCCATGGTGCAAACTGCAATGCCTTGCTGATACCTACCTGAGTAGCAAAGAAAACCCAAAAGGATTTTGGAATTTATAGAGGGACTGTGAGCCAAAAAGCACTTTTACACACAGAAAAAGTTCTGCTTGTTTCTGCATTTCAGTTGTGTAAAAGGAACAAGTAAAAATAATTATGTTTTAAATGAATTATCCTACACGCTTCTTTATTCCATGATTTATTAGATAAAATTGGATGAATATCTTTTTTCAGGAATTATGTTTGTTCTTTGTCCATTGCTTAATTCCTGATAATTAATAAACTATTAACATTTGGAAAAATAACCATTTAAGGAAAGCATTGCTTAGAGGTAAATGAGGAGTAATAAAAGCCAATTTTTTACATGTTTACAGAGAAAAATTATATTCTTACCTAAAAAAGTAAAATAATATTTGACTCCAAAACTTTAATTGTGTAAAAATATGTATATAGTCATATCCAGTATTTTACACTGAGTTTATGCTCATTTAAAAAAAAAACATCTCAACCCACATTAAGGAAAAACACAATACAGGACATAGAAAAAAGAAATAGAAGCTGAGATGTGAACCCTCAAGAACTGACCGTCACTTTTTTTCTTCAGATTTTTAGCTTCATTCTGAAATTTGGAGCTAAGCAGTAGAGTTTCTTTTCCAAGAAGACTGAGAGACTCCTCTGGCTGAAAAACAGAGACGTCAATTGCCTCAGACGAAAGACAGAAATTCAGATGAAAACATTTAAGTATCTGCAGATGTCTACTTTAAGTTACTGAACATTCTGGCTAAAAAAACCCAACTTTTAGCCATTTTTCCAAGAGTGTGATATTGAATCTCTTTGTGATTAATAAAAATAGAAGACTGTGAAAAAAACTCTAGGAGCTTCTAGTTTGAATACTGTTGGTGGTTAAGTGTTGCCTTTTGGAGCATCAGTAATTCAAGTTCCAGGCACAAGACAAAATTCCTAGCAGTAAGCATTTTAAAGTGATCTAGCTCAAAATCCCAGTTCTTGAAGTGTTCTTTTAACCCATTTCTACTGAAAAATCCAACCATTCCTATCAACCACTAAACCATGCCCCTCAGCACCTCATACACCCGTCTTCTAAACACCTTCAGGGAAGATGACTCAACCGCCTCTCTGGACAGCCTGTTCCAGTGCCCAATGACCCTTCCCGCGTGAAAATTTTTTTTCTGAACCTCCCCTAGCAGAGCTTGAGGCCATTCCCTCTTGTCCTGTCCCCTGTCACTTGGGAGATGAGACCAGCTCCCTCCTCTCTACAACCTCCTTTCAGGCAGTTGTAGAGAGCAATAAGGTCTCCCCTCAGCCTCTGCTTCTCTAGGCTAAACAACCCCAGTTCATTCAGACGCTCCTCGTAAGACTTGTTCTCCAGCCCCTTCACCAGCTTCGTTGCTCTTCTCTGGACACACTACAGAGCCTCAACATCCTTCTTGTGGTGAGGGGCCCAAAACTGAATTCAAGGAGCGGTCTAACCAGTGCCGAGTACAGAGGAAGAATAACCTCCCCGGACCTGCTGGTCACGCCATGTCTGATACAAGCCAAGACACTCCAAAATGAGAATGGGAAAGACATTAATTAAAACATTAATATTGATACTTACTAAATCCAAGGGGCCATTCACAACTCTAGATGCATCATCTGCCAAACTCTCTGTTCTTTCAATCACGCTTCTAACACTGGAGTGGGTGTAGACAGCAGCAGTTGTGTTCAGAGTCACATTTCTTACTTTAGAGAGGCCACTAAATAGAGAAGTAACAAGTCATTCTCTTTTCATGAGAATATCTTAATCAAGCACTGAAGTCAATGTTTTCAGTCTTTAAAGAATACATGATGGACTCTCAAAAACCAAGAAAACCTTGCCCTATGTTGCTTATGGGGCTTAACATTCATTATTTTGAGCTGAAAAAAAACAGATAAAAGAAGCTTTAAACGTACTTTTTCCTGATTTATTCCTTTTTTGCTTATGATCAGTTTTTTAACTTATAAAAACACTTCATCATGTTTTGCATGAAGAACAAACAGATCATATCACCTAAAAAGAACAGAAAAGCAACAGGTTCCTAGATGGACCTTGAGAGCAAAGCAGAGAAATACAGAATCCGGGGAAATTAAAAGCATCTCAAAGTTACTCTTTATTAAATTTTGTCTTATTGAATTTATCTGGCTGCTGTGAAGTTAGCAGAGTTGCTCAGCGTTACTAAGAGCAAAATTTTCTGTTCTCAAACTCACACATAAATTTTTCAATCTGATATGATTTAACTTTTAACACACGCCCCACCATCTCCCCACACCTCTGATGACTTTAAAAGACAAAACATCAAGAATCCTAGAAGGATTACTGGGATAGAAGTTAGTTCAATTCCACTGAATTAACTGAAATGATTTCTCAACTTTTGGAACTCTAAGAGTGCATTTGAGATTGTAACCCACTCATTTCTGCAAGATGCTTTGAAAAGAACAATAATGGAGGCATAGCAGGAATAGCTTCTTGATGAGATTCAGAGAAATATCACCAAGAAGGATTCATACACAGACCAGAAGCTTTTCAAGTCATATCATGATCCACTCACTGGGCATTTAATAATTCACTAGTTACTGTGTAAGTCAGTCACATGGAACACTAGACAAATCGCCCCTCTCTGCATCATTTAATAAAGTTACTCTATATTAAAAGTAAAAAGCACTTAAAATTAAATGAGGAATAAAATTGATCATAGAACCATAGAATAGCTTGGGTTAGAAAAGATCTTTAACGAACCTCTAAAGTTCTTCTGGAGTGTGCTCACCAGGCATGTGCAAGGGCTCACCAGGACTGCCAAGGGCTCAGGCCCATCCAGCATATATTCATGAAAGCAGGAGTGGGCCATTGATGGCCCATGGCACAGTGCCCCTGTATTCAACACTGAGGCCGAGTGAGGCTGAACCTCAAATACTGTGTTCAGGTTTGGCCCCCACAGTACAAGAAGGATCTTGAGCTGCTGAAACATGTCCAGAGAGGTCAACAAAGCTGGTGAATGGTCTGGAGAACAAGTCTCATGAAGAATGGCTGAGGGAACTCACGTTGTTTATTTTGGAGAATAGGAAGCTGAGGGGAGACACTGTTGCTCTCTACAACTATGTGAAAGGAGGCTGTAGTTTTCTTCTCCCCAATAACAATTAATAGGATGAGAGGAAATAGCCTCAAGTTGTGTCAGGGGAAGTTTAGGCTAGATATTAGGAAATATTACTTCATTGAAATGATTGTCAGTTGCTGGAACAGGCAGCCCTGGGAAGTGGTGGAGCCACCATACCTGGAGGTATTAAAAAAGAACATAGACACGGCACTTCAGGACATGGTTTAGTGGTGGGCATGGTGGTGTTGGGCTGACAGTTGGACTTGATGATCTTAGAGGTCTTTTCCAAACTTAATGATTCTATGATTCTGTGATCTAGTCCAATCCTTCTCCTGTGGGCAGGGAACTCCTTTAGTGGATTAGGCTCCTACTGATTTAAATTAAATCTGACAGACACTACTCAATCTCCCTTGATTTCATAATTGTCAAGTTGCCTACCTCTCTAGTGCATCTGCAAGTCTTTGGAACTGGGAGGCATGGTCCTCAGCTTTGTACACCAAGTCAAGCACTCCTCTCATGGACATCTGCATCACCAGTTCATCCACATGGTGTCGCAGTTTGGCATTCCACAGGACTAACTCATCCTGGTGGACCTCCAGGTTCTGAATAACAAAAATGGATTCCTTTTTATTTTTCAATACAAAATACACTTGATGGTATCAAAGATGATGTTAAAACTTAAGAACTTACAGATGTAGAGTTCTCCACATCTTGGGAAAGAGCAGCAGCAACATTCACTAGGACCTTCCCTTCTTTAATGAGTATGGTTGAGACTTCTTCATCTTCTTTAATATTCAGCTTTTTGTCCTGTAGCAGATATCAAATGTTTTATACTAGCCTGTAAAGTCAGCTAGTGCAGATAAGTTCACATATTACAGAATTAGGTTTTGGTTTTCGAACAAGGGTTTGTTTTCCTTTGTGTTTTTAACTTACCATACATATATTAACAAATTTAAACATGTACTAATTTATTAAAGTCTAAAAAGCAGCTTTTAAACACAATTTCATATTTGATATTTCTCATAAAACAACACTGATTGTCCAGTCTTACATTTAACTCCACCAGGTTGCTAGAGATGAGAGGAAGCAAGCGATTGGTCTCATTGATGTTAGTGAGTGCCTTGTTCACCAGATCCTGTGCATCTTGTAATCTTCTGTTGTGCTTTGATAAGAGGTGGCTTGCATCCTTTTTAAGTTCAACAAGCTCCTGCTGGGGTTTAACGTATTCTTTCTGAACCTGGATCAACAAATTTTCTGCAGCTCTGACAAAGAGAGGAATCAGAAAATAAATAAATAAATGGTGATGGATAAATTCAGGCATGGATTTTTTGAGGAACTGGGGTCAATTGAAATGAATTTAAATGCATCTTCTTACAAAAGTCTGCATTTTTTTCCTGTGGGAGTATACACACATGCTAGTTAGTTGCTGATCTTACCACACAAAAAGATGCCTGGGGAGGAGGGCAGGAATACAGTTCATAAACTTTGTATGTAGTGACTAGAGGGGAAAGGGGTTAGCATAAATCACATTTTCTTGGACTTATTTAAACATCAGTTATGAGGATTGACACTGGAAAGAAACAAGTAACCAGACCTGAAATACATATACCCAAGAGTCCTGAGGACTTGAAGTATCAAATAAAAATATATAGTCTTATTAAAATAAACACTGAAATGTGCAATCTCTACACTTATCTTTTGAAATCAGCAACAGACATTATCTTGGAAATATAAAATCCCCATAAATCTGTCAGTTAATTGCTTCAGCTGTTCTGTTTGGGAACATTTGCCTCTCCATTTGAACATTTTCCAGTATTGAAGGAATGGAACAGAAAATGGTCCTGAAAGTCTGTTCCTTTGTTTCTCCCTGTTCCAGTACATACACTGCACACTGCAACTCCTATAACTTTTACTTAAACGTTTGTCCCTTTTTAGTCTGATTTCAAATCATATAGATCTTGAGCCAAGGCAAAAGAAACCTTGTTTATTTCACAATTATACACAGCAAAATGCATTCCATCTTATTGAATAGCAGATGTGCATTTGCATGTATTTCTTAAAATTAATAATTCAGAAGCTACAGTCTTAAAAAAGTTACAAGAATGAAAGTATTTTAGACAGTAATGGCTTCTATTTCATGTAGAGTAAAAAAGTTAAATTCCAAATTATTTGGAAACTTTACCTTATGTGGCAAATATGCAGAGACTTCATTTACAAGTGTTGCTTAACAGTGTGTTATCACAAGCTCAGTCCACCACGAGCTACGTGGTAGCTACTACTCCCTGAACAGTGGACTGTCAAGCCGCTTATTTAAATCAGTTTTGAATTTACAGCTGCACTGCATGATAAATTCTGCAGAGCAAACAATCTTACAAATCCTTCTTCTTCGATCTGTCAAAGGACACTCGTCAGAGGACTTTCAGAAATTTCAAAGCCTGTGATTGAAAAAGTTAACTTACAAATGCCTTGCAAAATAACTCAAAAGCTGATGTTCAAAGTCAGAATATTCTGTTACTATGCAACAGGACATTTTGAGACATTTCTATAAGTGCAAAAAAAGCTATTTGAAGTTTCTAATATGTATGAGACTAAATGGTACATTTCTAGTCTATTTTTAAGTCTATTTAGCTCCAATACAATTTATAATAATATTTAGTAAAGGGCAAGCATAGGAGTCTGTCGATCAAAACCAGATATACTACCAACACAAACATTCTATGCTGCCTATTATTCTAAAGCACTTAATAAACAAAAGCCGAATTATCAGAAATATTCAACTCTGGTCTAAATCTCTGTCCCTAGAAGCCAATGTTAACATTCTTAGAGCTTTTGGTGAGCTAGGGCAATACTAAGTATTTCTGAAGTTGGAGCAAAAACTTTGCTGACTGTTGGAACAATCAATGTTTTATATTGTTAAGTTTGGCAATAAGCATGAATAAATAATGAACATGAAAGCCATTTTAAAATAGCCTTTAACTAGGGAAAAATCAAGCGAATGGAATACAATCCCATACATTGACTTAGAATGCTGAAACAAATGCCTTGGTTTCATTTGAAAAGCTATATGATAGTCAATTGACAATTAATCATCGTGTCCTTCAGCAGATCTAACGTGTCCTGTGCTTGCCACTGACTGAGTCAGTTCTATGACATCTCCTAGCCAAAAGCAACTGGAAGATGTGTATTGGGACCATATCTGAAACAAACTGACACCAGTAAGCGTATTCCATTGTTGCAATGTAATTTTGTATTGCATCCAAATGAACAGCTTTGGATATTAGTATCATGTGGGATGTCCAAATATCTTCCAATAATGTAACTCCAAATTGAGTGTTCATGTAGCTCCACCTGGGCTAGTTATTTACTGCATTACCTCTTAAAATGGCACAATGTTTCTCCAGATTATCTCTCAAAAAAGCAGTATTGCATAACAATTGCATATATAAAATGTTTTCAGCAGAACAGGCTTACTTTAGGACACTGGTAGCATTATGATGCTGTTGAACAAAATCTTTCTTGCGCAATGCATCCAAAAGGGCTGAAATATCATCCTGCAGGCTCTGAGATGTAGCATTTGACAGTGGGAGATCCAGGCCCAGTGTTTCACTTAGTGACACAGCAACTTCAGCAAGTACTAGGTAGGAGAGTAAATAATTTAGTCATACCATTAAAAAAAAGAATATATGCAAACACCCCATGCAAACTGCAGCACTTCCCATGTAAATAGTTCTTTAAGAGTTGTGAAGGAAGTACCTTTCTAAATTCTGCAAAGAAGTGGAAAGATCTTAAAAGCAGGATACCTTTGATGGTTGTATGTACTGTGTCTATAAATCCAGTCACTTCTTGACTTTTATTCCTTGTTTCCTGAGTCATTGTGTTAAGCTGCCAAGCTCTTTTCAAAAATCTAGACAACTAGAATAAAATCAGAGACCATCTTTGACAGTCTTCCAAAAACATTCTTTAATTCATGATATTTGTCTATGGCTTTTACAGATTTTTCCCAATATTGAGACTGCTTTGTGAGAGGAAACAATGTTTTTTGATAAGGTAGACCTAGCCAATTCATAAATCTCTATTTTTTCCATGCTTGTAGATACTTTGCTTCTATTGAAAGCCCCAGCCTCTGATATTAGTGAAGAATTGTGTTATCAATTATTGTCATAATCAATAAGATCATAATTACTAAAGCTATTAATTTAACAAAGTAAATACTATGTATTTTTACCTATTCTGGATACATCACTTTTAGCAACAACACCACTGCTAGTGCAAGCACCTAGTGAGATTACATAAATGTGGTCAGAAAATTAGAGGTACGCATGGTGATCAAGTGAGATATAATGAACAAATTACTAATGACAACTTTCTACCTACAATTTTTCTTGTGTTAACACTGAATATAGACTACAAGCGTCCACTTTTTATATGGATTTTGAACAGCTTTATTTCTTCTGAGACAATTTTGAACCCAATATTATAGGTATCGGAGACTTTTTGGAAAATATTGGGCTATGACATAATTTTTAATAAGCTCCACCCATTAAAACCAGTGAGAGGAAAGCAAGTCCTTTTTGCCAGTTTTAGGACCTTAAATTATCACAGTACAAAAAGCTTCTGAACTTCAGCAGAAACCATGTAATTCTCCTGTACAATACCATGAACTGCTGTATTTCACAGAACAATTCCACAGACTAATTAACTCCTCTCCTTTGGCAGAGTACAGAATGGACTAAAATCTCTCATTGAATTCTAGAGATCTAAAATAATTTCTAACCAACTCTCTGGCATTTACGTACCATACTACAAAATCTCAAAGGATTTCTCCATAAAACTATGAGGTCAGCACCTACCTCTTCATGCAGCTGATCTATTCCTCCTGATAAACTCAGAAGACTTTCTTTTGCTGTAGCTAATGAGTATGATGGATCTTCTCTAGAAACTATAGATCCCTGTAAGAAGAAGAAAAAATACACTGTAATTTAAGGACTTTGCTGTGTGTCCAGAAAGATTCTGGGAAGAAAATAACTATGCACGCTATTTAGTTTACTTATGTTTTCAATGATTGATCTGCAAAGCACATAAGATGACATAAAATAATGACATTCATACAATTAATTCAAAGTGTGCCATTTCTTTAAATAAAGAAACAAGAATCCACTCATGTTGTACTTTCAATTGAATAAAGAAGCATAATTTCTGCTATCCTGATTCTCAATTTCACCACAGTCTGAGCTGCTCAAATAAGGTACTTTTAGCTGCTATTGTCCCACAGATGGTCTTGTCAAATCAGCTGCATCTAATATCATAGATATATCTGTAAGAATGCTTTTAGAGAGCTCTATATTTTCGTGTCAAGATCCCATGCACAGCACTTAGGAGTTCAGGATTTTGGTCCTCTCAACATGGTAAGTTAGCACAAGCATTCATGTGAATTGTACTCTCACCAATAAGAAAGAGTAATAGGCTGTATTTAATTACAAAGTCATCTCAAAAACTTCTCTGTATAGCAATAAATAGGCTATTGTAGCCAAGCGTATCGTACTTGATACAGTCAAGGTCTGCAACAGAATACTACTTCTCTACTGATGCAAAGAAATTCATTGCATCTCTTAAAAAGACAACAGGCCCGGGAGAGGTTATTTTTAGATTTCAGATGTTTCAGAGTTAGCCATTGTAAATACCTCAATAAATATCATTCTGTTCAACTTTTTAAAGAAGTAACACACAGGATTATTCAACAGCCTTGAGTCACATGGAAATTTCAAAGTCTTTTCCTCAGACGAGGAAAGAAGTGAAAGAGAAACTGAAGCTAAAGTTCTTGAGCCTCCTGGGATAAAGCACTAAGTTTCTTTAAAAGTCCAATTAGAAAAAAACACAGAATGGGACACTAGGATGAGTAAGGCAGAGGGCTTTAGATAGAAAAAGAGAACTACTGAAGTCCTCAAATAGATTGGACAAGCAGAAGCAATGAGGAGTAGATGATCTGATAACTTTCTCATTATTGAAATACTCATACCTAATGCAGAGAAAAGAGAAAATACCAGAGTTCCTGAGAGACTAGGGTAAGGCAAAGATGTGATACTGTTCAGGGGACAGCCCTTCAGGGAAGATCTGCAATTCACATACATAAACCTGGGGATTTCCTGGCTTCCACCTGCAGCTGCTTTGGTACAGGGCAAAGGGGTAGATAATATTTGATTAGCCAAGAAGAGGGGAGTACCTGCTTCCCAACAGAGAAAAATTACAAAACCACTAACTTACCTTCAAGATTAAGTTGTATAAAAAAAATTGTGGCCTTACATAAAAGGAACTGACATCATAGTCACAAGCGGTTTTATATCACTTTTAACACCCCCATTTCAAGAGAGTGACAGGTGCTTTGAATGGATTTTAATATGAAAAAATATATGCAATAAAGGAGAAACTTAAACTGCTTTTATTTTTACATAAGATTTGACTTGTTTTATAATTGAAGTGCAAAATAAAAAGCTACATATTGAATATTTGCTGTCCCTGAATATGATGTTCCTATACAAACACAATTATAGGAAGCAAGTCAACTGTATCCCTAAAGTATTACAGTAATTCAGCATGTTTGTTATGCCTTATGACATAAAGGAAGGAAAGCATAACTGAAGATTTGTAACTAAATTGTTACCAAGTAAAACTAAAGGATAAGATTATCCCCGCTGAAAGATAAACATGTAATTTAATCAGGTTTGCCTTGAGATATTGTAATCATTAACATTTTGAAGTACATTGATTGGAATTCAGTCTGCCTTACATCTTAAATAGAAGAAATTTAAAAATCTTAATTTGCTGAATCTAGAAGCACAAGAAGGACACCACTACTTTGATTCTGTTGTGATATGATGGGATACAAAGATGACAGCTTTGTTGCTGCCTTTGAGCTTGTCTTGCTTGACTTATTGCTGAGCAGAATCTTATCAACAAACATGTATATCTTAGTGGTCGTGAATTGGGGAGGATTCTGTTTATCTTAGGCTTTGTGCAGAGACCACATGAACGTAAACATCAGCAATGACAAATGAGTCTCCAAAGCCAGAAAATGTGGTATTTCATGCTTTGTGTAAGAGGGAGAGGAGCTGCAAGGGAAGTTTGCCACAAGCAGCCTGAGAGTGTCCAGCACTGAAACATTCTTCCTGTCTTTTGCATCCTGGGATGGAGGACAAAGTAAGGCACTTGGACAGTCACACAACCAAAAGGAAAGCAAACGGCTGCATCCCAGAAACCCTGGCTAATGGAGAAGCAGCCTGACAGACCTCTTCCTCTGAAGACTGTAAGGGAACAGCCTCAAGACCTAGGCCTTGGCAGATCTTTAGAAAAGGTGTGAAAAAGCGAAAAGACCCGGTCTGATGTTTCTATTTTACTGCTGTCTTAGGGGTGCATATATCCAGACAAACACATGCCTACAGCACATTCAATAATCACAGTACTAACTGTAGAAGATATTCATCTATTTATTTAAATGTTAGCACAATAAATTAAAAGAAAGTAATACAGGCAGTTGAATAACTTAAGGTATATTTCTACATCAGACATAATAGTCTTAAATCTGGTATCATTTACACGTGCACACATTCAAGCCATGAACTTCACGAGTGATCCTGTTAAATTATTGCAAAGTTTTGCTTTAAAGGTGTGACTATGTATTTCTATTATTTGTGCATTAATTTTACCTTCAGATGTTTAGTTGTATTCTCCAATTCTGACAATATCCCATAGGGCACATGGGCAACACCAGTGAGGTTCACTGAAAGTATGGCATTGTGGAGATGATCCAAACTGTTTAACAGCACTCCTGTGCAGTTGTCATCACAAGCTAAATAAAACAGAGGAAGCAATATTAGTATTACAATAAATCCACCAAATACTGAAATATATTTTGATTTACATAGTATCTGCCTTCACTTTTAGAGTTAAAATTAAGTATAGTAATTTTGAGGACACTGATCTGTATTATTGCCCCCCCCTTCCTATCCCAAGAGTGGACCTGTTCTATACATACTCTGCTTAGGTTAGAATACATTCAAGCCTTATTGATACTCCTGGCTATTGAGCTGTTTGCTGTATTGTAAGCTTATTGAGGTGCTCTAACTATATTGCTATAAATACAGAGTCATGCCACTGACATTCACTCAAACAGGATAAGAAAATAGTAAATTCAAGCCTATAGTGGTGTAATTGCATTTATTCCTTGGGTTTTCTTGACTCATATGAAGTAAAATCTGAGTGCTAAAGCCCAATTCATTGTAAAAACAGATTGCTGTACTTGCTGTGTCTTTCTGCTATCCACTCTCTCATAAGGAATTACGTGACTAATTAGTGGTGGAATATAACTAATATGACTAATGGTGGAGAATGCCTACGTAACTGGGACAACTCCAGAAGTATTATTACAGCAACCTCATGTCCAAATGCTCAATGACAAAGGAATTCAACATTTTCAAACAAATAAAGGTATTCTATAGACAGCAAAAAAAACCATTAACCTTATCTTTCCTTAAACTTGTACGTAACACAAAATAAGCCATTTTGTGGATTAACAGCTTGTCTGATGTTATGATCTCTATCACAGTTTCTTCTGTTCTCATAGAATGGCTGAGGTTGGAAGGGATCTCTGGAGGTTATCTAGTCCAACCCCCCATATTTTACAGAGGTGTTAAGTTGCTAAGATTACTTTTCTTTCATAGAAAGAATAGAGCCTGTCATCATTCCACGAGTAATCACGTGTACATAAATACCACCAGAACAGAGCAGCGCCCATTGGGAAAGGAAACAATTAAAAACACTTACAAACACACTCATCTTCCACAAGAATATGTTTCGGTTCACACTCCTCACAAAGCTGTCCTGTCACGCCTTGCTTACAAAGGCACTGGCCAGTCGCACGATCACAATTAACATTAACAGAGCCTCTTGGATTGCACTGACACGGAAGGCAGCTGCCACCAGGCAGCTGAGGGTCACCATAATAGCCCAGGGAGCACCTTCACAGGGAGGAATGGGACACTGAACATCAGGGGATATTGATATCCATCAGGAAATTAGATGTTATATCTAACTTTGAGAATCACTGATACATTTTCAATTAATGGCTTCTTAACAGCATCTAACAAATCACTCTAGCATTCTTTCATGTATTTACTTATTAACACTGAATAATCTATCCCAAGTACAAATAAGGCTCATATTCATCAAATTGTCCTTGGAAGTTGGGGATAAATCAGGGCATCATGTGCAACTCGCCTTTCACAATACTGTCCTTCATATCCTGGCTGACAGGCATCGCAGTGGTAATCCTGAACACCTTTCAGGACACAAGTGGGACTGAAACTGGAAGAAGGATAAATCAATACATGGTAGCACATAAATGAAAGACCATTCAAAGACAGAACAACTTCAGGCACAGGTTAAATGCTGCAAGCAACAGCATCCTCTGCTCAGTCTGATGCAGTGCTCCAGAATTTGGACTTTAAAATATTTGTTTCTTATAAAGTTTACTTTCTCAGTGCAACTCCATTACTGTTTAACATGCTAAAGCAACTTATGACCTTCCTTTTAAAAGATAAATCCAATGAAAAACGGATACTGCATTATACGACTGTAGTGTATATCTGAGACTTGCATGAGAACATCAGAGTTGCTAGACTTGATTCAGTTATCCGAAAGCAAACAACAAATATGATTTTTGAGCTTCTGGAGAAAAAACAGCCTGCAGAACATTATGATTTTCAAAATATGAAGTGAACTGTATCTCTACCAAACAAACAAATGTGTAAATTTCAAACAAAAGAGTATTTGTTCTTCCCCTAGGACTGATCTAATGAAAATCTCCTTCTTTGACTAGAGATGGCCTGAATCTTTGTAAATACTAAGCCATCATTTTTCAAATGCAGAAAGAAACACATTCTTGAAACAATCATGTCAGAATAACTTCATCCATTATCTATAAAACATTCTATGGGGCTAATCTACATTTAGAGGAAAAAAAAAGACTTAACTAATAGATAACCTTTTTATTTTAAAAAATCACAGAGCTACCACTAGCTGTGAAGAAATAAGAATGTAAGCTCCATTACCAAAATAGGTAACTTTCAAATGGCTAGAATTTAAGGACCTGTAATGATAACTAACTCCTGTTGTCACAGTGTGGGGAGGAGTAGGAGATAGGACATACAGCACAAGAAACCTGCAATGCTAAAATGTACACTGAATTTAACAAGTTCTTGTTACCTAACAGGGTTGGCTCTGGGACAGGCACAAAGAGAGCAGTCGTTGACAGATCCAGTTACTTTCCCATAGTAGCCTGGGGCACAAGCACTGCAGTAATCACCAACTGTGTTATCTCTGCAGTTCTGATACGTAGAAAGAAATTTAGACAGTTCAAAAAAAGCAACAAACAATAAGAGGAACTTTATCTTTCTCCCAATCAATATATGCACACAATTTCCAATAATCATCTCTAAATGTCATTACCCATCGGTCAAGCTTTGTCCAAGTGGAGGAACTTTTTCTGCAAAAATAGGCAAAATACCAGCACATTTTCTCTTACATGAATGCCTGCAGATTGACCTAATTCCTGTCCTAAATTTCCATTAAGGTTTATATATTTCTGCTTCTACAAATCCAATTCAGGCCAA
This sequence comes from Phaenicophaeus curvirostris, assembly GCF_032191515.1. NCBI lineage: Eukaryota > Metazoa > Chordata > Aves > Cuculiformes > Cuculidae > Phaenicophaeus > Phaenicophaeus curvirostris. The sequence continues at coordinate 46,482,357 of NC_091394.1, read as the reverse complement.
GAAAGCACAGTACAAAGCAAAAAAATCCTTAAAAAAAAGGCAAATTATGAAAAAAATAAACAGGATACCTGAATGAAAAATGTAAGTTTCAACATTTAAGCACAGCCACTATATTTAATTTGCCAACAACTGATCAACACTCTCTGCTACTAATATTAAATCCCTAAATCAGTATTAGAAATATAATTCAACTGACTAGTCCTGTAAGGTCATAAAATTCAGTCTCTCCTTTTTTTCTTCCCTTTTTTTCTTTTTCCCTTCTTATTATAAATCATATTCTTACAAGCACATATATTTTAGAGGTTAGTTGAAGTAATAAGCAGTAGCAATGCAGCCTACTGTTGTACAGGAGCAGAAGTCAGAAGTGAAAATCATTTCTTTTGCCTACACTACTTAGCCAGAAATGTCTAAGTAGTAATCGTAATGCGTGGGTGACTTGCCACCTCTGCAATGACAAACTAGTACGAAAGACCTATGTTTCTGGCCTTGTCAAAATGAGAACCATATTTCTTACTCACGAGAGACATATTTTAGGACAAACCTGAGTGTGAAAGAATGGTTTTCAAAGGCCTGAAGTACTAAAGAAACCCACTTTTTAAACTTACTACATGAAAGAATTCAGCAGAAGTTGATTTTGAGCTAATCAACTCACAATTGGCAAAACAAAGAAACTGAAAAAATCTAGGGAAAAATACTTAGCCAAATGAGAGAACAGACTTAATATGCCTTATTTAGTTAGCTGAGAATTTGTTGTCCATGGGGCTGTCACACAATGTCACACAAGACAGAGAAAATGTGTTAGTCAGATGTGGCCCCTTTTTGCAACTTTTGAGACAAAATGAAGGAAGTGAGCAAATGAACTTAGCTGAGGCATATCCTTATAAAACTTTAGTCTCTGAGAATTAAAAAAAGCTTCACTTAAAGCTGCCCAGAGAATTCTCTTCCTGAGACACAAAGAATTTGACTTTGAGCTAGTCTGTGGTGTGGCATGGCTTACTGCTTCCTTTACTTCTTTTTTATGTGACTAAGCAGACCTTGGACAGAAGCCCAGAAAGTCTCACAAAACCAGATAAACTGAACTGATAAAGCAAGTGGTTTTAAAGTAAAATTAAAGCTAAAATAATTAATGATTTTTAGGATGTTAGTTCCCCAAAAACTCGATAATTTTACTGAACAGACCTTAAGGGAAATACTATAATGTTTTCCATTTTTCAGAGTTGAAGGAGGAAACCAAACAGTACAATCATATACTTCTCCCAGAAACTTCTTCCATAGGTTACGGCCTATATATGCTCAGATGAAACCAACAGAAAATCTTATAAACTGTACATACCAAACACTTCCCAGTTTCAGGATCACAGGTTTCACTGTGGTTGTTGCACTGACAGGGCACGCAAGGTGCTATCAGAGTGCGAGGCTCTTTTACACCAAGTTCTGTGTGCTTTCCCCTGTAGTACCCTGGAGCACAATTCTGTTTGTAAGGGGAGTAACAGAAAAATATATGATCCTACTTATCAAGAGTTAGAAGCAATTCTAGAAGATTTTTTAAGTAACTTTAAGTTATCTTACTGTGAGACATACAAAAAGGATTCAAGGATTCTGTACCTGACAGGACAATCCAGAATAACCAGCAGGACATCTACATTGCTCTACAAAATGAGCTCTAGCTCTGCCTAGATGCATTTCTTCAAACTTCACTGCAATTTCCATTGAGATATTTGCAATTCTGCAAGACATAAACAGAAGAGAGTGTGAACACCTAGAGAAAGCCTAGCACCAAAACTGAGATCCAAACATATTTATGCTTCAAGATCAGGGCTGCCATACATAATGTCCCATGATCCTCTTTTCCCCATGGAAATACCTCAATAAAATCTGAAGTTTCTTTATACGTTCATGGAATTTCAGGATCTACAACAAACAAATCAGAAGTACTTCAAGGTAATATAGGTTGATTCTTACAAACCTGGAGGTGGAACCACACTTCCTTACAGCTGTGAAAATGTACAGACATTGGGTTTTCATTGGATGCATCTCCACTTTTCTTGTTAGTTTCCAAACTGACAGACACAATAACCATATCTGATTTCTACTCTCTCATTAGTAACCTATTTCTGTTCAAAATGGCAGTAAAATGCTACATTCTGAGGTTGGAATATTTTACTACTACTGCCCAGAATGCATAAAGTTACAGGAGACCTAGATCAGTATAACACAAACCTAAGAATTCAGAGGACAACGTGTTTCAATTCAATACACATAAAAATGAGACAGGTAAGAAATAATTCAGATACCATCTAACCATATCAGCCATCCTACAGAGCACTGCATCAGCCTATAAGGCTTTGTGCTTCTTTATGGACTTTTCTATTAGAGTAAGGAGTGGAGACATTTAGTATTTCCCAGAAAGTATTAAAGAACAATTCTGCTGCCATTATAGTGATAAATATTTTTTTTATCAGATGAACAAAAGTCATATATAGGAAATTTCTCTAATTTGAGTTAAATCTTTACTGTATAGCTCAGCTGGGACTTCTAGGTTAAATTAAAGTAAATGCAACGTAATAAGTAAATGTAATCAAAGACTGCTTTACCTGCTTTGCTGTAATCCTTGGCCATAAACTGCCTTGATAAGGATGTATTCAACATTGCTTAGCACAGACATGAAGTCAGAACGTGAGACAGGCTCATCAGATACAGAGTTAAAATACTTCCAAGAATCCTAGTGAAACATAATACATATTATTAAAACCATGACCATTCAAGGTAATGCACTGTTCCTCCTTATGTATTCCTTCAGAAATGCAGTCGCAGTGACTATATCTAAAGCCTAGTTACCAGAAAATCCAAAATCTTGCTTCACGTTAGAATAACACATGGTTTTATAATATAATTTCCTCTCCTTCCTTTCCCTCTTCTCAACTTTCATGACCAGTTTCTTCAGGAAAGCAGTCCAGGCCCTCATAGCACAGCTTTTTCTGCCTAGACCGAACAGCCAAAAGGCCAAGACTTCACAGCACTTATTTTATCTACAGTTCGAAACACCTGCTTTAACTATGTCCTGCCTTCTGTCAAGAGAGACTAGGCCTCACCTCAGTCCCAGCCAGCAGAGAATCTCAGAGACCAAGGGAGGTCGTCATTATCTCCTCTGAAATTGTTTGCTGGCACTACTGCAACTCCTCATGTGATGGTCCTGGACTATGAGTGTAACATGCAGGCTATCAAACCATGGGATTGCCTGAGAGTGATGATACCTGTCTGCCTGTCATTTATCACTAAAACCTAAGTCTGTGTTTGAAAAGCTCACCACAGAAACACCTACAGCACTTCCAAAAGGGGAAACATCATCAAAAAGTTGTTTGCTCCTATAGCGTGATATTCCTTGCAATTTTTCCTCTCAAATAAATGCATTTTAATCCAAGTGCTCTATTTACTCAGCCATTTTCAAAGTATTTCATTAAATATATAGAATAAAAGCTTCTAGAAGAAAGGTAGTACTTCCAATACCAATGTTTTGGCTTACCTCCTTCATTTCTACTTCCTTGTCAGTTCTTACTCCATTTTCTGGAGAAGGGATGTCTACATAGATGACCAGCTTGCTGGTGTGACCTCCTTTCATGAGAATCTGTGGTTCAAAATTTGAGGTTCCAAAGCCATCCAAAGCATAAAAAGCAACAGTATATCTCAGCTTTCCTCCATAGGCCATGAGCTGTTTGGATAAAAAAATCATTACCTTTATTTATTCCAAGGTTAAAGCTACTAGCTGTAAACATTTTATAGTCATCAGAAGACTTGAAAATTGTCAGTTCTGGCACTAAAACATGAAAACTGATTTAAACTCAGCAGGTTTTGTGCCAAGGTTAAATGCATATTTCTAAAAAGCTGTCTCAGTTTCTTCTTTTAGGCCCTTTCAAGATGTGCACTCAATATTCATTTAATTCCTAAGCAACAGAGATTCCATGATCTATATCCTGAATCTAGCATCAAGGCTAAAAACCCTTTCAGGTTTGAAAACTAAAATTGAATACATGACTCTCCCCTCCTATACTATCTCTGAAGAGTAACGTAGTAGTTACACGTGGGTGTTACCAATTTACAAGGTCAAGAAAAATCTCATTAGGAAAGGGTAATGTAAACATATTGTTTAAGCTTGTAATTAATAAGTGCAGTCACTGAATCATATATAATATGACCCACAAGAATAGAAATACCACAAAAAAATGTTATCAAGGTAAAGTGACTATTATTCAATAAAGAAGTGACTATTAAACAGTAAAGAAATTATCTGCAAAACATTCTGGTTTTTTAATGATCTTACCTGGTCTCCCTGAAACTGCTCTGGTAACTTCCAGTAAAATGTTTCCGTATTTAAGTGTTTCCTGACTACGGCAGCATCCAATAACACATCAGCAAGCTGTGAAAATACTCCTTCCACTGTTCCAGTTAGGTTACTTTGAGCTACTACATGCAGAATAGATTGATCTGGAGTTAAGGTTATCTGCAACAGGGAGAGCAAAAAGATTCACCGAATAAAAATATTTTATCTCAGTGTAATAAACTGCTGCTTTATACCTGCTTTGAGACAGTGAATAGTCCATCCTAGAGTAATAATCACCCAAAGCAAAAAAAAATGGGAAACATGTTTGATATTTATTCTTTTAAAAAGCAAAGAATGAAATACAGGGTTTCAGAAATAAGGCTACAACCACTTTCCATTTGCCTTCTTTTTTATTCTGCTATGTGCCACTGTCTCCATAAGCTACCCAACTACATTCAGCCTGGTTAATGAAATGTATGCAACCTTAGACACACAAGTGTGGTAACCTAACATGAGGATAATGCCAAACTGTGATCTGTATATTTATGTCATACTACTTACAGGAATTCTCACATGATCTTCTAATTCTGAACAGGATGTGGACATCCCAAAGCAGAAGCATGAAGTACAACCTAGTGCATTGTTAGCAGACAGAGCAAAAGTTCCAGGTTTACACTCACTGCATTGTAGACCAAATACATTTTCCTGGAAAAAAAAGGAAAAAAACCACCAACGTAATAGCACACTAGTATTACTTTGCTAGCTGAATGAAAGACAATTCTTTATAGAAGAATAACTAGTTGCTAGTTGCTATGTAAACAACTTAACAGGAAGCCAGTAATTGTATCTATCATGGTTTACTATGCAGTACATTTTTTTTTCATTATTTGACAATGTTGAGGGTATTTTTAAAGAAAAAGTATGGAATATTTAAGCTAAATTTGTGCATTTCTAGCAAGAATAAGCAGCTGCACATTTCCATTCAAGACAGAAAAATCTTCCTTCCATGCAAGAAGCAGCAAAGCAACTGCTCATTATAAATAGGAATTAGGGGACGTTTTCCCAAGTGTCTGGTTTTGCACTCAATTTCCAGCCGGTAAGTCCAACTTGAAGAAACACCCATAACTGCAGTTAGTGACCTCTGTCACCTTTAACCAGAAGACTGGAGAGAGAACTATGAAGGCATACATTTGTTGCCTGACTGAAGTAATTTCTTCTCTATCACTCAGTCTTTCAAGAACAGATTCCCAGTTTTCACAAAAATCTGTACTACTAAAGTCTGTATTTAATGTTGCCTTTTTTAATACAGAAATGTCAATTCAGACTTCACTATTAGTAATACACATGAGTTACTCTTAAGCAATGCCTTCAATTATAGCATGGGGGAAAAAAATATTGATTCAGATTATATAGGCTGCTCTTCTAAAAATCCAAATAATAATAAGAAGAAACCAATGAATACAAAATAGAGAATCTCAAGACTTAAAGAAATGTGGTTGTGTTGCAAGATCAGTGTGCTGCTCCCAAACCTAATAAAACCTTGCAAGCAAAAGCAGAAAAAATATTCTCTGTATTCAATTTTTTCCATTTCTATAATGAGGATAAGAATATAGTAGCTTTTCCACTGGATTTTTTTAATATTCAATTAGTTTTTTAAAATACTTTCACATCTAGGATGGAAGAAGCTGTAGAAGTGCTGTCTCTCTGTCTCCGAACAAAGATGAAAATTATTCGTTAACAAAACAGCATGTAGGAAATTTATACATTTAAGGTAAGGAAAAAAACTTTTCATCACAGATTGTGTACTCAGAAACTTCAAGACATCATCAATTCATGTGACCTGCACTCAGAAGTGCAACTCTTGCAGCAAAGTATTCCTAGATTCTATGAAAGTATTGTTTTCCTTGGCTTGAGGTAGAAATAATTTCTCTGCATTGCTCATTGCATCAAAATACTTTTATCTATTACAGCTGCATGTTCTCGAATGTTCTATGTGTACTGAGGTAAAAAACCCAACCTTTTAAATATCAACTAAGAAATAATGTGTATGAGTTATGAACTATTAGTATTGGAACTATTTGCAAGGCAAAATGCAACTGTAGAAAAAGGCAAGAGGGATAAATAAAACGTAAAAATTGTACCATTAAAAATGGTTCATACAGCATCATTCTTGGTGTCAGAAGGCATTTACGTCATACAGAGAAATACAGTGACACTAAAGTCACCAGCACCGTTCTTATATATTTAACATTTACAAAAATTTTGTCCCAGAACTTAAGGTAAGCGCTTTACCCTACTTAAAAGGTAGCAGACAAAAATATAGGAGCAAAAGGAAAAGCCAGACAAATGAATCCTCATTAGTTTCTACCTTACAATACTAATTCATGAAAAAGAGGACTCTGAATGTATTTTAAGAATGATGTGGTTACAGAAATTCACTTAATATAGAATGAACGCATGCAACTTACATCAAGCAAACATAATCTATTTGAAGCTAGGACTGTAGTGAGACCATGGTCATAAAATACATCTAATTCTGTACATGAAAGATACGAGTCATTTTTCTATCAAATGTACAGTGGCTGTATACTTAGCAAGGATTTGACATTAGTCAGCTAGAAAAGAGTTTTTGTCATTAGGCATACAACGGGTCTTGATCCTGACTTCATAACGCACATCCACATCAAATTCCATTAATTCTGTCTAAAAGACAGCAACAATACTGTGCCACAATAATTTTATGACCACAAACTGGAATTAAAATTACCTGGCTATGTAAAACAAAACAAAAGGAGGTAAGAGAGACAAAGCATCTAGTGTTATCACAGGAATTTCTGAGAACAGAAATAACAATTCCATGTTGGTAACATTGCTATCTCTTCTTCCTAAAGCTGTGTTCTATGTGTCTGAAGTGGGGAACATCATCTGGCATTTTTTAGACAACCCTGACTGATAGTATCACCTGTTTAGCACTGACACAGAAAATCCTTTAGGAGTGCTTTATGTGTACTCTAAAATGTCTCAAAGAAAGGATGCAGATTGCCTTGAAAAGTCCTTTCAGCCCTACACCTTGCATGACCTTTATGTGACAGATGACCAGAAAATCCCAATGCTGTCCCCAAAAGTGTCTGAATAATTTAGTACCTTGCAGGCACAGATGCCAGTTTCTTCTTCACAACCACAAAGTCCTTCAGTGTCATCACACGTCTCTGCTTTGGTTCCACTCAAGTCACAGTGACAGGCAACACAGTCTGGGTAGTCCCTGTAGCCTAGTGCACATGCAGAACAGTCTTGTCCTTGAAATTCCACTTTGCACTGGCATTGACCTGTCAATACATCGCACTGGAGATTGGTTGAACCAATGTCACTACAGTTGCAAGCCTTAGAGGGAAAGAAGAAAAGTTCATAAATAGTAGATCTTTAAAAATAATTTTGTTACAAAAGAAATCACCTAGTAAATTTAGAATGGTCCTTAAAACTCAAAGTTTGTCAACAACTACTATACAAAAATAAAAGGAAATAATTTCCACGTAGAAATTAGGTTGTCTGGTTTGTAACTGAGCAAAGAACTGCATTTACAGTAAACAGAGGATGGCAAAAAGTAAGAAACTCTGTTTCAAATCAGAGTTGAAGGGACCTGTTCCAGAAAAAAAACCCTAAAGACTGTATTTAAGATACTATACATTGAGTGCAGCAAGTAAAATAAAATCACATTATATAAATGCTGAATTAAATAAATTCATATGCACAATAGTTTTATAAACATGACTAGAAAGAAACATTTTAATACTGACTTTTTTTACGATTTCAAGAAGCATTATTACAGCTCTGCTCCATCACTGCACCCAGAAACAGATGCTGAATGCCAAGAAAACTGCCAAGAAATGGAGCCAGATGAAGTATCCCACTAATGCATTCTGTTCCAAAAGCAGATCAGATGGGTTTCTGATAGCATCTACCCCGTTTCAAACATGTAGAGAGCCATTCCAGGTTTTGCCAATAGACTTTGCACCACATCTCTATCAGCCACAGTTGAGAATTCATCATGGGGAGCCTCTGCTGGGACTGTAACCTGGAGATCACAGTATTTTCTGTTGCATCAAGAAAGTAACTAACATACCTTAGGACAATTCATGTTAATTGTTGTGATGCTGTAACAAAAAGGAGTGCTAAACTACTTTGCAAAAGTGAGCAGTTATATATTAAATTAAACTTCATCTTTGGGAAATGTTGTGGAATCACCTTATGAAAGGAAATGCACAGGGATCAACACATTGTATTTGCAGAACATTAGGTAAGAATGACAGAAGCTGGTAGCTGACAAAGCAGTCGTTTAAAGACTGGCTGCCAAGTAAGTTGCTATAAATCATTAAGGCAGTAAACTCTGAAGAGATATTATAGAAATATTTTAAAATCCTTACTCCAAAAAAAGAGAGGAAAAAAAAGGAAAACAATTTGGCTGATACGGACACCTGTCAAGTACTCTTTGCACATGATGACAGCCCTTGTCAAATACTCATCAAAATTAACCATTATATTCATTTAATTCTGACGTTTCTTAAAATTTCAACATTCTAAGTAACAATTGGCCAAAAGCCATATCTGTCAGGCATAAGCCTAATTGTGTAAATGGTTGCTACTCCTTGGATCTGCACTGAGTTGGTATTTTACTGCTCAATCATAAATATTAGGCTGAGATAATGGAAGTTACCATTTTTCCATTCATGAAAAGTTAACTACCTATTACCATTTCAATATCAAACATTCAGAAAAAGGCATTCAGTGACTTTCAAGATAAGCTAGATTTCATTGTTCTTAAAGCCATAATATCACTCCTTGATTAGCAAAGAAACTATGTTCCTTGATGTCAACTGTTGGTATAAATCCATTTTAGTATCACTATTTAAGGACTTAAAAGTTAGAATTCACACCTCAAAATTTTAAGATGATCTATGCACCTATCCAGAATAGACACTCCAATCAGTATTTTCAAAGACAGCTTTCTTAAGAGGTTCCTCAGTAAAAACTTCACAGTGTGATTTTTTTTTTCAATGTCAGCACATTGCACTAGCACTTTGAGACAGAAAATAAAGACTGATGCTCTCAAGAGTCCAATTCTGACATTAGTATAAGGTGAATTGCTTTTAAAATCCATGACTTTTTGGCCAGCCTACCGTACCTTGCAGCCAAGTTTAGGAGAGTGTCCCCAGTGATTTTCTTCACAGAGTTCACATTTTGGTCCCTGGGTGTGAGGGGGACAAATGCATTGGCCAGAATCGGCATTACAGTTGTTCTGAGTATGAGCACAGTCACAGGCTGCAAGAGAAAGAGCAGCAAACAGTTAATCTTTGCTTTAGCAACAGAGAAGAAATTTCAAGACCCCAATAGCCTTACTTTTCTTGACTACACAGTACAGTTCAACCATTCCACTAGGAACTCTTTGTCATCCCTAGTCACTGAGAAACAAACTATGACCACAGTGACATTCAATCTTTTTACTGAAAGTCCATTACTGCTTCTTGACATAGCCATAGGTTCAAAAAACGGTGCTGTATTTCCATAGGGGAATCAACAAAACCAGCAAAATTATCGTGGAGAAGAGTAAATCTGCAGGAACATACTCTATTATAGAGGATACAAAACTCATCAGAAGATATACTAATGTTCTCAAGCAGGTAAAAGGATCAATCTCAGGAATAAGTACTTTTCAAGAATTCTTTAGTTAATAATAAGGGTGCATAACTATTTTGATAATTACTAACTTCTGCAGAAAACACTTTACTTAAGAAATGCAATAATTTTCTTGCTAAAAGGCAGTAGTTCAGAAAAGTGTTTTTATTAGTTGTTTTAATAACATTTAAAAAATTTTCAAGGCTGAAATTATTAAAGGTGATTAAGGGATTTTTGTTAGCAAAGACGCAGTACATATGTTCTAAAACATAATCTTATCATATACTCTCACTGCAGATTTCATATTACTAAACTCTTTGAGGCATGAAAAGAACGTGCCTATCAAGTCGGAGAATAGATAGGCATTTCATTAGCTATGCTGTGTTGAAAAGGGCATCTTATTAACATAAGTTAGGTTTTTGACAGCATGCTCTCCAGTTGGATTAACATTTTCTCCTGTATCATGACTAAATATCATACACACACAGGTGATGATGGGGAAAAAAAGAATCAATGACATCTTATCAAAGTATAAAATATATTTTTAAGAATTAAATTTAAAAAAATAATGCAAAAACCTGTAAGAGTAGTAGATCTTAACTTTTACAATTGCAGAAAGAACTTTCTATTCTCTCTGAGGGACTGAAGAGTTTAATAAAAAAAAGAGACCAAGGAGTTATTGAGGATGGAATATTCTTCTCATGCAACCTTTATGAGTTATTTCATAGTCATCACCTTATAGAAGGAACTACATAATAAGCAAAGAAATGTTTTGTTCCCTAGCTTAATCGAAGTATTAGGAGACCATTCTACAGATTTTTCTGTGCAGTCACCAAAACAACTGACCTTTGCCAGAGCTTAACGTAAAATATATTGCTGAAAGAAATTCTAGATAAACCCTGAAAGGAATTCTAGATAAACCCTGAAAGGAACATGGATTAGAACTTACGTGTGCAGCCACCATCATTGAACGCATAAAAGCCATGAGCACAACGATCACACTTCTCTCCAGCCACTCCTGGCACACAGTGACACTGCCCCTGATGATCGCAGTCCTCAGAGACTGATCCAAATTTACTACAGTTGCAGAGAATGCAGCCAAGCCCACTAAGCAGGCCATAATAGCCATTCTGTTGGATAGGAAGCAAACAAATGTGAGCTACATTTCCGTATGAAAATGATACAATGTACACTCTTACTTTCCCTTGTTCACTTTCCCTGCTGTCTGACTTATAAGAATAGTCAGCACTGTGTGACTGCCGTGACCTTATCTTTTCATTGTTCCCAGCTATATGCAAGAATGCATTCGGGTGAAAAAGTGAACACTGAAATGATCTCATGGTTCTCCAGCCTCATCAGTGGGACTTTATGTTCTAAAGTCTGAAGTTATTTTGATTTAAAGACTTTCATGAGGTGAGGGTGGGCTGTACTGATCAGGCACAGATTTCTGTGAATGTGAAATGAAAGATTAAAACAAAGCAGGCCAGTGACCTGTGGTACATGTGGATTGAAAGGCATTCAGCTAGGCTGGCACAGGGGCAGTAGCTGGGCATAAATTTCCTGCTCTGGTCTCTGAGGCAGTTCCACACTTTGCAAAGGCTGGAAATTGCTGTTTTCTATCACCAGTGAATATCTACTTGTTGTTATAATAGGCCTGTCTTTTAGCTGAATTCAGTTTTGGTGTTTAGCCAGGACATATTATTCCCAACTGCATTCTTCAGATATTACCACTTAGATTTCATTTTGCAGAAGCCCAACACTAAGAACCCTTGAGGTCTGTTAGTTGTGTACTGTTTGTTTTTTTTCAGTAAGCCAACGTGACTGCACACTCTCATTCAGTGCAGCACAAGCCTGAACAGCCCTATTCAGAAGGATGACAAGTCAACTACATAGCTTCACATCTGAAAGAGTATAGGTAGAGCAATTTGCAGCCACAAAAGCCTGTGCAGACAAATATTCAGTCTCTGCTCCAACACCAGGTCCCTCCCCCTGAATATAGTTGCTGCTATTCTCTGAATTTGTTCTATTCAATATCTATAAATATACAGGAAGACCAAGATACAAGAAAATGCAGATATCGGGAATAGATAAATATTTGCTTACCAAACACTTATCACATCTCTCACCAATCACATTTGATTTGCAGTGACAGACACCTGTCTCATGATGACAAGTACTTGAAAGGGAACCATTCACGTGGCACTCACAGACTTACGTTAGATGAAAAGAACCCAAATACAAAAAAATTATTAATGTATATCAATATGCATTCATTGTTATACAGAATTCCAAATTTGGTACATATGTGTTTTACTTGTTTATATCACACAGATGTTAATGTAATACAGTAATACCTGTACTACTTGGTCTAAAAGTTTAAAAAAAAAGCACCTCTGTGAACAGATACATTTGAAAAGGTTTTTCTTCCAGCCCCATACTAAACATTCAGAAGTAAGAAATGTTTATATCAGGTCACTGAAGGGACTGTATTAAGAAGCCAGTAAGTTTCAGGAATATGAAGTGCCATACCCCACCATATTTACCTTCTTCTGGCTAACCCAACCCCATTGTTTTCAAAGCGCAGTTGCCAACTCACAACTTGAAGGTTAAACCCTTCAGACAAGGTGCATAACTCTCTATCCATCCATTAACACCACATTTTCGTGTTCTTTTAATTTTGCAAGTGATAATAATAGCTTACCACTACAACTTTTCTCAATCACTGCATCCCCATAATACCCGTCAGCACACTTTTCACAGTGGTGACCTGCTGTGTTCCCCAGACATTTCAGGCATTGTCCTGTGACGGAATCACAGTGGCCATCTTCTTCTGGGTTTACATTGCCATTGCATTCACAAGGAGCACACAACTGTCCAGGCACAAGTGGATTTCCATAGTAACCATTAGCACACCTGCACCAGAGATTAAAAGCTATATCAGCTGAAATGCAGTCACGTCAAACACTCTCCCCACCCAAGGAAGTACTTCCTATTAAGTTTTTATCTAAAGTGTCTCTGTGTTACTAGCAAAGACAAAACAAAGTACAACTTTATTAGAAATATCCTGTATATTTGGTATGAACAAATTCAAGGCAGGTAATAAAAATGATATAGATATTTTACCCAAAGCTAGTGTACATACCTTTCACACTGAGAACCAGTATAGCCTGGAAGACATTTGTCACAGACAATTCCACCTCCTTCACTCAGTTGGCAAGTAGGACTGAAACTATCAACAATGTTTGTCAGTAAGTGTCAATATACAGAATCATAAGACTTCTACAGACATACAATATCCACCCTTCAAGTCCATGCACCTAGCTATATAACCACGTAATTGAAATATTTTCTTTGCTTTAAACGCGACAAATTGTCAAAATAAAGTTACCATTTTCAGAAACTCTTCTTGAGATTTTTTCTTTTAAAGGAAAGGAAGATTTTAAACCCCCGGCTCTCTTTTTAGTAAATCTGCTCCATTTCTGTGCTGACCTCCTCTTTTTCACATGCAACACTTCTCTCTTTCTGATGTTTTCTCAAACAACATGAAAAATAACAGTAATTTTGCTGCCAAGATCAAGGATAGGTCAAAGTATTACTTTGACCATTCATGTACAAATTGCACCAGTCCACCCAGCCTGTCTTAGCTTAGTCTATACATTTGTCTACCTGGAAAAACAATGTTTCTATGAGATAGGGTCAAACGAAGAAAGAGAAGAAAACGTCTCCTTCAGATTTCCCAGCATTTTTTCATCATCTTACTTCCTTAATTTGGTAAATGTGCAAAAGAAAATCTCAGATAAAGAGCTTACTTGTTTGCAGCAGAACTCAGAGGACATGCACAGGGCTGGCAGTCCTCAGAAGTTCCTTGGGATGGGCTTCCATAGAAACCAGGCAAGCACTGATCACAGAAAGGTCCTGTCGTGTTGTGTTGACAAGCCTGTGAGACATGGAAAGAGTCTTTTCATATTTACTTTTGATGTCTTTTCTGCCCCAAGGGATGTCTGCAGGAATCTGCACGCAGTATAACATTGAAGAAGACAGCCATGAGGAACAGAACAAACTCTGAAAATAGGTGGGAGTTTTTCCAAGTTGTAATAACGGATCCAAATTGTTTCTTTCCTACATTTTAGAATATACTTTACAGCACTAAACCAGCCACATTATTTAGGCATAAACTTAAGCATATTTTCTATATTGTACATATTTGCTGTAACAAACTTGTTGTAAGCTTCTTACTGTTGTTTAGCCATCGTATTTTAGGGATCTTAAAAATTCAGAAGAGGTCTCTTCAGAAGGTAATGTGTAAATTCCACTGATGTCAGTCATGGAATATGCGCACATATCCAAAAACAGATATTCACCCAAAACTCTGCTTAATTTTGTTCCTTTCAGGAAAAGTCTTGTAACCCACAGCAGGCAAAATTAACATTTTTATCAGCCACTATATGATGACATCTTTATTTTAGTTCTGATTACTACCCACATGAAATGATAAACTGAAACAAATCCTTTACCAGAGAACACTTTAATGGTGCCCCTTGAACATATACTGAGGTAAACAACAAAAAGGAAGAAAAATAAACACTTAGTACCCATAGCCTGAAATTTACATACATTGTAAACTTGTCTCCCACTGCCAAAATGGTCTCCTAATTCCTAAATAGATGCTTAAAATACAAGCACTTTGAAGGATGACTTACAAAGCAAACGCCATGTATGTCACACTCGGTTGCATGCCCATTGCATTTGCAGGGTTGACAAATACCTCCAAAGAGTATTCCATCTACACGGTAGTACCCAGGGAGACAGGACTGAAAAGAAATGAGTGGAAAAAAGCAATAGTATTGCGCATGTTAAAAGTACACATCAAAACATTTTCAAAGAGCCCACTTCCTAACACCCACCATCTGACTCAATCACATTGTAGTAACTGAATGCTCTTTCAACTCTATTGATGTCACTGCACCTCTTTTCTGATGGTTGTTTTTGACCTCCACTGGATAAAGTGGATAAGAATTAACTCCATGAAATTTTGATTCAGCCCTATGTCCCCTGGAAGCACGTAAGTTAAATACTGCACAGCTGAATGTGTGAAGTTCTTTATTATAGGACAATAAAAAACAGATGTTCTACCCCCTCTGTGGAATCACTATGAATGTTACGGCACAAGGCCTCATAATGAAATTATTTGTCAAAATAATTCCTGCTATTCAGTAGATGGTGCTCTACCACCCTAACCTTCTATTCATGGATATATAAGACACAACATTGTGCAACACATTTGACTCTTGTCAGATCTTCCAAAGGCTAGCATTGTTCTCTGCCAAGATTCTTTATTGCTTCCATAAACCTAATGACATAAAACAGAAATAAACTGTACAAAATTCAGATTCAGGAAAAGCACTATTAATAGATCAAGATAAGCTCAAAACAGCTTCAGCGAGCTTTTACAGCTACTCCCTCTGCAACACTGATGCTCTAAAGTATCATCATCTTTTAGTGCCACCAAATAGAATTCAAGAAACAAATTTAAAATCCCATTTAGCATATCTGGAAGAAAATATCTACAGCACTGTGTACAGTATAGTAGACAGCATATCATTACAGAACCTGTGTTTTTATTGCAGTATAGTTAAAGGCAGCCTGCCTTTAAAACCTAAATACATTGAGATAGGAGGTAATTTTGCACACATAAAACATTCTGAAAGGTTACCTCACAGGATATTCCTGTGTAACCTTGAGGACATTCACAGAATTCCACATCTGGTGCTGAAGAAAGATCTATAACATTTGCACTTGCAGTATCCAGGGTCACAGAGTCCAGCCTAGGATCAAGCATGAAAACGTCACATTATTTGCTTCCCTAAACTTCATCTTGAACAGGATAGTTTGCTTCTAGGGGAGTAACACTGCTGCGTGCTGCTCCCTGGCAGTGACAGCCAAGGACTAGGCACAAAACTGCTGTGAAAAGACTATGTTTATAGTCCTATCACTGCATTTGTAATTTGGGAAGTAGATGTGCTCTTCTCCCATTGTCATTATGGTTACTAACAATTGTCTCTTCTCCTGTGGAGAAGTTTAAACAAAACCTGTCTAATCTGTCATGGTATTAGAGGCATATCAGTGTACTTTTTTCCTGTATATCCCAGATAACAGGTAAAATACATCTCAGATTGCATCTGTTAATGCTGATTTGAGATTATGGAATGACCAGCTAATTTATTGTAGCCTAATTTCCTTATTAAGCACTCCCTTAGAGATGGGCATCAGGAACATCTACAGACAGACATTAAAAGAAATTGCAGCCAACATCTTTACTGGCAGGTTTTCAATAGTCAGTTATGGATTATCTTGTCACATACCAAAATAAACATACTGTTGAGAGTCTTGGAGGTATTTCCCTCTGACAAAGCTGCCATTGTAACGAGGCTTTTATGCAGTGTTACTTTAAAGCAGAAAACAATGCTTCTGTTATCAGATATCAAAAGCAACTAAATGCCTTTTTCCACACAAATGTATTTGGGGGCAAGTCTGGTCTTGAGAAAATTCAATTAGAACAATGATTTTTTTCAGAAAGTATTAACTTTAGGAATACTGCCACTATGAACAGTGTTTCATATACACAAAAATAATAGAAGTACATAGATTACCTTGACTATTTTCTCTTCCTCACCTGTACGTGGCTTTTTTGGCAATGTTGTAGTTGGCCCTGATCAGAAGATGGGTCATGTTTACCAGAACAGTCATCAGTCTTTCACGGTCTATAGCTTTTTTTGTATTGAAGTCTATGAAATTCTCTGACACAAATCTTACAGCATTAGAGTACTCCTCATATGGCTGTAATGACAAGCCTGCTGCTCTTGTACTCAAAATCTGCCCGTTACCCTGAAAGACAGAATATTTTTGCCATATTTGCATGTAAATTTTATTTAGCAATTACATTTAGTGTCAGTTATACATCCAGATAACACAGAAAAGAGGCAATCAAACCAGTTTTCTTGCACTAGGAACAAAGTAAGTAGTAGAAGGTCTGTTTTTTCCATGGCTTCAGGAAGACTAAAATCCCACTGTCTTGGTTCAGAGATTTCAGAAATATTTTGTCTTTTGGAAAATTACTTAAATTTCAAAAATCAACCTCCTCTAAAAAACTGAGTCTCTGTTCTCCTTTGTTCTGTTGCTAGGTGTGTTTTACAAAATACTTTTTTTGAGGTGCCTGGATTCAATAAAGAGCCTTACTTTGCAACATAAATCTGGAAAAGCAAGCAATCAGCAAGAACACCCATCTATTACAGAAACATAAAACCTTCCACCTTATTGTTGTTTCTTTTGTAAACAGAGATTTGTACATTTGATAATAAGCACTTCACCTGTCTAAACAAAGCTTAAAATTTAAGTATTTTTATTTAAAATTAGCATCGTATACCTACAATTTCAGAGAAATCGATCAGGAAATCAGATAAATGAGTAGAAGCAAGATCTTGGTAGTGACATTTAAGAAGAAACTTAAAATTGACAAAATATTCCTACAGAAAAACTACTTTATTTTCTTGGGTTTAACCCCTTAATAGATCCCAAATGATGTCTGAATAATAACAAACTGAAAAAAAATCTACCTGAATGATGACATCCACACTAGATACTATATCACTGTCCACACTGTCCATTGGAATGTCGTAAGATACTGTATACTTCAAATATCCACCAAAAGCTGTGAGCTGAAATAATAAAAAGCAAAGGTTTAACAAGATGGTAACCTCCAACCAATACAAAGAAACTATATAGGACAGTGTAATGTCCAAATGATAGTAGTATTTGGGCTTACAGATACCACTTCCCACAGCAAATTTAACGTGCTATGTGTATCAACACAGAGACAAGCGCTGGCTTGTTATTGTGCAGGTGGGAAAAGCTAGCTGAAGGCTCTCCAGGTGATACAAACAAGTGCTCGCATTCAGTGAAACACCTACAGTACTTCAACAAACAGCAGAGGTTTACACTACAGTCCCAGCCAAGGGGCAGAGCAAGTTGGAGTTAGTCACATTCCATATTCCACCCTTCAGGCTCCTCAGCCCCAAAACTGCTGCTGACTACTTCACAGTAAGTTAGAGAAGTACCAACAGATAGACCTACATTAAATGGATAAGAGATGAGAATTTGAATGAACATTGCTCTGTGCAAGGCGACTCTTTAATGTTACACTTACAAGACTTGTGCTCATTTACTCTATCACCAGAGTAAGCAACGGGATTGCATGGGCAGAGAGACAGGAACAAAAAATAATTCAGTAAGTGAAGCTGAAAGGTCCCCTCTTCTAAGCACTGGTAAAGCCACAGCTGGCAGTCTAAATCCAGTTCTGGGCTTCCCAGTATAAGAGAGATGGACACTCAGGAAAGAGCCACTAAGATCATTAAAAGCCTGAAATATCTTTCGTATGAGGAAAGAGTATCACGCTGTCCAGCTTGGAGAAGGCTCAGGGGTACTGCATAAATAAATATAAGTATCTGAATGGAGGGTTCAAAGAGGACAGAGACAGGCTTTTTCAGTGATGTCCAGTGCTAGGAACAGAGGCAATGGGCACAAACTGAGAAATAGTAGGTTCCTTCTGAACATCAGGAAACACTTTTTTTTACATAAGGGTGACCAAGCATTGGCACACGTTGTGCAAGGAGGTTGTGGAGTCTCCATCTTTGGAGATGTCCAGAAAAAGCTCTCTGGACATGTTGCTGGGCCACCAACTCTAGGTGGCCCTGCCTGAGCAGGGAGGTAGGGCAACATGACCTCCAGAAATCCTTTCCAACCTCACTTGTTTTGTGATTCTGTTGCAAAAAATGGGAGGCTCAGAGCTTTAGGTATTAACCAGGGCAAAAGTTAGTTGGAAACTAATAAAGGCTAAATGGGAGATAAGAGGCAGCCAAAAGGAAAGTAAGAGGAATTTAACGGTCTATATTCAACAAGATGTGAAGGATGTAAGCTTTAGGATAGGAGCCAAGAGTGTGGGGAATGTGAACATATACATTAGTAATAGTCAAGAAAGAAAAAGAGAGATTATGTTGTGTACAAAATAGGCAGAGAAGGAAGCAGGGAGATGAATGGTCACAAAGAGCTAGAAATCTGATAATATTAGAGTTTATGTGTAATTTTTAATTACAGAAACTATGTATTATATTTAGAGCAATATGGCATGATTAAAATAGATAAACTATTAAGAAGTTTTTACTCCAGCTGAGAACTTACTTTATTTCCTAGATATGGTTCAGGTGCTGACCAGTAATAAGTATGTTTTAATACTTTCACAACCTCAGTGTTGTTAATACTTATTTGACGAGGTCCATCAAATTGGCTTCGATGAGGCTGCACGCTCCTTGTGTTATACAGATCAGCAACAAGCCATCCAGTCATGTCAGATATCTGCAAGAACATATAGCACTATAAGTGGATTCAGGCTTCATGTCACTGAGAAAGCAGACACTAAACTTAACCCCTCCCCAGATATTCACTCAAACTGATGGATCTGTAACAATTTCATTAACCCAATCTGACATCCAGTATGGGCAAAAATGGTAATTCAGGCTAGGAATGTGTCTATCTCTCTATTAGAAGAAAAGAAGAATAAAACAAGCATGATTTTCATCCTCCCAATAAAATTATAATTATACTTATGTAATTCCCTGAGACTGAATTACAGAACTTCAAGGGCTTTGAAGTCTTGCATCTCCATTTACAGATATGGCTGAGCTTGAGGAAAGTTAAATCCAAAGTCTCAGAAGAGGAAGCAAGATGAGAGAACTTTGTTCTTCTCACTGGAAGATTTTTACACAAGCATCTGAGAATTTCAGTTAATTTTATGTGTTCTTCTCTCATTTTATTGGCACACAAAACAAGGGACTAAGGTGTGACTAGCTCTGCAAAGGTGCAAAAAGAATTTGGTGGGAAAACAACATCCCCGAGGTCCCCTAACTCACAAAATGTCTATTCACAAGACAATGGTATTTATAATCACTCTGTTTTCTAAGAAAGAGTACTGGCAATATTGCCAGGAGTCACTCTTGCTTGCCCAATAGATATGCAAGCAAGGCAACAGATCTGGGTTCACATGTCTTCAATATGCAAAGACACATTAACAGCACAAAATGAGGAAAAACACTTTTCCCAGCACATTATTACAGCTTCCACTACCCAATGCTTCTAGTATTACTGCAAGCCCATGAGGCCAAAGCATGCACTGGAATGACGTGCTGACTACCACACAGCAGCAAAATAACATTCAAAATACATTCCTCTGTACGAAGACACGTGCCAGAATTTCAAGCTAGCTCGTGTGCATGTCAGAGGGAAATACAGTACATTTTCAAGCAGCCCAAGGAAAGAATATTAGGTTATGGATATAACATATAAATACCTGATTGATGGGCCATGTTAGGCTGTCACAGACATCAGAAACCCCAAAGCAGAAACACTCTGTGCAGCCCTGAGGATTTCTTTCTTGTAAATTGTAGAATCCTGATTTACAGAGATCACAGTTTTCACCTTCAACATTTTCCTGTCAATGGCATATAACCTTTGGTTTGCATCAGCATAATCATGGTAAAAACGCAGTAGATTTGATAGGATTTAGGCATGATAGCATTCAGAAAGATATAAAATAAAACAGATTTTAGCACAGCAGGATTATTGCATAAGACTTAGAGCTTAAAACTAAAACTGATTGGAAAAATTAATCGGAATTTGCCAGTTCATCAAAATCTAAACATGCCCTGGCAAGGTCTCTAATTGCAGTGAAATTTTAGCACAAAGGCAGGGTTTGAAAACCTTCTACCAACTTGCCAGTCTCTTGTAGTTTGAGTTTGCATATTGCTCTGGAGAAAAAGTTCCTGTGTTTACTGAATCCAGTTAGTCTTCATACAACATAGCTTACCTTTAAGCCAGGCTCATGAAGCTTCCACAGCCAGATTCAAGACAACAGTTCCTCAACCATCTATTAATACTTAAATTGTGATTCCTAGCACTGCTACCACCTCTTCCTAGAGGAACACTAGGTACAGTTATGGTAGCTGGCAACTCTTCCTCCTAATATACTCTAGCTAATGTCCAGAAATTCCTACTCTAAAAGAAGAGGTTCTCTATTCCTTCAGCTTCTAACACTTATCTGCTGCTTCCTTACTACGAAAACTGGGTAGTTCAGAACATAATGCTACATAACTCTTTCAACATAGAATTTACAGGAAAGAAAAAATCCAAAACAGCACCAAATTTTCTTCTTGTAAAATGTGTACAGACAATACATAGTTATTAGAAAAGTTCAGACAATTGCTGCTGACAAGCCAACCACTAGGTAAAAATAGTCAGTAAATGCCCACAAGCTGTATAAACAGTAGATCTCCATGGGTACTTCTACCCAGTAAGATACAGAATATTTCCCACTGCCAGGGGCAAGTTTCTGGTCATGTGCTTGTTTCATATCAGGACAAGACTTGGGTGCATATTACTCCCTCATCTCAACCTTTGTTTTCTACTATGGCAAAACTCTGCTACAAAGGCAAAGAGAACTTTATAGAGCACCCATAAAGTTCCCTGATACTTATGGTCAGGACACCAGAACTGCAGGATGTACATGGTAGCATACCTGTCTGTTTTGAGGAAGCCTGTACCAATTCTGCATTGCAATTTGAAACTCAAAGCCTGTGGACAAAATTTGGCTTTCAGAAGCAGTTGCCAGGGTAACTTCAGCCAGAAAGATCACTCTAGATTGCAGACTTAGATCAGATTTGGTTCTGTGAAGCAAATTTCAAGCTTACCAGAGAGACATCCAAGACCTTGGCAAGGCAACACTACCAACGGTCTCTTCTTCTGGACCAGTGTTCTGCATGCGAAGTTCACATAAAACCTCTCTAAAGAGGTAGGTTATGTTCTTTTCTATGTGAAGTGTGATCTTCGCAAACTACATGAAAAAACTATGATCCCTAGCTTTGATTCAAAGGCTAAGAATGACTGCTTTCAATTTGTTAATATCCAAATCTGGAAAAAAATTCAAAGGGCCTGCTGAGATAATGAGATTTTAAAATCCTTGATTTCTTACAGAAGTAAAATATATATGCTCTTTTGAGCATTTTTATTTCTCAGTCTGCAGGATACACTTGGGTCACACATTTCACTTTGTCTCTGTAATGTTATTAGACAGAAATTATTTTTTTCTTAATGATAAATAAAAGTCTTGCCCAATGACTAGGCCTCAAGAACAGTGTTTCCTGAAAGAACAAATA
Source organism: Phaenicophaeus curvirostris (assembly GCF_032191515.1). Classification (NCBI taxonomy): domain Eukaryota; kingdom Metazoa; phylum Chordata; class Aves; order Cuculiformes; family Cuculidae; genus Phaenicophaeus; species Phaenicophaeus curvirostris. The sequence continues at coordinate 46,460,109 of NC_091394.1, read as the reverse complement.
TTATAAAATTCTGAGTATAAAAATGAATAGTTTGCATTACGGTGTCCATGGAGACTATAGGCTTAGAAATCCCATCTCCTTTGTTTTATATTTGTAGTGCACAACTTTTCTCCCTCCTTCCTTTCTTTGCTATAGGTGCACTGCTGGCTGGTGACACTTAAGTGATCTGGCCTAAAATTTCTGCATGTGAATCTCATGCCCACAATAGCAAAAAAAGGGAACAGTTTCTCATTTAGTCTATACCAATATTTTCACCAGCTAGCTGCATCAACTGATCCAGTATTACTATAGCTCAAAATCAGGCAACTGGTTATATCTCCTTTTTCATATTTAAATTGGCCATTTTCTTTCTTCCAGACTCTGGTTACTTATATGCTTGATATTTTGGATCACAAAAATTATGTGAAAGGGCTAATAAGTTTCAGAAAAAATATCAAACAAACCATGGGGGCTTTGGCTCCCATTCACTGCCATATTTGGCAACAAGTACATAAACTACTATCTAACATTCAGTTGAAAAAATTAGGTGCAATTTCTTTATATATTGACACATAGCTCTGCAGTAAAGCTCAACAGAATCCACAGCTGCAAAGTATTTCAAGAGATTTGGATATTTACCAAAAAATAAAAGAAAGCTACAGAACTGCTCTCTTTTTAAACATCTTTTGTGGTTTATATTTTTGTAATCAAATAATTAAATCATATTTCATTCATACATCTAATGTAATTGTTCCAATACTTCTTTCCAAATGCATGCTGTTTCTTCACACAAAGCAGATGTTATAAACACATCTTTTGTTTACAAGAAATCAGTGACTTGGAAAAGAAATATCAGCTCACCCCTAAACCAAAACCCAGCTAGCCATACTGTTATTCTCTCTGTGATTCTCCCTCACACACGTGCAGGTATTTTTTGATGATAATGTCAGTCTGGCCCATTATTATAGAAGATGGTGTATCAGTAACATACAGGACTATTCAACATAAATTATCATATTTTTTCAGTACAGAGAATAGTTAGCAATTTTAAGTTCTACATTCTCAAGTGTACAGTTACTCCAGGTTACTTCCTATAAAAGGATTGATCTCTCCACTTACTGAAGTTGTTTCCCTTATTAAAAAGGAGCTTGCAAATCGATTCACAGATCTCATTTTAAACAAAAATTACAGTTTAACACTCACTTTGCAAAGACAGGGTTCTGTGCACGGATCTTCATTAATACTACCAACCAGGCTGCAGTTACAACGCCGGCAGTTTGGATAGCCCCGATACCCAAATGCACAACGATCGCATTTTTCTCCTGTGTAACCTTCTCTGCATTGACATTGACCTGGCCAAGTCCCTTGAGAGCAAAAACAGAAAAGCATAAATAAATACAGTAGGCTGGATTCAAGATGTCTCAGAGGATGCAAGTAATTTAGCATTCCTTTTTTATTACACTCCATGTCATATTCCACACAGATACTTGGTGTAATGTCAATCTCACCATCTATTTTTCATCTTTAGAGAACCAGATGCACAGAAACTGAAGCAATACACTTTTTGTGACATCTGTTGCAGCATTCATAAGCAACAGCATTAGATCTCAATCCTTATACTGTTTTATATAGTCAGAAGCCACCTTCCCAACACAAGAATGCATTCAGGGAAAGAATCACAGAATCATTTAGGTTGGAAAAGACCTTTAGAATATTGAGTTCGACCATAAACCTAACACTACCAAGTCCACCACTAAACCATGTCCCTAAGCACCACATCTCCACATCATTTAAACACCTCCAGGGATGGCATCTCAACCACTGGCAGCCTGTTCCAGTGACTGACAATTGTTTCAATGAAGTAATATTTCCCAATATCTAGCCTAAACTTCCCCTGGAACAACTTGAGGCCATTTCCTCTCATCCTATTACTTGTTACTTGGGAGAAGAGACCAACACCACGCTCACTACAGCCTCCATTCAGATAGTTGTAGAGAGCAATAAAGACTCCTCCCTCCACCTCCTCTTTTCCAGACTAAACAACCCAAGTTCCCTCAGCCACTCCTCATAAGACTTGTGCTCCAGATCCTTCACCAGTTTCATTGCTCTTCTTTGTACACGCTCCAGCACCTCAATATCTTTCTTGTAGTGAGGGACTGAAAGCCAGACACAGCATTCAAGGTGCAGCCTCATCAGCAGTGAGTACAGGAGGATGATCAATTCCCTAGGTCTGCTGGCCACAGCATTTCTGATACAAGCAAGGATGCTGTTGGCCTTGGGCACACTGCTGGCTCATATTCAGTCACAGTTGTTGACCAGTATCCCCAGGCCCCTTTCTGTGGGGCAGCTTTCCAGCCATTCATTCCCCAGCCTGCAGCATTGCATAGGATTGTTGTGACCCAGGTGCAGAACTCAACACTTAAGTCTTGCTGAACCCCATACAGTTGACCTCGATCCATTGATCCAGCCTGTCCAGATCCCTCTGTACAGCATTCCTGCCCTCAAGAAGATCAACATTCCCACCCAATTTGGTGTCTGCATACTTACTGAGGGAGCATTAAATCCCCTCATCCAGATCATTGATAAAGATATTATAAAGAATCAGTCCCGACAGTGAGCCATGGGGAGCACCACTTGTGGCCAGCTGCCAAATGGATTTAACTCCATTCACCACGACTCCTCGGGCCTGGCCATCCAGCCATTTTTTAGCCCAGTAAAGAGTACATTCATCCAAGCCATGATCATCCGTTTTTCCAGGAGAATGCTGTGGGAAATGGTGTCAAAGGCTTTACTAAGGTCTAGGTAGACAACATCCACAGGTTTTCCCTCATCCACTAAGCAGGTTGCCTTATCACGGGAGACCACTCAGCCAGGATCTGCCTTTCCTAAACCGGGCCTGATCACCTGGCTATCCTGCAAGTACCACATGTCGTTCAAGATGATCTGCTCCATAACCTTCCCGGCACTGAGGTCAGGCTGACAGGCCTGTAGTTCCCCAGATCCCCCTGGCCCTTCTCATAGATGGGCTTCACATTTGCTTATTTCCAGTCAACTGGGTCCTCCCAGCTAGCCAGAACTGCTGATAAGTGGTGGAAAGTGTCTTGGTGAGCACTTCTGCCAGTTCCAGATCTGACGTGCCTTAAAATCCTATAAGTGTTATGCCTCGCTACTCCTTCCTAAATATGTACCATTGTCTAGAAGTGGTACTTAACCAACAGTCATTCACAAGTAGATAGAGTTCCCTCAAACTTCAGCATCCAGAAACACAGACATATTTGAAGTTTAGAAAAAAGGCACTTCCCACTTCTTTACCATGCTGTGAGTCAGAATGGTGATCATCTTTAATGCAGACAGAACTCAGAGACCCAAACGGGTCGCAGCCACAGGGATAACAGGGGTGATCCTCATAGGGAGAAACCTATAAAACAGATGATGTATATTAAATTCTCACGTTATTAACTGGGAAAAGTAAAGTTGCATCTGCTTTCCTCTGGGATTACCAGTACCAATATGAATGAAATCTGGAAAAGCTAATATGCAGTAATAGATCAAGGGGCTCATTTAATTTTAGCAAACAGAAGGTCAGAGGATCGCAGCCTAAAAATCCTTAGATTTGGGAACAAAATTTGGGAACAGGCACACATATAGTAACTCCTAATGGCCGGAAGCTGAAACGCAACACTTTCAGCCTAAACAGACTTTGCTTTTTATGTAACAGCAATTAACCACTGTGATGGTTTGCCAAAGATTATGGACATGTTTAAGACAAGAATGGATGCTTTTTGCAAAGATACTCTGGTTCAAAGAGGAAGAAAATGAAAGAATTCCTTGGCTCTGTGTTCAATGGGAGGACAGATTATATACTCAGAAAGATTCATTCTGACTTCATGATCTATGTATCTTTGAATTATAAGGTGATACAATTTACATAGAGTGGATTTTCTTTCCTTTCAGGGAAACTTTCCTTTAAGGTACCTCAGATGCAGAGCAGATAAGTAACTACCTCTAGACAGACATTTGCTGCAAGTTGATTGCAGACTTTTCTTCAGTGCCTCTTACAGCAAGTGAATCATACAATCTTCTTAGCTCCAGTTTACTTCTTTGGACGAGCTGTGTCTGCTGTCTAACCATGCTCCTACAGACTCACTCTTGTGTCTGCAGCAATTTATGCTGTATTTCTAAGGCATGAGTTTTCCAAAATATGCATGAACCTGCCAAAGCAAGATCTTGTAGCGTAGAAATTTAGTTCAGCATGTCTCGTTATATACAGACCTCTAACACTGCAGGAAGTTCATATGTGTAACTGGGTTAGTCATGTCTTAACATGTCTTTTGTGGAGTCTAGGTCATTTTTCCAAAGAGTGACACTTGTCAATTAAACTGGAAAGTACACAGGCTCAGAGAGCACATGTTCTATAATAGTCATGTCAAGAAAAAGAAGAATATTTGTTACAACATCTCATGAGACAAGGAGTCTGATCTTAGAACTATTTAACTGTCCATTTTAACACTAGTTGAAATGGGCTGATACAAGATAGTACAAAATTTTTGCTTTTCTAAAAACACTAAAACTTCAATACTGGCACTTTTTATAACTTTTATCAACTGGGAAAATGGGTTTCCTATCAGAACATCTACATTTCCACACTAAGATTTCAAGTTTCATCTTCACTGATTCTTTTCTTCTCCAACTCCTTTACCTGTCCTCCCACACAACTGGAAAAATATTTTATGTTTTTCTCTGTAAGCTTTGGTGGTATGTTACCTATAAAAAAATCTCTATAGTTTTTAGCTATTGTCCAACTGAATAAAATATTAATTACAATGAGATACAATACACATCATCATGTCAAGTTGCAACTCACTAAAACATTAGAATAGTATTTTCCAAATCTTACTTTGTGTGGTCTGAAATATCCATCAGCACACATTTCACAGTTGATCCCAGTCGTATGTTGAGTACAGTTTAAGCACACGCCTCCTCCTACATACTGGCCGTGAATATCCATGCTCCTTTTCTGATCTGCAATACTCTGATTGTAGTAACAATTTTCTGCTTTGTTATGACAGTTGCACTCTGAGAAGGAATGGAAAACACGCCTGTTATTTATTTACATCGTATAACTTTTCCTGGAAAATCAATACTGTTCAAAGAGGAAAACGAAAGTAGAAGAGCATGTTAATCTCAAAAGTATGCTTTTTTCCCCTTTAATCATGCTATATGCTTCATAAGTCTTGATACATGATATTTCATAGCAAGTAAGCACATTTTAAAACCACTGTCACCACTTTAATAGCACCATTTTTAACAGTTTTCCGTAGATCCCACTAATGTTCATAGCAATGTGTGCTATTATCAATTAACTGTTCTCTCATTTTATGTCTTCAGCATTACAGAAGATAATCTTCATTCTTGTGTTATTTGTATAACAAACAAAAGTCTGAAAAGTCAACAATACCAGTATACAAGTATTTGATATAGGTTAGAGGATAGAGGATCGATACACTCATAAACACCTACTTTTCAAAGAGTGACATTAAGACTTGTACAAAGACTTCAACGAAAACAACTATTTTTCCTTTCACAACTGTGAATTTTATCTAATAGGTTCTTAATTGTTTGCAGCTTGTTCTGTGCATTAGCAATGTGAAGAGAGAAAATGTACTAATTAGCCCAAGCAACATATACAGCTCTACTGGCATAGCTAAAGTCAATCTATCAGGCAATCTGAAACTGGCCAATGAGGAATTTCTTTTGAAACATTTATTATCAGAACAAAGTTTTTTATCTGATATTTATGATCTATGTAAGAATTTTGCATTTCAAGTAGCTAACAAAATGATGGATGTAAATCTACTAGTTTTTACAAGACTCTGATAAATCGCTGAATCTCTTTGACAAAGAGACTCTGAAAGTTTTACTACATGACAATGCTACTAGCCAGAGAGTCACATTGAATAGAATGCTTAAAAAGATTTCAGCAGCTATGAACAGAAGTAGGTCTTCTATCTTTAAACAATCTCATGAAGACAGTTAATAGTTTGTTGGTTTTTCTTGGGCATTAGTATACATCAGTATGAAAAGCAACCTCAAGCAAGAACATAATAAGCCTTTATGAAACTATCTAAACCTCTGTGCCTACTCACTCTCACATTTGTTCCCAGCAGAAATGGTTCCTGGTCTCCATGGTTTCTGGTGGTAACCCGGACAGCACTTGTTACAGCTCTCTCCACACGTGTTATGTTCACACTGGCATTGCAATTTCTAAGGATAAGAAATTTGCTTTCTTGAAATACTTCTCAGTGGATAAGGTAATAAATTTTTCCGAAAGTCTGCCTAATATAAGACTTCCTCTAAAAAATATCAAGACCCACAAATATCCCTGAATTAGCATTAGACTCCTAAAACACACTAAATGAACAATCGGGAAATAGCTTTCTAGAACAAGAGGGACAAATATCCATTGTTGTAAGAGAGACTATTTCTTGTTGTGCCCCTTGAATTGTTTAAATTAAGGAAAAGTTTACTTCAAGGAAGTTACATGACCAGAGAACCAGATATACTTACGCAGAAAAGGAACAAAATTTTTGCACATAATTTGTTTGCACCATATTGTAAGATCTCTTATAGCCTGCTCTCTCTCATTCTCCTTACACAAGTACTTTTTTTGTCTTTTTTTAAATTGGAAAAGTTGTTTTGTGAAAATAAATCAATGAGATTAAAGAATACCTTTGTGATTTCATCCAGTGGGCAGCTTCGAGCATGGCCGTAACAAATACACATGCCACCAACAGAGATGTCCTTTATTGAATAGTAGTACTACAAAAAACAAAGTTGAAAAAGGGATGAATAAAATACATTTACATGCATTTACATCTCCTCTCTCTACTCTGGAAAATAAAATACCAGCATTCAACTGTTTTGTGACTTGAAAAATGCCAAGAAAATAAAAGAAGCTTTGAAATTTTGGCACACAAGGAATTCACCATTTAGTGAATTCACACATCCTCTCCCCATATTTTTTCTCACTGGCATGAAACTATAACTGAATTTTAACTTTAAATAAGTACACACAATTCCTCAGCTTCAGGAAAGGCCACCAAATGTCACCTCAGCCAAAATCTACTTGTAAAAAATTACTTTTTTCACCCTAGAAGAAACTATGAAGCATAAAAAATTGCTAGATTTTAATTTCAGTCTGGGGAGTAAGATTATGTTTTCTTAAAAATGGGAACTCTGCCCTCCCTTAAAAAAAAAGTGCAGTTTGTGCACTTGCTTCCAGACCAGCTCTTTGCTACTAGTGTGTCTGTAGTTTATTATTCTACCCAAAATCTTAGCTTAAGAAATGATGATACAGCAGAGGACAACCCATTAATAAAACCAGATGGTGAGCAAAAGCAACATACATAAGGCAAGGAAGAGACAAGAAATAACAATCTGGGCTCAGTTATGGCTGTGGTGTCCACATGATTAGCCTGTTTGTATCCTGGGAAGCATGTACAGCAGGGGAATGAAAAGGAAACACTTTTTGAGGATACTTCTAAGGAAAGAGTTCAAGACTCTCAGACTTAACAATCCTGTGGTCATCTGGTTCAGGAAGAGAAGGTGGCCCTAGGTGGTCAGGCATGCTGACTCCTGGTTTGTTGTTGTTTCTTTGAAGGATCTTGGAGCTGGAGAAAACCAGACTCTTTGATTTCTTCTTTAATTTTTTGTGGTTTTAGGGTTTTTATTATGTTTAGTATTTTAGGATTTTTGAATGTTATTGTTTTAAATTAAGAAAAAAATTCAGGAACTTATCACAAATAGTAAGTCCTAAGCTACAGAGAAAGAGGTCCAGACTGAGAAAAGCAGGAGGACAAAAGGAGAGCAATATTTCATGGTAAGGGAAGGAGCTCATTACATTCCCTTCATCTCCTTTGTTTTGCTTTCTTAAAACTCACAATGTGTGGCTCACAGCAGCTGTCTGCAGCTTAAACAAAAGACCAATGCTAACCAAATGCTGCAGACCGAAATAGATAAATAGAACACAGAAATAAAAGTGCTGTTGAACACTCACAAAAGTTTTGCATTGGCCCTTTTACAAGACTATGCACAAGAAACTGACAAGATTGATACCAACAACTGGATGTAAATTCTTCAGAAATAATACAACCACAATTCCGAAAGCTGGAAGCAATTACCTTGGTTGCACAATGAGATACAAGGTGAGACATCAGGATTTGGGAATCTCGCCCAAGATGAAGTCATGCAGCTTTTCATGCAAAACTGCACCAAGTAGTGCTAGCTAGGGTAGTACTAAGCCCTGGTCTGCACAACTGTGTGTGTTACAAAACCAATGGGAATTCTTGGCCTCAGCACCTTTGTTTCCCAGCTGTTATGTTATCTGTATGCTTCCATGTCAAGCCTTTCTTTTTCAGGTGTATTTCTTCATATTTCATATTACTGTTAACAGACCTAAATGTCAACCACCCTAGTTCACAATAAGATCTTATTCAGGCTGTGCATTAAACATCCAGCAAGGCACAATACTTTGCACTTGCAGCCTCCGTGCTTGCAATTGCCATACAGGGCAGACAAAACAAGCAGAACATCCAGGTTTTACACTTTAGAAAGGCTACAGGTGGGTAGCTCCATGATCGAGGTAAGAGTGGGGCTACCATGACAGTACCCACCCAATCATGACCAAATCTAAATTCCTTCGTTCCCTCTGTACCCAGCAACCCAATCAAATCTCTCAGAAGAAGCAGTGTTAATGCACAAAGACTGCCTGTATCAGAGGAGCTGCGAACACAAGAGCCCTCTTGCTATGCAAGGAGGAATTGCCTGCAGATGTTCTTAAATGCAAAGAGTTGCTGAAAAGGAAGAGGAAAAACTTCTCATATTCTTCTGTCCTTATCCGAAACCTACCATCAGAGAAAAATCTTGAAGCCACTGATGTCCTAACCTATGGGTCTCAGGAGAACATGGAAGAGGATCAAAACAGCAAAATACAGAGGAGAAAAACTGCAGAACGGTAATGTTAGGGGTTCCAACACTGAATTTCCGTGAGAACTTGAAGAACTCGGCCTAAGTGCTTGATACCTCAGCTTCCCAAGTTACAATATCACATATGTAAAGAACAGTTAATACTCTCAAAATTCTATTTGAGCATTTTACATGTTTTCCATTATAATTAACTCATGAGCTTTTAAAAATATTAATTACAATAGCCTTAAAAAATGAAGAATCAAGTCTCATTAGACATCAAAATTCACAATGGCTAGGTTCTCAAATACTTATTGTTTTTTCATGAACTAGAACACTAGCTCCTGAGATCCTTGACACACCACAAATACCTCCTCCTCAAACAGATCAGAAAAGACTCTCCCATCATTTATGAACCATTTATGAACAATCAGCTTACCCTTCTGGTAACAATGGGGTCTAGTTCTTTAGGATCATTATGGCTGAGAGTCATGAGGTCAGCATTAAGAGTTCTAATACGCTGCAGTCGTAGCCGAATGTATCGTGCAGAAGTAAATTCCAAAAGTTTTTGTGAAGGATCATCAGCGCTAGGCCTACCGTTGATCAGTGACGTGTGAATCTAGAAAGAGGGACTGGCATAATTATAAATGTAATTGTGATTCACGTGCAACAACAGACATCTTAGTATTAGAATTAAAAACATAGAACTTAAGCTTGTATTCCAGCAATTCAGGATGGCAAGAAGTTAAACTACCTGGAATTCTTTTATCTTCATCCTCTTCTACCTGCAGGTAGAAATCCTGCTTCCTGTCATGCTGTTCTGAAACCACCACACTCAACTCATCATAATCTCAAGTCTCCTGGACTTTTGTAGAGATAGCATAAAGAGAAAATCAGTACCACAAGCTAGTCCTTAGTTACTCTGTCAGTTTTCCTCTCCCTTACTGAGATGGAACATGCAACTCTGACTGTAAGCACAGTTCTCTCCTTACAGATTTCCCCTCCACCGTTTGTCAAGATTTTATTGCAAAACATAGTATGGTGCACATGCACAGTCTAGGATCATTAATCCTACACCTTGCTGGAACAAGGTTGCTCCATCATCAAGGAGTACCCAGTGATACAAGAGCAGAGTGAGAAGTCATAACACAAATGACAATTGAAAACAAGGGGTTGCCACCACAAATGAAACCATCTGGCCTCCCATCTTCCTTGCACAATCCTAATTGGCCCCACTAAGTTGACTTTAAGTATTGTGCTGCACAATTTATTATTTATTATTGTACAGCTCCTTCTGCCTTTCCAACCAACACAGGAACAGAAGGATTTAGTCTCATTTGACCGTGCAGCTCCCTTTTTATTGAAGAAACTGAAAAATGAGGCCCCAAAAAAATGTTAAACCAGTTCACCTACTGACCACAAAAAATAAGGAAGCGTGCTTTGGGCTTGTCAGCTACATTTTAGAGTGTATGACATAACCTCATTTATGAAGAGTAATTTTGTCTCATATACTACTCTTGAATTTAATTTCACCTTTGTCCAGAACTGTCAAGTCATTCCTCTGAAAATAAAGATTAAAGAGTTTAATTATGTTCTGGAGCTAGGGGCTTCCTAGACAGTAACTGTGTTATTTCAAAGACAGACTGGGAATGGAGTTCACACGCCCAACATTATGATTTTGCCATTTATGAGCTATCACCATTCCTTTTAAATATTCTAATATACCATGTTCAAAGAACTTCACTTTTCTTATAGCCCATCAGAAACTAACCATTAATCCATCTTCCAATTGCAGAATAATTATAAAACCCAAAACTTTTTCCAGCTCCAATCCTGCAAATTAACATCAATTTATAGAATATTCAGCACTCATAGAAACACAGAGAACTATTCTAGTCCATTTCCTACCCCTAGGCAGGATTTACTAGATTTCTGTCAGATGTTTGACCAGCTGTTCTTGAAGACCACTGTTGGTGGTGATTTTACCAAATCAGCACCACCACCTACTGCTGGTTGTGATATACTCTATGTAGGCAATACTGCTGTCTGCTGGCCATTCCTGCTATGAAGGAGCAGACTGTCTTTTCTGAATGACAACTTTTACGTAGTAAACAGCAGTTTAATTCTGTCATTTTTTTATGTCTTTCTGTTAACACACTCAGGAAAAAAAGCAATGTTCTAGGTAGTATCACCCAATTAATTCTGCATGTGTCAAGAAAAATAAATGAACAGAAAATATCACTAAACTGAATCTCTGGCATACCTGGATTTGGAATTGTATGGCCTATCAGACATCAGACATACATTACGAAAGACACAGTTCACATACAGTCAACCTAAGGGCTTTCTGGTTAACTAAGGGGAGAGACAGGTTAAGTTTCTTTGTCTGTTTCATCTGATTTGTGGGGCATATGGTTACATCACCACAATAAACACTTGATTAAAGTGAACGGGACTGAATGTTACTGACTCTCATCGTTTTCTTCTTGCTATAACAGAGTTCTAAGTTTATGTGAAGAAGTTTCACACTTTAGCCCTTAGCTGTACACACTCATGTAATATTTTAACCAAGAAATAAAAGCACACTGACTTCTATTAAACCAAGAGTTACTAGCATTCTCCATGGGATAATGCTGCATTTATTATCATGCTCTTATATTATAGCATTCACAATAGTATAACTGCTGGTTTTAATGTATTATTTCATTACGTGACTGCCTCTCTATAATAAATTACACAAGTACCATGAATATAGTTTGTTGAAAGAAAGAACCATCAACAGTGAGGCAGTAGAACTCTTAGCTCTTTTAATTATGCCACATCCCTGAAACAATGCCAAGACTTGTTTAGGAGTTCCAGCTGTGCCAAGTACTTCAACAGTGTTTGCAGCTTTATCTCACACAACCAGGTGTTCCTAACACAGGAGTTCCTTTATTAAATGAAAAGCCAGGCAAAACACAGAGCCTCTATTATAGTCTTTCAGGATAAAGCAACTAATAAATCACAACTAAAAGCTACCATCAAATTACGTGGAGAGAGAGAACAAAGAGTTTAGCAATGGGAATACATAGAACTAAAGACACGTTTCATCGCAACATTTAGAAGTTTGCTATACTTAGTGTAAATACAGTATCATTAAAGAAGAAAACAGATCATGTGGTAGTACTAAGGGTGATGAACTCTGGAACAGTAATCCAACAGTTTTCTAACTGCTATTAGTCTATGTTCTTACTCATAAACTTCACAAAAGCAAACATACCTCTCCATGTTCCAGGGGAACTAGTCTGGAATAATAGGAGGTGCAGATCACTTCGTCATCTCTCTTGTAAGTTGGTGGCCCAATTCTTGGTGTAATATTATAACGAGTCAAACATTCAGTATCACTAATTGCATAGTACTGCCATGGGCTGAACTTTGTGCCATCTATGGAGCGTTCTAAAATCCAGTTTCCAGGTCGTGGAGCATTAGCAGCTTTGATGATGACATATGCAACTTGAAAGACCTAAAAAAACGCACAAAGAAAACAGTTCATTATGCTGTAGAAGATCACTAGAAGCCAACTGGGTACTAAACTCAGAATTTAAAAGCAGGATATTTTTTGCCTGGGAAGAGGGTAAAATTTGGTACAGTGACTCTGGATCAAATTTTTGCAGAAACTTTTGGCAAAAGGCCAGTCTAATCTCTTGCTAACAGAAACATGTACCATTTTAGGTCAAAAGTCTGAGTATTACAACGACACATTTGTGTATGTGACTAAAAGAGGACCAAATATATTCAGTGCATCATTCTGTGTTAATGTAGTAGTTGAAATTTATTTCCACGTGGTACATTGTCAGGATTACTTGGGTATAACACCCTTTCTATGGAAAATGTGCTATTTAGCTTTTCTGAACCACAGACGCCTTTAAAGAAGTGACTTGAGTTTTTTCCAAAACAGCTGTAGCCCAAACAACTTTTTGTTTCACATTTTAGTTTCGAGTTCAATCCTACAAGTAACAGCACTTTTAATAAGCTTTTAACACCCCATGTTAAAAATCTGTGCATTCCATTTTGATTCTGTGTTAAAGCTATTTGACAGAAGACTATTTACACACACTGCTGAAAACACACAGAGACAAACGTGACAAACAGGAACATGATAACTTTATTTAAGAATAGTAGCTCTTTTAAGATGTGCATTCTCTTAGCTGTACAGTTATTAATTATTTTTTTTTAACAACCCCGCATCCAAAGTGAAATCCACGCAACAGCACTCTAGCACTTCCCTGAGTAGGCAGGGCAGAAACTAAGTTTATATCACCTTTTAAATGATGTTGCCATGGCAGCTAGATAACCTGCACTGGCCTCAACTAGCTACAGCATTAGACACTAACACTGAAAGGCACTTAGTGTGAAGCTACTGCCTTCTTCCTTACATAATACCCACTATATCACTTCGCTTAAAAAGACTGTCTTTGCAAATTGGTAAGACTTGCTAGAGGGGTTTAATGTTTTACATGCATTATAGTACCAAATCACGTTTAGATGAAAGAAAAATGCCATATGATTCAACCAGCTCAGATGTATGTATTCTCACTTGAGCATAATGCCTGGTCAGCCAGTATAATCAACGTAATTCCTGCCTGCATGTGTAGTATTAACACTGTGTTGAGCTCCAACTTGGTTACAATCAGTTCTTTCAGATATTTTAAATTTAAATTTTAGAGGGGTCTTTTTCACTATAAAGATTAAGCCATAGTAAGAATAGCACTTGCCGTATAAATGCAGAGTTTTATTTTGTCAAGCAGGGAAATAAACACACAGAGATAAATAATAATTGCATTGTTTGTGCAATTCATGGAACGACTTTTGAAGTAAAACATTCTTTAAGTGAACAAAGGTTTGCTTAGGAGATCTTGCAGACATAAGGAAATTAAATCGGTGATAGTTATCTTCAAATTCTGACTTACTAGATTTAATACCTTAAAAAAAGTCAAACAAGCTCAATTTTTATTGAAAACAGATGTAACTTAAAAAATGATATACATTTGGTCTGATTTTATTTTCAGGTATTCATGAGGTTCAACAACGCCAAGTGCAAGGTCCTACACCTGGGTTGAGGCAATTCCCAGTTTCAGTACTGGATGGGGGATGATGAGATTGAGAGCAGAGCTGTGGAGAAGGACTTGAGGGTGCTCATTGATGAGAAGCTCGACTTGAGCCAGCAATGTGCGCTCACAGCCCAGTATCCTAGGCTGCACCAAAAGAAGTGTAGCCAGCAGGTCGAGGGAGGTGATTCTGCCCCTCTGCTCCGCTCTTGTGAGACCCCCCCACCTGGAATACTACATCCAGTTCTGGAATCCTCAACATAAGAAGGATATGGAACTGTTGGAACAGGTGCAGAGGAGGACTACAAAGATGATCAGGTTGAGAAGAGGAGGCTCCGAGGACACCTTATAGCAGCCTTCCAGTATCTGAACGGGGCATACAAGAAAGCTGGGGATAGACTTTTTACAAAGACAGGTAGTGATAGGATGAGGGGGAATGGCTATACATTAGAGAGGGAAAGATTTAGGCTAGACATAAGGAATAAATTCTTCACAATGAGAGTGGTGAGGCACTGGAACAGGTTGCCCAGGGAAGTTGCAGATGCCCCACCCCTGGAAGTGTTCACAGTCAAGTCTGATGGGGCCTTGGGCAGCCTGATCCAGTAGGAGGTGTCCCTGCCCATGGCAGGGGGGTTGGAACTAGGAGATCTTTAAAGTCCCTTCTAACTCAAACCATTCTATGATTCTACGATTCACTCTAGTTCTATCTTTTGACATATCACGCACACACAAACAGAAAGTTTCCAGTTGCTTGAATAAATATGAAAATTTACACAAAGTGAGGATTTTATCTGCTGACTTATATGCATTTCAGCAATGCAAGCTGAAGTAAACAAAAAGAGAGACCAGCTCACCGTTTAGTCATCGACTTACAGTCTCTAGAAATAAAATTTCTCTAAGATCTGTGAATTCTTCGTTGCTCAGAACACTCATTTTATCAAAATTAAGCCAATACCAAGAATTATAATCTAGCTTCCATGAAGAGAAGAGTCCGTTTTAAATAATACCTACAGCATGCCAATAAGCTCCAAATGAAAAAATTAAAATGCTAAAATTCATGCTTTGAAAGGGACAAAAAAAGACTGTGGGCAGATTGCAAGTCAAGCAACTGTTTTCCCTACATACAGCCTGGATTTCATTGGTTCAGTTAGCAGTAGTTGCGTTATATACATGTTTTGCATTGGGTTATATGCAAGCAGAGTCTGAAGAATCACCATTTCAGTACCTCTAACCTGAAGACACGCAGCATGTGGCAGAAGTCATTTATATGGGGATTTTCTCCATCACAGAACTACAGAAAACTATTAAAACCAGGAAAGTTTTATTGGCTGAGCTCAGGAACTGCTATGCAACTCCAGGCTCCAGGTCAATCATTTCTCTCAAATGTATGAAAGATTGGAGCACCGTTTTTTTTTCAATGCCATGTTAGAAAATGTTAAAAACTCTTATTTATTTATTTCTCCTCTCTGTTTGCTGCTGTCACCTTTACTACTTCCCTACTTATTACACAGTCAGCTGAACAACAAATTATCTACTTCTGATTACATCGAGACTTTTCAAGACCCATTATAGTCTGCAGCTGATGTAGCTGGTTTTAAATCCAGTTGCAACTGGTAACAATGAGATATCCTTCATCACAAATTGCAACCACTGCTGCAGAAACAAAAGATATTCACAGGAGTAGGCAAGTCAGATTTATTTTAAATATCAAGTTTCTTAGTGAGGGAAGAGGGAAGAGAAAAGCCAATTGAAGATAAAATTTTTCACAGCAACTCCATACATACTCAATGCACAACACAATAAATTAAAAAATTTCAATGCAACATTTTTCCAGAAAAACAGCAGCCATGTTTGATATTCCAGACATCTAGGGATTGAATTTTCCTGCATGCCTACAGTTCACCAGGAGCTGAAATGAAGGTATTTGACACTGTGAACCTAAAAGAGGCAGTCAGAAATCAGTAAATGATTCTATAAACAATTAAACATACACAGTGTAGAAAACCACTTCCTTCTTTTCCCCTGGTTCCTCTCAATTCTCTTCTTCCTTGCAGCAATACCAATATAACAAGTCACTTCTGCTTTATTTAGCCTCTCTAATGACCTTGTTTTCCCTCCAACAAGAAGTGCATTATTCTTGAACAAGACTTAAAAATGAACCCTTCTCTATTTACCAGGAAATTTTGCATATTTTTTTGCTCAAGAATGTAAACTCAGGCAACAGTGGCCACACAGCAGATGCTAGCCAAAAATCCATTTCCAAGGGTATGGTCAGTGCTCTGCAAGCCACACAGACACATGCCCCAGCAAGCACAGTTTTCCTGGTAGTATTTTTGGATAAAGACTCCTAGTTCTACTTTTCAATTTACACAAACTGTGACAACAATAAGGGAAGATTCTCTCTGTTTATATTTACGAGTATTTCACCCCCAGGCTCCAAAAGTGAAATGTTAAAGGGAAAGATGAGTCCCAACACACTGCTGATTTTTTTTCTTAATTTCAGAAATTTTTAATCTATTAAAACCAGAAATAATAACTGCTATTTCAAATCTAAGCCCCAATTCAAATCAAAACTCTATCTGATCTTTAAAACACCTGAAATGAGGATATGATTTTAGGATCTCAGGATCACTTTCAGTATCCTATTGTATTCCTTATGGAAATCACACTGGTGTAACATAAACCATGTAATGCAGAAGACTGTAAAATGAACAAGCCTGAAGGAATGCAAGGCTCTTGGCAGACTGATTGCTTCTAGTTTTATAAATTCAGCGAAATCTTTCCTTCAAGATGAGTGCAGAAATGAAGTCTAAAAAGCAGCTAAAGATGTTTTTCAAAACAGCATGACAAGTCCTGTGGTAAAAATATCTATTAGAACTAACATTACTCTGCATTTTAAGTGAAACTGCAAAATCCATTCTGTTCAATGCTGTCAACACTTGGTTACTAGAAAAGCCTTTGTTTCTCAGACTTCACTTTACTGTCCAAAAAGTCCAAAATTAATCCGTGCAAATTTTCAAAGAGTAAAACACTACATGAAAGGATATTCTGAGTCTTAGCCTATATTGTTCACGGGAATGTCTTTTTAAGGGATAAAAAAGGCTTCAGACTCTTATTAGAGACTATGAGGCCCAGCAATTGCATATTTTGCTCTGAAGAGTCTGTGACATTAAAAGTGTAACTTAAACTAAACCTAGTAGAATTTCTAGTCTTCTAAATGACATTTTCTTTAACACCTCTATTCATTATGTGCAAACACTGCTTTGGAATAAAAATTTCTTTTACTCAGAAGCGTTTTCTGAGATGTACAGATGAGCTTTCTGAATCTTACATCATCGGTTTTACAAAGTCACAAAAGGCTTTTAAGGAAGCTTGCCACGTACAATAAATTAGCATTGGTCCAATGAAGTCTAAAGATTAATATCTTTTTAGATCAGCACAGGATTTCCCCTTACATAAATCTCTTCTCGTCAATTGACTTCAAGACAAAAGCTCTGTACAAGTCATATTATAAATTTTTTTACTTTCTCTTTTTTTTTACTTTCTCATTTTTTAACTCTTTTTTTACTTTCTAGTAGCAGAAACTACAAATTACTCTTACATCAGCCTTTAAGTGGTAATCTGGTACTCACAAAATATTCATGAGCTATGACTCAGAATATCTCCACTCAGAAGTGGAGATATTTACTCAACTTGATACTACGGTCTTCCAAGAACAACTGCTCTTGCTTTGCAATACAAGAACTTTGGGACATACAAACTCGTGCCTTTCTGTAATGCTTAGTATAACATACTCTTAAATACCTTTAAAAGTCTGAAGCA
The DNA here is from genome assembly GCF_032191515.1 of Phaenicophaeus curvirostris. Lineage (NCBI taxonomy): Eukaryota > Metazoa > Chordata > Aves > Cuculiformes > Cuculidae > Phaenicophaeus > Phaenicophaeus curvirostris. Next base: position 46,442,257 of record NC_091394.1, on the reverse strand, counting down.
CGGCAATAAAAGTGAAGGAAATATTCTTCATTTAATGGTGTTACAAACAAATATTTTACAACTGGCCTGAGCACACCGCTGACACTTTTAATAGTCAGCATTTCTTTTAATTCATTATTATTTCACAAAGTAGCTGTCCTGAAGAGTCAAACTCAGCCAAAAATGCTGGTTTTACCTAAAACTACTGCTGTTCATCTTGTTTCTGTAGAACTGCCACTGCAGGAAGCACACGGTCATAAATCAAATCTTGGTATCTTGTACATTAATATTACACCTCGTTGCTTAACTAATCTTTCCCCAGTTCCGGAGCTTTGCCATAAATTTAATGGAAAGATTATGAGGGAAGATTATCATATATCTGGGTCCTGGAAAGACTGAAAGGCACACCAGAATACATATACCTAGTTGTATGATCCACATGAGCTAAAAACTCATGATATACCCACTGGCTGCCCTTACAAAATGCTTAGCATTAGTTATAAACAGCACAGAGACTGCAAAGAGGAAAGATCAAAACAGTAATTTTGATACTGATTTTATTAGCCAGCCCTCTTTTCTCAACAAGGTTCCACCAAAGTATTCTTCATTCCAGCTGTATTTAGATTAAATAAAATAAGTGCAACATTGACTATTAGCTGAAAGAATATCCTCTGCTTCCTTCAATTTTGAGCCAAGAGATGAATGCAGCCACATACAGGGGTCAGACTACAGCCAGAACTTCACCTAGGGTAAACTGTAGTAGAACCAGTTTTCACCACATAAAGGAGTCTTCCCCATGTTTGCCAGCCAGGGCTATGTTCCAGCATTCACCAACCCAACTGCCAGACTGTATCTTAACAGTACATTGGCAACAATTCCAAGAAACAATCCATTCCTCTTACTGTTAGGACTTATGGGTAATTTCTAAAGAAAATGTAAATAATGACCAGATGGTCATTCTTCACATCACAAAGGAGTGTGAATATTGTCTATATTCTGGCAAGGAAAGTTAAAAGGATATACTCAGATTAATCCTTGACAGATTTAGTGCACAAATCTTGAAATGTAATAAGAATTACCAATGCTAAAGATACACTGCTACACATATAGTTGCAGGTACTGACTTTCAGGAATATTTTTAAAGGTCCTATAAAAGTATTTAAGTCATTCTCAAGCATATTTATTATGTAAAGGGTTACTAAAATCACTGAGGTCCTTCATACATCTTACTTTTTACTTGTGTTGACTTGCTTAAAGTAAGCACACCAGGTCAGCTCTAATAACTCATTGACTTCAAGCAAGCTCTATTAACCAAATCCTTTCTTGCAGAGCAGTAATTTACATTCAGTTTGCATAGCCCTAGATGCCTTCTCTCTCTCAAATTCTCTAAGGAAAACATAGAAGAAAGGCCCCTTGGGGAAAACTTTTCAAATTGAATTAGTGAAACCAAGCGTGGTTCATGAGTGGAAAGATATGTATTTGGTGAAATATCAACAGCTCTAAGGCTGAGGAATAAAAGATTTAGAGGGCAGGTCAGTTGGTCTGCTTCCAAAGTGAAAATGTTGTAGGATAAAAACTAAGGCATTCCCTCCTCCTTCATTTTTCCTTCCTGTTTGTCCATTTACAAATCAAACACAAAGCAAACTCCTCAAACAACAAGAAAGTGCTATCCAAACCTTCTGTCACTGACAAAAGACACCCTGTGATTAGTTTTGTATCAGTTCTGCTTTACAATTAAAGAGCAAACTAGGCCTCATTTAATCCATGCTTCATTTTAAAACATCAAAGTTAAATCTTCTGGTTTAATCTTTAAAATAACTTTCAAGCACGGTCTAGAGAACTTGCAAAATCTTGTTACCAACCAAACACCTCAAGTATGCATTTCTTAGTAACCAAGTTTCTTCCAGAATTTGGAAGCCTTCCCATATTAATAAAGGATTTTTGAGCTATGATTTTCAAACAACTTAGATAAGCCAATGTATAGATCTGTTCAAAGTAAAACAACAAGAAAAACACATTTTCTTCACAAATTATTTTGTCTTATCTTGGAACAAGGTAGACAGCAGGAGACTTCTGATTCCTCCATGTCAAACAGATAAATCAATAAATTAGCATTTAGCAGCCTCCTGCTTAAGACTGATGAATCCCCCCAAGCTTTATGGCAAAGTGCCAAAACAGAAGAACCAACTTTTGCCCAGACAGTTCCACCCTCTCCAGGGTCAGAAATCACTGCTTTAAAGATATAATTCTTGACTCGTCAGAACAACTGGCAGCAAAGTTCATAGAAGATGTAATATAGAACATTTCTTCCCAGTGCTCCTTCCAACAAGATGGTAATCAGAATCAGTCATCAGCACAGTAAGTGGCAAATTGACTTTTCTTTCAGCAACACTAACTTTGCCCTGTTTTATGTGTATTTGGTCCTAAAGAATGACCCTCAGCTAAGAAAAATCTGTTTCCAAGGTTCTGGAGATTCTACAATTGAACACATTTTGGCATTTTACATAATAATCTTACCATTATATTGTATTAACAGATTTACGTATTTAATCTAAACACAAAAATATACTGAGAAATTTAAACAGAAGAGTTTAATTTGAGATTTAATGTGAGGTAACTGGTGTGAACACAATAATCTCACTTAACTTTCTCTTCTCCTGTGAAACTCAGTATCTGAGTTACAATACCTAAGGATCAAAAGAGTTCATATTTGGAAGAATATCAATGTTCTGTTTTCTTCTAGTAAACGTCAAAATCTTCTACCATATCCTATGCCAAAACATTCATTCTTCTACTAAGAAGCTGTATGATGATCAGGTGACAGGCTGATAATTACAGTTAATAAACAGAAACAGATGCATCCTCACACTTAAAATCTGCACTTAAGACAACACTCTGAAAACACTGTTTCCTGCTTGAAAATAAGTCTTTGATAACCCAGACTTCAAGTACCCTGAATGAAACCAAAGGTGGAGGAAAATAAGATTAGAAAATTGCTGAGAAAAGACAGCACGGTCAGGCAAAGGAATGCTATCGAGACAGAGGGAACACACATGTAAACACTGTCATAGGCACATAAACTATTGTTACTGTGCCACAAATTAAAACAACTTGTAACTTACAGCTTACAAACATAGTGATTTCCACTACAGCTTGATAGACATGAAATTGCCAAGATGTTCTAGAACAACAATTGAAAAATGCATCTGTTTAAAATCAGTTCATACTAGCTTTAGCTTTCCATGTGTTTCTACATGGCTATCTGCTAAATATTCTACCACCTAAACTGCAATCAATTATATTGGCTAATATCCTACATACAATAAACGACACTCCTCTAAATATTACTCACCTGCCTTAAATCCAAGGTGATAGTGACCCAGTGGTATTGCCTCCCATTCTGAATGCTAGGACTCTGCCACCAGTTATTAGTACCATCAATTGCACTGGAAATTGGGTGCTGCTCTGTTTTAAAGCAAAAAAATAAACATATCTTGAAAATACATCTCACTGAATTTTCTCTAATGCAACACATTTATTTCACACTGAGCACAATTTCTTCCTCTCATAAGGAAGTAAAAGCTGAAATCTTGCCCCAGTCATTGTGGTGCTTAATGGCAATTTAAAGCGCTCATGCTTCCTGTCAGCCCATTGCTCAAAGGCGGTTTCATTCATGTAGTAACAGAACTAATGGTAAACTAAGTATTTGACCCCAATGCACCCTGTATTCATGGGGAAGGGTCAAAAAGAATGACACAGACCAATGAAACCAAAACAAAACCACACAAAACTTGCCTTTGGCATTGGCACTGTTATGGTCACAGACACGGCACTGGGCATTGCGCAGGGGTCGTCCTGGGACATGCTCCACCAGTTTGCAGAACATCTCTGGTCCCTTCTCTCCGCAGGTAGCATTAGTGGAGATATGAGCATTGCTGGCCAGGTTCAAAATGGCAGGGAACAGGCCTTGAAAGAAGTAACATTAATCAGTCGTATTGTAGGGTAAGCAAAATACAGACATGGGTACGAGATAGGTCTCTGAACATACAGGATGTCATGAGAACCATCTATGAGCCAGAAATACAGGAAAATACAATGAAAACAATTTATTTTGTGACAAGATTATCATATCACATTGACAACAGCATATCAGTCGCCATACCCTGAGGCACTGTTGCCCTCTCAGTCCCTGCTCACACCCAAGGGCTCGTCCCAGCACAGCCCACGACCTCATTTCAGGTCCTCAGGGCCATCTGCCCCTGCCTCAGCCACGCCACAGAACGGACATGCGGCTCCTCACACAGCTCCTCCTAATGCTGAGGCGGGACTACCCACCAGCCCATGACCCTGCTTAGCCTCAGGCCATCATCATCCCCAGGAAGGTGCCTGATGCCAGGGCCTGGGGTTGCCCTGATGTGCACCCAGCTACCCTGCTCCTGGTTGGGGTGGTGGGACTGGCCCAGGCTGCCAAGACCTACCCTGACTGACTGCACAGGGAAACCCCCATAGCTCTCGATGTGTCCCCAGCCTTCAAGGCACCCCGACTGCAATAATCCCATTACTTCGCTCCATATGTGGATGCTTTACTGCTGAGGAACACAAGAGTTAAAGTTAGCTGTAGTTACTAAACCTTCTCTTCACATTTTGAATTGATGAAAGCCAGGAGGACAACCAGCCCATTGCCAGAAGTGAGAAGGAACAGGAGAGCACACACTGGGCTGCTGTAGAAAATGGCATTTCAGTGGAGCCCTCTGAGGCAGCAACACCACTACCCCGAACAATATGCTCTGGAGTTTTAAGGAATGTGTTTTAGAACTTTGCTCTGGGCTTTTCTGCATCCTGCGTAAAGTCTAAGGGATGTTTTGCTTGCCACTTATTAATCTTCACACAAACATTTTACCAAACTTTCAAATGGTGTTGTTCTTGTGTGCTGGAATGATGAAACAACATATGAAGCATTTCAAGGACACTACTAACAGTAATTCTTAGTATTTTCTAAAAGGAGTGAAGTTCTATTTTAGCCTGAAGGCTACTGATTAAATTTAAAGAATATTGCATGCAACAGAAAGAAGAAAAGCAGAAGTTAAGCACTGTTAAGCTAAGAATTGTTACCAGTTTACAGACTCTTCAGCTAAAAAGCTTTCATTTCTTGCATGTTTATGGTATGACAGAGATGCTCTATTTCCTCTCAGAAGTAACTGAAGAAGAGAAACTGTTTTGGAAAAACAGTCCTCTGCTTAGAGTTCAAACACAATGGGCTGAAATCAAAGCTAGAGCCATGGTACGACATATAAAGAGTATGGCAAGAATTACTAGTGTTGCAATAGGGAGGTATTAAAATCAGATTTCTGAAAGGGTTCTTAATTTTCTATTCTCTTATAAGATATACTTAATTTAAAAATATCTATTCATATTTGTGAAAATACATTATTTTTTCACTAGTAAAACTGTACAAATTATTCCACACTGCAAAAGATTGTACTATTAATACCTTGTTTTTCTTATCAGTCCATCTCAACAAGTTAAAATTAAATATTCCTTTAACTTAAAGTGTCTGCCTGCCCAGTAACTGCATAACCCTAGAAAGCCTCAATAACAGTTTTAGTGTTATTTAAACCTTGGCTTCAGCTATTGAAAATGTGGCTAAATCCTAAACCTCTGTACAATAGTAGGGGTAACAAACTGTGTTTTCAATTGTGTTATACTCAAAACTCAGGAGGGAGGTGGAGCTTATTTTTTTTTAATCCTGACTTCACTTAAATTAAATCTAGACTACATTGGATGCCTTGTTCTCATTATAACTACCATCTGATGCAGACGAGGATGCTGAAGACATACTATTGAGCACTGCATTGAGGTTCTTCTGCCAGTAACACGCTTTCTGCAGTCTTATCTCACCTCATACAGTTTGGGTGCAGTAGTGCTCCAGACTTAAAGTTCAAGGCAAAGCAGAAATGCCACCCTCCATTTTCCTACTGAACAAGAAAGCTCAGTGGTAGAAGGTACTCACTTTTATATTACTGTCCAATAATAAAGAATCTTCAGTATTCATTGCTGTTCACCTAGTCTTCAAGAGCTATCCAATACTTCCCAGGGCATTCATTACCTTCACTCAAGTTACACAAAAGCTTTGCTATTTCTTTCAAGGGTCATTTGTTACAGTGGCTTAATTTGCCTACAATTACCTTCAGGCAACAGACCTGTGCCAAGGAATAGCAAAGCTCTAAAGAAAAGCACTAATGGCAAGTGCTGTGCTCCTCAAGTTTCATTCCACATCCCAAGATCAAGTCACCATAGCATTCACACTGGACTCGGCCCTTTTGTCTGCTTGTCATCAAGCATCTAATTGCCTTTTTAAAATTTGCCAATTAATAACAAAATTAATAATGATATGATAACCTTTAGGTCTCATGATGAATTTTCCGAGTCCCACAGAGATAAGAAAGGACATTTCAATCCAACTGAGTTGCACTGCCGTTTTGCCCCTGGATTCAAATAAACAAGTTGTTACTTCATCCTGCAAGGTACTGCACCTTTTCATTTCCTAGCTGATTATATTCACCTCTGAATGGTTGGACTCAATGATCCAAGAGGTCATTTCCAACCTGGTGATTCTATGATCCTAACTCTTAAGGCAATCTGCACAGGTGTGTCCACTGATTTCACTAGAGATCAAGAATGGTGCAGAAGCCGATTTATTAAGAAAAAATAAGTTTGATAAACAAAATGGAAAAAAAAAAGGTAAAGTTAATGAGTTGCACCTTTACAGAACATTCTTCCTCTTCAGCCAGTCAGTATGCTCTTAAGAAAATATTTTTAAGAAAATTCCAACAGTTAATAGATGATCCTCTGCTAGAAAACCAAGCAAACAAAAAAAATCAAAAGAAACAAAAGAGAAGAATAAAATGATTCAGTAAAATACATTTTTATCTCTCTCAGGTAAAGATAGTAATGATAAAGATGAGCAATCACAGACACACTTATTTGAATAAGCCATTTACAGATAAATAGGTGACTGTCATCATATCATGCTATAAAATCCAAGCGGCCATAAGAGATATAAAACTCTAGCAGAAGAGACCACATATCATTAAACTGATCTCTTAGTAAATAATATTTACATTCTTAAAGACATTGATGTAACTTTTACAGCTTGCTATCTGAAGTCCAGCACAAATGATCGATTGAATTGTATTTATCATACTTATTCCCACAAGAAAGGAAAGCAAGTGCTACATACAAAATCCTCATTGTTTCACTGCTTAACTGTCAGGCTCCACTATACCAATAGACAAATGTAGCAAACAGGCTTTGAACAAGTCCTGAGAAATCTCCATATGGACGGCAACAGATCCACGTGTTAGAATTCTCAGCTCATTAATCTAGTTTGGTTGACAATGTTACATTTCATAAAATGGCTTGGGTTGGAAGGGACTTTACAGATCATCTAGTTCAAGTCAACCTGCCATGTGCAGGGGCTCCTTCCACCAGACCAAGTTGCTCAAAGCCTCATCCAGCCTGGCCTTGAACATGTCTAGGGATGGGGCATCCATGCCTTCTCCAGACAACCTGTTCCAGTGCCTTACATCCTTTCACAGTAAAAAAATTCATTCTAATAGCTAATATACCCTCTCTTCAGCATAAAACCATTACCCGTTGTTCTACCACTACATTGCCTGATAAAAAGCCCCTCACCATCTTTCCTATAGACTCTCCTTAAGTACTGGAAGGCTGCTATAAGGTCTCCACAGAGCCTTCTCTTCTCTAGGCTAAACAAGCCTAACTTTCTCACCCTGCCCTCACACAGGAGGTTTACTTACTACTTTTTCTTTCTACCTTTAAGCTCATCTGTTTCCAAATTACTGTTGAGCATTTCGCAAGAGACAGTGGTGGTCCCAAGAAAAGCTACAAGAATTTTTAAAGTAAACTAATTACTTCTACCTGCTGGTCAATTCTTTTCATGGAAACATGAAGACCATTGTTTAATACCATTTTTTCCAGCTACTCAGATGCCCATTTGCCGCAAGCCAGAGTCAATGAATAGACAGTAATTCTACTTTAAGAAATAATAACAACTGGTTCACTTCAGTTCAGCCCAACCGTGGAGCACAAAGTTCTTACTAGAGGTTCAAGCGAATTGCTCTTATCAGTGAGAGCTTGGGTTTAGCCACATGCATGACTAAAACTCACTACAGGAAAACTGAAAACACAAGTAGGTAATGTCAGAATTGCGCCATTCAGAGCTTTCCTACAGGGGCAAAATGCTCCAAGCTCAGAGAAATTAGAGGAAATCAGATCCCTAAAAATGTGGTCTGCAACATGGATATGGCAGAATCTGACATTTTCACACTCTACAATTCTCAATTCTTAAAGTAATGACAAGACAGAAGAATCCAAAGATTAGATGAGTTTATTGCACATACAGATCATCAGGCAGACTTTGTGGTGATGGACGTAGCATTAACTTTTTGCCAAAAGTCAGAGGAAAGGCTTATTCACAATAAAGCCTGTTATAATATGTTTGAATGATGGTTGAAGAGGTGATGAACATGCAGTATGCCAGTGAAAAGGAAGACAGGAAAAGAGCTTTTAGGCAGATGAAGTAGTCCGCTGCTATTTTGTGTGTTTCAATAGGCTTATCAACTCTAATCCTTCAGAATGATTAGGAACAGTTGGAACATGCAGCTTGTTGAGGCAGATACAAAGTGCTGATGATTAAAAGTCATTATTAGAATGAAATATAAGATTGCTTAAGACATCAGCAACTGGGATAGCTATCCCTCTATTGTGATGGTTATGCCTGATCATGTCCTACACCCCCTTGGGAATTATTCTACCCAAACCCAGGGTCTACAGAAGGCCTTACAAGCTCCTTATTGCTGGAGACAAGTACCAACATCTTCTCTAAAAACTCAATTTAATTCTTTATAGTTTTATGAGGATTTCTTTCAGCTAATTGATTTTGTTATAGGTATAGACTATCAAGCAACCCAGAAGTTTTCTCCAAGATGACTTTCAAGGATCTGAGACATTTCCAGGGTTCCGGCAACTCCAGTTGGATGCACATTTGGTATCTTCAACCATTATCAATGTACATCTAGTGATATGTTCTGGATATACCTGATTCACTACACACAAGCAGTGAATAAGCAGATCAACTCCATAGTATTTACAGAGAGGATGTGACACATCTTACGAGTCAGTGAATATTTTGCCTAGCTCAGATAACCTTCCGATGCACAGAAGCACACTAAAGACATTACACTTCCTCTATATGGTCAAACCACAACACACACACATCGATAACAGATATAACAAAATCACATGCAGGTGTTGTCCTTCTCCGCCATTTATCAAAGGCTTTTTAGACATATTTATTTTCTTACCTTTAAAAAATATACTCAGTTTAGTACACCTGGCCTCATTCTGTATAGCCAGATCTAAACAAAGCCATAATTCCACTCCCCATTAACAATTTTTTCACTCAGGATATTCAGAAGTCTTTCATAATTGTTTTGTTACAGGTGGAAATAACATTGACTTGTGTGTTTTGGCAAAATTCATACATTGCCTGTTTCTGACCATATTTGACTGCATGGACTTTCACAATGTGACTGGCAGGCAGGGCGAAACAGTACAGGTGGCATGTGAAGAAAGGGAAACACTCCTCAGAAAAGCAGTCTTCCTAGCAGAGGCACAGGTGATTAAGTTTATTTATTTTATAAACATAATTGTACAAAGAGAAGGATACACAGGAGTTCCACTTTACATAGGCTGCACTATACCAGCAAGCATATTCTATAAGCACAATAAAGATGATAATACTTTATGGTATCCTGATCTATCCAGCAAGGATGGCCATACTTCTTACAGGAAGACCACATTTAGGACGGCTTCCTCTGAATCCAAATTCAGTAGTCTGTCTGATATCCCCTGAAAGCTGAATGGATTGGGTAAGCAATTAGTTTTTATTCTTTCAGAAATCAGAAGACAAAAAACTGATGGAGAATGAAGACAAAAAATTATCCAAAGCAAGCCAAAAAGTGAGTCCAGAAAGTGACAATGTTCTCTGGATTGTTCGTTAGTCTATACAATGAAGACTTCAAAGTAGACTTCAGTGAGAAACAGACATTCAGCAAAGCAACAGCTTCATTTTCCCCGCATGTATTTTGGATTTTTGTGCTGAGGGTAATAGTGCAGTAATTTGCAAGTGAACAAAGTAGATGTGACTTAAAAAGCTGATGTGTGCTAGTTAACAATGAGCTTTTTATTGTGTCATTTCTCAGAACACAGAAATACTTGAAGGGGTCTAATCCCATTTGCAAGTTAACTGTTTTTAAAAAATGTAAGGCAATCAGTGATTCATAACAAGCAGGCAATGTTGAAGTTTGCTCAGAAGCAATAGATTCTCCGTTTACTGAAAACATTTACAGAGGACACAGTGGCAGTTGTTCAGAATAGTTTGATGCATTTTAGGACAACAAAAAGGGCTAAGGACAAAATGTATTAAAATGTCACAAAATATTAGAGCGGATAAAATATGTAACAGTATTACACTGCAAAAGTTAAGGTCACATGCTTTATAACATTCTTGGACAGTTTTCTATAGCATAGATTTATTTTAGTTGCTCTGCCTTGGTCAAGTTTCAGACTAAATGAGTTTACTAAATAAAAGTCCTGGAACTATTGGGCTTGGGTTCAGATTCTTTGCCTGCTTAATAGATTTTCCCTCATTTTATTTTAAAATTCAATGTCCGTAGCTTAACCTTTTCCATGCTCTTTAATCAAAATCCTATCCTATAATCACAATGAAAACCTAGGCTTTTTTTCTTAAAGTAAATGGGCTGAAATTTCTAACTTCAGGAATTAAGGCACTAATTCCCTATCCTTAGAGGTCTTATAATCCATTTTGTGGAGATATTGCCTAAAAACATCCATTAGCAGCAGCCATCAACCCATATGAAAAGCTGAAAGCTTCACTACAACTTACACAATTGCCTTTGTTAGCCAGTCATTAGTAAGAAATCATTTTGAAAACTGATCACTCTTTTTTCTGTAGCCCTACAGAGAGAAGAATTTCTGCTAGCACAACACAAAGTTTACAGATGCTAACAAACAGGTATGGCTTTATCAGCAGAACCTCTGTGGACTTTAACTTGCAAAGTTGAGAATAAGCTACTTAAGACTAAAAATCAAACCTCACTGCTATGACAGACCGCTATATTCCCTTAACACCTGTTCTGTATTTCTTCTCATACTGTAGAGCAAAGCTAATGTCAATCTCAAATACTAGCAGGGGAAGACTATGTTTATTTAATTCAGCTTTCAGTATAAGAACATTTTAAATTTGTCTACTCTGTCCTCAAAATCTTGCAGTGAGGTATATTCCTGAACATCCCTGACAAGTCTGCTCTAGTGTTTTATCACTCTAAAAAGTTATAAGTTTTCAGTCTTCTTTGCTGCATTTATGATCTTCCATGGTCTTGATTACAGCTCTGACTACCTGAAAGGCTGTTATCACACACCCTTTTCTCTTCTCCAGACTAAGTAAACTACCCTTTCAATCTTTCCACAGTCAATTTTCTAAAGCTCTTACTCTTCTGAATTCTTGGCAGCTTGCATCTCTCCAACAGCGTAGGTCTTCAGACCTCATCAGAACCAACTGGAGTAGAATAATTTAAGTTCTTGACAGTTTCGTTAACATACCCCAGAATAAAAGTTTTACTTTCTTTTCAAGGCACTACAGTTCAGTTTGCATTGAGTGCTAAGGTAAATAAAAGATCTTTTTCTGTTGTCCTGTAGCCTGGTCAGTCATGAAAGGGAAGTAACCACCAAATCAGCCCTGGGATGAGCTCAGGTTATCTGTAAAATAGATTACTTCGCAGGTATTTGCTGAATGCTCATAAACACTTCCTTTCAGAGTAATCTGCTGAATACTTCACAATTCTGATTCTGTAAAACTTTTGCAAATCTCACTTAAACAATCTAAAGCGAGCAGCAGAAGAATGACAACAAAACAAAATCTCACATAGTCTTTAATGTGAACAAAAATTTTGCTTGAGCCATGCAAGCTGTAACAGCCACAGAAGACCAAACCCTGCCCCTCGCTCTGTCCAAGTTGAAAAGGGCTTCTCTACCAAACACGTTTGGCTATTGCTTATGTGCATTCAGCATTACTAGCGACTGCCTTAACGGAGACAGGGTGCTGCATCAATAAGCATTTACCTACCGCTGCCTACCTTGGGCTAGATGCTGTGCTAATTAACATCCAGTGCTCAAAAATATACTGGAAAAAATGTAACATCGCAAATTAATAAAGATGAAGTCTCTCAAATTGGCTAGAAACACAGAAGGCAAACCTTTGCTTGCACAGTATCATAATTTAGCCCTTAGACAGCAGCTAAACAACTCTATCCCAGCTGAAACCAGGACACTCAGAAAATATCAGCTGTACTCTTCTCCCCCGACTGGTTTTGCTCAATACAGTTTGTGAAGGTTAAGGAGCAACAGTCTTGCATAACTTCTAAGTCTTCTGTTAAATTCTCAAACACCATCAAACAGCCAAGTTAATGGCCATAATGTTGCAGAGAATTTGAATAGGGAAAACTATTTGGGCAGAAAGTCAGAAACCTAACAATTTTAGATTTCAAAATGCAAGAAGCAGCATGCTAAACATAAAAGACAACGGAATGCTAAGGGTAAAGGCAGAGGGGGAAAAAAAAAAAAAACATTCTATCCCAATTAATTACAAGATGCTAAATTTCCTGATACACAGCATTGGAAGGCTAGAGTTAAAATTAGGGAATTGAACTCACTGAAAAATATCCACAAAAACAAAAAAAAACCCTAAAAACCACAAAATGAAACTTCAAGATCAAATATTTAGAAATAAACAAAGGCCAAGCAACACATCTGCACAAAAAAAACCCCACAAACTTGTCACTTCTGTTAGTTACACAGTAACTAAAGCTTTCTTACACCAGGAATGGGTTAAGTATTAGTGTTAGAATTCAGTTTAAACTAGAACAATGTCCTCTAGACTATGCATAAACTAAGGGGCAATATGTCTAATTGTACTGTCAGCTTCAGACTGTACAATTGGATGTAAAAGATGGGTAATTTGTGAGTGTTCTTTATATAACATGCACTTTCAAAGTTCAATCAATATTTCTTCCATCAAATCATGTCTTGCAAGTATTGATTTTTTTGTGCAGTGCTCGCCTGTTCAAGAATCTGGTCAGAAATTGTCACAGCATTTACACCAAAGTCAAAGAGCCAGAAGTTGACAGATAGGCTGACTGCCAAAAAAGAACAAACCTGCAAGACAATGAAATTAGTTCTTCCTTGTTCACCCAAAGCTTTTCCCACATGTTGTGGAGTCTACATCACTGTGTATATTGGTTTAGGGGTTGCTGCATTATAGCAGCTTTCTTTCCTTAATGTTGGGAATTATTTTCGTTCAAACTTGAAGTAAACACAAGCCACAGCTATTAAATAGTTCAGTGTCTTTTCAGTTTTGCTTATATGCAGGCTAAGACAATATCAGCTCAGATCAATGTGACAGTAGTACCGCAGTGTGATTGACATGTCAGACTAGTGACCTCAGTCATTTGTTGCTTATGATGTGTCCCAATAGCAAAAAGGCAGAACACTTCTGTTCGTACAGATGTTGGATCTCGCGTAGCTTTCCCTACCCCAACCTTTTACTATGACTATCTCAGTAGGAAACAACTAACCTTGAGCTTCTTCCCTGTCGTCAGTTTTCAGTCTGAGGCAACAGTCTTCCTTATAAATGACAATTCCATCAAGGTTTAATCCTGGTTAAATTTGCATTCATAAAAATACAATTTTGGGCTTCACACTGATTCATTTATTATAATAAATATGAAGTTATGAGCAAAGTATCTTATCTACATTTAAATCAACCACTTGCAAAGTCTAAGATATGAGCTTGAAAAGAATTGGTTTAGTGGTCATAGTTTCTGTACTGTGACAGAGTATCACAACCAATGTTATTATTTCTTTTCCCACGTGAACAAAGAAAGACCCCTTAAGGCAGTTGGCATCTCCTTGTGATCATAATCTGAGTCTTACAGCAAGTAGTTACACTATAAAAACTCTGAAATGTATTTTTCCACTTAGTTCATTTAAGCTTGTTATTCACCAGCCATATACAAAACTAAAATTTATATGTGGTATTTTTTTAACTTTCATAATAAATGCGCTTAGTATTACAAATTACAACTGCCTTAGATGAAGTTAAATTTCTATTTAAAGTAAGTGGAATTTTTCCAATAACAAACAAAAGGCATTTCAAGTTGAAGAGCTTTTGGCACCTCAGAACTACCAACTCTTGTTTTACAAAGCCAGGTAGGTTTTTTTTTAGTCGTAGGAGAAAAGTATTTTCATTCCAGCAAGCACAAAGCAGTCATGAGGGCGCACACAGCCTCCTATCACTGCCAGATCTTCCTGGGTATGAGGGAGGGGCTGTCCTCCAGCTTGAAAAGAGAGAATTTGCAACTGAGTAACACTGAAGGCATGCAAAACCTGATTATCCCCTTATTTCTACTTACAAGATTTCACATCTCTAATTTGAATGATTAGTTGGGAAATAATCTCTGTAGGTTTTTTTTTTTAATTATAATCAACTGTTCCACGTGCTGTAAAGGTGGCTTTCTGATCTTTGCAAAGAGTAAAACATATCCTGCTACGGTTTTTTTCCCTCTCGAGGTATTTCACTCTAGGCAACAAAGCAAAATTGTAAATCACCATGCTTGGTTTACTTGTATCTCCTGGTCTCCACGCACGCAGGCTAACAACGTACAGGGCACATCTTGCAACTCTATTTTTAAAACATTAACAGCAGGACCCCTGCTGCACATTTTCTGCTTCAAACCTTCACCATCTTCAAACCCTTGTTTCATTTTTTTTCATAGGAAATGCCTTCATGAAAACCAAAGGCATTTGTGTCACACAGGACACATCCCTGAAGAACTGTCATTTTACACACTCAAAAGGAAAGAAGGGGCGGGGAAGCCCAAAAACCAACCAATGTTGCAAACTTTTAAAACATTCCCTTCTGAATTACTATCAGCGCTCAAAAACTCAGCTAATCACATGGAATTTTAATCAAGTGTCCTGAAAGTATTTCACCTTTGGCCTGAAAACAAGAATAATGCATTTCAGCCCAAAGGGCAATTTTTAAAGAAAGTTCCATCAGCCTGTAGACCAGGACTGGGTTCAAGTAATTTAATTTAAAATTCAGCAATGCTATAGTGAAAATGCTACTGTGAAAAAGACTAAAAAAAAAAACCAACCAACTTGCAAGGCACATTTTGGATCCTACTCTTTCTTAAACACTCCAAACATTTTTGTTGATTACTTTGAGAATTGCAGCATATAGGCAGAGCTGCAGTGGGCAGCATGTATTTCTCATCGTCTTTAAGAACAGAAAAACCAGGAGAGCTGCACAGGTTTTAGAAAAAGTGACTATCATCAGTTGCTAAAACGTGGTGTATTGAAGGCCCTACTAGAGATATCTAAACTCAGTTTCTTCCACAACCACTATTAGCCAGGGCAGCACAGCAATAGCAGAACTTCATACTGAGTACAGACAGTCAAAAATTGGAGCAACCTGACACATTGCTGGAGATAAACACCAGTGTTGCAGCCGCTGATCCATGCCAAGATACACAGTGAATACAGCTATCCATCCACAGTCATGATTTGTACCTGCTGCTTCATTGCCGGCTTCAGATCATATACTATCAACTCACCACTATGAAAAGATCTATCCTCCAGTCATCGCGTAATTCAGCCTGAAGTTCCCTGCCCAGCCACATGTATTTATCTCATTGCTTGCACAGATCAGCCAACTCTGCATCACATAAAACCTGCACCGAACTTTGTAGAATCATTACTTTCATAAGAAATGTTACAATATTATCAAAAACACAAGAAACTAAGCTGTTCCTTGCACAACCACTCTCAAGCAAAGAGCAGTCATCCATTTGACTCTAGTATCTTCATTTGCAGCACACCTTTAACAATGATAAGCTTGCTCTGTAGGACACTGTCAGACACTGTAAACCTACTTCAAGGAAGATAAATTGGGATAGGGCTTGGAGAGGCTTATTCCTGTGAGCTTTATCTTAAAATTCATGTTTACAATACTTATAAAGTCCATTTCAGTAACAAGCTTATATTTTTTGATTTAGCAAAAAAAAATACCTATTGTTTCTAAAACCCCAATCAACTTTTAGCAATGTTTATTGCCAATATAAATAAAAACTTTAAAAAAACCACCTTAACAACATGCAGTTTTATTCACAAACCATGGAATACTAGATACATGGCAGATTTGATTTCTGTTTGTAGGAACATTTTTCTTAATCCTGTAAGGGAGAACTATTACCTGTAAAAGTAAATTGTACTACTTGGGCAATTTAAAGAGAGCATTACTGAACCAGTGCATTATTTAGCAACTACTGAAGGAATAAATGAACAGTTGTGCATAGATAAATACAAATTTGTAGCAATTCTCCCCAAGTCAGTGGAGTTCATTTGATCCTTCATTTTCCCCATCAAATTTTTATTGCAGCATATTTTAAAGGATGTTTTCTAGTAGAGTACATCTTTTAAAGACTCTACAGGCTAAAGCATACAAAAGGAATCCTAGAACTTTCAACAGCATCTATTGCACAACAGTAATTTAAACCACAGTTTCCACAGTTTCTGACAATTCAAAGAACCTTCACTTCAAACTTCTGTTATCTAGTCCTTCTCAGCCAATAAAGTAGGAAGAACTCATCACCAGAGGCATTAGCACACAGTTACAAGCTTTTTCTACCCTCCCCTCTTCCAACAGTGCAAGACATGCACAAAACACAGCAAGTAAAATATGAGGTGTGGCATGGAGAATAACAAAACACACATTAACTATCAATGCATTTGAATGAGAAACGCTTACAAAAGAAAACTAGACAAGAAAAAAAACCTGCAAACTTTCCTGCAGTTTTATTAGTAGCAAAGCACCTTCAGGAGCTGGTTTTCTCACTTCTGTAAAGCAACAGCCAGAAAAAGGGAAGGCATAATCCAATTATTTGGTTTCTCAAGTGCAGTCTTACTATTGATGATAGATTCTCAATGATTCGCTCACTGTCTAGATACTCCTGGTTTGATCTGGAATAACCCCAAGCTGCCTGTAAAGCCTGGCCAGACTCCATCCAGTGCAGTAGCATCTCTGCCCTGGGGAGGAGGTAGTGGAAGAGCCTCCCTGTGCTGCCATCCTCCAAGGCACTCATTGCTCTGTGTCGTAGCTGCAAAGCTCCCTTTGCAAGTGCCTATGTAAACAGAACAAGGGGCAACTCGGACCCCTGCTCCAGTCCTTTCCAGAAGGGCAGCACAAACTTCACTGGAAGTGCCACTCACTGCAGAGCTTTTTTTTCCTTCTCCTTCCCACACAAATATTTCTTTCCATTTTCTTCTTTGATCAAATGAGCTTTGCGACAGAAGGCACAATTACCATTCATGCTTTTAGAAAATGGAATAAATTATCAATACTAAAGCAAGTGTCAGTGCTAGCTCTAGCTTGCCTTTATGCTCAACGGTTAAAATACAAGGTTTGTTATAGTCAGCATGACTTATGCCACTGATTTGCTAAGGCCAAGGATTTTGCCATTAAAAACTTCTTGTTTAAACAGGTAAAAAATAATAATCCAATAATCAAATCAATACTACAGAAGTTGTTTTGAATTACTTGTACAGGTTCTACATTGTCCTCTCAGTCTTTCAGCAAATAAAAGATTACACAAATATGATGAAAGAAAGTAGTGGACATGGCCTTATCTTCAAGGTCATTTTAAAGAAAAAAAAAAAAAACCAGTAAAAATGCAGGCAGAGCCAAGGGGAAAATGAAGTTTCTACTTTGGGAAGTCCATTTCTTAAACAGATTTTAACCTTTATTTTCATGCAGGAGTCAAGAGAGGTCTGGATCCCACAGCACAATAAATGAGCTCACAGCAAGGATTTATTGTACATTATTATGCTCCCAAAACACCTTTCAAATCTGGAACTTAAATCTGAAAGAATTGATTGGAAATATATTAAATGACAGTTAAAAAAAAAATCAAAAACTAACAAGTTGAAGCTGATAAAAGAGAAGGAAGTGCTAAATGCTGAAATTTGTCTACACCAAAGCAGCAGTAGGATCTTCACAGCTTTGCCTGGTAGGAAGAGCCCAGAAAAGATAAACCAATTCAGTCCATTAAGCCACATTAGCTGCTGTTTCACACAGACTGCAAAGTTGGTCCACTTGTGGAAAGGCAGTCCGCCTTTCCTTTTCCTACCACATACCCCTGCTCCCTTCCAATAGCCCTGGGAGCTCACATGGCCACTAGAGCAATAGGGTTTTTCCAAGAAGACTTTGGGGGAGGAGCAGGGAGTAAATTGGTCTCAACACCAAAGTATTCTAGAAGTGTTTTTTTTCTCTGCCAGGAACACAAGCAAATGCTTCTTGAGAACCAGAACTGCTGTTTCACATCAGGAGGTGAAGTATAAATCATGTGAATCTACACAGCTCTGTAATAAGATATTAAAGGCTTAGACTTTGATAGCATTTATAGCCTTACATGTCTGTGTTCTCTAATTTTTAGAGCATTGTCTAGATCTACAGTAACTATAAAATTAATCTCCTAGTTTTCCTGTAAAATTGTGATGTATCAGCTTTTAACACCCAAAAATGAGTATAAAACAATTACCTGTCAAGGAAAAAGCAGTTTTTTCCCCTTTTAAAAAACATGCACTGCAACTATCAAAAAAAATCTTTAAAATAAAGCCCTTAGAATAGCATAAGCAACTACCAAAGAACTAACACAGGTATACCACCTTACCTTTTTTTGCTTTGACGCACAAGCAGATCACAAAATCATAGAATGGCTTGGGTTGGAAGGGATCTTAGAGATCACCTTGTTCCAACCCTTCTGCTATGGGCAGGGACACGTCCTGCTAGACCAGGCTGCTTAAGTAACCATCCAACCTGGCTTTGAACACCTCCAGGTATGGAGCATCCACAACTTACCTTGGCAACCTGTTTCAGTCTCACCACCCTCTCACCTCAAAACCTTAAAGCCAAAGAATGCTGCACCTCATGCCTTAATGCCCAGAAGCACTACATACAACCTCTGAGATATCACTTAAGTACCCCAAAACACAAATAAATGGGAAGTATGTTTGATGTGTACCTAAGGGTTATGCCAACTAACAAATCACAATTCCTGCAAGATGGCCTAACCAACATCCTCTTGCAAAACTCCAACAAACTGTAGTGGTGTTTGGTCAAGAAGGGATGCCTCAGGGATAGAAATAATTAGACATAGGAGACAGCAGCAAACCCCACCTGAAGATCCTGTGTGCGACTGCTGTAAATACCCGCAACTGATGAGCACACACTGATAGTCCTGAATTTCCAGAAATGCTTTTTCTAAGCCCTCAGGGAGTGGAGAAAATATTTATGACAGGCAAATGGGTTTATTTTTATCTTAATCTTTATCTTAATGCTTTCATGGGATTTTTCTGCCACATACCTTTGTACTCAGAGAAAAGTATAATCTGTGGCTTGTGGGTCCTGACTTTCTTTTAAAGTAAGTGAGGGAAAAAAACAGAGTGGATTTAAAATTTATGACTTTGTAATCAAGGCCAAGCATACTTTCCTAGCACAACGTCCAAGGTTTTCTTTGCAGACCACCAGAAAAACACAAGTTTTGTGGTTTTCTTCCTCTCTCCCATCCCCAAGTCATACCTCAATCAGCAAAATATATACCTAGTTACAATCCATTACCTTTTATATTCCTCTCTTTATGCTACAAATTCCATTTAATATGATCAAATCCCATTTCTATTCAATAAAGATTTGAAAATATATTTGTATTGCCTATTACGAATTTAGGGAACTTCATCATTTTAATGCAATGGTATCCACAAAATCAGCATTTCTGGTGGTATGCAATGTGGCCTTCATTTGAGGTGACTTCATAGACAGGTCCTTTAAAACTTCAATTGAACTGTATAGAACTAAGTCCATTACACTAATGCCTCAACAGCTGAATCCTTACAGAAAAGATGACTCAAAGCTCCAGAATTACATATATTCTTATACAGAGCACGTGTGCCAAGTCCTGTACTCCAGACAGGCAGTTGCTGCAGCTCCATGGTTCCCCAGTCCCATAAGGAGTAAAGTTGAGCATGTATCCCCAGCAGGCACGCACACACGCACATAATGCATTACATATATGCACATATATACGACCAGCCACATAGACCAGAAAAGGCAGAAATACACAAATGCAACCACCACAAATGATCTCATCCTGTTCCCTGCTCCAGCTGATCAGGATAAAAGACCTTAAGTAGAAAATGTATATTCACACAGAGATATGTGCAACACAGATATTTTCAGTAACTGGACTCATACATGCAGCTTTTCAGTAACTGCCCTCCCTGGATCCTAAGTTTCCCCTGTTGCTGGCACCTGGCCATGTGAGCCCTTGAGGCCCATAGTCTCTCTCCAACTGCGGGTCCACAGGCCACTTTACATACACATTACACTCCTCTCATCACACCCAACACATACACACTATGGATTCCTCCAGTTACTGGCAGAGACATTCAGCCTACCTGGTAGTGTTCCCCTGGATTTTCTTATCACCAATTGCCCAATGTGACACATACACATGTTAGACAGATGTCTCAGGTAGACCCTAGACCCCACTGTCTTCCCAGGTAATAACCTTGGATCTCCTGCGCCCTTCAGGAGTCAATTTGCAGACCCTCTGATCCCTCCAGTACCCATCCCAAAATTGTGGCCAATTTGATAACTGGCTCCCAAGCCACTCATCCTGCTGGCTGGCTGGTCTGTCTTGATGTTTGCTGGCAAGCACACATTGACATATAAATCCACACATCACACTCACCACAATCTCCCCCAGTCGTGGTTATCCAGCCCTCATGGTCCCCTCTCCATTGACTGGTACATATATCTCCATGCACACAGCAGAGATCACCTCACCCAAGAAGGCAGTTGGAGAGTTTAATAAAAAGATATGAGGTACATTATTACAGGACATGTACTTAAGAGTATGGGGCATGGAGATATAAGAACAGAGACCTGCAGCTTGTTTACAGCCAATTGGCCTCCTTTAACTTCTTACCCATCTTCCCTCCACCCCATACTCATTCCTTCCTAGACCATATTTATTCCCTCACCCCTACTCTGTCTTTGGCTCTTCCTCTACTCATCCCAAAATAAGTCTCATGCAATCCCAAGGTGTTCTCCCCCTACATCCCTTAACGAGCCCCATACCCCTGTAGACGGCTGCCACCACCATCACCACCTCACTCCTTTAAGCCCTGGAGAGTTGCTCCCATAACTCAGGGACAGCCCTACAAGGGGCTCATTTCTCTGGATTCATTATTGGGGTTGCCCCACTTTGCTCCTCTGTGCTCCTTTGTATATGTGGACATGAGCACTGGCACAGGCTGCCGGGGGAGGTGGTTGAGTCACCATCCCCAGAGGTGTTGGAAAAAAAAAAGATGTAGATGAAGTACTTAGCGATATGGCTTAGTAGTGGACAGGTACAGTTGAACTCCATGATCCCAAAGGTCTTTTCCAACCAAGCAATTCTATGATTAGACCACATGGTATAAGTTAAATAGAGGGTGGGCAGGCCCTGTTACTTAACCTGCCTGTAGACACAAGGAGTGTATAGAAGGGTATATACAAACGACATATATGTTCACTATAACTGAGGTTTCCAACCCAGGGAAAAAGCAAGTATAAGCCAAGTATACTATTCTACCCAATTTTGCCAAAAATTAAAAGTTTTCAGCTTACCACAACACTAAGTGATTCTGCCTCAGATTCCTATCATATTTCTAGCTCATCGGTCTCCTGTCTCACACCACAAGTTGCAAACAGTATTGCCTTGCATTTTCCACAAGTTTCAAGTGACTTCAGATTTCTTTTAGTGTTCTCTTATCAGGAAACAATATTTGTATCAGTGGAAGCATGGCAGAAATGTTAAAAGAAAAATATTTAAAAGTAAAGACAAACTTTGCACAGGATAGAAATCTTCACATTTCCAATATTGCTTCACACTTTGTTGCAGATTTCATGACAAATCTGGTACTTAAGACTGATTAAAACAAGCTCTATTAAAGCCATTAGCATACACCAACCTATGGTAATGCAGTAAGCAAAGAACTTACAGCATTTTTTTTTCATCTCATACAAAAAACATTTGAGAATGTAACATTCAGCTCAACTTGAAAGAGTAAGTAGACTTTCTTCAAAGTTTTATGATCATTCATGTACCTTCTGGAAGTCTGGTTCTCAGTTTCAAAAGCATCAGAAGAAACTATATCAATACACAGAACATCTTTGAATGCACGAGGCTGCAGTGAGACAACCAAGAGTGTACAATCTACTCTTCGAATCTTGTAGACTAAAGACCAGATCTAAAAAAACTGAGAAGACTGAAGTTTCTTCCTGCCAAATGCTGTCACATCCACAATTAAAGCAGATCAACTCTGAAGCGGAACTTGCCAACATGAATTAGGCACCAAGAGGGAGGCGCAGTGGCTCAGTAAAGAATCAGCAGATGTGGGTACAATAAAAAAAAAAAGTTTCTCCTGAATTCAAATGCCTGATTGCTGCTTGCAACAGAATTAGATGAAAAAAAGCAGAAGGCCTGCAAGTTAATTCTCCTTCCATCTTTAAGTGGCAGCAGCAGCAGCTTTTTCTCTTGCCCATTCTCCTTGTGCATACATTAAACTTGCATTCATAGCTGCACGACAGCTCCGTTTAAAAAGAGTTTTGGAGAGATTTCATACATGCCTCCTCCTCCTCTGCATTACCTGTCACAGCAACTCGGTAATAAGGGTCTCCATTCAGAAATTGGAGCTGTGGGTTCAAACACTCTCAAACTAAGGAGATTAACCTAAATCTCCAGCTTCCTGTGCAAGTGCTTCTACAATCTGATTTATAAACAAACCATATCACTTATGTTTCAGTAAAAAAATGTAGCTGCTGACCATAAAGTTATCATTCGTGTATTAGTCATAGCCTAAGCATACTTACTAAACCAGATTCTTGCAAGAAATTTGGGGTTGAAACCCAAATGATATGCATGAGAAATACTTGTATTGAGCTCTGCCCAGATGGAGCACTCCAGGCACATTTCTGGGGTCATTCAATCCCCTGAGCATCAAAACTTTAAGACTATTGATTGCAAAACTCCAGGCAGGAACAACAGAGACAGCCGCTACAGCGCACCAACTTACAACAAACTGAGATGAGGTGCAGCTGAAGAAACATTTAGTCTATAACCACAGCCTTGACAGTTACTATTACTACACATTTGCAGTAGCAGGATTATTTTTTAATGAGAGAAAACTCACCTGACAGTGGCATAGTCAAATTTATGAATCACAGGTAATAATGTGCAAAACCATTAACTGTACACCTGTATCACTGTTACCTCCGGTAAAGTTAAGAATGCATTCCAGCAGAGCAAAGCTGTTACTGTAAACCTCCAAAATGGCTGTTTACTTCTGGGGTTGTAAAAATAGCTCTCATGTAGATCCAGACACTCCATTATTGGATACAAAAGACAACTGAAAACTGAAAACTCCAGTTTTCAACATGATCTGGACACTTTAACAGGACACAATCCACTAAACTACCAACTAAATTTTATGGGCATGTAGATATTAATCTTTATGCTGAAAGAACCAATCATTAACTCCAAAGTTGTTCAGTGCAGTGACTTTACTATTCTGTGTTGCTCTTTCTTATATTGACTTGAGCACTTTCTGACAGACCTTTGCACACTCCAGTTTCTTCATCTGCTGACAGGACAAATGCAGGAATAAACAGAAAAACAAGAAATGCTGAGAGTTCTACCAAAGTCCTCTCCAAGGGCACACCAAGATGCCTTTCCCCAAAACTTCTCCAATGCTCTTGCAGCAGCTCCAAGAAGTCTTTCTAGCCTTAGCACAGTGTTTTTCTATCATCACAATGCTTACAAGTTTGAGCTTTGGTTGTTTAGTTTGTGCAAAAGCAACGTGGCTTTTCTAATCTGCGTTGCATTCTTCACATTGTTTTAGGATCAGTAGTCTTGAATTCTGTTTTTTCTAAAGCAGTTATCTATGAGGGAGGAAGAGGGGGTTGGGTGGTTGATACTCATTGATTCCTCAGATGACCTGCACTCTCATACTGAGAAAAAAAAAATCTATTAAATTAATCTAGTATGAAGAATGGTCTTCTGCACTGATCTTTCAACTAGAAAAACACAACTATGAATTTAAATAGCCCCTGGAGGGGTGGCTTAGGTGTTACCAAATACAATGGTATCTTTGATCACCAATATAAAAGTATGCATTTTATCTAGATGCCTTTAAGAGTATGAGCTGCTATACAAGTCTGGAATATCACCACTAAGCTATTTGCAAAAGCTGCAACAGATTACTGCAGTGTGATCATTGCAGATTTCTATAAAAAAAAAACCAAAACAGTGGACTCTTGTCACGTATATCCTGCCAGCTTTAGGGAGCTTGTTAGCTTTTTAAACTGCATGCTAACATACATATTTAAATGGAAGTTGATAGTGAAGTAAGGCTGCTTGGTGTATATAAGCTGGTACTTTCCAAAAACAACTGTGAGAATTAATTTTGTGCCATTTTTGTCTGTTTCTCAAACTGAATCTTCATAACCATGGTGAAGTGTATCTTTGCAAGCTGGAATATATGGACTCAGCAGTTTACTTGCTCTTGATTTTGACCTCCTTACCAGGAGGATGAAGTTCTGTACAAATAATGATATTGAGAAACACACTTGCGTTTACTGCAACACATAAACATCCAGACGCTGATCTTCCAATATATCAATCTTGAACACAAAACTGCACCATAAATAAAATTTGCACAACATATGCCTTCCAACCATTTTCCATTCAAGGCTTTTGGGTTTTAATAGAGACCTACTGAGGCTGGGGACTAGCGTGCAGAGAGTAGAGGTTAGATATTCTGCTGTTGACACCACTGGGAGGTGAATCAAGCCAAAAGCGAGAGCGCCTGGTGTCTACCACTGCTTTTCCTCATAAGCCAACACTCTACTGAGTCAACTACCGTTGACCCAGTAAGAAAAGCGAGCTGTTGCTCACTAACTTCAGGTTCACGAGGAGAACAGAAGTCACAGCACTTCGAACAAAGAGGATGCGTTCGGGATCAAGTTTTTCGCAAAGCGAGAACTCGCCGGTGCGTTCCGGTATCCCGGCTGCATTGCCCCACGTGCAAAGAACAAATAAAAAGAGAAGAAAAGCTTCGTAAATTATCTCTGTTACACCCTCATCCTCCGCCTCATGCCTCGAAAGCGGTTTGGAACTCCTCTCGCCCCGCATAACAGAGCTTAATCTGGTTTCTATTAGCGATAGCGTGATGCATCCTTCGGGTCCGCCCGCTCCCCTCCCTTCCCCGGGGCGAGACCCCCGGCTCCGCCGCCCCTGCCCGGCTCCGGCTTCGGTCTGGGCTCCCGCCAGCCCTTCCCCCTGCCCCGGGAGGGGAGCAGCGGCCGTGCCGCCCCCTCCTCCTCGGCTTCTGCCGCTCCGCAGAATTTCTCGGCTCCCACAAAGCGAGTGGGCGGCCCCGGAGGGCGGCCAGGCGGAATGGTCCCCTCGCCGCCGAGGGAGAAGAAAGGGCTCTAGGAAAAGGGGGGAGGGCTTGCTGCGCGGCGCGGAGATGAAGGGGGAGAAGCGCTAAGGGAGGAGGGGCGCGGGGAAAAGCGCGGCGAGCAGCGCTGCCGGACCCCAGCCCGCTTCTCCCCGCACGGCTCCCTCTGCGGCGCTGCCCGACGGGAGCCGGGGACACCCCGCCAGAGCTCTCCCAGCCCCAGGGTGCGGCTGCAAATGAACTTTGCAGGCATTGCACCGCGCACCCCGAGAGCCACCCCTCCGCGCTCACCTCGGGGCTGCCCCTGCGCCCAGAGCAGCGAAGCCGCAGCCACCAGCAGCGCCAGCGGCCGCCTCCCGCCGCTGCCCATCGCTGCCACCGCCGGGAGGGCCGCTACCCGCCTCGCTTTATATGCTCCCCCCGCCCCGCCCCGCGCCGGATCCCTCCCCATCGCTCACACACACACACCCCGCGTTCACACACACGCTCCCACGCTCAGGGTCCCCGCACGAAGCGCATCCCTCCAGGCAAAACCCGCCCCGAAGCGGGGGATGCGCGGCCGGGGCGACGAGCCCGAATCCGGTGCCTAAAAAAAGTTCTGGGAAGCTGTAATTCATAATCTGGGACATTTCGCAAAGAGAGGCTTTGTTGGGGAGATAAGGTAAAAGCATATGGGAGGAGAAAGCACTGCTAAACCTAAGTAGTAATAGAGTTTTCCTATAGGGCTGGTATTTTCACGTGTTAAAAAAAAATATCCAGCTGCTGAGGGTTTCCTTGTAAGTTTGTCATCCCCAGCTTTCAAACTTGTTGCCCGGCCTGATATTTTTCATCCTCCACTCCACATCAAGACAGCAAATCAGCCATGTTTGTAAATGAAACAAGTTGGTAAACTACGAGGTTGATTTCTTTTGTCCTGTAGGGAGTCTTTGCAACTTTCTTGATCAGCTCCCTCTTGAAACTAGCATAAAACACAACAAACTGATCGCAGAGACCTTTCTTTAGTACTTCAGGAAAGTTCATTCCCATTAGGCTTTCTTGTTTTAAGTTTCATCATGTCGCAGAGCTGATATCTACAGCACTCCTTAACGAATATTTCAAGTCACAGCCAGGTACAACGTTTTCCTGGGAAAAAAACTGTATGCCCAAAACAGGTTGGTTGAAGTGAGGGAATTTTAGTAAAAAGATACTGTCTCCGAAATTCGAATACTCGCTGACAACGCATGCTGCTTATTTTTTAGGAAAGCATTGTGCTGTTCTGTATGGTATTGCATTTAAAAACATATTTCAAAATACAATAATGTGTATGAGTTGCATGAGCAGAATTAGCCTGCAAGTGGATTCTTCAAACCGAGGACAACTCTTTGTGAACTTCAGACTTCAGTTTGGTTTTCTGGTTGTTTTTATTGATTGGAGTAAATTAATTCAGGAAAAGAATAGTAACTTACACATTTCGTATAAAATAAAGCTATTTCTTATCATATAACTCTGAATTATGAGTTATACTTGAGAAGGCATAGCAACGTTTATATTCAAAACAGAGACAAACAGTACAAATCTGCAGGTCAAGGAGATAAAAAATGAAAAAGCTCTGCCATAAAACTGTATCAAAAGGCCTTCAAGCCTGCAAATAAATAATACTGCACATTTATCCTTTCCAACAGATCCAATGTTTTCTCACACCAGGAACTTCTTAAATTTCAGGACAGGCAAGCAGGAGGAAAGCAAAACATCTGTGGAGAGAAAAAGTCAACAATAGTCAAGAGCCAAAGCATCATTTGTTCTAAAATCACAAAGGTCAGGTTAAGGAATCTTCTGTGCAGGATTGCAAGTACCAGTTGAGAGCCAAGTATAAAGGAAAGGGAAAGAAGGAGCATCTGTGCAACATAAAGTCCTGGCAGTTTACAGCTTTATAATCAGTTTAACCATTTCTTGAAATTACAGGAAGCTGAAGAATTCTTTCTTATATCCATGCAATGAATAATTGCCAGTTCATTGCTACATGCATATATCCTCACCAGAATATTCCACAAGACCTAGAGAATGCATATTAAGGTTCAACTCTGGACTTCATCATCTGACTCAATTATTATACTTTAACTAAAAATTTAACATTACAGCTTGTAACTGAAATATATATGTTGAATTAGTCTGCAGGACTACATCTCAGTTGCTCAGTGTCATTATAATCATTCCCTAAGAAAACTAACTCTCCTCCAATTTCATTTGAGTATGTGCCTCTTCCTGGAGAAGAGGATTACTATGTTTACCAGCATATCTTTTTCTAAAGTTCATTGCTAGTATTACAATATACCAGACAATCTGAATGATCCCCAGCTCAAGACAGCACTATTGATACAATACTTTCCTAACCTCACTTTCTAATGAGCTTTCAATGATTATAGCATTAGTTGAGCTTCTAAAGCAAGTGTAACACCCCTACACATTTACACTGAGCAAGTGTGTCAAGCATGATAAGTTGGAGAATGGAAGTTTCTTAGTCTCTGACAAACTAACCTGATGAGGATATGGAATGCCATGGTACAGATAGGATCTTTAATGAGTCAAGAAATGTGCACAAGGATGAAAGCATTTTAGGGCACTGTACTTTTGTGCATGTTTATACAGTCCCCGAAAACCATCTGCATAAACTAAACTCTGAGCACTACTATATCATATGTGCTTAACATCTATAGTAGCACCGCGAACAAAAATAGCACAGGAGAGTTTTATATTGTAAAGTAATTAACTTGCTACTGCTCCAACTTCCCTTGAAAGAAAGACAGAGATGACACAAGTTTTAGAAAAGATATCTTTTGGAATACCTCACACTTATTTGTTTCGCTAATTAAAATTTACTCCCAAATAAAGTGAAAAAAAATTTGCTATGTAAGCCAAGAAAAAAAGTTATCTACAAATGCCCAGAAAATGCTGAGAGATGTAGTTCCAGGGAACTTCTTAAAATCTTGTTTTCTCTTTCAACAGCTTTCATGAATTAGAATTGCCTTAAGGATTAAGTGCTTCAGTAGCAAAGGAATGGAAAATCCTCATATTTAGGATGATGTTGCACAAAGTAAACAAGTAAATCTAGCCATCTGTGGATAACAACCTATGGATAAAAACATTGCCTTTGGCAAAAACAGAAGTTTGGGAGAATTCAGACTGGAGAAAGCCCAAATACATAGGGTATAAATGGAACTGCTCTGCTGTCCTGCACCTAAGTAAACTCCAAGTGAACACCAAAAGTGTTTTTTCAGCTTTTGTCTGTGTCACAGTGCTTAAGGCAGAGCTATTGTGTTAATAGCAGGTCCCCTTCTGGCCCCTCAAGAGCATGAAGTCACCTCCTGACCCCGGAGGGCAGCAGGGGCATTCATAGCTGTCAGTGATGATGTGCTTTTCCTCATCCATAAAATTTAATAACTTGCACGTCCCATCATCCCAGCTTACCACCCTTCCCACTCTCAATGATCCTTTCACCTCACTGCATATTGGAGCATTTCTACACTATGAATAATATTGACAATATATCTGCTGGAACTGGGATGGGGAATTTGTTTCCAGAAGAAGGCACACTGATAGAACCAGTCAATAATCCCACTCAGACCTGTATTTAGTGGCTAAATAAGGTTTTTATCAATAGTTGTATTGTACAACAAGGTGTCTCTAATTTTTAGCTAGGTTTTGTTTGGCTTTTTTGCACACGCTTGTTATACATTCTGTATCTCTGCCTTATTATCTCATAAATACCACCCAAGTGTTCTGCAACAGCATTCTGTAAATAATTATCACTTGTAAACAGAAGGAAAAAACAATACAGTAAACTGCCTGTCTGCCTTTAATAAACATTCAGCCACAACTAAAAGCTGGTATTGATAACTTCCAGTGCTTTTCTCCTTCCTCAGAGAAGAGGTTAATAAATCTGATCTGTGACAGACCAAAGAGAGGAGTAAATTCAAAGCAAAAGGCTCTTCACAACATACCCTGCCCACAACTTCCCCTCAGCAGAGACACTGCCTCTGCAGTCTGAAAGAGCAACCCAAGGAAAAAGGTGTAGGCCAGGGCATCTCCCAGTTCCCTCCTGGTGTTCCTCAGCTGGTAGTCTGATGCTCTGCTTTGGCATCAAAAATCTTTGCCCTTTCTATTCCTGAAAACGATTTCAAGCTGTAACTTGAAATCTACGTTACAATAGTTTGGCTCTGAGGTGAAAAAGCCATGATGATTAAAAGCTATCCTTCTACAAGGACTAAAGAAAATCTGCTGTTTCAGAGGAACCTGGGAAACAAATATTGCAGGAACATGCACAAAGCTGTCACAGGCCAGTGGAAGGGACATGAGCAAACTGAATGCCTCCCACCTGGCCAGAAAAGGCACCATGAAAGCTGCCACTAGGCACATGGTCCCTCCAGGGCTTGCCAGCTTCATGGTACAAGCTTCACTGAACTCAGGAATTGTCCAGACTTAACTGCTTGCCAGAGAGGAGGGCTGGCTTTGGAAAGAAGCAGGCACTCCAGGACAGTCTAGGTGCAAAAAAGAGCTCTCCTTCCAGAACAGTAAATCCCACAGCACAGAGGGTTATCACTCATGCCTGCTACCTGCTCCCACTTTCACACGCCTCCATCTCCCTCACACCTACAGCACTTAGGTTTAGTAGTACCCTTCCCTCAAGGTTCTCAAGGACTGTGAACAACCAGTCAGCCTCATCTATTACAAGACATTATCTAGTCCATGTGGGAAAGGTAGCAGGTCCAGACTCTTCCTGCCAGGCTGCTGGGAACCAGGCACTGGGGAATGCAAGAAAGAGGCCAAAAGTCTAGCAAAAAAGAAGATGTGGGTGCCAGTTAGGAGAACAGAGAAGTATTATCATTGGCTGTTCTTGCATGAAGAGTATTTAGGGTCCTTTCCTGATCTCACTAAGAAAGTCACAACACCAGATAGCATCCTAGAAGCGCTTTAATAATAAGATACTAATAAGGAGAGTAACATAGATAGTAATTGTTAGATCTCTTCATCTTAGGAACCCTGCTTTCATGAAATTGGATAGAGCCAATGCAAGCAACATTATTCCCCCAGATCCCCTGTTCTGAAATTATGTACAGAACTATCTCACTATATTGTGGTAAGTATACCACATGTCTGGATCATACCTTGGCACCTGACTGTGAAGACATTTCTCATAATTCTTGGCTCTGCATGCTTATCAACTGTAAGGAGATGGAGGTAGCAAGAGATACTGGGTAGCAGGAAGCTGTGCCTGCAAAGTTTGACATGGTTTGAAAACAGGTTAATAGAGCTGAACTGGTACCACATTGTGAAATAAGCAGTGGTGGTTTTCCCTTGATTTGTTTCTGCTGTTTTCCTACTAGAACCCGCTCATTGGCATCTATGGTGTTGAAGGCAAGACTCAGCATGTTTTCCATAAACACGTCACAGGCTGGGTATTGTGATTATTGCCCAACAAGAATGATTGGATGCTATACTGCATTATGGTGAATGTATTCCTCCCCTCCAAAATCACAGGGTATTCACATTAATTTTTCTTTTGTTGGAAAAATGGAATCCATAGGCAATAGAGAACACAATTTGATCTCTGCTGACAATCAGCAACCGCCCTTCCATTATGCTGTTCCCAGTCTGGGCATGGGACATTTCCTTACACTTTGATTAAACTGTTTGTAAGAGCTTGAAGGCTCCATTAACATATTCAGCCAAAGCAAGAGCTACAGTTAAGTTTGTGACAGACAACTATAGCATAAAGAACAAGTATGAACAGTTAACAGCAGGAAAAACCTTACTGATCATCTCCAAACTGATCTTCTATTTTGAGAAGGACTTGTGGGGCTTGAAGGATACAAACCCATCACTTCAACGTTTTTGTTAGGAAGAGGAGAGAAAATAACTTGGCTCTCACAGAGTTGTGCAAACTGAATGGCATTGAATTTCTGCTCCTAACATTTCACATAGTTCTGAATGGATAGAGAATTTGTAAAATAATTTCCTCATAATTTAAAACCACATTCTATTTGTGAGAGCAGATTGAAGTTTGTGACCAATTTTTGTTTCTTTATTATTTTGTAAAAAATGTTAAATAAGAGTTACTCAGTTAATCTTAACCTTTAATCTTTTCTTCAGTGAATTAGCATTTCTTCTCAAGTGTGGTCAGGTATGCAGTTGGGAAAAGATCTGCAGGGCATCAATGCTGTTCCAGTGGTTGAGCTGTTAACAGAAAGTGCTGGGATTTTGCTGCCCAGAGACATACACCTGCCTATACAATATTGATGTTAAATGAAGGCATCGTTGTGAGATTAGTGAGGTTTTATCATTTTTGTTTTGGTAGAATGTCTAAAGATAATGTAAAAAACGAAACTTCAAGAAAGCAGAAGATGAAAGCAAAGAGCTTGAATGTGTGACCTTAGTTCAACTTGTACAACAATGAACATATCCAGTTGTCTTCTGTAGTTTTTAAAATGAAGTAATTTATTTATGCACTTAAACATGAATTTTATGTCAGCTTTAAGCTTCTGTTGTAGAAATTTGCCATAGAATCTAATTCAAGAGGCAATTTAATTTTATTAATGTAGGAGGAAATATGCACATAATACAAGCTATTTTTTAATCTGAGCTGCCATTTCTGCTAGAGCAGGAAAATGCCTTACACCTATCTAGAAAGCCATTACTAGCAAATTGAATAATTTACCACTTGCATTTTTAAAGAAATTAGCCCTAGCTAAGACTGAAATCAGAAGCTATCTGAAAAACAACAAAAGAATAGAAACTATGTTGGATGTCTAATTTGAGGGATAGTAAGAATGTCCTAATGGAAGGTTCAAGGAGCATTGTTTCAAAACAAGCACAAATTCTTTCTTTCTATAGAAGCAGGTGAATGTAGCTTCCTACTGCCTGATGGGTATCTTTGCACGTATTTCAACTGAATTTTCACAGGTGGATAAAAAAAGGATGATGTAGTCTGGAAATCTCTGTGATTCACTTTTCTAATGCTGTATAGCTAATGCTATGCTACTCAAACATTACCATTAATATATAGAAAGAAAGCACAGTTAATGCTTACATTTTATCTTTAAAATTAACTCTGCATTATTTGAAGTACATGATTTTTTAATTAAATACACTTAAATTGGAGGAACTACATGTAGTTATGGAATTGGTCTTTAAGCTGGGTTGAAAGAGTAGCCTGACTTAGAATATGCAGGACATCAGGATGCCCTATTAATTCATAGATAAATAAATACGATTGAAAAGTCAGGGTTTATGAGGCTGTCTTATTTTAATTGCTGTCAAGTTAAATTACAGTGACTAGAACTTATTTTCTGATTCCTTTTCTACTTATATAGCTGTTTACAGTGCAAACTCAGTGTTAAATGCTACTGAGCCTGACAGTAGCATTTGCTGGCCCTTTTGTGCTGTGTAAACAAATGGCCATCAGTGAAGAAGCAATTTAACAGTTTTTAATATCTAGTGAGGTATCAGCTCCTCTTTAAAAATAATCAGAATTAAAAATTTATGAGATACTGGCAATGTTTGGAATCTGAATTGCATAGCAAGAAGAGACAACTGCGTCTACATAAATATTATACACATGATGGATGCATTGGCAGGCTGTATTTACTGAAGTAGTGTTTCTGTGTAAACTCCATTGCTAATTAGAGGTTTGTTTTGGAGAAGGAGACACAAAGCCAATCAGTTTGATGAGGGGAGAGCTTAGGAGGTGAGCTCCCTACCTTGTGTTTGACTTCAATCAATAAATGCCTGTGTTTAAACAAATGAAAACATTACCAAGCTTTAGTGAATGGTTATCTGCAGTGACACTGCAGCACGGTCTTTATCATCCCTGGATTCCTCCTTGCACATTTCTGGCCGCCTGCAGGGAGCAGGGAGAGGTGCTGTCCTGTGAGTTGCAATTAAAATTCCTTCCCATCTGCACAGAGCTCTCTTCTCCTTCCCCTTTCTCTTCCACTATCGCACAGCCCCAGGTGACCCTGCCACAGGTACACCCAGGAATGCGCCCCTCTCTGTTATGAGGCACCACCAGCATTGAAGATAACATTGAGTTTGAGCTGCCCATGAAGCCATCTGTTTCTCTCTTTTTTTTTTTCCAGTTTTTCTAATCTGTAAAACTAGGGAGAAAAAAAAAAAACGACTGGTATTGCATGCACAATACAACTAAGCAAATTTATTTTCTGTTTTTACTACTCTTTTATAAATGTTAACAAGGAACAGGAAAAATAGCTATTATTGCTATCCCTGGAAGTGTTCAAGGCTAGACTGGATGGGTTTGGGCAGACAGATCTAGTGGGAGGTGTCCAGCAGGGGGAATTAGATGATCTTTAAAGTCCCTTCCAATTCAAACCATTCTATGATTGTATGATTGCTGCAGGATTTTTGATACAATATCAGGAACTACAGAAGACTGAAAGTTGTTTGACAAAGGCTGACTGAAAACGAGTCAACCACAAAATAAGCAAATCAGCACATAGAGTTTACACAGTGATTATTAGTGAATATTTTATAGTGTAACTTTCCAAAGTACTCTATAAACTTTGTAAGCTGATGATGTAAATATATAAGATTCAATTACTTGGCCTGACAATGATGCCACAAGCGCAAGACACAAACACAAGGGAAAAAAACCCCAAACTTTAAATCCCAAACCAGATCACTAACTTGTATGTTAAGAATATACTAATGGGATTTTTTAGCTCTAATTCAATTTCCAGACACTGCTAAGTTATTTGTGATGAGGCTGCACTTTGGTGGATTGTGTTCTCACAGGATATTTAATTGTTTTTAAATAAAAATTGTAATACCAATAAAAGTAACATATTCATTTTAAAAATAGAGAAGTACTTAAAACTTATTAAAGAGTAAATACTTGCACTAAGAAGTTAATTATTAAAAAAGTATAAAATACGGTTAATCAATTTAATGTAATTGCACTTTTAAGACCTATGTTCTATTTCATTCAAAACTGCAAATCTTGCTACACAGTGAAACCTTCTGTAAGCTCAGTTTTCCTGATTTTATTCTGCAGTCATTTAAAGCAGCCACTGGATGGCACTGTAAAACTACAAGTCAAAACCTTTAACTCCTTTCCTCTTAACGCCTGCTTTAACATGCTAATGAAATCAATGCAACATCTATTAGCAAAGCGGAGCCCAACAACTTCCTCTTTCCTGGTAACTTTTTGCGGTTTTTTCAGACCTTTCACAAAGCAGATCATAAAAATCAGGTTCTGTTTTGTTGAGACTTTGCTGCTGGCTGCTGCAGACTGGGCTTTGTGCTGACAGTACCCGGCAGGAGGCTGGGCAGCTCTGGATGCTTCAGGCAGACAATACAGCCACTCTAATGGAAAAAATGATGAGATAGGCTGTCTGTAAGGGAGTTGTCCTGCTCCTGAATAGTTTAACATTAGCTTATTTTATAAAGCATGAGTTTTACGCATTTATTTTCCACCTTCCTTACATAACTTACTGGCTGTTTGAACCTCCTCCTCTTGCATATAGTGCCTGAAGTTTGACAATATCAGGCTTATTTTACACACTGTTCCCCTGACAGCATTTCTGTAAAGAGTTCAGAGAGGGTTGCAGAAGGGTGGATGGGAGAGGGGTGCAGCTGGATACAGTAGCTGACATGCAAGGCCAAAAATGAATGCTGTATGTACAGCAGGGGGTACAGTGTCCTACAGTGGGTACTTCTTGGCTATGGCATTTCACTACATTTAGAGACATTATATCTATCTTTTGCTTCATCTAAATGCCAAATTGAGCCTCATTTCTTTGAAAAACAAAGAAAAACAACTTTCATGGAGCCTTTTATTTGCTCAAAAGTTTTTATATTTAGTTCCTCCTATCATCATACTGGTCTGGCTTATTAGCATTTGACAAGTAGGATGCCTTCAAAGTTCATGGGTTTAATTGCTTTTCCAAAAGAATGGGTTTTACTTCCATACATTTTGTGCAATATTGCACAATACTGACAAAATAATAAATTCCACATCCTTTCGTGAAGAAAATCTCTCATTAAACTCAGTTTGAACTTTACCACAGGAAAAAAAAAGTAAATAACTGAGCCTGGAATTTGGAATTACCATATGCCAGACTTTGCAGCAGCAACCGCAGGAAAGCCAACAAAAGCCAAATAATTTTGCCTGAGATCAGAACTTCTGCTGGCAGTAAATAATTAACAGGCAATTATTACTAAAAAAGGCTATTGGGGGAAGCTAATAGCTGTTCAGTTTAAATTCAAATGCCTTTTTATTCCTCTAATACATATTTTAAAACACCTGTCTTTAAAATAAAGTTAATTTTTATTCCCATGCAAATTGCCTACACGTTATGAAAGAGCCTTTCCAAAAGTGTCTGAAACATAACAGCTATCATGACAGTTTTCGATAAATCATTCCTGGCTGGGAGTCTCAGAGGAAAAGAAACTAAATGATGATTGAATTATCCTTTTATCTCTAAAAGTGATCTTTCTAAATCAGGGCTGAGGCACTGTGAGGAAGTGGTTTTGGAGCACTAACATTTTTGCTGTCATGATTCCCTGTTTTCCTGTTTTCCACTGTGGTAGAGTTAATTTTCTTCCTAGTAGCTGGTATAGTGATATAGTCTGGATTTACTATGAGCGTAACATTGATAACACACTGTTGTTTTAATTGTTGCTAAGTAGTTGCTTTATACTAAGTCAAAGAATTTTCAGCTTCCCATGCTCTGCTGGCAGAAAGGTGAACAAGAAGTTGGGAGGGAGTATAGCCAGGACAGCTGACCCAAGATTACCAAAGGGATATTCCATACCATACAACATCGTGCTCGGTATATAAACTTGGCAGCTGGCTGGGGAGTGGCAATCACTGCTCAGGGACAGACTGGGCATCAGTCATTGCATGGTGATCAATTATATTGTTCATTACTTGTTTTGTATATTATTATTATTATCCCTCTTGCTGTCCTATTAAACTGTCTTTATCTGAGCCCTTGAGTTTTAGGTTTTCATTCTCCTCTCCATCCCACCAAAGTGGGGTAGGTGAGTGTGTGTGGTGCTTAGTTGCTGACTGAGGTTAAACTATGGCACCCCAGTTCTCTGAAGAGCCAATGTCCTAAATTTCTACTTTATGGACAATATTTCACAGGGCAGAGGTAGAAAAAGACCAGTGACTCAATGAGGGGGTTAGCATACAGGGATGTGGTAGCCATACTCCTCTTACAGAAATATTGGAGTTGCAGAAATTCACCCTGGTTAAAACCAAAGTGTGATGCACCAATGTATCATGAATACAAGATGCATAATCTGGGATTTGCATATCTAAACCAGGAGTAATGCTTCCAAAAAAAAGGCCCCAGGTCACAACAAGCACTCAACAACTCTGCTCCCATCTCCCAGGTTCCTAGCCACATCCATGCCACTGGGCAGAGCATGTCTGTGCTGCCTCCTCTCTCTTCGCCCAGGCTTTGCCTTCATCATCTCCAGAGGCAGAGGAGAAAGAGGCAGCTGTAATTGGGACATGATTTAAGGGCAGGCCAGATGCTGCGTGTGGAGCTGAATGCTCCTCTCTAGCCAGAGCACAACTGCTCAACACCTTTCATTCACAGAGACCCGAACATTTTATTTTGTTGTTTCCAATGGCATCACCTGTTTTGACAACAGATAAGTACTTGCACGCTATGGCTTTTTAGCTATTAAAAAAACTGCTGTGCTTCTAGGAAGTCCCAATCCAGCTGGAAGAGCAAGAAACACAGACAGAGCCAGTGGTAGGCAATGCCCAAAGACACTAAATGATACTGAAGATCCCAGATTCAACATATCTCTGAATAAAAGATATTCTCACAACATGTCACAGCATTATTGTAGAATCATAGAAGAGTTTGGGTTGGAAGGGACCCTTAAAGCTCATCTAGTCCACACTCTCTGTAGCAAGCAGGGACATCATCAACTAGATCAGGCTGCTCAGAGCTCTGTCCAACTTGACTTTGGATTTTTCCAGGGATGGGGCACCTAC
Organism: Phaenicophaeus curvirostris; assembly: GCF_032191515.1. NCBI lineage: Eukaryota > Metazoa > Chordata > Aves > Cuculiformes > Cuculidae > Phaenicophaeus > Phaenicophaeus curvirostris. The sequence continues at coordinate 46,404,549 of NC_091394.1, read as the reverse complement.
TACCTCTCTGGGCAACCTGTTCCAGCACTTTACCACTCTCATAGTAAAAAATTTCTTCCTTCTAGTCTAAATCTACCCTCTTAGTTTAAAATCATTATCCCTTGCCCTGTCACAACATGCTGCTAAAAAGAATGTCCTTATCTTTTTTACAGGCCCCCTTTAGGTATTGAAAGGCCACAATGTGGCCTCCCTGGATCTTTTTCTTTTCCAGGCTGAACAATTGCAACTCCCTCAGGCTTTCTTTATAGGAGTTGTGTTCTATCCTTCTGATAATTTTTGTGGTCCTCCTCTGAACCTGCTCCAACAGGTCCATGACTTTCCTGCGCTGAGGGCTCCAGAGTTGGACACAGCACTCCAGGTTGGATGTTGCCAGAGCAGAGTGAAGGGGCATACCTCAACCTGCTGGCCACACTTCTTTTGATGCAGCCCAGGATATGGTTTGCCTTGTGAGCTATGAGTGCACATTGCTGGCTCATGTCCAGCTTTTCATCCCCCACTACTCCCAAGTACTACTCAGCAGGGATACTCTCAATCCCTTTATTGCTCAGCCTGTATTGATACCAGGGCTTGCCCGAACCCAGGTGCAAGACATTGCACTCGGCCTTGTTGAACCTCACGAGGTGCTTCTCATGAACCTCATGGGTGTGCTTCTCAAGCTTGTCCAGGTCTCTCTGGTTGGCATCCCATCTCTTGGGCATCAAGTGCACCACTCAGCTTAGTGTCATCTGCAGACTTGCTGAGGGTGCACTCTATCCCATTGTCTGTCATTGCAGAAGGTATTAAACAATACTGGTCCCAATATAGAACCTTGAGGGACACCATCTGTCACTGATCTCAATCTGGACATAGAGCTGCTGACCACTACCTGCTGGATGTGATTACCCAACCATTTTCTGATCCACTGAATGCTCTGCCGACCAAATCCATATCTCCCACATCCATCTGTCTTGAATTTAGACAGAAGGGTGTTGGAGAGGACTATGACATAGGCCTTACAAAAGTCCAGATAGATGACAACCGTAGCTCTCTGCTTGTGCACTGACATCATCACTTCATCATAGAGGGCCACTAGATTGGTCAGGCAGGACTTGCCCTTTGTGAATCTCTGCTGTCTGTCTTGAATCACCTCCCTGTCTGCTATATGTCTTAGCATAGCTTCCAGGAGGATCTGTTCCATGATCTTCCTAGGCACAGGGGTGAGTCTGACAGGTTGGTGTTCCCAGGGTCCTCCTTTCTACCCTTTATAAAATGGGTACAATGTTTCCCTTTTTCCGGTCACCAGGGAATTTACCTGACTGCCATGACTTTTCAAATATTGTGGAGAGTGGCTTGGCAACTATGTCAGCCAATTATCTCAGCACTCTGGAATGCATCTCATCAGATCCCCTGGTCTTCTGTATGTTCAGGTTCCTCAAGTGGTCCTGCACCCGATTTTCTCTTACACTAGGAGACGCTTTACTCCCCCAGTCCCTGTCTTGAAGTCCATCCACATGAGAAGTGTAGGAAGTGAGATTGTCAGTGAAGACTAAGGCAAAATTATTATTGAGTACCTCAGGATTTTCCTCATCTGTTTTTACCAGTTCACCAGAAATTTCTGTTCAATGAAGATGTAGAGACTCAAACATTTCTGCCTTAACTGCCACAGGAACTGAACAAATTCAACAGGTGTTGTACAGTTATTTGCTACTAAAATGTCAACAAAGAATTTAAATAAAAGGAAATTAGCCTGTTCAGGCATTATTTTCTATCAATCAGTAGACAGAGCTCTTTCTAGTGTCAGAAGCATGGAAGAGATGCAATGATGTGATTGTAAGCCTCTGAGAAAGCTGCTCTGTTTTTAATGTTGAGGTAAGTGTGAATGTTTAAGATGCAAAGCCAGAGGGTCATATTTCCACTGAGAATTAACAGGTGTGACTTTCAAAATAAACAACATTTACTGACATTGATTCTGAATTTGGCCTGTTGTTTAGAAAATATTTTTGGCTGGGTAAAGTTCTAGAATACAAAATGCCTTCACACAGTCACAGGTGTTCTCAAATTATCAAAAAGCAATGGATTGCATAAAAATATTATTTAATTCTAGAGCTTAAGAATGTTAATAATTGTGTACAGTATACAGTGTAAGCTCTATAACTTATGAAAATAGCGGCCACCTATGAAGAAGTATAACCAGTGTCATAGTAATACTTAGCACTATGATTATTTTTTAAATAACATTTTCACTATGCTACTGTATTTTTTTATGTCTGAAACAAAGCTCATCTGTCTGTGCTTGTGTTGGAAGCCCCCCAGATTGCCTAAATGGCTCAGGAAGCAAGTCTTTATCAGGGGTCATTCTTGCCTTCAAGTCAGCAGAGAATAGAGAAAAGTAGACCTGCCACTGCAAATGTGGCACCACCAAAGCTGAGCTGTGCAGTGGAAATAATGGTCATGGGTGAATTGAGAAGCCATTCACCATGGAGCACATCAGGAGGAGTCTGAGGATTATTGCTATAGTGTCTTGCCTCATTCTAGTTCTTTTTTTTTCAAGAAAAAGCTGTGATAGTAAAAATTAATACTGACTACAAATTGCACATTTAGTAGCAGAGGAAATATAGACCTGCTTGCATCAGAGAGTACAACACCCTCCAGAAGCTAGTTAGGAAAAAGCTTGCTGGGCTGTGAAATGAGAGAGAAACTGCTACCATATCACAGCTGATACTCTCGCAAATCAGTGGTGTAAAGCTGTGCTTATTACATACCAACAGAATATCTTATAAAATTTGTTATCATTTTTTTTAGCAGATGTTAAATGTTACACATAGACAACTCAAATGACAGTCCCTATTTCCATGCTCTTCAGTGATGCCTGGATAGTGCTTTCCATCTTACCCATATCCATACATGCACACAGAGTTTTGCTAATTAGAAACAGAAAATAAATACGTTTGACATCTGGGTCTTTCCATCTGAGAGCTGGCTGGTGCAAAGTCCTTTCAGTTCCGTCTTAAGCAGGAAAGACAGCAGCAGGTGCCTCGGAGAAAGGCAAACTAACATCAGACTGGCAGGCCCTTAGGCTGTTCTCCAGGTTAGTTTCCTAATCCTCAGTAGCTACAGCCTGGCTCACTTCCTAGAGCCCTGGGAAATTTTCCCAAAAAAATCTACATAATCCTTAAATCTACACGTTTCTCTATCCAAATTTTTGCCCCCCTTTTTTGCCACACCTACCTGTGTGCCTCTCTCTTCCTGCATTTCTTATGAGGTTTGAAATTTAAAACAGCTTTGAGCAGCACAAAAAAACCTCCTTTCTTGTTTAAATGCTGATTCGGAGTAATTATTGCTCTTGGGTGAATGTAATTTATGGGATAATGATGCATCTTTTTGCTGTTTACATTCACCTTATCTCTCTTGTTTAGGAGGCAGCCTTGTTCAGCACAAACATTTGTACAACTCATATATGAGAGGGCATATCCTTGACTTATCATCATCTGTGATTTTTTTTCACTTGACAGGTTGAAAAATGCGTACACCTATTTTCTCTGATGGTTCCCTTATCACCATGGGCCTTCCTGAGGCTAAGTCTGCTCAACCATTCAATTTTGATTCTGGAAGCAATGTTAAGGCCATTAGCTGTGTCCACGTAAGGATGCTGTTATAAAACCTGACATGGTTATTAATCATAAATTCAGTAGACATTCTGCTTCAATCTTTCTAGGGTCTGCTCATGCCTCATTTATGATATAAAATGAGGGTTTGGGGGGAAGGTAGAGTATTTTTAGATCAGTATTTTTGTCAGGTAGCAGACAACGTTCAGTATTTCCGTATCAGTTTCCACCCAAGGAAGCACACTTAGCTCTTTTCCACTTGTATTGCACATAGTTTGCTCTGGAGTGAGCCAGTGAAAAAGTGCAGTTAGAGAAGTTCAAGAGCAGGTGGCTGCAGACAAATGGTGCTCTGGCTTATTAGTTGGGGAATATCACCATTCCTTTGTCTTCATATATTACCCGATATTACTCCACCATTATGACACCAGGATTTGAGGGGTAGGGAAAAACAGTACACAAAGAAATATTTTTTCTTGCTGCTCCATTCCACCAGTGGATTTTAAAGTGAGGCTGCCAAAATCCGTACTCCTGAAATGTTACCTGTCTAAAACCACAGAGCATTAGTGGTTTCCAGGCTGCTGGTTAAACATGCCTCAGAAAGGTTGTGTATCTATATTTATTTTTGGATTGGCTAATTGACTTAATTGAGATGTTTGTAATGCACTGTACATTCAGCCTGGACTCATGAAATGGCTTAGCAAAGTCCATTAACCTTGGAAAACTTGAATCCATTTCCATGGATGAGAGAGGGAAACAGGCTATAACCCTCTGCTAGCATCTGCCAGCATGTCGCTCAGAGCCCATCAGCCCAGGTTATACCTGCGCCCAGCCCAAGCTACGGATAAGATTTCTTATCACTTGGAAAACAACCAGCTTCAACTCTGTTATAATTGCATTTTCCTCTGATTGCCTACATTTGTTCAAATCCAATAAACTGAAAGTGAAATGCAGTGAGGCAGAAAACTTGTAGGTCAGCACCAAAGATAATCTGAATGCACTGGCCTGTGAACCGATGCTCCTGAATTTTGCCCATGTAGGGGAGTTGAAGACAGTAAGAGAAGAGGTCAGATTTAAGACCACAGGATGAGATGAGACAATATGGTTCACCACGTCTAGTCTCCAAATCGCATGCACAACCATAACATAGAATGGCTTTCATCAGTTTATTGACCCCTGTGTGAGGTAAATTTTCATGAGAAATGCACAGGCTGGCACTGTTGTTTCAAATCTTCAGCTAATATTGCTTGTCATCTTCCCCTGGCCAGAAAGATAAGATTAAAAATAAAACCCCTTGCCCTGTTCACTCCAATCCAGCCTCTGGTTTTAATTTCATTCTTAAATTTTGGTATTGCCATTTGCATTCCTTTTAAGCCACACAGCATTTTCCATCTGTTTGAAAATGCTTGCCTTGTTGTTAGCTGACCTGGCCACACTTCAGAGCATCAGTCCTCACCCTTCCGCCTACCTCCATGACTGCCAAAAGCGCTGTTGTTCCACCCCAGCTGGAATCATTAACTGCAATATCCTGTCTTCCCACAGTCCAATAATTGCTGAAACCCCATGGCTGTACACCGTATTTAATCTCTTGTGATGTTCAGGTACAGAACAGATTCGTGTCTGATTCTCTCTATTGAGAAGTTGCTCATTAGAAGCTGTAAAATAAGAAAGATGACAGTTACGGGTGTGCCTTTCTTCTCCTTCCTTTTTTCTTTTGCCTGTACTTGAGCTTGAAGATATTATTTTCCCTTTGATATGCTTTATTTTATTACTTTTAAGGCATTTTTTTTTAATGCACATCATTGCTTTTCATGTGCTTTTCTTCACCTACTGGGCTATATATTCTGCCTCAGGGCTGTGCTCTGTGTGATGTCCTTAGCTCTCCTTAACTGCAACTTTACTCAGATCTCATCAGCCTTTGTTTGACCATACAGTGACCTATATTATTTCCTTGGATTTCAAATATCCCTATCTTACTAATAATACTAGATGCACTGCTTTACTGATTGCTTGAGAAGTTTTATTTGTTCATTCAAATCCTTTGAAGCTAAGCATCCAATATGTTTCCTTAAGTTAGAGCTTGGAAATTTAAAAGTCAAGCTATTAATTGTCAGCATTGAATCTTCAAAAGTTGAGGGGGATATCTGCCCTTTCATCTGATAATATCTGATAAATCCCAAACTGAGACACTGGAATGTGTTTTAGGGAGTTTTAATTAGATTCTGTTTTATCATTTATCAGACCCATGAAGGTAAATGTAGAATTTCTTGTTATATCAGTACAATCTGTGTAAGAGGCATGGATCTGGGATTAAGGCTCCACAGCAGCTTTGATTGAATTATTTCCTAAGTTCTTTTTTTGCAATCATTATTGTAATGGAGTCTGGATGGAAATATCTACACCCCTTCTCACTGGGTCACATTGATTTGCAGCACTGATTTGCCAAATTTCATGAGGACTAAGATAAAAAGGGCTTGTACTTTCTAACTGGACAAGCACACGTTTATTTTAAACACAAAATCAGACATGAAAAACTGGATCATTTAGTGTCTTTCTTACTTTATTTCTAAAATAAATTTATAACTTCCCTCTGGCTTTGTCCCTGAACGCTTAATGATACAACAGCATTTTTAAACATACTTAAATGGTTTAAATATAGAGAAGGATGTTGGCACAGCACGAATGATCTTTGCAATATACATAACATTCCATCACCTGGTCTTCACTGTGGCATGCAAAACCTCACGAAGCCAGGACACGTTGATGTTAACAATTCCATAAAAGAATTAGTTTTTCAAAAAACAGTCTATCAAAATCAGCGTATTGGCAGATTGAGCAGGGAGAATCTGTAAGACTCTTACAAGATAATGCAGAGTTAATGGTCTAGCTTAAATACCATCTGTCTCTAAGAGCAAGTACTATGCTTAGGACCCCATGGAAATGTTTGTTTCTGCTTGGGACCCTCAGGGTCATTTCTGCTTTTTGTTTCTAGAACAGAGTATGGATTTTCAGATTCCAAAAAAGTAGGTAACTACAATTACCCATTAAATGTAAAATACTTAAATAGTTTTTGGAGGAGGGACTGGGAGTTCTGCCAGCAAACCATAGAGTCATACTTCTTTTTGGATCCTCTGAGGCCACCGACATTTAAGAAAAACCTGCTAATTTGAGGAACAGCTTCAGGAGAGGTGGGGATATTCCCTTATCCCAGAGTGATGCATAGCCCGTGGTCACAGAATGCTTCAGAGAGCTGGGCTGTATACCACAGGCAGCTGAACTGAATCTGCTCTGAGCACTGAAATAAGTCTGGGAGGAGCTGTTATCTAAAAGAAAGGCAAAAAGAAAGAAAGCAAAGTATTGACCCATTCTACACGAAGGCCATCCAGGTATGCATGTGGTGGACTCTTAGATGATCCTCTTCCTCCAGTGAGACAGGCCAAGAAACGGTTCTATTTAGATGAGATTAGCTTTAAGCAAGGAGAAGTCAGTCTCTCTCTTCTACTTCCCAAGAGCTGCTGTTTTCTTTTCTATGATGTGTACAAAATGGAACACAATGACCTCCAAAAGCTCTGTGAAGGAGTTCCTATGGCAGCAGTGAAGTGGCAGCAGTTATACTAAAGCTACTTCATCCTGTTTGGAGAATCTTTTCCAACATTATTTCAATTTGATTTGGAAAACCACAGACCAGGAATAACATTTAGCCAACATCCATATTGCTAACAGGCAGGTACAGACTATTTATGAGTATTTATGAATGCAGATGTAACTGTTCATAAATGTATTGATGAATAATAGAATAGAAACTGCTTTCTATACTGCAATGTGATCCTCCATGTAATGACTTCAAATGTTTTTATAAATAGTGTCATATCCATCATCATACTGGCTATAAGAGAAGTTTGAAATAGAGAAGCTGTACATAGGTGACTAAACAAAGCAAGACAGGGACCTTCATGTGCTCCTATAGGATGGTGGTGTGCTCCAGGGTTTGTCCATGTGCTAAACTCCCCTTTCCCTGTAAAGGAGTCGGCAAGCACCTAAGGCAAGTTGTTTCTGATGTCTCCCTGGGAAAACTGTCGTGGTCATGGGATGAACCAGTGACCCAGAGGACATGGGTGATACTGTAATGCAGTTGTCTCTGTTCAGTCTAGCCAGAGAGACCTGCTATTTGGTTTGTGTACACACAGGAAAATTGAGGCAGAAGTAGGAGCTGATCAACCAGTTATTTATGCATTTTCTGGAATTTCAAAGTAGTATTGCAAGTTTGCAGAAAAGAAATAAAACTCCCTGTAATTCCATGTAACATGAGTCACTGCTGGCTGCTGACTACTGAGAGGAATCAAGCCAGTCATTTCTAGGCTACACAGAAACACAAACCCAAATTTCTTTCTTCTAGTTTCATACTATGGATAGTTTGTGCTTGTCTTCTGTCAAAAGGCTGCAGGAAAACTTTGCCAAAGCTCTTGTTAAATGAGCCCCTGCATAGGCAGTCATTCACCTCCAGGTCCAATTCTTCATGTGTCATGGAATCCAGCAACTCCACATGGGATCTTAATAAAACATTTCAGGAAAGCTCCAGGGACATATAAGCATTAAAGGCTCTTAACAGCACCATAATTAAAAACAAATTAACAGGAAATCTGAAATTGCCTTTAGAATTGTTCCTGTCTTATGTCACATCTCATAAATCTCAAATTACCTTTGAAATCTGACTTGGTGTTTCAGAACAGCTGCAAGATCCACAAACCACTACTAAGTAGTTAAAAAGCTACAAAATTTTCTTCCTTAGCACTAGGACCAGAGGATATCTTTCACAGTCTGCATGTCTTTAACACTTTTAAACCCCTTTATTTACTTCAGAGGAAAGGAACACCACAAGAGAGAGATCGATCACTAGCTACAATTCTATTTGCAGTGAATATTTCTCCAGCATGACTGTTGAGTTTTGATGAACTTGAAACCAATTAATCCTTTTTAGCCAAATCATCCTTCCTGTCACAGGAATAATTGGGTAGTTTCTGCATGCTCAGTTAGCCAGATATTTATTACAACACCTAAATAATGAATGAAAATTAAAATTTATTCCAAAAGAGTATGGATTGAACTTCTCAGCATTTTAGAACAGGCTATACTTAAAGATTGAAATAATTCCTTATTATATTAATACAGTTTTTTAAATAAAGCTCAGCCAGAGGAACTATATAAAATTTGGATTCCATAGAGAACATGAAATTTGCTTCAAAATCAATTATAAAATTATAGGTAAACGCTGATGAAACTATAGGTATATATTGTATGATCACTAGTTTAAAAGAGATGACAGAATCTGAGTTTGCAGGAAAAGGAAATTTAAGTTCAGTATGTCAAGACAGCTATGATTTCATTAAAAGTCTGATGCTATTGGATGTTTTATTAAAAGCTCAAATGCTATGGGAAAGTAATTAGTTGATGTTTTCAACATTTATTTAAAACCAATGCAATTGTCCAGGCTGTGTCAGGTTCGTCTATAGCTACCAGAGTGCAAAGATAAGACCACTAAACCATGGTCAAATCAAATGTGCTTTATTTTTCAAATACACTATTATACCTTAACCTATTACACCTGACTATTTTAAAATTTACAAACTTACAGACCTGCCAGATGGTGCCGGCTCACTGAGCAGGAGAAGGAGATGCAGCATGGTGCCTGGACCATTAGAGTCAATACATACCGCACTTCCAGGGCACCCCCTTAAGACACACATGTATTCCTTCTCAACCCCCACCTGTCCAGCCCAGCTCCTTTACACTCCTCTCAGGGACTGCAAAAAACGGTTAGCAGCATCACTCACACCTCGTGTGGCCAGCGTATGAACAGGCTGAGTGCCAGCTTGTTATTTGTCCCTCTTTAACAGTGATTTCAACACCAGGCCCTGTTTTTGTAACATCTTACCCAGCTACTCATGCTCCTTGGGCTCTGCTTCAAGGTCTTGTAAATACCAGGCAGTTCCAAATGTTTTTCTGCTTTTTTATCCAAGTCCCTCCTTGTTATCTGCCTAGACAAGAACAAACAGCCGCATACTTTCTCACTGCAAACTGGCTAAGAATTGTTGCTTAAGCTAATCCACTACTTTGCAATTTGAGTGAACAATAGTTTAACTATATATATATATGTGTGTATGTGCGTGTATATATGTATATAATTTGTCTATATCATGTCCCACAACGGACCATTATTTATCACCTCTGATACACCAGCCTCCCCGCGCAGTTGCAGAGAAAAGCTTGAAAATGTTTCCAAAGCATATTCTGGAGACTCCAAACCTGCAGGGAAATAAAAGAGCTTCAAGACAATAGACTTCAAAATTCCAAGTCTTTGTGAACTTGTCTTACTGGTTTTTTCGCTGCTGACAATCCTGCTTCCTTCAAAAAAATTAATCATTTGCATTGTCAAAGAACAGAAGAAAATATAGCTTGTCATTTTTGTCAGTTTAGCAGATTTTTATTATTGCTAATAGTGCAATTTCTTTTATTATATTAGTTAGACTACAAAGTTTTTCAGCAAATTTTGGGTCATTTTTCCCCCTACATTGTAACGTTTTTGTTTAATCTGCAAAGCCATTATCGACTACACTGAATCATGTAAATCCCACCCATTTGGGTTTTTTTTCCCCCCTGCCAAACTTACGTGCATGAAATTAATTTCTGCTTTCTGCCAGGCTATGTTGACACAGGTCAGTGTTTCATTGGCTCAGTTACCTAAGGGAAGCCCAAAGGAATCGGACTGTCCTCACAGCACAGCATCGCATGGGGCAGGACAGCAGGCAACTCAGACAAAGGGAATGGGAAAGTGTCTGACAAAATCCATCCAGGACACCAATAGAAGAGGGATTCTTTTTTGTTCGGAAGTTTAGTTCCTGAGATGTCCAGGTGAGGCCACTGTGGTGCTATTATCCCGATTTCCAGAAAGGAATTTAATTTTGTTACCTCAGAGTCTCCACAACTGCATACGTGCTCAATAGCCTGTTTTTCTGTTGGAGAACAAAGAAAAGGAAATTATTTTTTTTTCTTCATGCAGCGGATATGGTACTTGCACAGGCAGGAGGGGAGCCAGACAATGGAAGCTGCAGATGTAGAATTTCTTTTTTGAATCCCCTTTGGTCTTGCTGCTGCTGCCCTGCCAGGCAATGGAGATACAGCAATGCAATAGCAAGTAATACTAAGAACCTAAAGCAGAGTGAGCATTTTTGCGTAATAGAAAGCCCTGGGTGAAGCTTTCCAACAGGTCTGAACCAGACTGTGCAGGGCTATATCACAGGCTTAGTTTCAAATAGGTGGCGTGATGCAAAACCAGGGAAGTGTACAGAGCTCTTTGGCTGAGTCATGCTGTTAGGAAATGGAGATTTCTGTGGTGAGAGGCAGGACCAGGCTCTGCCAAGTCCCTGGGCAATGAACTCTAATGCATTTTGGATACAGGGACGACGTTCTCATCCAAAAATATCTCCAGAGGGGAGACTGTGGCTACAGGGAGGCTGCGCTTCCTTTATGTTTTATTTTTGTTTGTTACTAAAAGTGACCTCCCAAAGAAAGAGCTCTGAAGCAACCACAGGGACATGGGCACATGTGTGAGCCCAGCCACAGGGAGGGATATTGGGGCAGAGCTGAGGCAGGTTTGTCCTTCCAGAAATAAAATTAAAGGAAGGAAAATGCCTGACTTTGTAAATGCTCTCTAAAAGGCTTTTTTCTTGCCCCAGTGTTTGCCACTGGAGAAAAGATTGTGTTATTCAAATAATTTAGGCTCTATGATAATAGGTGTGTTTTTAACACCAGCTGAGCAGATGACCTACAGTCATGGCTTGTGAGAGGCTCTCGTTTTCACTTCTCCACCAGCTTGGGCTGGAAAGTCACAATTTAACCTTAGGTTCTCCTGTCATGCAAGGCGAAATCTATCTTGAGCTTAGCCTGTCACTGGGTTTCCTCTCCCCAGTGAGCAGCTTCTCTACCTACAGCAGCAGGGTTATCTCTGCCACTCTGGGCAGTGTGTTATGATGATGATTAACAGGAACACCGAGTCAGCACTTATGGCTGTGATACAATTAAATACAATGTTTGTCTGTAAACTGACAAATATTGGCAGGCAATGCTTGCGAGGGAGGGATCTGCGAGTCTCAGACTGCCAACCTGCTCTAACCAAACAGCTATAACTAGCCTCAGCCATTTTCAGGCATAACCAGGCACTCCCAGGGATGCTGTATTTCAGCCTCAGGACCAGTTGGTTTTGCGTCGCAGACCTGTTAAGGTGCACATTTTAACCATGTGGCTCACTTATCTCACCACCATCTTGCATTTCTCACTGGTCCTGGCTCGCTCCTCTCCTGTTGTAGGACCCTGATCACCAGATATGACTGAAGGGATGACACCTCTTTCTCCTCTCCTAAAGAGCAGGTGCAGTTCCATGAGGGACCCAAAACTGAAGAGACTGAGTGGTGCTTGGCAGTAAGGAGGATCTGTGGGGGCTGACTCCAAAGAGGTTGCTGGAATGCCCTTACTCCCATCTGCAGCTTTGTGCACAGTCCTTTAGCATCTGAGCTAACACAGAAGTTTAAGGTGAGGTTTTGGGAAATGAAGTGATGAAGAGAGAGTACATCCATCACCAAATCTCTCAGGCAGCAGAAAAGCATATTCACCACAGAGCCACTGGAGAGGAAAAGCCCTGAAAGTCTTGTAATATTTGCTACAATTTTCACCTAGTTTAAACAGTGCCTGAAGTTTTTGTGTATTCTTTTTAGATTCCCTTTGATTTTAAACTCACTGCGTATTCCTTTAGCAATACAATTTCCTTTCATCAGCAGAGCTAGCTTCAGCTGTTGTCGATTATTAATATACCTCACTGCTTCCTTCCTCTCCTATCAGTCCTTCTATCCTGGAGTTAAATGTCATTTATAGCTATTTGACTGTTAGTCCCCCTGTACCCCAAAATAGCCTAGAAAGACAGTAAAATTCACAGGGAGAGGGACATTAAGTGGCTGCATTTTCTGCAGCACAAAAGAATCAGACCCCCAAAATCTGTCTGATAGATATGAAAGTAGCACAGTACATTTAGGACAGAGTAATTTGGGCAGAACTGCGTGGTATGACTTCTCACACTTGACAACGTGGGTAGCAAGCAATTATCCAAGTGGGCCCAGATACCACAGGAAAAGGTCATTGCTGCAGTGAAGGTGGTACCCTTTCTGAAAGAAAAAAAAAAAAAAGGCCTATCCTCATTACAAATGGGATATTAAATCTAGCACTTTCTATGAGATGATTATTACTCTTTTTTTCTTTTTCTTTTTTTTTTTTGACTAAACATTAAACACAGACTCACATGAGAAGTATACCAGCATTTTTCCAGTGTGCAAAGTTTTCCTGTGGACTGGTAACTGCTTCAGTGAAATCAGGAACATGAAAATAAAACTGATTGTGAAAATGTCCTTTAAATCTGAATCAAAATGATGGCTTATTTGTTTGCTTGCTTTCTTCTATAGCTTGCTTGTTTGTTATTTGAAGTCACTCTTGTTAATTGTCCTGCTGTTATGGTATGTACCAGATAGCCAGGAAAGCTGACATGGTGAAGTTATATACAGCATCCTTGTGACCTTTTTGCAGTGAAGATACATATCTGTCCAATAAAGCCCAGGCCAAATGACAGTGACAGCTGCCTCGTGGCATTCAGTTTGAATTAAACAGGTTTGCTCATAAGTCAGGAGCAAGTATTTTATTACAGACTGTGCACCAAGACCAACATAAGCTCCCAAAAGTGAAACTTTCCCTCAGCAACTATGGAAACTACCCCGATGGACTGAGATGCACTTCACAGGCTCCTCCTTATCTCCTTGCTTTGACTTTCCTGCCTCCTGCAAGCGGTCATCCTCTGTTCGTGTTTGCATGTTGGCGTAGCACTTACAAGGGAAGAAAACCTCACTTCATCTCTCAGAAGGGATACGGGTTGTTATGGGATCAGAGCACTCAAAGAACGAGGGGGGAAGCAGCATGGTTTTTCTGAGGAAAGGTCCAAAGTTGCCTGCGTGGGAAGATGCCCTTCTCTCAGGAAAAGAGCCCAAGTCACTGCTGAAACGGGGATTGCGTTATGTCAGTTTGAGCCTCATAATGAAAGGGATGACCAGCACGCCTGACTTCTTGTGGGGACTGCCTGAAGTGCAGAAACTGAACCTTTCACGCAACCAGCTGGTGGTGATTCCTCCTTCAGTGGGGAAACTGGACAGGCTGGTAGTGCTGAACTTGGGTGGCAACTGCCTCAAGTGTCTGCCTAAAGAGATTGGGCTGCTGAGGAACCTGAAAGTCTTGTTTGTCAATATGAATTGCCTGACAGAAGTGCCTGCAGAGCTCAGCTTGTGCAGGAAACTGGAAGTTTTGAGCCTCTCTCACAACAGCATCTCGCAACTGCCTTTTAGCTTCACTGACTTGACAAGTTTGAGGAAACTGAACCTCAGTAACAATCGCTTTGCGCAAATTCCCCTCTGTGTTTTTGCACTGAGGAGCTTAGACTTCTTGCACCTAGGGTCCAATAAGCTTGAAAACATCGCAGAGAGTGTCCAGTATCTGGTCAATCTGCAAATCTTTATAATAGAGAATAATAATATACGCACCTTGCCACGGTCTCTCTGCTTCATCACCACCCTGGAGTTATTAAACGTCGATTACAATGCCATACAGACTCTCCCAGATGACCTTTACCTGTTGCACCGACTGCCACGCATCGCATGGAACCCGATGGACAAAGGTCTCCACATTGCCCACAACCCCTTATCCCGGCCCCTGCCGGAGGTCATTGAGGGGGGACTGGACGTCCTCTTCAACTACCTCAGAGAGAAAAAGGAGCACAACTGAGTTTGGGATTAAGCAAGTCAACAAGACTCAGTCATACCAGAGCACTTCCCTGCACAGGCATTTCCACTTCATAATACTTGGATTTCAAAGTCTGTGGATGGCTTTAGTAACAGTTGGAGGAAAGCAAGTAAATTATGATAGTCTTAATTAACTGTGTGAAGAGTAAACTTTCTAAAAATATCCACCTCTGTAACCTTCAGTGTTGGTGTGTTTGGGTTTCTCTAGGGTAAAAAACCAACAACAAGCCTGTGATAAAATGTTTGCTCTTCATTTGACAGAAACAAATTAAGGCAGACTGCTAAAAGTACAGAAACTTGTATTTGCCAGCTACTAGGCTGGAGGAATATTAATATAGATTGGATTTACTATATGTGATTGCAGTTGCACTTTAACTCCTGCTCACTTCTTCATACGCAGATAAAGCACTACATAAACAAACACTGCTATCTAAGTGAATCTCAAGGAAAATGTTTAATTTACTTTCAGCAGTGAGTATATGCTGAGCTATATTAGCCCACAGACAGTATATTACTGGCCAGTTCAATACTATTTGTTGTTTACCCCACAGCTGTGTGCTGACCTTTATAAACTACAGGTGAAGATCGTCATCAATGAGGCAATTTCCTAGTTCTTTGGAAGAAGAACCCAAAATTCCCCAAAGCTCTTAGTCCTCCTCCTGAGATATGCATCCTTTCCTGCAGAGCCTTTTGGGATGCCTGCAGCGGTGTGTCACAGCAGCTGGGAGCAGTGTACAGTGAAGTAAAGAAACAAGGGTCGCTCCTTATTCCATCAAACAAAGGTTGTCAGATGAAGTTGCTCATTACTAGATGACTAACTGCACTCCATTCTCTTTCCTGCATCCCTGCAATCAGAGCTGTGGAGTAGCTTTACTCAGGAGTCTGTATGTATCCTAAAGGTGATATATTTCTTTCAGGAAAAACAGCATCAAACCAATCATCGGCTTAAGTAAGAGCTTCAAAACCAAATACTTATTTCTTAGGTTTTTAGCATCAGGCAGTAGCATAAAAGTCATGTCTTCTGTGGTTTCTCATATTGATCTTCTGTGAATGTCCTTCATCAAAGTTTTATCTGGTAATAAAAAGGCAGTATGAAAGAGCTGTTAACAATTTATGCAACATTTTTTTTTCCTCGCACCAGTGTAAAACAGAAGCAACTCTGTTGAAATCGCTTGATATAAATGTTTGTAATGGCAGTGTAAGAGAGGAATGAGCCTGTAATTCTTGAGCTAATTAAGACTATTCAAAGCCACTTTAAAAGTACTTTCTATCCTATGTCAAGTCTCAGGAACCAATGATTACTTTCTAAAACACAATTTGCTCAAAATTATAGAAGGCTGTAGAAGACTGATTCTGCTTCTAGTGAAGTTAATGGGCAGTCCATGGTTGAGGGAAAAATGCTTTAGCAGAGGTAGCAGCAGTCTGATAACAGCAGACAATTATGTAATTCATAGGTACATGCAAACAAGTGCAGCACCTTTGGCCATGCCGACATTGTCAGCACAGTACAGAATGTAACAGTGAAGAATCAGTGCTCAGAAAGTATTCCACTTTGGGGCTATCTACCTTGATATTTCACTATGTTGGGTGGTTTTGTTTAATGTTTGTTATCTTAATAAAGAATTTCAGTGTTCAGGAACCACAGCTTCTGACTGTGCTGTCAGGGACAAATCTTATGTTTCTAGCAAATGAGAAACCTTTTTGAAGGGCACTTTCTCTTGAGCATCAAGCAAACAAATAAACAAAGCAAAGTTATTTAGTGATTTTTTAGCATAATATGTTTTTCAAATGCAAGATATTTTATATCTAGCCTTACACATTATTATTTCACCCATGCGATGGGATTTATAGCAAATATACAAGTTTTTTAATGAACACCATGCCTAACAAATTAATATGTGATTCAATTAGTGACAAGAAATAAAGCTGCAATTATTTATAGAAATACCAACAGATAATTCTTGAAGGGGATTAGGCACAGATTATTAACTTTTCTAAATGTCTGTTTCATATCCCTGAGTCTGGCATTCATGTAAACACTGCAGCCCTGCAATAGTGCTTTGCAGGAAAATTAGATGCCTATCGCATTAATCACCTGGAAAGATTTTCCACGTATCAGTATCCAGGATTATATGACACCAGATAGCCTCCAGTGTGATGTGACTTGAAGAGGTATGCACAGTAATTTACATGGAATATGTGAGACTGGACTCTGTATGTCTATTAGGATCCATCTGCAGTAGGTCAAAAACAGTACACAATTCAAGACAATGGTCCCCAGACAGAGGATTAAAAGGCAAATTTAACATAATCAAATGTATCTGGAAAATCAGTTCTAATGTGAAGTGCAGTACCAATAATTTAAAATTCAGTTATTCAATTGAATAATAATAACCTTTTACTCAAGCTAATAAAACTTTCTAAGCATACAAAACACATAAATGTCTCTGCCTTTTTAGGCAGAATAATAAAGCTCATTGAATAAGTGGTACTTTAATGTATAATTCAGATTTTACCATTAAGAAGATAATTTCTACTGAACTGCTTTATCCTTTCTTTCATTCCTAAATCAAGACCCTTAAAAATAGCTTTCTCAGAGATACAGTAAATGATCTCACATGACTAAAGGTAGTGTTCTGAATCCTTCCTGTAAAAAGAAAAGACTGTATGTCACAGTTAATTTATAGAAATATGCATGAGAGGCAGATGAAGATGTATGTAATGGCATCTGACAGGGAGACAGATAGACAAAGCAAGCAAGAGGCACTGGAGGGAGGTAGCAAGCACGACGTCACACTCTGGCCCTAGTTTTGAGCAGGGCATTAGTAAAGAATTGGTGGATCTCAGTGTTATCATCTGATATTAGCTGTACAGATGATGGAAAAGAAAAAAAGAAGCTGGAACACTGCAGAGACTGTAGTCATATCTGATGATATATGACAACAATACCTCTTCTATGTGTATATTACATTATACCATCTTGAGTTATAAACTTTCAGAGAACTAGATGCCAAATGTTACACTTGTTCCTAGCATCCACTGAAGTTTTCAGTTTTCTCACCCTGAGCCTTACAGCAGCATGGCTTTTGATGAACCTTTCATTTTTGTTATTATTGGTGGTGGTGTTTTCCAAAGGAATTAAAAAATTATGGAAAAGGATACTCTCTTGTGAGGGTGATTTTCTATGGCTATCAGTCAGAGAAGCTCTCAAAGAGTTTAGAAAAAATCTTGATATGGAGAAAACAAAGGACGAATCACAAGAACAATGTAGAAAGAACATAGTCGGGGTCAAATGGTTGGGACAAACCTAATATATAAAGGGGCTATACAATTTGCTCCCCAGGTATCACTGAATATATCGGTGGTACATTTGGTGAAGTGAACAGTTTCCATCTGTTTTTATTTTAAATCAAAGAGAGAGATGCATTCTGTGAAAAGTTTGAAGTCTAGATAATAAGCAAAAATTATGAAAACTGGAAGGTTTTAGGCTCTTGGCTTAGCCAAAGTTAGTGACTAACCTTTGACTGAAAGGAAGACATTTGTTTGGAGTGTTGTTGTAATGAATAAAGGGAACTTAAAGCTGAAATGTATTCTGCCTACTACTCTAGGGCTACTGGCCAAGCCTGCCACATGGGCAAACTTGCTCATGTTTCTTGTGACTGGTGACTTCCCAAAATCCATTGCAATATTGCAGCAGCCCCACTGGGGCACTGATAGGCGTGAAATCTGGCCAGGAACTCCAGGCTGTTACATGTGCAAAGCAGAAAGACCAAATTCTAAGATGAACTGGAGTGACATTTCAAAACAGATTTTTTCGAATTTCAGCTGAAAGCTCTTGAAATTCACGTCAAAGGTTTTATGATTATTATTTTTGTTGAAAAATGTCAACTTTTTTTTCAACTTGCCAGTATTTTCTCTATACTTTCCCCGTTTTCATCAAAATACCTCTTTTTTTTTTTCCAAACTCCAGAAAAGGTTCTATGCATTTTTTTATAAGAATATGCATTCTGCAGTTTAAACTTTCTAGGATATAAATGAATTTGTTTACTATTACTACACTGTAGCTTCAGTAAACCATATCTTTCAGTCAATATTTTTAAGAACTTTACGGTCATCACTTGTGAAGGAGAATGCATCTGAAAAGCATTATGTTGTTCTGGAGAGTTTTGAATACATTCCTTTCTTCACTAGGGCAGCAGATTACTTGAAAAAAAAAATCACAGCATATAATTTCAGCAATTAGAAATATCATTGTATATCAGCATATTCCTTAAACAAAGGAAAAAGGAAGCCTCAAAGGTCTTCACCACATGAGAGAACAACAAAGGTAAATAAAGAAAGACAAAGAAAGCAAGCAAAGAAAATGAACTAACCATGTGGTCAGTATAGTTTCATCAAATTCCAAGGGTGAATTTACTGCAGAACCTTCATACAGCAGTTCTTGAGTGATTCAAAGTGTTTCAGACTGGCTTGCACACAGTAAATATAATTTATATGTATGAAAATAATGATATAAAAATAATATATAATGGTTTCTAAATTATTAAGAAAACATACACATTGTTATGTCACATGTGCTTCTGCAGTCCACACATGCAGGAGTTGAAATCCTGAAAAAGTTACAGCCAGAGAAAAACTTCTGCAGACTGTAAAAAGGCCTGCATTTATAAGAGAATATACAAATTTATGATTTCATATACTTGAAAGAAATCTAAAAACCTCAATGGATGGTGCTTTTGAATTCCTTGTAGATTAGTTTTTCTGAGTGTTTTGTAGTGTTAGATATCACAAAGTTCATTGGGATTTTCATTGAGCAATGTGGGTGTTAAAATAAGGAAGAGTTCAAATTTGGTCCTTTTCTATTGATCCGTGATCATGCAAGCAGATCTATTCATTTTCTGTTCATCACTAAAAGCTTAGTAGCTCTTTCAGTGAATTATTTTAGATCCAGTTTTTAGCTGACCAAAAAAGATAAGAAGATAAATTCTACACAGCCTGATCTGTCCAAGATGTATAGATCTGACAGCAAACTGAATACTTTTGGAGTTCAGTTTGGCTCAGATGTTTGTAGAAGTCTCAAATGGAGAACTTTGGAGAATTTTTACACCCAATTGTCTGGGTTACTCCATAGAGACAAGGGTTGAAACACAGCTCATTCAAAATTTAGTTTAACTTCAGAAGAACTTTGGTAGTTGGTTCTTTATCATCAGCTGACGTGTAAATTTTAACCCTCCCCTTCAACCTCCGCATTATATTTGGATAAGTATATGTAACAGTCTTTATTGTGAATCTTAATAGCCTCCTTTTACACTGTGTGAAAACATAAAGCCAGTGTCTTGCAGACTTCAGCATTTTTAGTCCTGCTTGGAGGACTAGAGGTTTCTCTGGTCGAAATAATTCCCCAGGGCTTGGTGAACAGAAAGCAAATGAGTGTTCTTAGAACTGGTAAATTTTCAGCTTCATAAAGCTCATATCAAAGAAAGATGTGATTTCTCATTTGGCTTTAAGTTATAAATTTACAGCAGTTAAGATGTTTCATCTTTGTTGGACTGGCATGAAGATATTAGAGTGGATGGGTGAGAAAACTTATCCTGCATGTCCAAAGGACTAACTTTAGGGGAGGATGTAGAAATTCACCAGTAGCTCAGAATTCTCTCTTGTGTATTGGGTGTCCATTAGAGAGCCTATTCCATGTTCTTCAGCTAGGCTAATAAGCTGCAAAACAGTGACATTTTAAGACTTATCCATGAAGCTAATAGCTCTTCTCAGTAAGCCATTTTCACATTTACATCAATTTAGCGTAGCCTAGATTTGGATAAGCATCCCTTTTCTCTTGCCAATGTTGCCTGGGTGATGAGCCACCAAATTGGGATTTCTGCAACAGTCCCTCCTCTTTCTTGTACTCCCCAAACCAGCAGCTGCCTGTTCTGAGTAGGACCTAGGCATGTGTGCATATTTAACAAATACATAGCAGAATACACCACACCCACCTTGCAGCAGTCCAGACTAGTAACAGTATGTCTTAAAATATCAGATAAATAAGGGGGTCAAAGGAAAAAGAATTGCCACTTTAGACAACTGCTAGATGTCTAGTCACTTTAGTAAGAAACCAGAACAAGTGGTGTATGGTTTCCTCCATACTAGCTATCTGTATTTTCCCATTAATGCTGTTGCCTTTTTTTTTCATTTGCCCTTCCTCCATGTTTTATTATGTTCTCTTTTTTCTATTGCTACCCACTCTCCTTCCTTTTTTTTTTGTTTTGCCTCTTTGTTTTTTATTAACGAATTTCAACATTTTTAATTAAAGTTGACTGCTTAACTGATGGCAGCTCAGCCTGCCTTTTCCGAACTTGCCCTCGAAAACAAGTTAATCATTAGGGGAGTCCTGCATTCATCAGATATACAGGAGGATAACAACAGAAAAGAAAAAAAAAGGGGGGGAAGAAAATAATAAAAATAAGAAATAGGCTAAGTGAAAAACAATGAGCAAACTTCAGGAAGCATTTAGTCTGAAAAGCAGCATATATTTTGCACTTAGGGACATTTTTCTGTGCCCCTGTAGCTCATAAATTTTTGGTCTCCAATATGAATTTAGATAGACATTTATGTAACAGAAAGGCTATTGCAAAAGCAAAAAATATAGGAAAGAGTCTATGCACAACTGTGAACAAACAAGAAGTCCTCTGCTCACCTGACTTACTCTCCAGAGCTCCCTTCCTGTTCCAGCAATGCCAGCAATGCTCTTCATAAATTCACTGCCTCTGATTCTTGGATTTGGGAAGTGAGATATTTTGGTCCCCCTGGCTGTCATATTGCTACAGAATGATTTAGAAACATAAAGAAGCAGGAACAGATTCTCTTGTCTAGCCCCAGATTTTGCCATGTGCTGTAGACAGAGAAATTTGTGCCTAGGCTTCCGTTTCTGCTGTAAAGTATGCTTGCCTCACTCACTTTCAGTTGTGTGTAATACATTTCCAAACTTTGGTGCCAGTTCTTTAAAAGAGGAGCTGCATTTCTGAGGCTGGAGCAATAACTATTACAGAGAGAATAATAACAATTACACTGTTTACACAAAGGTACTCACTTTAACTTAAGGACAGAAGGAAAAATGGTAGGATAAAGAAAAAGAAGGCAGCAGAATCCAGTGAAGAAGCACAAATTTGCTTGCTCTACTTGAATTCACCTAGCTAATGTTCATGTGTGGTGTGAAGCTCAGCACTGCCTTATCATCACTGTCAGGCAATTTTTGGGGGGGCAGAGAGGGAACTCAGCTCTACTTGCATGGAGTACTCACCCCAGCAAAGCAGGACCAAGGGAACTGCTCCTACAAGTCTCACCTCTGATTGCGTACAGTGGGAACTGGGCATGCAGAAGTGAAGAGGTCTGGACCTGGTGTACATGGGGCGTTATGCTAGAAAAATCAGTCAGGGCTGAAAACAGTGTTGCTAACTGCTGGGTGCCTGAGGGTGCAGCCAGTTCCATGGAAGATGGTGCTGCATCAGTCTTCCATTTAAGGGAATGATAGAAAAAACTCTTCTGCCTCTCGGG
This sequence comes from Phaenicophaeus curvirostris, assembly GCF_032191515.1. Classification (NCBI taxonomy): domain Eukaryota; kingdom Metazoa; phylum Chordata; class Aves; order Cuculiformes; family Cuculidae; genus Phaenicophaeus; species Phaenicophaeus curvirostris. The sequence goes on along the minus strand of NC_091394.1, from coordinate 46,382,534 downwards.
ACAACCTGCTTCAGGATCATTAGAAACACAGATACAGATCCAAACTGACTATGACAATCAGTTTTAAAGTCCCTTCTCAGCCAGACGCTACAAAACATAAATCAAACCACTGCACAGTGTCACTGAACAAATGCAGTTAAAGTCTTATTACATAAAAGCAGGAAAATAATATGACTAGAAGGGTATTTTAATACATTATACTTGTTACTTGGTAGTTTGATGTCAAATATATGAAATATTAAGCAAGATATAATAATCCCTCTAGTAATGTAAAAATGTTCACATTTTTAATCTAGAGATCTCACTGATGAGGTATGATTGTTCAACATCCTAGAAGGCAGCTTTCTAAATTATGCTATTCCCTATGGCAAGTGAAGGACAGATCACAGACTTAATGGAAGGAGTATTTTCCTTTTCCCTGTTGAACAATGGGATTTACATTTCAGCCCTCCAGCAAGCAGAGTTACTCACGATACTTTCTAAATTAGTATCACCTCATAAGTTGCACCCAGGGTACCTCCTAAATTAACAAGTAATACATTTAGGAATCCCTGAAAGTCTTATTATCTCCTGTCTAATATATCATTAGCACTGTATGCAATTTCTGACACAGTGTGCCCACCCCTTTTTCTAGTGGAAGATTCCCATAGGTTAAATAGGGCACTGTAGAGGTCCATTTCTGGCTTCCCATTGTGCTTCTGTATCTGCAGAAGAATTAAGGCTAACTGCAAAAGAATAATTTTCCCAGCCTTTCAGTTTATGTGCTTTTTGTAGCTGCAGAATAACAGTAGAATTGCCAGTCCATTATGTTATCATTTCTATTTGATGGTATAAAAGTAACTGCTATATTCATAACCCCATCTCCAGATGAAAGATAGCTGTCATTCCAAGGTTAGGATACATGCTTCTGTATTCTAAATGCTCCTGACTGTTTTAGATACCAAAGCCACTGCAATCGTCTTTGAGCTGGTCATGCACCTCTGTGTCACTGCTCAGGATAGCGACCAGAAACAACACAGGGAGAAGAAATGCTGATATAACAGTTCCTGTTGGGAAGTAGCTGCTCATTAATATGCTCTCAGGCTGTCATGCTTAGAGATGCTGGTCAAAGGTGTGTGCAAAGCTGGAAATCAAGAAATGTTCACCTCCTCAGCTTTGTCTGTGCCAGGAATTTAACTCATTGCTGACAAAACACATCAGCAGCTGGAGCAGCTGGAGCAGCACTTGAACAGGTTTAGACAGAGCATGGAGATATTGCTAACAGCTTAATTCATCCCCTCAACACTTATCTGACCTCCTCCACTGTTTATTTCCAACACAGCACATGCCTCTGGCACTAGATCCAGTTGCTTTGAAAGATTTAATTTGTTTTAACATCAGTGTCAGATGCGTCTGTCCCAAGTAGGGGTCTGCTGGCAGCAGGAAGTTGTTTCTAGGCAAACTGGATCCCTGTAGGCATTTGCTGTGACAAAGGCGCCTGAGACAGGGCATGGCCATCACTGGCAGGGGTTACAGCGATTCCTCACTTCCCTGAGGCTGTTCCCAGGCTGCTGCTTCTAGCAGAGGCCTCAGTGAAGTTCAGCTACTTTCCCTCAGCCCATGCAAGGCAGAGCAAATGCCAAATCTTCTGATTTCAGAAGGGAGGTCTATCACTTTGTTTATGTAGTTTTTATTGCACTAGCTGGAATGACTTGCACCTATGAGCTTTCAATAATGTTCTTAACTGCAGCTAATAGGCATGATGCAAAGATGCCCAACACCTCCTTGGAAATGAGCGGCCAAGAGTTTGTATGATAGTAGAATGGGTTTTGTTCAGATTCACAAGATGACATATAATATATTTCTTTCTGGAGATACTTTCAGGCTGCTCAGTTGAGGTGGCAAAGAAATAAATGTATCTTTGTTACTTCTTTTGTGAATAGTCACCATTTGAATTATAAATATTTTAACAAAGACACATTGAGCTAAATTTAACCCTATGACTTCAATGAGTTTAGTCCATTTGCTTTGTGGATGAAAATACAGAGCTGAGTCTTGTTTTTTATTAAGCTCATGAGTACAAAGAAGTCTCACAAAAATTGCTACTATGGGACCTCAGCCAGCAGAGGCCCACAACCAAATAATGGGAACTTGTTATCACTCCTGGATGAGAAGTATCTGTTGGCTAAATATGCAAAAAATGAGTATCTCTTACTTTTAACAGATAATCTTGTTGCATCTCTTTTTAAAGAACAAAGACTCTACTCTCCGTTTTTGAAAGTCTCACTAACTAACTTAAATATAGTAGATTGAATTCCATAATCACTAAATTTGATTTGTAACTAGAATCAAGTAAACAGATTTTTCTTATCTCAATGCAAATATCCCACATCTATGTGAATTAGGAGTCTCAGTCAACCCTGAACTGACTCTCACAAACTCCCAGAATTCAATTTCCTGAGCAGGAGACAGTATAGATTAGTTTGATTTATAATAAATATCAACCCTCCCAAGGTAGCTACTGCCAGCAGTGTGTCCTCTTTCAGAGCTGTAGATCTTAAAATATAGGAGTCAGATACTGAGGTTAATAATTAATGTGAAGCCTCCAGATCTTATAGCTATTCCAATCTAAAGTAATCATATAAAGTTCCAAGAAGCCAATAGTGACAGAATGAAAGTCACAAGAAATGCACCCTTGATGCCGCCTATGTGTGCTAAGGCAGTGATGCAGGTACTTCAGTGATGGAGTGTGCGTTCATTCATTACCAGTAGAGACTGGAATTCATTTTTGAACCCATGCAAGAGCTGATTTTTGTTCTTGGAATTCATCTCTCTTTGTAGCAAACACTTCATCAAAAGTTTTATCCCTTTCTGAAATTCAAATTTAGATCCTTGATTGCGAAGATCAGGTCTGCAATAAGAGGCATCTCTGAGTTACCGCAGAGCATCTGTTGCCCCAGAATCCCATACTGTCTAGTTCCAAAAGCCTTGTCTCCACGTGTCGTCAATGAGGCTAGGAACAGTAGCAGAGGATGTAGAGGACAGCTTGCAAGTCTGCAAATTAACATAAAGTTCAACACCCACAGCAGAAAAATCGCAGGGATTCTGTGGCACATGTACAAAAAGAATAGGTGCCTGAGCAATGGTCTAATGAGGAAAATGAGTAGACACTTGAGTGTGTCAAAAATAGCCTTTTACATACAAAAAGGGATGTCCTAGTACACTGAATTTTTTTTTTTAATGGGACCTACTAAATATAATACTGCCTGGGCTAATGGTGTTTGACTATCCATCCTGCAAAATGTCCTTAAGTAGTAAGTTGAGCATCCAGGTGGAGGTTATAGGACAGGGAATCATCTTATCAAAATTCCATTTTGACCCTGCCCTGGACATGGAGTTAAAAAAAAAAAGAATGTTCTATTAAGGACTAAAAATATTAGACACATAAACATGTATATGTGGATTACAGACTACACCTTGACTACACCTTTATTTTATGAGTTCTGCCAGGTTCAGTCTTTAGAAATGTGTTTTGAGAGCTACTGATGAAAAGCATTATAAAAACTCATAATATTGATTAGAGTTTTCTGTTATAATTGCTTCAGATAATGTAACATATAAAGGCATTCAGAGATATAGTGAACACAGGAAAAAGGACTGTGTATGAAAATATGTATCAAAACTGACATGATATTTGCACAAGTAGCAGAAAGCTCTTTTACAAAGTGATAGAAATACAGCATAGAAAAGATATAGGACAGCAGCCCTTTAGTTCCTTACATATTCACTGAGTATGTCTTGCTGATGGACTGCCTTACAGTGAACTGATCCTTCACAGTGTATCTGAGCACAGGATCCTGCTATACCAAGAGGAAGGACCTTCCCTTTTTTTTAAACAGGAAACATCTTTAATAAAGCCACTCCAGAAATTATTTTTTTAGGAGGCCTGTATGCACATTTGAGTACAAAGACTGGGCCAGAGGAAAGGCTGGTTTTGATCCTGCTCTCCTCAGCTGAGTGCTACATGGGGGATCTCAGATTTGCTGCTGTCACTGCAGCAGAGCAAGAGATTGCTGAAGTCAGCTTGCTTCCGTAGGGGAGTATGCGGCAGATGGCACTGTTGCTTTAGGAGCCCTACATCAGTCTCCTTTTCCCTTGTAGGAGGTCCCAGGTACATTTTTCCTTCTTACCCTCCCTCCTTCCGCTGGATTTTACCCCATTTTCCGTGATCAGGTCCATCTGCGCCTGACTGCGATGCTGCAGCACCGGGGTCCCTCGGTGCAAGCATTGCCTCCTGGGTAGCCTTGCATCCACCCCAGTCCTTGCTTACCACCACACGACTCCTGGCAGTTGCTTTATGTAGCAAAAACCTTGCATTTGCATAATAATTTATTCCCATTGGTTCCCTTGTATGCCCAAGTTAATTAGTTTGTAACATTTCAGTAGTGTTTTTCTCAGATGTTAATAGCATGTTGGGGAAGCTGAGCACGTTTCTGCCATGTCTTTTCACTTGCAGTGAACACGGGCTTTTATCTCTTTCCATAACTTTGTCTCAATGATTTTTTTTTCATTTGGTTTTTCATGCTGGTTGCCTCGATGCTTATCTCCATTCATTTTATAATTCTTATGCCAAACAATTTTTTAAAAGGTTAATATTTCTGAGTTTCCCTTATCCCTTTATCATCAGTCATTTAGACATTAAATTACTTTAGACTTTCCTAGATGTGTTTTAATTAGAGAGATACTCGATTATTTACCACTAGCTCCATATGCATTAGCTGACTTTTTAATGCAGTCCTATCCTGAAAGCTGCTGAAACCTGCCACTAAAATCAGCCATTATCAAAGCAACTGGAAACTTATTGGAGATACAGTCATTAAAAAACATAACTGAGAAATTGCAACAGCTTTATGTCTATCCTTACAAATATTCACCCATACAGGACTCTGCCCTGTTCAAAAGCAAATGCTTGTTGCCGAGGTGTGTAACCCTGGGGTGTACGGCCACCTGTGTGGTAATCAAATCCCACCATTCAGCACTATTTCACACCATCTCTTCCAAAAAAAGAGTTTGGTGTTTCAGATCAGGAAGGTGAGTCTTCCACAAGTGGAACAAGAGATGCCTAGAACAGTTAGTAATAAACCCATGGCACATTTTACTGTGGAACACGGGGAGAACGTGAGGTGTGGGTACTGGCATGTACTTCACATTTGTCCAAGAAGCAGGAAACCTTCCCCCTACGGTGAGATTACTCATATCTATTTTTACCTCTTCCTGTGGAAGTGGTGGAATAGTAGAGAAAGAAAAGTGACTTTCATGGAAGGTACAATGTCAAAGCAAGCTTGACTTGAGATCCTGAAAATTAGGGTTCCCTTCAGTGGTTGAGGCATTGCTTTTCTTTGGACACCAGCTTCCCAGCATTTTGGGTCAAAAAGGAGCCACCAGGATTAAGTGACTGTTAAGTGCCTAGCTCACAGTCATAGTTTTGAAATTAGGTGCTAAATCCTGTTTTGATAACTAAAGCTATACCTATGCTGTGGAAGTTAGGAGTTGTCTCCATCTTCTGTTGTTCAGGAAAACCGTAACAGTGTACTGCTGCCATTTTGAGATAAACTTTGCTGCCCATCATATTTTTGCAGAGCCCCTTTGTGCCCTGAGTTTCTTGCAGAGTGATGCAGTAAAATTCATCTTATCTCAGTCTAGATCTGAGGGCACCAGGAAAGTACTACTTTCCTCATCACTTTTGCCTTGTAGCTTTGAATTTGAGGCATGTTTGAGCCCCAGCAATTTGAGATAGAGAGATATTTGTGTCCATCTGAAGCCCACATGTCTTCCAGAACTGTAAATCTAAATGAGCCTTAAGGCAAAAATTATAAATCCTTGGGGAGGCAGAGAGGAGCAATGGTCTGGCCAGAGCAGGAACATCTAGACTCTGGGTGCAGGGGCTTCCTGGCTGCTAGGACAATGAAAAGTATAGGAATTACTAATTTGAAGTGAAATCCTAAAAGTCTGTGCTGTCCTTTTGTCACCCTGTAAATGTTCAGGCCTTTTGTTTGTTACAGGAATTAAATGACATGAAGGGATTTAGAGAGTGAAAGACCCATCTTCAGGTGCCCCACTCATGTTTCCTAGGAGTACAGCTTTGTTCCTTACAGCACATAAATGCTCATTCTCCTTAGGCAAGAAGTGTTGCTTTTTTGATTTGCTTCTGGTTGCATTTAGCACCAAAATTAATCTTACTATAGAAGAAATCTCAAGAAAAAATTGTGCGTGTGTTTTCTCAGGAAGTGAACATAAGAGAAAAATCAGGCAAAACATAGCAAAATAGATGCAAGAGATTGTATTATGTAATCCTTACTCACATGAATATTAACTGGAACTATTCACATGAGTAGATACTGTGAAAGAAAATTTGTATCTAATTGGCTGGCTTTTGTTTGAAGACAGCTGGAAAACAATGTATTCTTTAATGACATATGCATGTTAATACAAATTGTATACTCTCTACTAATCTAATACTCATGAAATGAGCTCATCCATCATGGAAATTAAACAATAACTTCTTACTTGAACAAATTCTGTAATGAAAATGTTAAAAAATAATTAGAGATAATGTCAATTGTCTAGAACTTTATCATAAGAAAATGGTCTCCATTTGTGGGATTAAAAGAGCCTAAGACAAATGATGGACAGTTATAAAATAACAGGCATGTTTTTTTCAAGCTGAGAGACGTATTCTTTGACAATATTTTATGACAATGATATTGTTTCTACTATATCAATTGATTGAGGGATGCTTTAGATAGCTGACTGACATTAGTTTTCTGTAACATTTTGGAATATTTGGGTGTTGATTAGCTTCAAGAACAATTTTTTTTTCTCCTAGATAATAGAAAGTCAGGTCTATCAATAAAGTAATAATTTCTTATCAATGTGCTATGTGTTTTTGAAGAAGAAGGCTATTTGATTTCTTTATATAGCCTATTAGACCTGATAAGATATGCTTTGAATAGACCATCACCTACTCATTTTTTCAGTAGTGTCCATAAGAAAGGAATAAAAAAAGAAATTTACAAGCATTAAAAAACCTCTTGCTAATGTTTGGTTTGAAAGACAGTCTGTTGATACGAGGTCACCATTTTCATCTATCAGTGGGAGTACGCTTTCTTTAACCTTCCTTTTCTGATTGACATACATACCTGTGGAAGCCCTTCCTGTTAGTCTTTGCTTCCTTTCCCAAGTTCAGCTCCGGCTGCACCATGGCCTTCCTGACCTCATCCCTCCACAACCGGGCAGCGTCCCTTTGTTCTTCCCAGGTTCCCTGCCCCTGCTCAAACTGCCTGTGCTGTTCCCTCTTGGTCTTCAGTTTGACCAGCAGGTCTTGACTCATACACACTGGTCTCTTCCCTGCCTGATTTCCTACATCTGGGGACTGAGCACTCTCGTGCTTTATGGAAAGCATCCTTAAATATTTGCCACCTCTGTTCCACTCCCTTGTCCCTGAGGACCATATCCCAGGGGGTCCTATTGACTAACTCCTTGAAGAGCTGGAAGACTACTTTCCTGAAATTTAGGGTCCTGCCTATACTCCTTGCCTCTCCTGTATCCCTCGGGACCTTGAACTCCACCAGTGCATGATCACTGCAGCCCAGGCTGCCTCCGATCTTGACATCACTAATGAGCTCACTTGCATTGGTCACCATCAGGTCCAGTACTGTATCCCCTCAGATAGGGTTGTCTGTTACCTGGGTTAAGAAATCATCTTCTATGCACTCTAGGAGTCTCCTGGATTGTCTAAAGCTTGCCAGACTACTATTCCAGCATATGTCAGTGTGGTCGAAGTCCCCCAATATGGTAAGAGCTTGTGAGTGTGAAGCCTCCTGCAGCTGGAGGAAGTAGGCTTCATCAGTGAGCTCTCCTTGATCAGGTGGCCTGTAGTTACATACTGAACGCAAAGTTCCTTTCGCTGCCTCAGTGTTTCATTCTGACCCAAAACCTTTCAACCTGTTCGTGGCTACTCTTCAAAGATAACTCTTCACACTCTATCCATATCCTGATAGAGAGGGTAACATCTCCAAACTGTCCTTCCCCTTCAGAACAGCCTTTAGCCATCGATAGCCACACTCCAGTCATGGCATTCATCCCACCAAGTTTCAGTGATGGCCACCAGATCATAACTTTCTAGCAGCATGGTAGCTTCCAGCTCCTCCTTTTTGTTGCCCAAGATTCATGCGTTTGTATAGAGGCACTTCATCTGGGCTGTTGGCCCACATCACCTTCTTAGTGGAACACCCCTTTTTTTCCCTTAAGGTGTTGTACAGTAGCTTCCTTCCTGGGACCTACTACCTCAGGAGACCCCAGCCCATCTCCACAGGAATTCAACGGTGCCACGGCAACCCCAGCATGCCCCAGGGCAGCAAGCGGAGGGCCCATACCAGCACCCCATCCCTCCAACCATTGTGTGTCCTTCTGCAGTTTGTCATAGGCAAGCCTGATGTTATATCCCTCCTCCTTCACATCTAATCTAAAGCCCTGTCAATGAGCTCTGCTCTCCTGACCAAAGACCCTCCACCCACTTTGAGAAAGGTGGATCCCATCTGCTACCTGTAAATCTGGTGACATTTAGACCATCCTATTGTCAAAAAACCCCAAAGCTATTACAGTGACAGCAGCCACGAAGCCATGTATTAGTAGACTGGACCCATCTGATCCTTACAATGTCACTGCCTGTAACTGAAAGGGGGGAAGAAAAGATCACCTGGGCCCCAGGTTCCCTCACTAGCCATCCCAAGGCATGAAAATCTCTTTTAATCCCCCTTGGGCTACGTACTGCAGCTTCGTTACCTCTGTCATACCCTGTGAAAATCAAACTCTAATTTTTCATCTCAAAGAATCCTGCTCAATTTAAGTTTATTGCAAGGTTTAGCTAAGGAAAAACAAAGCTAGAAAGCCTTAGCACTTGCTGGTGAAGCCATTTCATCTCAAGTGTTTCACACACTTGTGAGAGCTGTTAGATAACATGCAAGAAAACTCTTAGTTTTTTTCACATCACTTCTAGGTGACCACATAGATACTTCTGCATGTACAGGTAGGTTGTTTTGTGCTCACATTCCACATTCTCATTTCTTTTTGTGTGATGGTATTGCTTCAACAGCAAGGGGAAAGGTACCTTCTACTCCAGATTAGTTTATAAGCTAGTTTATGTGCTAAGCCAATCACTGTTTTATCAGGGTCACAGCAGAAGAGGGAATTGAACTTTGATTTCTAATTTCCAAGGTTAGAGATTTCAGCCTTACGTATACAAATGGAAAGTAAGCAATGTAATCCCTTTTTAAGGAGAACTAGTGAGTACTCTATGTTGTGTAGACAGGCAGCTCTGGCTATGGCTAGTGACAACTAGTACTTTCAGAGCCCATCTACTATATCAAGCTCCTCGCACGTGGGGAGCTGGTATGCACAAGTCTCAGCAGCTTGCAGAGTTTTGCTGTCTCTGAGATCTGATGAAGGTGAGCCCCTGCTAATTACTATTTGGACTTAAATCTAAACTGAGGTTTAGATCCAAGCTGAAGCAATTATTACCTTCTCCAGATATTGTAAATGTTCTCACTGATGATATAAAAGCCATTAGCAGTAAGGATTTTTGGTCTGGGTGTGTTTTTTTAGATAGCAGTGGCAGTTGTACACAATGAATGATTCAACTCATTATTTTTACTTTGACATTGTCATTAACTGTGGCTATAAAAATGGATTTTAACTCTTTTTAGAATACAGACCTAATCTTGCTTTCATTTAAGTTAATGGCTAAATTACTATAGACTGAGGTGGAAAGAGCTCTATGCCCCTATATATTTAACTGTTGCAATGTAATTGCTTCACTGTATGGATCAGTGTTTATAACACAGGATTTAAGTTAATAATCCTTTTTACATTGCTATATATGTGAAAGCCAAACTTATAATACAGAAATAATATGGTCAGTGGTAGCAATATGAAAGATTAAATCATACAACTTACATTTTTCCATAATGAACATGCAGATTCTAATTAGAATTAGAACTACAGTGAGCGCTGCCTATGGACTTATCTTAACCAACAAGGATTATCTTCTGCTTTATAATGTGAATGCAGCTTTTATAAATTGAAAAGAAATAATGAACTTCCAGGTTGATTGAAGCTGTCAGAGTAACCGGGACAAGCTAGAGCTTGGAGCCCATTGGTGATGCAGGTTTTAAAAATATATCCTTGCTTATCTTAACTCACATTCTGTCTCATTTGATAGTCTCAGGGCTTCACCTCTGCAAAGGAAAAGATGTGGTACATCATGTTCTGAAGAACATAAGTAGATTCGATAGAAGTCTGGAAGTAATGACACACTTTCATGAAAATGCAAATTTAAGGCTGCATGGATTTCACTCCCAACTCTTAAGCAACCATCCTGGATCATCTTTTGGAAAAAACTCCCACTGCAGGTAAATTCATTCTTCTCAGTATGGATTCTGAGTTTTTGTAATCCATAAATAATTCTGTATTTCTAACAAAAATGCAAAACATTTGTTAATGTTGCAGAAATCCATTGCAAAGGGGCAAATAACTTTACAGAACATTATTTGTGTAGTCAGAACAAGCATATATTTGTCATCACAAACCTGAAATTATTATTTAAATCATAGGGTGTTAGTAGATCAAGTGTCTGGTAACAGAAAAAATATTTCTCTGTTCATTTTGCTACGTAAGTAAATATGCTGTCTAGTAGATAAAGTGGATTCAGGCTATAATTTAGTCAACACAAAAACCCTAAAACACACTGGAGCTAGTTATCCACAGCTAAATGAGAAGACAGCTCTGGTTTCTGCTGCCACTGCCAGAACTGAGGACAACCACACAACACTGACCTACTCCTTAGCATTGGCAGTGTTCTACCAGCAAAAACATTCAAGCACATATTTACTAAGGAATATAAGAAGCACAGTCACTACTCACATGTTCAATCAATGCTGCAGTTTCCCTTGTGCCCCACGCTGGGGAATACAGCTGAAGAAGCATCTCTGAAGGAAAACTTTGACTGTACCTGCAAAATTAACTACTTCCTGCTCTTGCCCCTCATGTAAATATAGAAGGTAATGGTGCCATGGGATCATGCAAGAATGGGGCTGTTGGACCTACACTTGTTCCCTGTGTACTTGAGCTTGGGGGAGCTTGTTTCTGTGGACATGCTTCTTAAAAATAAACCACATTTCTAATGGTCTCTGGCTTGTATAAATCTCTTTGAGTAAGGAATTATCCAGTCAAAAACTGATAAGGACCTCAGAGCTAGGTTTTATTAAAAGTGTGTTTGTCTAATTGCAAAACTAAGCCTCTGAGATGTGACCAAACCAAACTTCCTCCCTTTCTCTCCCCTTAAAAAAAAAATTCAAATTATGTTTTCTCAGTAGTTGAAATGCTCTCATAGGAGAGTTGGGAATGCCTCCCTTTTCCTTCTTTCTCTTCCTTCCACCTTCACAAAGCTGTAGACTGACAATCAAGGCATGTCCTAAGACATGAGACACTCTTCAAACCTTTTGGTGGGAGGGAGGGTGTTGCTTTTGAGAAAGCATCTTCCTCTTCCACAAATAGCTTTGCTAACCACTATGCTAATGTATAAAGAGACAATAAGTGTCCTCTGCCTTGCCCAACTCTTTCTGAAAGAAAGACTGTCCATATCCACTTTCAGATGGTGGGAGTCTGTAAACTTTGGGAGAAAATAAAAATATGAGTGCTGTCTATCCACTTCTTCTGTCTCAAGGACTTCAGGCCTAAGGCACAGCTCTGCTTGCAAAAGTCTGTTCTGTCTTCAGGCATGGGCTGTTCTCAGATCCACATGATTATTCCACTGAGAGCCCACAGGCAGCTCCTCATTGTATTTCAAAGAGTAAAATGAAATTAGGGCTCAAATTTTCCTTGCCCCAAGCCAAACTGTCAAGATGCAAACCTGCAGTCTGACACAGCATTTAACCAATCTCTAGAGACTGACAGGACAGAAAACAGATGTCTTCTGCCTTCCAGTGCCCAGATTGACCCTCATTCCATACTGTTGCATTAAACTTCCTTTCTGGATCTAGATCACTATCTACTAGTCTTTGGAGTGTTTGCATTAGGTAAATTAACTATATGGATATTAATCTGGAGCTTAGGGCAGTTATATAGAAACAGTTTCCTAATTCTAATTAGTTCTGCTCAGTTTTATAGGATTTTGTAAACTTTTGCTTTTCTTTCATCCTGGACAGTTAAATTTCCCATGTGAATAAATCATTTCAAAGAAGTGTGGTATCATAGAAGGGTTATATCAGAAGGGACTTTTGGGGGTCAACTAGTCCAAATTCCTACTACAAAGCAGAAGTGATTTCAAAGTCAGATCAGGGTTGATCAGGGCCTTTACCTGTCAAGCTTTAAAAATCCCCAGTGGTAGAGTTTTCACAAACTTTCTTGGCTCCAGGACTTAAACACTTTTGCTGTAGAGAATAACTATTTTTATATCAGTCCAATTTCTCTGTGTGTAACTTGTTATCATATCCCACTTTATGTCTCTGAGAAGAGTTTGGTTTCCTTTCTCTGTAACTCCTCCTTAGGCAGTGGAATGTACTTAGCTCTCCCCTTGACTTTGTCTTCTGCAAACAAAGCAAACCCAAATCCATTTCCTCATGTGTCGTGTCCTCCAGCTGTCAGCCAGTTTGGTGGCCCTTCACTGAACTCAGTCCAGCTTGTCCATGTCTCCCTTGGACTGGATGACCTTGGACTGAAAATGGTAATTCATGTGTAGCCTCTCCGGTACCACATAGAGGAGAATAATCACATTCTCCAGCCCACTGGTTATGCTTGTGTTAAAGCAGCCCTACAGGATGCTCACCTCCATTGCTGCAAGGGTGCATTGCTGACTCCTGTACAATTTGTTGTTCAACAGGGCCTCAAGTCTTTTTCTGTAGAGTGGCCTCTCCGCCAGTCCCTAGCCTATACTACAGCATAGGATTGTCCCACCTTGTAGGCAAGACTTTGCTTTTGCTTTTGAACTTGAGGAGGCCTCTGTCAGCCCATTTCTCCTTCTTACGGAGCTTCATGTGAGTGGCAACCATGCCCTTCAGTGCACTGATGATTCACACTAACTTAGCTCTAAACATGAGCTTGCTGATGGTGCTTATCAATCAGGATGGCGATTGACATAATTCAGGGTATGTTAATTGATGTCGATCCCAGTACTGCCAGTTTACTTCAGTTAGACTTTCTCACATGTCAGCACAATGTAGCAAAACTCGAATCATCTTTGTGCTCTTTATCCTTTAGTTTGGTGGTAGTGGTTCTTGTTTTAACTCTACAGTTCTAGCAGGAAATCCATGGAAAGGTTTCCACCTTCTACATGATTTGTAAAAAGCACACTTATTTTTGCATCACATTTGACAAAAACATCTGTTTAGCAGAAACACAGTAGTAATAGTATTAGGGCTAATGCTTCTTAATGAGGTAGTTATTATTTTTCTTTAAGCTCTAAGCCTTAAAATAGCATATCGCTAAGTACATTTCTGTGCTTTCCAAGAAAAGAAGCAAAGAAGTTCCCTCCTGCTCAAATGGAAAATATGGTATTTGTGGAGGGAAGGGCATACAGCAGGGGCACCTGAAATGTTTCAGAGGAAACATTTTCCCATAACATCCAACAACTCCTGTCCAACTGCCTTATCTTTCAAGACTGCAACAGTAAGGTCCATTTTATATTGGATTTTTATGTATCCTTAATTCATTCTGCAAGCGCACACACATGCATGCACACATATATGTGCATGTGTGCTCATACTTCTCTCTCATTCTCTTTCTCCGCCTATACTTATTGTTTCTTGCAGTTGTTCTTAGATATGCTGAATTGTAAAAGGATTCTATTTTGTCTGTTTAATGCAAAACTACTTTCCATTTAGTCTTATTACTCTATTCAAACAGTTTGGTTTTAGATACAGAGGGTTTTTAAGTTTAGTTGTTTTTTCAGGTTTTTGTTGTTTTGGAGAGGAAAAAAGGCTTCTCTCAAGCTGTTATTTTTAGCTCTTAAGTATACAAAAATAATAAGATTTTCCTTTTAAAAATAAAAAGCCTAAAGCTTTTTTTCTGATTTTGCATAAAATAAACTTTCTTCTTTCTTCTCCCTCACAAGGGATGAGAATTGCGAAACTCCAAAAAACTCAGCTGATACTGGCTTTGTTTTCAGCTTCCCTTATTCAAAACCATTTACATCTGCAGACTTCAGCATCTTTATCACCCATATTTCAGGAACTCTTAATGCTGTCTCTAGAGGTTGTCCATGTTCTCACTGTGAGAGAGTTAAAAGGTATGAAAAATCACATACCATTAGCAACAGCGCAAACTCTTTTTTGCCATACACTTAAGAGGAAGATCTCTGAGGAGAAGGATGCTCTCAACCATTTCTGCAAGTACCCAAAAGAACAGTAGAATTGCTGAGCACAGGCTGCATGCTTATTGCTGTAATCGTACTGAACGTGCCAGGACAGTATGTGAGGTTTTATTTCCTCTTTTGGTTTTTTTTCAGCCTGTGAGTATAAATGATTTAAGGGGTTTTTTGGTTTTTTTTTTGTTTTTTTTTTTTTTCGAGGAGCAGGTTTGAGATCCTCAATGAACTGGTAAAACTCGCAAGATCTCTAGGCAAGGATTTCCAGCAACTGCTCTTGAGTATTGGTTGCTGACTGTGACCATCTCGTAGCTCCACAGCAGCTGCCTCCTCCTAGTGGACTATGATGAATTCCTAGAGCAGGAACTAGCTTTTGCTACGTTTAAGAACAAACTTCCCCTTACTCCCCTCCCCTTGTTTATGGGAATTTCACAATGTGATATTTAAAAGCTGAGTGACACTTATGTAACCCTAGTGAACTGATTTTTGCAAAGGATTTTGTCTCCCAGATAGCTTTTACAATGGAACAGGCTGATGGTATTTTCGTCTGAAAGATGAGGCTTTCCACTGTACCTTCAAACTGAGTGTGGCTAGTGTAGATAGAGAGTCTAGGGGCACCGAGAATGCTAACAGTTAAAAGATTGCATGAAGTAACAAATTTTTATAACTTCCAGAATCCTACCTTCTTTTCTGATTTGCCCTCAGTTTACTAAGAATGTAAAAACATTACTGCTATTTTATTACACACACATCAGCCAAACCACAAGGGCGACACATCATTATGACAAAATATACCTTATTAAAAGTGAAATACATTATATGATGTCACTATCCTGAAATCAGAGCAAAAGTTGCACACTGGTAAAAAAAAAAAAAAGCGCGACAACCAGACAAAATCCCTCAACAAACCAGCAATGTCCAAGCAAGATTACTGTTTAGGGCCACTGCAGGTACATGTGTTATTGCTCCATTTGACTTACATGCGGGACTGCAGCAAATTGAAAGGAAAATCGCATCAGGTTATGCCAAGTCAACTGAAGAAATGTATTGTGTCTCCTTAAATGAATCCTTTCTCCCAGTTTCAGCTGAATAGTACTACAGCTGTTCTTATGCTGTTGGCAGTGCTATATATGTGTTATACATTGACTTCTGCAAAGTGAGTTACCTTGGAGGAGTTACCTTCAGAAATGTTGATCTGCTGCTAAATACTGAGCCCCTCTAGGGTACTTCTAAGTGGTTGCCCTGAAGGTGGGAGACCAAAACTGCAATAAATCCTTCTTGAAATTCAGGACAAGTATAGCATTGTCAAATGAGAGAGATTCAGGCAATTGAAAAGTATTAACTTGCTTGCCATATGTTTTGTAAGTATATAAAATAGTACCATTAACACTAATAAAACCATCATGGTTACAACATTTGTGATTATCTACTATATGTGGTATTCATTCATGTACATTATGGAGAGGTGTGGGACTGATTAATGTATTATCAGCAGTGACAGCTACACTGAAAATTGTCTGTTATCAGTTTCAGGGTTTCAGATGCTTTTAACCACTCAGCCCTTCCATGGCTTTTTATGCCTAAAGCTTGACTTTGGGGGTAGGAGGGAGAAAATATTTCTGTTGCCATGGTCAGACATTGGCAAAGAAATTAAAGGAAAACTCTATTTCTTTGCATTAAAATACTTTTTAAAACTAATTAACCTATCCAGAAACTAATAATTCTATTCAAGATTTAGACCAACCAACACATATCATCATCCATGAAAGGGCTGAAAAAGAAAGATGTATTGAGTATTTATACCCTGGTCGACCTTCCTTCAAATGTCTCCACTGAGACAAGGAACCATAGGAAATCAGCATCTGACACTTAGAGTGTGCGTAGAAATGCATGTGTGGAAGGACATGGAAAGGTAAGACTGGAAAGGCAACAACATAGAGATATTTATAATTTTTAGGTAGCTCTGGTCAGCAGATTTGCAATAAAATGTTTATTAACTCAGATTGCCCTGTACAGGCATCATATGGAAATGCACCTCCGGGCTGAGTCTGAATTCTTACACTACTAATCATCTAGAGTTGAAAAGCACCATGAATGCATTAGCCAACAACCACTAGCAAGACAGAGAACAGTTTTGCTAAGCAGTGGTTTGCTCAGAGACAACGAGCTAACGGGGAAGGTGGCCCATTGCCCAATATATGCCACAAATATACTCTAACCGACTATCAACATTGCAACAGCAATCAACAGAGGCAGAAACAGAGTTGGGAGGTTAATAAAAAGTTAAATTAGGTACAACAGAGAGAAGAATCCCAAGTTCCTGAAATATCTTTGTTGATGATGTACCAGATGACTGCTGCTTCCTTGTACCCTTCAGTTTCAAGTGGAAGGAATTAAAAACCATATTCTCTAAAAGATGTTGTTCTTTGCTATTCGTCTCTTGCATTTTTCAGTGTTTTCTCTCTTTATATTCCTTCCAGTCTGTTGCTTGTCTAATAGCATTTCAGACTTCACAACTCTGCTGAAATATGACCAGTTTAATGCCAGCCTTTTCTGTAGTGACCTAAATATTATGTGTCCTTTTGTTGCTTTCCGATTGCAAGAGGTTACGTTGTAACCAAATAACTATGCCTTCACAACATCTCCAGCAGCTCCTTTTGTTTCCTCCAAGCCTGCACTGCAGTCAGAAAAATCTTTTCCTAGCCCCGTTAACTGGTGAGTGATAAAGAGCTATGCTCTGAAATATAATTTGTTACTTTATGAATGCTAAGCTCTTTCAGAAACAGATGGAGGTTAGCTCTCCGGGAGAAAAAAATAACAAAAAATACAGCAATTTTGTGATGCTCAATATAACAATTCTTGGAAAAAGCCTCCTTTCATATTTAAGATCATTTGCTATTTAAACAAGCTGGTACATTTAGAACCACCCAGCTGATGACGAACCACTTCTCTGGAGGTTCTGACTGTTTCTCATATCGCCTGCTCCCTAAGTACACAGAGCAGAATCCTTGGTAAAATTTGTTAATATAATTTTACTGGTTTGCCAGAAAAAATGATAATCCAGCCTCAGGACTTCTATTAAACTTTTGCTTCAGCTGTAATATTGTCAATTTAAAAGGTGGTAGATTTGGGATCTCGTAAGAAATCACATTAAATGAAGCATGAAATCTGGAAATCCAAGAACTTAAAAGATACTGGTTATATAAAATTCACTTTGTTGTTTTTGAGCCCAATAATGCTGTGAAAGGTAAAACTGAGTTCAAGTGGTAACATTGCATTTTCTACATATTTTCTACACTTGGTACCCATCACTGTCCATAATACATGTAAGTTTGAAAGGTTTTCTGATTTCATTTACCCCAAAGTAAAAACCAGAGTAAAGCTGTTACGAACATGATTATTTTGGATTTGCCCCTATTTAAGTGAACAAAGGATTTACCCTGCTATCTGTTTTGTTCCTATAACAACAACAGGGATTACTATCACAAAATGATGGAGTGCAATGTTTCTGATTATGCTAATAATAAACCCAAAAGGAATCCTTCAATCTTACATGCACATAAGCAGCAAAACAAATTTTCTTACATGCATGTCAAACAGCAGCTTATTCCCTTTCTCTTCCAGACAGGTTTAGAAGGTAAGCTGATACAACAAAGTGACAGCTGAATCTGTAAACTCTCTATCTCTGTTATCCATATCTACCAAGGTGCTTGCCTACTGCAGTGGCTGGTATCCAGGATGTATTGTTATGTCCTTAATATAGTTGGTGTTTACTACTTATCCAACGTCAAAAACATGATAAATACTCTCATAAAACCAAAACAGGATGTGATGTCCCCAAAATGTAAATAATTTATAACTACATACTACAGCCGAGCAAAATGCCTCTTTTATGTTCACAGAGGAGCTGTATTTGCACAAGCAGCAATTGAAATGTTTTAGTCTGGTCTTCTCCAACTCTTCGACTAGCAATAGTTTGTTTTATACTGGATTTTAACACAGTTTACCACTGCTGAGACATCTCATTCCCCATCACATTCCCCAATCTTTGCATAAGCAATTACAAACATATCAGACAAAGCTCTGATGACACCTTTTGCAGGAAGTACTACTTATTCGTACAAATTTTCTCTGTACAGATGTGATAAAACAAAATAAATTTTGACCCTGCAGTTAAATCTTAATTCAGTTTGCTTTTTCTTTTGTTTTTTTGGGGTTTGTTCCTTTTTTTTTTTCCCCCCCTAGGAATGATGCTACAGGCAAGGCAGGTGTGTTTCAGTAAGGAAAAAGATTAGCATTTTCTAAAATTTCCAGCTTTTTTGTCTACTACCTTTTCTAGATTGTTAATGTGTCTTCAACTATTAAAGCTGCATTGGCTCCTGTAAATCCACTTTCTGACTATTTGAGTTAAGCTATGCATTTGGGACCAAAAATACCCCCCTAAACCATCTGAGTGAGTTATGTCACAAATTGCCATTAATGCTTCAAATCTAGACTATCAAATACATGGCCACATTGCCCAGGGTTGTTCCAACATTTTTAAAGAAACAGCCAGGAAGATTATTTACTTTTTAGCTTGCTTGTGTCCTTTGTCCACCACAGTTATAATCATAGTAACATTAGGCTTTTTAAAAGCAAGCTGAAAACAAAAAATGAAAAAATGAGGATACCTTCACACTCCAATGTCTTTTAACTTTCTCAGCCTTGGTGAGCGCATTGAGGTTACAGTGGGACTATTTGGAACAAAAGGTTGCATAACAAATTAAATTCTATGTACTGCATTGCTGAGAACAAAAAAGCCAGGTCTTCTGGTAACACCAGAGGACAGGAGGGGAGACAACCAGCAGGCTTTTGTGAGGCTGCCTGTATAATTTTGCCCTGGCTGGCTGGATCTTTTTAGGAAAGGATATATTGGCAGACATTTCTATACCCTTCATGCTTCTGTACAGGATTTAGGAAGCGTTCATTGTTCATACATGTTATGCATGGTATTTGACAATAATGTTTTTCCCTTACAAGTTAAGAAGCCACCCTATGTCCTTGATTTCTTCTACATTGCTATGCTCTTCTTTTCACTCCATTTCTTCTCTTTTTCTAGTCTCTGTCTCTTTGTTTTCACTATTTTGACTGCTTTCCCATGAGTAAAGTTGCTAGTATATTGGTTAATCTATCTTTCAAAATGTCAGGGATTTTTGTCTCCAGGACCATCTTCTCATTTCCCCTGAATTTATTTCACTTCTTGTCCCAAAAGCATAGAAAGTAAAACAAAATTCAAGTGAGGTGGCATAATTAGGCCACAATATTATTAATAAAAATCATCTGGGAATAACTGTTAATTACTTGTGCAGGATAGGTCACAGACTCTTCCCTAATTGTTGTCACCTCCTGAAGGCTGTTACCTCCTTCCCTGCCACCCCAATCACCACCATCTCCCTGCCCTATGGAGATCTGCCCCTCTTGGTCCTTTCCACAGCTACTCCCCAGCCTGATAGTGGAGCTCTCTAATTGTTCAAGGACTAAAGGCCTAGGAAAAGGAGATTGTTTCCTTCTAGTGACATAGTAGGAACTCTGCTTTCCACTGGGCTCTCATCTGATTCGACTTTATCAAGCAAGGTATCAGATTCCTCATCAGATAAGGGTTGGAAGTGGTTTTCTGTCACCCACTGAAATTGTCAAGTCTGAACTTACCGTTTCTAGTGACCCAGACAAGTTCCTGGGAAAGGCAGAAAAGCTTCCCATCTCAATCAATACAGTGATGGAGGAAAATTACCTGAGTCCTCAAAAGGTGGTAATGAATACAGCAAGCTAAAAACTTTTCATCTGGATACAAATCCCAGTGTAATCTAGGTGTGAGAATGTCTTTATGTCCTTGCTGTTTTTCACCTCCCTTGTAATTCTTCTACCAATTTAATGTTTGAATTATGTCTGAGCCGAGTAAGCAGCGTTTTCCTGAAACCAGGTGAAGGAACTCTCCTCTCAGTCATGGTGAAATGAGTCCGGACAGGAGAATGCAGTAGCTGCTGCTAGTAGCCGTTCCCAGCTGCCTGCACAGGGGCTATGAGCATCTCTGACTTACATACATCTCACTGAGCCCGCAGCTTGGCAGGAAAGAGAGAGTGGGTTTAAAACCCAGAAATTTACTTTCTCCTAAACCCAAAATGTATTATTTCAGCAGTTAATATTCCAAATCCTCATCCCTAAGACCCTCAACAAAATCCATGACAACATGAGACTGCCAAAGTTACTGAGAGAGAGAAAGCCTGCCTGGCTTTGTAAATGTGCTCTTTCTTAGATGCAATTGCACTCTGCTACCGTCTGTGCAAACAAATATGGAAAGCTTGCAATTGAAGGAGAAATAACAAAGAAAATGAAATGGGAGAAAGAAAGCTGTTTGGCCAAGGTCGTGTAGGCAGCCAGTGACAGTGCAAGAATACCTTCAGTCTGCTAATTCCCAATCCTTGTCTCCTGTCATCTGAAAATGCTCTATTTCAGGCACTCGCTATTTCTCAGTCTCAGTGAGTCAAATTGGACCAGAACATTTCAATGAAAAACAATCATTTTTATGTTCCAAGAATCACACTGAACAATCCAGCAGCTGAGGTTTCTTAGGTAATACGCAGCTGTTAGACAGAATGAAAGTTAGCTGTAAGTGCTTGCTGCTGAACTGTAAGAGTGAAAGATGACTTTGGAGAGCCTCAGGAGCAGCTCAGGCAACGTATGTCCTCCCACAGATAGAACAAGAAAATTACATAGTCAGGGACAAGGAAAAAATCATAACTGTTTTTTATTAGGCTCTGTCCTCTATTTGTTAGGATTATTGCCTTCACTGTCATCAAACTGTAAATCTGTTTTTTCTCCTTTACACTGTAATTACAATCTTGTTTGGGGGCAAGTAATATAACCGTTACTGAAAAAAATATAGCTAAAAAAATACCCCCAAATCCTCCCAGAACAACTTGCTCAAAGGGAAGAGATACCTTCTTTAAATAATCTTAAAAATATATTTTGTTCCTAATAATATAATAGAGCAGAACCATCTAAAATGTATGGCAGTGGTCTTTCAGGAATGAAAACTAGAGTTTTAATTGAACATCTACCCTGAAGCATTCATCCATTCTCTGGTATCACATTACATGTAAAAATATCAGGACACTATTTCAATAACAAGATAATTAAGTTTATGGTTTGGTTTTGTTTTGTTTTTTTGCTGTACTGCATGTATTCCAAGGTCTGCAAAAGCTTGCACAATTGTAAAACTATTGTAATGATGAATGGATAGTGCTAATTGGTATTAAAGAATATTTATGCTGGATTGACTAAGTTAAAAACTCTACTTGGCCAGAGACACTTGGGTGAGGATATCCAGGGAGTCCTATTAGCATTGAATTGATGTAGGAGCTTATCATTGCAGTTGATGGCAATACCACACAGGAAAGAAAATTGCAGTGTAACAGTAAAATTCCCACCTTAAATTTATGATACTGAGAGGTACAAACCACACTTCATTCTGCATGGTCTGAATTACAGATCTCTATTTAGCTTTACATTATAGACCTGCTGTTACTATTATGTCTATGATTACAACACTCTAGAGTGTGCATTGCATTGTAATGCAGTTATTTATGCTGTATCTTTTTGCTTAAGGCAATAATAGATTGGTACATATATGAAAGTCAAATGAAATTGTTATTCCTCATTACTTGAG
Organism: Phaenicophaeus curvirostris; assembly: GCF_032191515.1. NCBI lineage: Eukaryota > Metazoa > Chordata > Aves > Cuculiformes > Cuculidae > Phaenicophaeus > Phaenicophaeus curvirostris. The sequence goes on along the minus strand of NC_091394.1, from coordinate 46,360,431 downwards.
AGAACTTTCATTAAGACAGATGCAAGTGAAACTCAGGGAAACTTAAGTTTCTCCTGCTGTCATTCAATGGCAACTTGTAGATGTACCTTCAGAAAAGTCCTTCTTTCTGCAGAGTGTGCTATTCCTGCAGTAGATAGTTCTGTGTTGCTTCTATTCGCTGTGTCTGGAATCTTCACTCGCATTTAGGAGCACATAGCTCCAAACTGCACCGAGCAGCAGAATGAATTGCATCTCTCTCTCACAGAGCCTGAACAGTGCAGCTGCCTGGAACATCACCACCTTTGCTGGCACCTTTAATCTGGGTTTATGCAGATCTGGTTTATAAACACAACCTCACGTAACCTGAAATGCTAAACAATCCATTAACGGCCCTTTGCCTCTGTCCTTCCCTCAGATGTGCCCAGCGGCAAATGACCACGGGGGACATGGAGGGGCCATGGAGCAAATGGACTTCCAATACATTTCTAGAGCCTTTCTAGGGGAGACATTTCAGAAGCAGAGCACGTGCCCCACATTTTCTGAGAAGAAATATATAAAATGCATCTGAGTCCTCTGGTTACCTTGGAAAACTCCTTGCAGAAGTCCACTTGCCCTTCTACAGCACTGAGAGACTTCCTTTGAAGATGACATCTACCACTATGAACCAGGTGATACCGAAAGATACAAGGCTCTCAGGATAGACAGTCATAACTTCCTATGCTGTGTCCCATAGCACCTCAGCAGTTGAAACCCACTAATTCGACAGGGCCATTGGCAAGAATTATTTGTTCAGCTACAGTTGCACTGACTTGACTTTTGCTGAATACTGGTCCAGACCTCCTGGGAATGCTAGATCAATGTCCACTATTGACAGTGATGCAAACTGTGAAACGATCATTAGGTTGCACCAAGCAAGGCTGGGTAGAAATTTGCATAGCATGAGGTAGCCCTACTAGTGACACTTTAAATGGGGAAGTTACCCACACATTATAGAGACTTGCCAAATTCCTCTTCAATTTCATTCCATCTCTGCTACTACAGAAAAAGCAGTTAGCAAAATTTTGCTAAAATTTAATAAGGAAATTATTGTTTAAAGTCACTTTATTCACTGTTAATGTCTCATTAACTCTGATCAAAAGCAATCATACACTTGTTTCCTTAATATTACTTATATTTGACAGCAAGCAGCTGCAGGATACCTCCTCAAGTCCAGTCATGCTTATTATCACTGTTAGGACTATTAATTCACTGCAGTATACTTTAATGTACTATAACATTTAGAAATGGCATTTGGATGTGCAGCAATATTATTTTGCACAATTAACCTCTGGTTCCCTTCCATATAAGACCATTCTAAAGAAATATCAGTTATGCTGTGTTATTTTCAAATTACATTGGGCTTGGTGCATTTTTCCTAATAGGTTGCCCTTTCCTTGGAGAGTAGTAACACACATTGAATTGTAATAACACTTTATTGTCCTTGCAACAAAACACTATAAATCACAGAGATAAAAGGAGATGAACCCATTCCCTAGCTGTAGATCAGACAGCTTCTGACCAGTTTTCAAAATCCAGTTCTAGATCCACATGCTCATTTTGCAAATGAAATGAGACAATATAAAGAAAGAAATCTTTCTCCTTGAAAATTAAAATTAAAAAATTCTAAATAATTCTACTTTTAAATCTCTGCAACTGTGCAAATTGTTCCGTTCAGGGCTATCCTGAGATATAAATACATAGTTTGTTTTATTGCTTAAGAAAAGGGAAACTGGAAGGCTCTGTTACAGTGTAGAGCAGAGGGAAAGTATGCAAGATGGTTTGTTTGATAAATTTAATCTTGAGCTCTTTACTTCTTTTTCTAGAACTGATACCTTTACAGAGACCTAGAGAATTACAAGTGCATGGGATGGTTCTAAAATCATGGAGAAACATGGGGATTTAAATTTTGTGATAAGAGATAGGTCACTTGAACCGCAAACACTATTACAGGGAGGGACCCAGCGCTGAAACATAAGAAGTTTTCAGATGAGAATATACCGTTTTAGTTTATTCAGTATATGGTGGGTGAAAGTTCTGATCTCATTTATTAATCTCAGTGAGATATAGCTGATCTCACAGATTCATCTGTCTGGTGGAGAGGACAGGAAAAAATAATTTACAAGATCTGTTTGATGACTTACTGCTTTGCAGTTCTGTTCTGTCCAAATGCACAAAACTTTTGACATATGTAGGAATTTCAATTTTTTAACATAATTTTAATATTTTCTTTGAAGACCCAGCATCTCATCAAGAAAGATAATCTTTCTATGACACCCTACAACAAACAGCTGTAATTCTGCTCCCTTTTGTTAGTATAATTTTAAATGACAGTAACTTAGCTGCCTGTGTTATTATGTCAGTTATGATAATGCATCTGAGATCAGAATTTAGCCCAACTTATTTTTCCAATGTTTTGTGCTACTAAAAGGAATGTATTTGGCTCAGTCAAATTATACTTTCTGGGCTTTTTTGTGCATAACTTCAGTTCAGAGTTGTGTATGCATCTCATCACAGAATCTGGCCCAAGGGTTTAGAGCTCCTAATATTTACAAAATGGATTATGTACAATTTGCTGACACCAATATATAGCTTTAATACTACAAGGCTTTAAAAATTTATGTTCATGTCTAGATGCAGGATAACAGCGGAAGTGAAATGAGTAAAATCTTCTTTTTCATGCTGTTTATTTTGCTGTAGAGTGATATGATTCAGCAAACTAGTCTCATCTGTGTACCTCATTGCATTGACTCTCATTTGAAGTTATAAAGGTTTCCATAAGAGCAACCACCCTTCTTCTTACTAATTTTTTTCTAATCTTAGACTATTATGTTCAATCACATGTGAATACATTTGTCTGGCATTTGAGCTGCACAAAATCTTTTGTGTGTGGTTTCAAACAAGCTTTAATGTGCCGCCAAGTTGTTCAGTTTATTCAGTATTTCCAAATGGGGAAAAATATGTTCACAAAGCAGGGAAGAATTGTTCCGAGGCCAGTGTTTATATAAAAGGAAGAGGTTCAAATACATCATCAACAAAGTTTTCCCCTCAGCAATACCTGGGAGAATATTTGGGTTTGCCTCAAATAACCAAGAGAAGAATCTGGGATAATTAATTCAACCATGATTAAGAGAGCTGTCTAAGGATTTGATTTTACATAAAACAGATGTAAAGTATTGCATAAAGGGAAGGCTAAAAGCAGTGTGTAGGGTGGTTGATGTGGGAGGATGTGGTCCAGGAGGAGAAGATGGATACTGGATGGCTGTCAAACCTTTTGCACCTAGCAGGAAAATATGGACAGCTCAAATACCTGTTGGTATACTGATCAGCAGGCTGCAGGTTATGTGGCATTATAGACACCCATTTGTATGTTTGCAACCCTTATCACTCATGACTAAAAGCAACTCTGAGTGAAAAGACTTACTTTGACTCCCCATGAGGGAATTTGCACAACAGCTCACTCCAGTCCAGCAGACCATCTGCTTGCATTGGGACATGGCAACTTGGTATATTACATGGCTCTGGGACTGTTGGTTTGTTCCTGAGGATCAGACACATCAGCGGGGCTTGGGAAATTGGGTGAAGGCTACACCATGGGCATGCTGGATGGCCTTGGGCAGGATGTTGAGGACATTAATTTCTGCTTCTTTGCTCAGGTATCTACTCCAACACAAAGTAGAGGTTGCTTGCTGCTGAATCCCACAGGCAATGTTTCACACCAGCATAGATGATGAGATGCAGTGCAAGATGGCAGTGAGGGGAAACACCTACTCCTTCAGGACTTCAGTATCTGCTCTCTAAAATGGCATCATAAGTCACACAGACATAGCGATGCAACAAGGAAACAACATCCTAACAGCTGGATAATGTGATTTCCAGAATAACATCATCCATTCAGTATAGATACTTACATTTTTTCTGGGCTCATCCACAGAAAATGGAAGAAATAAAAAGTCTGACATCTTTTCATTTCCTAAAACTCTTCTTTTGAGACTTTTTTCCAAGGTTCCCTAGAGCTAATTGTCTCTCCTATTTCCCCCACCTCTAGTATCCCTTTTATCACCTACTTTATCCACCTATCTTTCTTTCCATATTCTTCCATTTTCATGCATCCTCTCTTCCCATGGCTTTGGATATCACTTCTGAAGAGCCTGGAGGTGCCCCTTCAGCCAGCTTCTGAGTGAGTTCCAGTGTTTCAGGAAGGTGACCCGCCATTAGTTTTAGGCTTGACTGAAAAATCAGCAAATAACATAAACATAAGATCTGTGCTTTGCATCCATACACACACAGTTTGGGACTTAAATCCTTAGTGGTAATGCAGAGCAGAGGTTTGTGCACATGCAGGAAAAAGAGAGAATTTATCTTCGGATATCTTAACACACACAGAAGGAATAACCACACAATTTTTGGACTGTTTACCAGAGAAAAAAACATACAAATAGTCAGGCAGAGAGAATAATCTGTGGACTGCTGCAACAATGGAGCTGAGCTCTGTTGGCTTATTGGAAAGGGAAGAGAGGGGGAAAATAGAATTTGTTCTGGTACAGAAAAGTATCTCATGCTGCTAATCAATTTGGTGGCCAAATTTGCTATTGTGATTCGATAGTTTAGCTTTGCCAGCTCTTGCAATTATCTCTATTCCCATTCTCCATTAGTGGCCTTTCAAAGGATATGAGTTTTCACAGTGTCAGATTATGCCATACAGTGAATACCACACCATCAGTACGTCACAAACATAATACAGCATAAATGTTTTACAAATATAGCCTCTTCTGACAGTAGGTGGAACAAATCAGTGATGTGGTTTTAGTCCTTGGGTTTATAGTTTCCTAATGGGTGAACTTTCCTCCCTTTACATCCTTTTCCTTGCAGCTTATGATGTGGCAGTTCCATACTATCTCATTAGTTGTGGGAAAATTAGGGTATATGAAAAGATGAGGAGCCATTCAGATATCTACAACTAACAGGTAGCATAAAAGTGCTGTAACAGCCAAGGGACTCTGGCCAACCATTCACTCTGTTTATCATTTCCCCCAAACACCAATTTACAAGGCACTGTTGCAGAAAAGGACATAACACCAGCCCACAAGCACACCCCAGTCTTTGGTACAGTTTTCAGATGTGCTGCTGCACAGAAGGGGTATTTTCAGATGTAAACAAAACTTACAGAAGCCGTGTGACAGAGCTATTGAAAGACCTGCTGTGGCTGAGAGTGAGCAGGTGGTATAACGATTGAAGGCAAAATGAAATGTCTGCTTTGACTGAAAGGATATGTGTTGTTTTCCCAGGAACTAAGATGTGGCTCAGGGACCTTTTAAGTGTATGCACACATGCCAAGCACAGTATTTAAGAAATGCAGCATCACATACAATATTTAAGAAATGAAACATAACATTTGAGAAAATGAGAAACACCACACTAAAAATTCAAAGCAACTTCTTTTTTTAAAAAAAAAACAAACACAAAACTGAACAACCAGATGATTCCCAAGAGAATCTGATGATTAACTGGCTAAATCAGGACATCTGCAGGATGTAAGAATAATAGAAGGAAGCGGGAGTTTTGGCTACCGCTTTTATAATTAGCAATTGTAATGATCTTAGCGGTGTCCTCCTGAAAGAACTTGAATATTCATGTTGAGACAAAGCATTATGTTTCAGTGCTTTTGGTAACTGTAGCCACTCGCACAGAGTCAAGCACACACTCAAATCAGGAAGTCAAAATGAGTGCTCCAAATACTTTCTGTCGGAAATTGTAAGGAAAGCTGTTATTTGCATGCAGTAACATGGAGAAGAGAAGCAGAATGTCCAAGAGCTCCCTTGGCATTTTCAGTTTCCTAAATAATCACCATGCTTCTGCTTCTTTTTTTTTTTTTGTTCATTGCAGATTAAATTCAGGCTTGACCCAAGAAAATGTAAAATACCTCTGAATCTGTAAAGTTAGATTTCATAACGTCAGGCTAGATTATAGACAAAGGCACCCAAAGTAGCAGTTACTATATATAGAAAGCCACGCACTCTCCCTGACTGGATGCTAAAATTTCATAGCGACCTAGGCTGAGCCTGAAGGTCATACAGGGTTATTTACAGCAATACTTAATTAGAACATTATTGGATACACTGTTTCTCGACATTATCACCTTCACAAATAAGTTGGGCACATGCCTGGCCAATCTCCTCTATCTTTTCTCTGTCTTTGTGCCATAAAGTAACAAAGATGGATGAGACGCATCATCAATGCGGAGAAATGCTTAGACCAGAGTTACTCTTCTGAGAAGCAGTGGGAAGAGGGACCCTACCCGCCCACTGACAGATCTGGCATCCTCAAAAGTTTGCATGTGGCCAGGAAAATTGGAATAATCTGAGGAGAAATTCCTTCCTTTGCTCTCTTTAGTCACTGGAAGAAGAAAGCTTAGATGTACTCACATCAATCTGAGTGTGGGCACGTGTGTGCTTTGACTGTGGACACTAGGCAAAATGTGCAAACCTCAGTTAATGACTGACACACACTAAAAAACGTCATTATACTTGTGAATTGCTCCTGGGCAACTGAACTGTTTACTTCTGTCCAGAGCAAGAAGAAATTCATTAGGAGAGCACCACAAGGTAATGATCAAGGTGCACCTTGCATCCAGAGGAATAGGCTGACAGCTGCAGTGTGGTATCTAGGACAGTACCAGCTTGGTAGTTCAACACCTAGGGAGTGTTACAGGCATTTAACAGGCTGGTCAGGTCAGATGAGACTTCCTATCAATCCAGGATTAGCCTGATTATATTTTCTGTGCTCAAGCAATGCAGTGGCTACTCACAGAAAGACTCTTGCTATCATCAAAATCCTACATTGACAATCAATATTTACTCTTTCTTTTCCCCTGCTTACTATGAAACTATGTTGATGTACAGTTCCTCCTGGGACTCCATTTACCAGTTTATTATCTATGCTTTTGTTGGTTCCTTGAACAGACTTCTACATGGTTCAGACAGCATTGTGCCCTATTAAGTGCATTTTGGGGAGAAAGGGCAGCTTTCAAACACAGAGAATATTACCATGGATGTATGTTTCCACAGACACACGTTTCTTATCCAAGCATCTGTACACCAGAATGAAAGTGGCACTGCTGGTGGTTTCATCCTCAGAAGCTAACATTCCATTCACGAGCAATCTGAGTTGTGATGCAACTGGCTGTGGTGAGACTCTGTACTTTGGATAGCCATTGCATTAACTTAACTCGCCGTCTCCACTTCAGTTTTCAGTTCACGATTCACTGCCATCTCTGTCAAGTTCCACCAGTGTGAAGTTCAAATGCCTAGAGATCCCACTCTTACCTAAGGCTGGCCTCCAAGTCTTCCATGTGTTGAGATATTTTTTATGCTAGTACACAACATGTCTTTTTGAAATTCCTCTCTTTAGAGAGCGCTTTAGTAGCACAAACAAATACCAGTGATGGCCTTCCTTTGTCATTTGTGCCCCAGTACATTACTCTGGGCTCAATTAGAAGATGGTTTAAAATCAACCTGTGTAGCCAAATGCATCTAAAGAAAGCTTACTGTGTGAAAAAAAAAAAAAGGTAATATAAATCTGATAGAATTACACTCAGCAAGTCCAAAAAATTAATGTCTTAATGAAGGCCTTTGTGTCACATGTCATTGCAGACCATTCTTCATAACAGGATCATTTCGGGCACTGGTGTGTGTACCCATAATGCACGAAATCTAACATGTGCTATGGTGCCTTGCCAGCTAGGGGCAAGAGTCTTTGCTTTAGATGCTTAATCTTCTGCATCAATACTGTTGCATTTTGGCCACAACTTTTATAGATAATGACTCAAGTGAGCAACTGTTCATGCTGCAGCTTAAGACCTAGTCTCCAAAATCTAATTTTTAAAGTCCAGACACATCTGTGGAGAGGAAATATATGCAAAACAGGGGAATATCAGAGACAGAAACTACACAAAAATTATTTTCCCAGCATATGAAAATCGGAATTTTATATTTGCAGATACACATTTTTTTTCACTTTTTGTTTGTTGAAGACTTACCTTTATTTCTACAGTAAATAGATTTTAATGTTTAAGTCCAACTTGTATATTTTGGACTGCATACATCTATGCAGATATGCAAACAGCAGTAGTTGGACTCCTCAATACTGATGTGCTGATACTGGAAGATCTAGCTCAGGGACTGCATTGCCAGTTCCTGTATTACATGCAAGTCAACGAGTAAACAAATTAGCAAAGAAAGGGTTTTGTTTTTCTGGATGATTTTCTTTTTTTAACTGCAATAATACTTGTGCAGAGGAAGAAATAAACCAGAATTTGAATGGATGTCAAAAGCCTGTGAAACATGCTACTTGCCCTTGGATAAACTAATCATGGCCTATAAAGCCCAGGTGAACAATAATCACAATACTCAGAGAGGGCCCTTGTCCTCAGACAGCTCCTGGCTTGGAGGTCACTCGGAAGGAAAAAGAGGAGCATCCTGTCTGCACACATTTCCCCAGAAGATGAGCTTTGCTGGCAAAGTCAGGAAAGATACTTTTCAGTGATAGATGCAGTGTTTATTGTTTCACACAAGATGGCCAGGGCTTTGGAAGACAGTATCTAGGTAGAAAGGTATTGTCTTATAGAAAGGATAGTGAATGGATCTGAGCTGATAAATAGCTTTGTCTTTGTGTAGGAAGATGAAATAGTTCCCAGAATACCTTGACCAATAATAATTTTTCCATGTTGAATGTTTGTTAGCAGACTGTGTTAAAAAGGTGCAGCAAACTGCCACCAGTCTCTTGGATTATCTCATTTGGGAATAACGGAGGTGTTCACAATCCTACACATGTAAAGATGTAGCAAGCAAAGACTATTGTTTGAAAGGTCATTGTCCAAATAATAGGGTACTACATGTTTTCAGTGCAGGGTTTTGTTGCTCACTTGGTTTGAATTGCTCTGCCTCCACTCTGCTCTAATCTCAAATATTATGAGACAGAAAAAGCAAAAGAAGTGACATCAAAGACAGATTTTTGTAAGTGTTATGACACTGATTCGTGAACAATCTTGCTGTCATACAACTTATGAGTAGACACAAAGGCAAGAGAGGCATGAACAGTGGATATGAATTTTAACAGAAGGCTACTATTATACAGAAAGAATGACTAACATAACAAAAGCCAATGAGTATAATGGGATTCCTATATTTAAGCAGTGCACATGGCTCCTAAAAGGATATGGGGTGAGTCAAAGGATACCAAGGCTCCTTAATCCACTTAGGGCTCATATTGGGAAAAAACACAGGAAAAAGGTGATCCAACAGTCTCAAGTTTCACCCTCCTTTCTTGGAGCTCAAGGCCTATCAGCCAGCCTGTCTCCTGCTGCAGGAAGGTTCTTGGCTTGTGCTGAATCCAGCCATGCCAGGTGGCATAACACAATCCCCCAAAGTATTATTCCTATCCTACAACATGGGATTTTTTTGACTGGTTTTATTTTTTTTAAAAAAAGTATGACTCAAATACGTCTTTAAAACCCCTTGCTGTGAGACGAATGCATTTCCCCTTACTCTGAATGGTTCCTTGCACATGTAGTACCTTTCCCTGTGAGTCATGTCACCTCTTCCCACGCCTACTAGCATTTCAACCTCTTTCAGATACAGCTGTCTGGCTGCCCTCACTATGGTACCTATCCGCTCCACCAGCTTTGGCAGCACTGCTGACCAGGGGAAACAAATGGATTGCCTGATTGTTCAGAACAGCCTGGCATCCCTTCCCTGATCTTGCTAATAGGTCTGCAGTACTGGTCCCATCACCTCCTTTTCTCCAGGATGATTTTTCCAGATCATGCATGCCTCAGGGGGACCAAGCACAAGCTGGCTCCACTCCAGCCCTCCCACTGGAGCTGGGAAATGTACAGGTGCTCCACACGACCTCCAGAAGTGCACCTCTCTTTCAATTATTGCATCCTTTCATGAGACTCTCTCATTAAACAGCATCTCTAAGTGCATATTCACGGCCCAACTTGCATGACCAAGCTGCTCGAAGACCTTTAAGGTCTCCTCTGCTTCCTATTCTGTTCCTCTGACTGAAGAAAACAACCAGAAAAAAAACAGGAGTGCCATGTCATATGGGACCGTTCCTTTGCCTTCCTTTTATACTGGCCTTTCTCCTTCTCTCCCAGGAGAGGAATGAAGAAGTGCTGGCTCACCAGGGGATTATTGTTTTGTCACACTGACTGGGAGCATTTTGTAAAATCACCTTCCATTGAAAAAGACTGCTTTTTCTTAGTGGTGACTTCTCTATTACATACTGCTGTTTCCTTGTAATGTTTTGCTAAAGGGTATTTTAGCTCTGAAAGGCTCATTTACTGGAGCAGAAATATCAATAAGGCATCACCTTAGGTAATGGTCATAACAATATAGGTCAGCAGGTGAAGCAAGAATACTTGTGGATAATCTAATTCCCTATGTGGGCACACTTTGGCCAGGGAGTGAGAGAGTACTTTAGATAAGGAGAATCCATTGACTGAGGTAGTCTTCTGCATGGATAAGCAGAAGATTGGCATGCCAGGGTCAAAGCACAATCTTTTGCTCCTCGAATTGGCACCATTTAAGAGATGGGAAAATGCAAAGGGAAAGCACCATTCTGGATTGCCTGACAGTAACTTATCTAAGAGCTCAGCTGGGAGAATAATTCAGGGTAAATACTTTTTTTAATCCATTTGCCTTTTTCCCCTTGAAATTTTTCTATAAACATATTTTTAAAAGTCTGTTTGTCATTCAGAAGGATTTACAGTGAGTGCAACTCAAGTTTAGGCCCATTCAGAGGCAGCTTATTCAGGTTTTCAAAAAAGAAATTCAGTCTGATCCAATTTAACACAGAAATCACATGGTATGTCTTTTTGCCGCAACTGGATAATTATTTGATTCATTTTTTTGATGTGAATATCAATTATTCATTCAAATTTTAACATTCTAGTACTACTTGATGCTATTATAATAGTATATGCTGTTTTGGCAAATATTTCTCTATAGATATTACTCATCAGAAAGTTTATGGCATGAAAATTAAAACCAAAGAATTGCAGACTTCCTTTCAAAATACAGATGAATATTCATAAAAGCATTACAGTGTTTGCCTCTCTCTGATGTTCAGTGTTGTTCATTCATCCAGAGTTGGAAGGATATAAGCTAAGACATGATACTTCAAGAAAGCAGTTAAATGAGGAACAGGGGAGATTAAGTTATAAGTTATAAGATGACTGTAAAATTCCTGGACATTTTGGGGTCGCAAAGACTTTTTCAAAGATGAGAGAAAATTCTACTGGGTGTAATTTAGGCATGATGTAGAAACCTAGCTCAGAAAACAGGATGTTCAAATCCAAATTACTGCATGAGTCCTGGTTCAACAGTGCCTTGCAAACAGGAGCATATGGAGGATACTGGTACAACAGAAATTTTAGTGAGCTTAATTCTTCATCAACATTGAGGGCCTAATTCAATGGTGACAACATGGAGAAGTTTACATCAGAGTGTGATAAAACAATGGATGGGCCAAATACTTCAAGGAAAAAAAATCATGGTTGCAACTATATCTCCAAATCTCTCAGCAGGCTGCTTTCATAAGAGGTGACCATGTTGACCAATTAGGAGAACACATCTAATGGCAAAACTGCTTGAGAATGTATTAACATTAATTTCTTGAAGTATTCATTTTTTAACTTGTTGCTGCTTTTATTTTGCTCTGCTTTGTTTTCTTCTGCCCAGGATAAAGTGTTTGAGGCATATTCCCTCAAGGGGAATACAAAGGGGTTAAATGCATCCTACAGAAAAGTTTTTTGACAAAGTCAAATGCAATAAAGCTTTGCCAGTGGTTGCACTCTGGAATTGAATCATAGAATCACCAGGTTGGAAAAGACCCACTGGATCATCGAGTCCAACCATTCCCACCAATCTCTAAACCATGCCCCTTGGTACCTCATCCACCCGTGCCTTAAACACCTCCAGGGAAGGCGAGTCAACCACCTCCCTGGGCAGACCATTCCATTGCCTAATGACCCTTTCAGTGAAGAATTTTTTCCTTATGTCGAGCCTGAACCTCCCCTGACGGAGCTTGAGGCCATTCCCTCTTGTCCTGTCCCCTGTCACTTGGGAGAAGAGGCCAGCTCCCTCCTCTCCACAACCTCCCTTCAGGTAGTTGTAGCATTTTGAGCCTTAACTGGTAAAGTTGAAAGAGCTGTGTAATTATACACTTAGTGTAAACCTCATTGAAACCAGCAGCTGGAGAAATGTCTAGTCATAGTTGCCCGCTTCATTGTAGTTGCAAGAAAAAAAGGGAGTGGTTCTGATTTCTCTTACATATGGGGAAGTTGATACCATATTAGCCTCATCTCCAAACCCCGAAGATAAAACATGGGGATCTTGGAGCATAGCCGCTTCACCCCTTCTTGTTCAGCTGGAAATTTTCTGTATCTGCAGCAGAATCTGCTGTAAGGACAGGTGCTGATAAAAGGGAAGAACCAAACAACAGACTAACAAAGAAGAAACTATCAGGTATAGCAGGACAGGTAGAACATCTTCACAGAAAAAGCCTGGAGAGATTTTGGGCCGGGTGCTAGTTCAAAGCAATTCTTTGCTCACTGTTCAGTGCCTTTTCTTTCAGTTGTTGTTTGATGACTGCTGTAATCAGGGGAAGAAAATTACAATGTATAGCAGATATGTAGTTTCAGCATGAATTTTACTTCCAACCAGACAGCACTTCAGTTAACTGTTTTGAACTAGTTAACCTCCTTGGAAACTGAAGGAAATATAACAACTATCCTCCACACAAGAGAGCTGTAAGAAGCCGTTAATGTCCCTTATGTAACCGGACAGGTGATATGAAAATTTCCAAATGGTGCTTTTGGACCTGAATCTAGGGTGAAGTTGTGCCAGGCCTCTTCACTCAGTGTTTCATCAGCTGATATTTTGAAAGATGCTTTTTCACCCCACTGACTTAAATTTGCAATTAACCAGTCATTCTTCAGGATATTGGACACATGAAAAATAAACATAAGGTTCTTCTGAGACCCAAAGAAGTAGGCATTAAGTTGAACTTATTGATATGGACCTGCATCTCTTCTTTATCCTTTCCCTAGAAGATTAAAGGGTGTGCATCTTAGGTTCTAGGCTTTAAGTCTGAAGGATGCAGGGAAGGCCACCCCTTCATCTTGTCTCTTCACACAGTAAACACTAGATGAAGCACATACTGCAAGCATTGGCAGTAGAATCACTCACCAGCAAAGAGAGATTAAAAGTGTCTCTTGGCACATCCCATCAGGGGACTTCTTTTATCCCCTGAATCAACAGAAGCTTTGGATCAAGAAGAACTGAAGCAGGTGTCTCTTCTACCTCATGCCAATCTATCCTTCCCTCCATCTTCAGAAAATTGGTCTTTAGCTCTCTCAAGGATACTCAGCACTTGGGTATACATTTGTTTCTACTTTATCTTGACAGTACAAACCAGAAAAACAATAACCTTAGGATGCAGAAGGACTCAAAATCACCTGTGCTTTTATTATTATTATCATCATATAGGTGATATATTTTATTAAAAAATCCACATGCTATGTCATATTATCAGATATGAAGCAGTATTCCTCTTCAAGGTTATGTTTAGCATCTCTATAATGCAGCTTTTAATAAGAAATTTCTGGCTGTCCAGAAAGAAGTACCTCTTAGTTGGATATTTTCTTATCTTTACAGAAGGTCTTTCTTGAGTCATAGTTTCACACACACTGTAAGACTTTGAAAGAGCAGTTTAACCTTTTGTCCCTTCCCCTAGTCACTCATTTACCCTCGTTACACTTTCAAGCCTATGTTGGCAGCATCATTTAGGGATTTTGCACTGAACTAGATAGGGTAACTAGGGAGCACACAAGAGGGAACTGGTTATTTTTTTTTCATTGGCAGTGCTAACTGCTCAAATTGTGCATGGTATTATGGCTACAAGACATGTTTTCTTGGGCTGACATAAACACAAAACTGTAGCTTGCTCCTGCCATGCTCTAGTTTTATGTGATAAGAATAAACACTGTTCCAAAGCCATACTGTGTGTCCATATTAATGTTACCCTGTTAAAAGACAGGATATGGGATCTGTTCTGCTACCACATGGGAGTAGTTATTCTAGTTGGTTTTCTTTTCTTTTATTATTTCGTGGAGCAGAGTAGCAATTTCCTGCCCTGTTCTCCCAATCGAGATGCTTTTGAAGCAGCAAAGAGCCGGCTGTTCTCTCAGGTCTGTGCTCTCCCCTTTTTTAGTGTTTCTCTTTTGCTTATGTATTATCTTTCCAGTTCCCTAACCTCCCATAACCTACTTCCACACTTCTGCAATCGCTTAAGAAAGAGCGATCTCCTTCCCACTCCTCCCCCCTGCCTACCTCACCAACCTGTTGCTGAAATCTCAAATCCACAAGCACTAAAAGAGGAGAGGCTTCTTTTCTCAGCTAAATTAACACCAATCTGCTCTTGTTAGCTTGCTGTTCTCCTGAGAGCAGGCATACAACCTCTTCATTTCATTTTGCCTTCTCTTGCTACTTAAGAAGTAGCACATCGTCACACCAGAGACACTTAGGTGAATCAATTTGCAATGACCAGCTTAAATATCTCCTGGGCCACTCTAACTTCTTCTATTTGGAGCTGTACAGTGAAGAAATAGCTTCCCTGTGACAGTTGTAACGGAAACCTGAAAACGGACAGAGGTTAAGTGCTCCTGTTAGCATACCAAGCTTGCTTCTCAGGTCAACTCCCATAGCCTTGGTGGGAGCATCATCAGGCCTACTTAGCTCGTTTAAGATTCGTCTTTTTTATGATCCTTCCATTTTTCTCCAAACAATTGGAAATTTGGGCATTTGTGTAGATATGGTTTGATTTCTTCCCATAGGATCAAACTTTTTTTTTTTCACAAGAACCAGCCTTCTCGTGTCTGCTTGTTTGGGGGACTTTCTGTCAAAAAGAAACATCACTTCCTTGTGCAGGAGAAAGGGCTGGAAGGCAAGTAAAACAAGCCCAGTGTGGAGAGGATCTTAAAGGTGCTAGTACTTTTAAAGATGGTCTTTCCCTGCCTTTGAAAGATGTGTTATAGAAGTAGCTGCCAGGTGCTTCCCCGGGTATCCTCATTGCCCCTATATTGATAAAACACGCAATAAGAAGCAGTGCATACATTTTCTCCCTCACCCTTTTCTCTGGTGAGTATTTCTCAGAGAGGACATAGAGTTAAACAAACTCAGAAACACAGTCTGTTCTGAAAGTCATGTCTGGAGGGGAGGAGCAATCTAACCTCCTGGCCTCCTGGGTAACTGTTCTTTTAAAAAAACTGTTCTTTTTTATCGTAGTCTTCATGGATAAACCAGCTTCTGACCAATCTCACTGCCAATCTGCTGCAGCATCAGCTATCCAATTCCTCATTAAAAGTCTGTGAATCATTTGGTGTGTTAGAGATGATTTGCAGCAGGTTGTGGACTCCAAGTTAGTATGTCTTGCTGGAGAAATTAAAATCTTCGTTGCCATAGTTTTGCTGACTCTTTTTCATCATTGTGTTCTGTCATTTCACTACAGCCAAAAGATGCAAGTAAAATACTAAGTAACATCTTCTAGGGTTTTAGTTTCTTCCTGGCTCTGAAATACCCCAGGGCCTGGGGGCAGGGAACCTCAGTATGGGCAATATAGCATTTTCAGATGAGAAATAGAAGTCATGAAGGTTTTAAAAAATACATTGTATAGTAACATTGATCTCCTCTAGCTGCAGTTTCAGGGAGCTGAAGACACTATTTTCCCTATGTCTGGACAATCCTCCAAATTCCCAGAAAAGTTAATTGGGAGCATGAGATTTTCATGCCCAACCCTCACTCTCTGGTAGGAATAAATAGCAGCAGTTATTTCCTTGTTCTTTGTCTAGGCTATGCAATCTCATACAAAAAGCTTACACACTCTATGCATGCAGTAATTTAAAAATTTGGGGCTGCTGGTTTAGTTTGAAGCCACATATTCCCACTAACTGTAATCAGAAATATACCTGCTATCAAAGGCAGAATATTCCCTTCCCTGTCCAGCAGATTGGTTTACTGCAGGAAAACTACATACACAAGCAAATCTCCCAGACATGTCAGACTTCTAACAGAGCTATGAATTCTCTTAACAGTCAGAGGTGCAACATTAATAACTACTAACATAAAACAAATCTAAAAACACACAGAATAATAATAATAAAAAAATATATTTATAGAGGCAACACAGGAGATGGAATAGTAAGAGAGCCTCTCTTTGTATCACCAATTTATGAGTTTTGTGATCCTGAATAACGGGCATGCTTCCAAATGATAAAATAAAAAACACCATCTATTCAAAATCACTAACTTTCTTCTTGCATTCCTTAAAGGCGAATTGCAGCAAATGTATAAATTTTAGTGTGTTGTAACTTGTGTGTCTTTTACTACCATAGGAAGTGAATTTCATAGTATTTATTGGAAATCATTATCTTCCTGCACTTTTAAAAATTTAATTTAAAATTTGTCACAGCAGCAGTAAAGCTGCTGCAGTCTAGTACTGGCAACAGAGTGATACTCTCTGAAAGAGCTCCATAGGAAGATCTGCCATGATTTATCAAAACCAGCATCCGTAATTACATTTGTTTATCAAAAATTGGTAGAGCTTTCAAAATAAAATATTAAAATATTTTTGTAGGAAAAAGACTCATGGACAGGGATCACAACCAATAACAGAAGAGCATTAACTAAGCAGCAGCATATAAAAAAAAAAAAAAAAAATCAACCCTCCATGGAAGCAAAATACTCTACCTTATTTCCAGTCCTCATTGGTTAATTCATTCTTTAATTCTTTTTAATAGATTCATTTGGGAGTCCCAGAGCAGATGTAAGCACTTCCTCAATTACCAAGTGTTTCACACCTGCTCTACCCAGACTTAAGAGAAAAGCAGGTGAAAAATCAAGCTCTTGCCTATTCTAATCAAAGCACTTTTTTTTGACAGAATGAGCTTTTTTTATTGTTTGAAAACACTCCTGCAGGCAAAACTCTGTCACAAGATTAAGTAATGTGTGTGTAACTTAACATTCGGAAACAAAGCCCTTAATGTAAGAACAGTGTTGAATGCTTAAGGGTCATAGTTGTGAAGTATTTATAAGTTCAGGATATGACTGGTAAATGAAAACTAGCAATCAAAGCAGGATGTAGTCAAATGCACATGAAATCCATGTCTGCATTTATGAGTATGCATACATGTTTATCTGTTTCATCATAGGTGAATATCAAGTGTTCCTATTTGAGTGTCATCAATTGACTGTTTTTTTATATATGTTGAGATAAAAAATATTATTGATCTGAATATTATTTTCATTCCAGCCTGAGGTATGGTAAGGTTTTTCTCTTCTGACTTCTTTCACAGGATCCCATGCTGATTTGAGTAAATGGAATTTCACCATGAGTTTCATGAAGTCCCTAATATCTTTTCAGGGACTTACTGACAAGTGGTATTCTATAACTTCTTTGTTTTGATGTAATCAGATCTTCCTTCTGCAATCCACATCTAGTTATGGTTTAAGTTCACCTAGTAATTGATTATTACTTCCTACAGGCTTACTGAAAAGCAGTGGGTTCAGACACTACTGTATTTGGAGTGCCTTCAGATCAGGGTTTAGAATCGTGGACCCCTGACCTAACTGCAAATAATGCTAAGAAAAAGCCAAAAAAAGTAATACTATTAGACACAGGGAAACTTCAAAAACAGCAGCATATGGTATATATGTAACTACTAAGTACCTACCAAGAAATCCTTGATCTATCTCCATAAATCCTTAATCCAGAGATATGGCTATAAGAAAGCCCCTAAATAACCTTTTAATAACAACTACACACTAAGGAATGGGGTGCACAGTCTTAAATCCATCTGAAACCTTCTTCAGTGTTTGTTTCTAAACTAGCAAGAGCAGTAAGACATGGTGCCAAAATGTATGCACAATTGTTTAGTCTCTCAAAATCTTTAAGCACTAATAGCACTACAATTAACAAATTCTAGCATTAAGTCTCAGATCCAGGCAGGCAAGACTTAACGTGTTCAAATTTAGACAGTTAAATTGTATGTTCATAACGAATATTTAAGGATCTCCATCTATGATTATCTGCGAGAATGTGTAAATGGCAAGCTAGTTCTGCCAATTTTTTGTAGTTCCCATTTTAAGGACAGAGACAAGGATTATGCAGCTAGCAGAGGAAAGATTATTTATCATTTGATGTTTTAATAAAACTATGCTGTAACTACCTTTAAAAATGTCAAACTCAGAAAACCCTTTCTTTGGTATTTTCTTGCTGCGCTCTTGTAAGGAATCCAGCTCAGCAGGGACTTAAGCTTGACACTTTAAGGTCCCCCAAGTATTGGTTCCTTCTGCTACCACAAGAAAGGAGCACAGCCAGCTAATAGTGGTAGAAAGTATTGTCATTTTTGAAACGTCAGGCCACAAGCAATTACAGATGATAAAAATCTTACCCAGTTCTTAACTAGAACAGCAAACTTGTGACCTCCTGTGTATGCTTTGTTTCATTTATTTCTTCAGGGCTCCAGCAGCTGTTTCCTTCCTTTGGTTTATTTTATAATAACACTACAATTTTGTGAGCAAGTGCTCAGGTATAAAGATAAAAAAGATAGCACAGGCCCTTGTTTTCGACAGTGAAAGCAGTGAGAATCAGTAATAGGAGTTGCAGACTCCAGCAACTATCAAATGTATTTTATTATTGAAAGGTACTGGCTTTCCTTTAATTGTGGGTGAATGTAAAGCCTACAGGTAAGTGTCCCAAGACTTTCACTAAAAACTTAATGTGCCTAAAGCTCTACATAATATGTGTTTAGATAGGGCTTTTGTTTCTTGTGGGAAGATTAGGAGAGCTAGTACACAAAGGTATTTTGCAGATGGGTTCAAAGGAGCAAAGTGATTTCACTGCTTGAATGTTTCAGTCTGTGTGTGTCTACTGTACTCCAACTTTCTTTTCTAAAAAGAAAATCCAGGCTTTTTTAAGGAAAATCCAGGACTTCTTCAAGAAAGATAAACAAGGAAGCAATTAATTTCTTAAAATTACACTTTCACTTCTAGAAAAGACTGAAAGCAGCTGTCTGCTGCTCTGTTTTATATAAGCGCCTGTCCCATCTTTTAAGCCAGTAAACTGGCTTCTAATCGGACTTCCGCAGAGAGTCATACAGAGAGAGCATTTTCAGAAGCAAAGATGGTTGCAGGATTTTCAGTCTGCCAAATTAGGTGGGAAATTATGTTTCTGCTATGGCTGCCGGCTTTGTCTCATTCCATCCCTGACAGCAATCCAAAAAGTGACATGACTGATCTCCACGGCCTGTGAAAATGCAGGTACTTTCGGTATGAGTCACCTGAATTGATGGCTCAAGCACTCGCAGCTGCTCTGCTGCTTAGTATGCCATTAGGCAGCTTATTACCCCAGTAGGACCACCTGGAGAGCCTGCCCGCAGGCATTTCTGCAGGCTGCCTCTGAGGTCTCCTGTCAAATGGGGTGGGGACGCATGTGTCTTCCAGCCCCACTGGAGACCCCTGTCTTAAAAGAGGGACTGGACTCTACCAGTAACTTGTATTCAGGGAAATGTAGGGAATGTAGTCTTGCTCTAATGAGGCAACTCTCAAAATTAGTCTAACAGCGCTGCTATCTAGTCCTCCGTATCTGTTGGCTAACTGAACATTGTACATCATATGGTAAATGAGAGAAGGCAAACCTGCCCTCTGCCTAGGGTTACTCAGTTAATTTCTCAGAGGATGGCTGTGGGACTTAAGGCCTATTTGCACCATGTTTAATTTGGGCTGTGGAAAGAATGGAGCATGTTGTTTGGGTCTAGGGTTCTGCCAAATGCTGAAGAAGGGAATCAGCCCCCTCAGAACAGTAGTAGAAAAAAGCATAATATTGGATACTAACTAGAATCTCAGCCTGTACAACAAAGGAGCAGAGTAAGAAAAGTTACCAGATCCTGTTATATTTTTGTCCCTTCCTCTCCCCAAACATGAAGAATCCATTTCAAAAGTCATCTGCCATGGAAATCAGGCGGCAGAGCTCTGAGGTTTGGCTTGGGAGGCTGCTGGGGCTACGGTGATCATTAATTTTATGCGTTTGAAGGTTACTAGATTAAGACTGTACTGACACAAGCATGATGACATGCAGCAACTAACCTTTTTCAGTGCTTGGTTCTCAAATAATTTTCTCCATGCTTTCCAACATATTGTTTCAGTTTTGGCTTAGGTCTTCGTGACCTCAGCATATGCATGAATATTGCTGTTGAACCTTTACGGAATCATGCAATATTTTTAACCAAGTTACTGAATTCCATCCCAAAAGTTTACATTGTGTTATCCTCTCCTTTCGGTGTTATTCTGTGGCACATTTCCTCGGAACTTTAAAATAAAATGGAATTTATAGTACAACATAGCCTACAGTGCTCAGTCAAAGCTTTTTTATATATGGGTCTCTCTTTAACATTAAAACCTTCTAATAGAGAACTACAGTTTCAGTCTAGGTTAGCAGTACTAGAAGTGTGGTAAAATGGGATAACATAGCAGTTGTTTACTTAATGCAATTTTACGACTACCCTAAAAATAATTGTATTCAACTATATTAAAGCTGTGCTGTTAACTAGCTTTTATGACAGTCGGTTGTAAATACCGTAATAGATTTTTTGTGAGCTTAGAAATCTAAGAAATAAATCTTAGAAATCTAGAAATAAAAGCAGGAGGTATTGTAGTTTACTTTCACATAATTGAGTTTAACTCATTTCCAGTCTTGTGTCTCACTAAATATGCCACTAAATAACATTGCTTCCCTGTTTGGCTGGGATGGGACCAACCTACATGTACAGATATATTTAGGTACATATGCAGGTCAGATTACTGTAGAAATTCTTCTTGTACAGACTGTTACAGAACTTGACTAAGTAGCCCTGTATAAAATGACGAATTTGATGTTACTTACTTGTCCTTCAGAGCATTGGATAAATGTATTAAACTGGACTTCAGCATCCCCCTTAATAGTATTCCTGTTGCTAGGAAACAGTTATCAGGACCCCATAAGCCTTGTCTTTGGGACTGCTTTCATGCTTTACCCAAAGCCCCTGCTCTGACATTGTTGAAATAGTGTTTCCATTTTTCATTGTCTTTCTTGCTATTTTTCTCCATTTGTTTTTGCTCACAAAACCCAATTTTGCAAATGAGCAGTACATATCATGTAACTAACCAGCTGTGTAAAATGGAGCTCTCCTTCAAAATGTATCCTCTTGGTATACACCAAAGGTATTCCTGGAATAGCTTTTTGCCCTCACCAATTGTCCTGGGATGAGTACTAGCTAGGGTGGGACTACTTGTGGAAGACTGCCACATTCTAAGTATTTGCTGAAACATCTGTATTTCTGTATAAAATACAATGCTTTCCTTGACTTCAGTGGTGAGGTATTTATCGCACACACCCAATTCAAGATTATGCTTAAGTGGAAACCTCTTTGTTTTATTTGATGCTCTTTTAGATTATTTCACTCTGCTTATGAGGCTTACAATGGATTTACTAGAAGGAAAGGACATCAGGTCCTCCTGCTTATTAAGCTTATAAATAGATTGCACAGTTTATCTTTCAAAAATCCTAGCAAAGCCAAAATGATAATTATAGCTATATAACTATAAAAATGTGTTCCTAGCTGCGATTATTATCGTCTCTCAAGAATCAATGAAGGAATAGATGCCATGGATTTGATGACAGGTTTGTTTTAGGGGTTTTTGTTTTACAAAGCACAAGTAAGCACTTGGTGAAAAGGTCACAGAAGGTGGCAAAAAGGGTGAATTCAGCATACTGCTATAGAAGGTGCTTTTTAATATCCTCCAAGGATGTTTCTGAAAAGTTGGTCTGAGATATAAAAACACCCAAACCTTTCAGACATACCCTATTTAACCTTTTACATATCCCTGATTCAACACAATCTCCAGATACAAATTGCCAGGACACTTTTCCCTCAGCGTATCAAACTTCTGACCTTGCAGTTGTTGTATGTCAATCACAATGACACCTCCTACTGTAACTTGCTCATTGAATGCCAAAGAGCTACCAGGACTATACAGCCTGATCCTGCAGCTCTCACACAGTTGAGACTGCCACTGAGCTAAGACTTTATTTATACTACTGATGGCCTCAACTCCCTTGTATTCATAGTGGTATAAATCAAGGTTGACCCAAATTAAATCAGGGGTTTGGACAGAAAATCAAGTGTGAGTGGAGAGCCAAAGGACAAATTCCTGCATGTAGTAATCTGTTGGACTTCAGTGCGATCCTTGAAATCTTGCTCAGAAGAGAGCTTGTCCCCCCGCATCTACCTGAAAACTCTGCAAACCTTGCCTCTATGGGCACTATAACTTCAGTGCTACTGAAAAAAAACTTCAGAATAATTTTGATTGCTCATTTCTTACACTGCTCTTTTATGAAGTTGGGTTTCTTTAGCCAGGCTGTAAGCTCTTCCTTCTGCTTCTTGCATACTGCAGTGTATTGCAAAGAGTTACACTTTGCCCTGTCACTTTGCTTTTCTGAAAGAAGATTCAGTTGCAAAAAAAGGGAAGAAAAAAGCTGGAGTTGGAAACAACTTGCTAAGACCATATGCTGCAGGAATTGTCCTGATGTCCAGAAAGAAGGATTCTGATTTTTCCCCTCCCTGGCTATGGGCCTCAGATTAACATTATTCAGGAGCTGAAGTTCTTGATTTATATCACTAATACGTGATATAAATTCATATTGCTGCCAATGCAGGCCACTCGGAATGCAGGATGCAAGACAGTATACATGTACTGCAGATCGCAGTGAATCCAGAAAAGAGACAACATTGTAAAACAAATCCATCCTACATAGCACAGCCTCATCGTGCAAACTCCAGTACTGAGGAAAACTACCCCTCATTGAATTCAGAAATTGCCCAGTAAATCTCTAGTATCAAAAAACATCAGCATTGTCCTTCGATTTTACATCCAAATCAAAGCTCCTGCTGAAAGCCCTGATTTCAGAAGGAAAAACTGTTCCAGTTTTACAGTTGCCTTTAGGTGAGGTCATTAATAGGACAGTATATATATAAGCCAAATCAAATACAGGTTTAGTCAAATACTGTGGAAGAGCTGCTCACAACTTCATCACCTGAATTTGCTTGGCTGTTATTCATTAAAATATGAGTACCAGCTATTTTACTTTGGGCCTAGTAACAAGGTTAAATAGTGCTATGGTAGAGAAGTATAAGAGATATGCTCCAGCTGTCCCATACAGTTCCTCCATCCTAAATATAGCTTTTCAGTGGTTTGGCTGGCTTAGTTATCAGGAAGATTAGCAAAGGTTTAGCTTTACATATAGCTAGCAAACTGAATGGGCAAGAGATAAAACAGGTTTTCTGGGGAAAGGTTTGTTCTCACAACACAACACAGACTACTAGACTTAAGAAGTGGCTTTGCTGTTCTTACGTGTTATGTTATAAAGGATTTTTGAAAAAGCATAACCCAGATATAGTTCTTTTCTTGTTTTCATTAGCCTCTTTTAAAACCTCAGTAAAACTTTTTTTTCAACATGCCTACAAAAACTTGGCAACAGTTAATGTATTTCAGTGCTAATAACAGTGTCTATCAGGCTGATGGGGAAGGTCTTACTGGTTCCTTACATTCCCTATCTCCATCTGCTCCTTAATACATAGCATTTAAAGGTCTCACTGTGGGGAGATATCTCACTGTTGTGGGTTTATGCAGGAGGGGCTGATCCCAGGATAAAACTCTTAGCTCCAGGTTCTAAAATTAATAATAATTTTCAAGGTTTCTCAGCTGTGTCAGCGAAGTGGTATTTATGGCAGTGGCAGACACCTTCATACAAAGGGTCAAGGCACAACTCTCCTGGCCTGTTCTTGCCTTTCTCTTTGCTTGTGATTGTTTTGTGCATGGGCCTGGCAGTACTGACAGTGAGGAGAGGAGAGAAAAGAAAGGGAGGAGACACACGAGCAACTGCAAGCTCTACTTCTTCCCCTCCAATGCCCAGGCTTGCTGGGGAACCCCCAAGCATCAGGAGGACAGGTGGTAAGGCAGGGCGAGACTTACCACAATGCTTTGGCATATGTCCGTCAGAGGAGCTATGGTGGGTAAGCAACCTGAATAAGGGCCAGAGATGTGAAAAAATCTCCATCTCCACCTCCAACTCCACCCATTTTGCTGCCCTGCAATGCATTTCACATGTGCATCAACAAACATTTATATCCCAATACTACATTCATAGTTCCAGTGGAAGCTGTGGTTAAAGCTGTGCCTTTTGCTGCTCTAGAAGAATTGGAATAAGCCACTAAAAAAGAAAGAATGCTCACTAAAGGATGTTGATCATACACATGATGGATCTGGAATTGACTTGATTCTCTGGGATATGTCAGGGATTACAGAATCACAGAATCACAGAATAACCAGGTTGGAAGAGACCCACCGGATCACCGAGTCCAACCGGATTCTGAGACAGCTTTGTGATCTCATTGCATTTATGGTGATTGGAGTCTTTGGGCTGAAGGCCCTGAGACCTCAGACTTTAAGGAGTCCTCTAGACAGGAAAATTCAGAGAATCACAGAATTACTAGATTGGAACAGACTCACTGGATCATTGAGTCCAACCAGAGAAGGCTTGTCAGAGGAGATATCTGGCTAGGCTGTTTTCATAGTCATTGTGGACTAAAACTGGGGAGCTTGGCATGACTTGCCTGTATTGTAACCCCACCTCTAACTAAGGTTTGCTATTGTGAATCTCCCCCTACCCTGCATCTATTTCTCACTTTTCAGTGCCTGAAGCAGGGCTGACGCTGCTCTTCAGCTAAGCCCACATGCAATTGTGTGCCACTATCAGAAAGAGAGGGCCAAGAGTCCTGCCTGTGGATTCACAACTCCCATCACTTTTGCATGCTGTTTTTTGGACCCATTGTCCTGAGTAGTGCAGTGTCTGCTGGGCAGTCTGCCACAAATCCTCTCTCAGGAAAATACGGGTGGAAATCAGCAATTAATTCTGCTCAGTGGAGCACTCATTTAAGCAGCATGGCTGCTGGGATGATCACCAGACAGATAGGAGCTTTTTTATGCTGTCCCCTGAGGCCCAAGTGATCAGTGATAGTCCCCAAGGAAGTATGTTGGAATAGTTGGCTCTAAAAGATATTGTTCTTCTTGATGCTTTTCCCCTAAAGATCATTTGGGTTAACAAGGAGGTGCTTGTTCAGTTGTGGAAGCAAAAGTGGCCTGTGGACTCCTAGTGCTTCTTCTGCCCAAATGAAATTGTTTAGTGAGGCAGCTTCCCAAGCCTGAAACTCATTTCTTTGAACCTTCACACTTTGTGGGCCACTAATTAAAGATATTAAAGGGAGAGGGTGAGGGAGGGCACAATTGCTTCGTTTTGCTTGCTGGTTTGTTTGTCAGGCGTTCAGCCATTGGAAGTGTGATTCCTCTGATGTTTAAAAGAAACTAGACTACAGAATATCCTATTGCTTTTGTCTCTTGGCTTTCTCAGCTGCAGAGCATATTATTCAGCAGGAGAAAAGGAAGCAACAGCTTTCATCTTGGCATCTAGCTATTGGCACTTATGCTTATGTGATCAGCCTCATGGAGAGACTATTGCATTTTAACCATTTTCCCGATTGCTCCATTATCAATCTGTCATTTCATCCAAATTTCAAGGGACCTTGATCAGTCCTGTTTTCACAGCAAATTCAAAGCTGATTACCTCTATGAGATCTTCATAAAATCCATCCCTGAACCTAGCATTTTCCTGCAGGATGATCTTGGTTTTTTTTCTTGGAGGCCCTTTGCCTTGGGATATTACTTCGGCTGTCTTAATAAGTAAGAGCCATCTGGAGGCATAGTTGACCGAGTTTGCACCTGCGTTTACATCTGCCCTGTCTGGCCATGTCAGGTGAATGTTCACTTAAAGGATCCATCTCTGTGTGAGAAAAAGAAAAAGAAAAGGGAGGAAGGGTGTAAAACTGTTATTCCTGTCTCACTGCAACAGCAGGTGCACCAGATGGCTCACAAAGCAATTAGGGTGAAGAAACAGTGTCAAGACTTTGTGTGGTGTGGTCTGTAAATGATCATCAAATCAAATTCTTATCAAAGATGGAGTTCTCTCTCTCTCTACACCAGCAAATCAATACACATTTGAAATTGCACCTGTGATCTGCTTCCTTACGTGCAGACACCTGGAAAACAGAGAAACCTGGTCAAGAGACCATTCTTGTTAAGCAGCCATCTGTCCTAACAGACTGTCCCAAAGCATTCCCAGCCTGAAGAGCAGTTATGCTTCACTTTATTTGAAGACCATCTTTCCTAAGAAAAATATATTTTTTTCAGCTCCTTAAGTGGCCACCTAGAAGAGATTTTGCTGTGCAGTACATAAGGTAAACAACGCAAAGCTTCCTAGCAGAGTTATGCTTTGGCAGCAGATCAGGACCTTGGTTTCATCCACAGACCTAAAGCTTCTTATAGTTTTCCCCCTTTTCTTAGCTTTTCACTGTGTTATCTCCCCTAGACACAGGGAGTTATTGGCTCCTGCTTGAGTCTGCTGGACAGATCTACTAGGTTATGATTAGCATATGGATATCTATTAGCATATAGTAACATACTATAATAACCCCACATCTCAGCCTAGGGTACCTCAGTAGAGGACTGCTGCATCCCTGCACAGTCAACCATTTTGAAATGGACTGCTGTTGCACTGCTTTCTGCTGCCCTTCTCTTCACCTAGCCTCTCTCTAACTCATCTGAAATAACTATTGCAACTACCAGTATGTTCTCTCCTTTTTTTTCTTTTTGTGGCTTTGTCCACCGTTTAAAATCCCACATCATGCCCAGGTATCTCTGTGCCATTCTGGCACCCATAGAAGCAACATCAACTGAGACCAAAATTATTGGTGAGCAATTTAATAGCTGGTCTAAGCCTTTAAACACATTTACAAGGATATTTCTTTTTACATCCTGAAACGTTTCTTGATCACACACAGCATTTCATCAAACAGCTACAGTAAAGCAATACCACATGAAAAAGGAGAAGCCTAAACTTGAGCTTTCAGCTGGCTCCTCAGGTAAACACAGAGTAGTGGGGGAGCAACTGTACAAGGCTTAGCTCTTCCAGGATAAATTCTGTAGAAAAACTTACACATGGAAAGGAGTTTTAACAATGTGCATAACACTAGTCTAGGATTTGAATCTAAGACAGGCAGCCTGTTGTTCTGGTGGTATTTGCTACAAACTGAATAGCTTTTTTATTTGACTGTCATCACATTCAGTTTTTTTTCCCAAATGATATTTTGCTATGGCGAGCTTGCATCTTGAAATTGATAGAAGATTTACATTTCCAAGACTGTGATTTTTTTTTTTTGAAAAGCCAGTCTGTAGTTGAATGTTCTTTGCTAAAGGAAGTTATGATTGAGTTAAAGTGATACAGAGTCCCTATTGCACACACATGATGCAGAAGTGAGAAGAAAGCTCACATGGTTTGTGGTGCAGGGGACTGTAGTGGACTGCTGTAGTGTAGGAGCTTGCAGTGCAGAAGTACAGTGTGAAGCGTGTGATACTGAACCCAAGAAATTTCTCCAATTCCTACAGTTGCATTTGCGGCATTTAGGTATATAAATCTGAAACTATCATTTTGGGGTTTTTTAAATCCACACTGAAGCCAGCTAGTAGTATCTAAACTTGCTGGGCTTTTTTTTTGCCAGAAGGTTTGGCAGCTCTTACCCATTTTCCACTGACATCCAAAAGCTAATTAGGAGACAGTAGAGAAACTAGTACATCTCTGGGGGTGGACCGGGCCCCACAGAAGTCGGAAGTGCTCTTGTTTTCTTTTGAAATGCTGCTTTCCATCTTCTCTCCTTCTCCTCTCCCTTTCCTTTTCCCCTAGGCTTGGGTCAATTCTTTGAGCACATGCTATTGCAGTAAAGGTGTATGGTGGGAACATCTTGTGTCTTCTCAGGGAGAAAACTGAGTTGTTCATCTGAGTTACCATGTTCAGGGTCCCCACCACATTGGAGGCCATCATCCCTTTGGCTGGTTTTGCATGCAGCTTGAAGTTTAGTCTTTTTTGCTAACTAGCTGAAAGCAGGTACCAGTTCATGGTTTTCTGGACCAGTTGGAAACTAGTTTCTGCTCACTTAACTGGGTGTTTTCTGTTTTGGGCAGAGCAGTGCCTAATTTGCGGACTTATAATTCCTTTTTTGCTTCTAGTCTTCAGTTTAATATAGAGTCAGCAGTTCAAGTCTTTTAATTTCTGCACTCTGCTCAAACATAGATAATTATCTATCCCTGTAATTACAGTGGTGAGCAGAGCGTCAGTACCTTGCAAGTGCATTCCTGGTTACTCATAGCAATACTTTCCTCCTCCACTTTAGTAAAAAGCAGCTGAATTTCCCCATTGATATTGCTAAAATCACCTTCAAAAATCAAACCTAGACAAATAAAGCAGTTCTTCTATGTCTGTTTCAACCTTAGCTGTTTCCAGAGCAGGTAAGGTATTCTGGATCACTTTGCCATACACCTGGAGTTTGTACCATCAAATATGGTCTAAAGACAGCATTTCAAACTTCACTGAAATGTTAAAAAAATAATCTGTTTGTAAAATACTTAAATCTTCATTTTCTTGTAAGAAGCAGTCTAGGAGCTTTCCTCAGCTGCAGTCTGCATTTTTGCCTGTGGTTTTGTAATATCTTCATAGGAACCTGAAAATATAGTTTATTTCCCTACTGCTTTTTTTTGATTGCTCCTGGTTGGTAAACAATGAAGATTAATTGTTTTCTGATGTAGCAGAAGAAAACGTGATTCTTATTCACAAATAACCTCGGCAGTGTCAGGAGTGGCATGCACAGCCCTGGGAACAATGTTCTTAGCCAGCTGCGCTTACAGAGCCACAAAGAAAGCTCAGGATGTTGCTGTTTATGAGGTAGATAAAACCATGGCTAAGAACTATGATATGGTCCAAGTCTCATATGCAAATTAATAGGTAATTAGGTTGAAATGCATCTTTGAACTTATTTTCCTGTTTTTATAAAGCTCTTAAACTTTTATGGAACATTTGAGGATCTGCTTGTTTTCATGTTCTGGCTGTTGCAGGATTGTATAACCTTAGCTTCTGTATCTTGCCGAAAGACCTGTGGCAGGGACATAAAAACAGTGATGGGACTATTGTTGGGGCGGGCCAGCATGGAAAAGAAGAACAGGAAGTAGCCTGTGAGCCAGTCCAATTGCTGAGAGGCAAAGCTTCACTGGTGCAATTACAGTACTGTGTTTTAGGGCTTCCATTGCTCCCACTTTAGGTGGATAGCTGAGCTTTATGTGTGCGCATACAAGCTGGGATGAAACCTGCCTCAGGCATTATGCTCTATCTCTTTACAAAACACAAAAATGCCCTTAGTGATGAGTGGAAGAAGGGGCATGTAAATCTTAAGGTAAACATTTTTTCACAGAAGTGTATAAGAGTCAGAGTAATTTAACTGCTCATAAAATGAAACAAATGGATATATTTGCACTGTTAGATGATAGAATGCAAAAAAAATGTTATCATTCTGCAACTGTTATCTGTTACATGTTTGCAAAAAGAGAAAGAAAATAAATAGAGAAATTATACCATTAATCTATTCATTTTGTTCTGTGGTAATGCTTCTTCAAATCAAATTATTCTATAATGACCTATTCAGTGTTTTGCATTATCTTTAAAACAAATCGTCTATTATTTTGATAGTTCTGTGGCCCCTGAAAATGTGTCTCATCTCTTCAGACATTAATGTAGGAAAGTAACATTTATTTCTGTTTTACAAATAGGAAACTAAGGCACTGTGATCCTGAAAAACTTACTTACTGGTGGTAACAGTTCCAGTGAAATTCTGCACAGAAGTTTTGCAATAGCAGATCCTAACACAGGGCCAAGATCAAACAACAATGAGGACAGGACTGTGACTGAAGCTTGATCACATCACATTGAGCTTAGACTACCTTCCCATAGTTTCACCAGGAGTTTTGCCCAAGTAAGAGTGATAAAATTAGGTCTATATGTATACTAATATTTTTAATAAAATCGTTTACTCATAAGGGTAAAAGTCAAATTTGCAGAATAGTGGAGTATTTACTTGTGGTCAGCTTGGGTTCCAATGCCCTTTCGCTAACGTAATCAGCATTGCAAGGATGACATGCCAAAATATTGAGCTTGTTTTGAGCAAAAAGCCAACTGTGCTCAGTATAACTCTGTACTGAAAACATTGTTGGACTAAGCCCTATGTGGCAGTTATACCATTTGAATTAAGAGACTCAGTAGAATATTTTTGCAGCTTTTCTAATTAAAATAGTAATTATGGAGTGTCTATTAGCATGGAATTCCAAATGTAAGCCTCAGGGTCAAATGGCTTAGAAAACTGAAACTCTCTGCTCCCTTTGTAGGAAAAAGAGGAGATGAGATAGTTCTGGGCAGCTTCATTTACATAAATTACAAATACTGCTTACCAATAATTCCTTCTAAAGAGTTCTGCTCTTCAGATGGAATCTTTCTGCATACGTGACAAAAGAATGTTGCTCACGCACCCTCGCAGTATGCACCCCAGTAGCATGTACCCCAGAACTGGTCAATATTCTTATCAACAGGTAGCGATTTTATGTTTGATAGTACAGTTGAGAGAGGTCAGTTAGAGCATGCATGGTCTTTTTGCAAGCATGGATAGCACCCATAGGCCTGGTGTTCTTCAATACTGCAGGTTCCTGTGACCTGGTTAGCTTTGGAACTCAAGAGAACACATGCTTGAGATATGTAAGAGGCCTTTTTGAAAAGACAATACCAAACTAGGAGAAGTAGATTTGAAATCACAGAGCTGAGCCCAATTAGCTGCACATGAGAGTAGATGTTGTTGAAGTGATTTTCCTTTAACTGAAGCGGTATGGTGGAGGATCAATCAATCAATTTATAAGCACCTCAAGGGTAATAATAGTCTAGTGAATGTGAATTTGTCAAGGACAAATTTTATCAAACCAATCTAATTTCTTTCTTTGACAGGATAAGTGCATAAGTGGGAAGTAGTATATGCGATATATCTTGACTTCAGTAAGGGTCTTGAGCTTCCTACATAGCATTCTCATAAGCAAATTAAGGCATATGATTAAATCACTGCAGAGAAGGCTCACAGCTGGTTGAGAAAATAAAATCAAAAAGAAACTATCAATGGTTTGCTGTCAGACTGGGAGGATATTTAAAATGGGGTGTTTCTGAGTGCAGTTCTATTCAATCCTTTGCTGATCAATGATCTGGATGATGAAATTATGAGGATGCTTTAAAATTTGGAAGGAGTTCAGAAAGCGAAAAGAAGTTCCAAAACCAACTGGTAGAAATTTGACAAAGGCACATTCAATTGCTATAGAAGTACTTTGCATACATGAAATGGGGATAAAACAGTTAGGAATATGTATAAGGCAGAAAAGTATTTAGAAGTTAGCGGGACACACACAGTGGCCACAGTATGACACTATGTTAAAAATGTTTCTTCTTATTCTGGACACCTCAGTTTTCACTTGTAAATGGAAAGAAGCTCCAGGCAGCTATGTGTGACCCTGCTTGAGAGGGAGAGTTGGGCAAGATGACCTCCAGAGGTCCTTTCCAACCTCAGCCCTTCTGTGTTTCTGTATAACTTTAGCCATTCTTGAGACCAGTGACACTTCAGTTAAGAGTGCAGTTTCAGGCTTCAGACTATGGGAAAGATGTAAGTAGATATTAAAAGAGTAAAAGGAAGATAAGATAAATGTTAGTAACTTCAAAAACTTGGCATCTGAGATAGGCTGAAAGTGAAGTAGGTTGGTTCTATATCATTTGTTGCATTGGACAGCAGATGTCCTACACCATCTTAGAGTCATTAGAGCAGACAACTGACATTTGAAAACTGGGGGTTCAACAGACTTCTAATGCATGTTTGATTTTGGGTCATTTTGTTATGCCTTTAGAAGTATAGATGGTCTTTATTTCTTTTTCTCCAATGGAAGCTCCTCATATTTATCAGATTTTCTTGTTTGCCTTTTTTTGAGGTTTGTATTTTTGTGTTTAGAAATATCTCTAGACAGATGAAACTCTGCTCTTGATGTTAGCAACTAAGATTTACAGAAAAAAGAATTAATTTTAGTTCTGACTATTGGGGGCTTTGTAAGTTTTATAGTATTATACCACTTTCTTCTGCATCTCTGTTCTACTGATTTGAGCAATGCAGGTGAATTAAATGAGTAATGTTAGTCAAGAAAACACTCTGGCTTTATAGAGTAACTATTCATAAAGAAAAAGCCTTGAAACATTTCCAGAACTGGAGGCAGTGAATTTATTGTTCCTGCTGGAACCCAGAATAACTACTGCTTTGTGTCATCATTTTATAATCCTTGTCTGTCAATAAACATAACTGTAGCTAGCAATAAAAATGATACAGGCTCAGTCAGGCAATGCTACCCTGGTAAAACAAATTTATGAGCCAGTTAATATTTTTAATCCTGTTACACGGATGACCTCTATACCCAGACCATTTATCTAAGCCTCTGTCCCCTAAAGGAGCACGTGTGGATGTCAGATAAGTGAAATCTGCTTCTGAATCATGTTGATCTTGGGCTGAGGTTGGGCAACAAGAGGGAGAAAAAGTGGAACCATAGACATCTGTCTGCAAAAAGAAACCAGTCCCATTAGTGTCTGTCTCCTTAGTACAGAGTTGTCAAATACTTTTGAAGACTCAGACAAAATTGTTCATCTGAGAACATAAATTTCAGTAAGTTATATTTTTTTTGCCTTCTCCACACCAGTTACATGGCAGTGATTGTTCCAGTTCAACCACTGATACAAAATGAGTTATCACAACAGGGAGTCGTTCTGTTTAAGCTACTTCAGAAATCTCTGAGATGTTATTTGATCTACAGCATCCATTAGACCCACAGAAGACATTTCCTACTCCATTGTTTCATCTTATTAGCAAGATACAGCAATGACACTGTCTGCTAATTGCTATCCAACTACTGCTTTGTGCCTTGTTAATTTTGACTAAAACACTTTTTCTGCATAGCACAGTGTGGATATTACTAATAGACAAAAGACAAATAGTTAATTGGTGTCTTGAGTGTTACACAGACAAATAAAAAATTGACTGATAATCAGTTTATCTCTGATGGAAGGGTCAGTTCTTGTCACTAGTTTCTACACTGTCCTTTCTCTCTATGCTGTAATATACAGTAACTTATCCTTGTAAAATGTGCTGAGAACCATAACGGCTACCAGAAAAATAGATGCTGCTGCCTGGAACTTATAATGAATTAATACAAAGGAATGCTCACTTTCTAAACTTTGGTCAGGTGAACTCCTGAAGGTGAAAGCCAGAAGGGTCCTATTGCACTGATTGTCTGAGTCTCTTGGAAAGTCTGCAAGATATTGAGGCAAGATACATGATCTTAACAACCTAGTTACAGGTCGACCAAATATAAAGTGAGAGGGGCTGTAAAGATACATATTGTTCTTGCTTGGGGAAGCCAGACAAGTCAGTCTGGCAACAGTGGTTCTGCTTCTAGTTCTATTCTGTGTATAAAGGAGAAATTTTTGACAACTCCAGACAGCAATCCTTTGAGTCCTGAAAGAAAATAACTGAAAGTGCAAGGAAGAGATTTCTTTCACCCAAATTACTTATAAATTCTATTTGTTCCTGGACTTAGACCCAAATCCAAACCATCTGCGTTGCCTCATCAAAAATACAGGTTGGTGTTTCAGTTCTTATGTTTTATGTATACCAATGTCCTCTACTGCACACACAGAAATACATCTCAGGCAAAATAAATGATGGCTTTTAAAGCATATGAAACAGTTGTTGAGATAGGGACAGCATTCAGGCATCCTAAAACAGGAGATAATGGAAGCTTTCTGGTCATGAGGAAATAAACTTACCTATCTGGTCTTGAAGAAGAGATGGACTGAATGCAAGTTATCTTTCTGGAAGTTGGACATCTGTGGAGAATTGGTGTCCTGCAGCCCCCACTGAAGGCAGAGCTATGAGTATGCAGCATATCTGGTGTAAGGACAAGGCTCTTAGAAATACATGCCTGCATTAAAGACAAATTTGGTAATCTTGTGGAATGTTACACATAGTATTCAATGTCTGTCTGTTCACCACAAATGTTTACTTGCAAGAAAATGTTCTGGTTTCACTGTTCATTTTGTTCAAGTTTCTGTATCTGAAGAACTGTCTGCAAGCAAATAATCAGTTAAATGTAGCAGCAGAAAACAAACCCTAGCAAGATTATAGCACCAATTAATTTCTTAGACATTGGAATGGCTCTCTGGATAACAATCAGAAGCAGCCAGACAAAAAAAAAAATCAAGAGGTAAGATGAGTGCAACAAAAACACCTGTTAAATTCAGTACAGTCTTGTGACAGTCAAACTCTAGATATATTTTCCTAGCAAACTGCAAGAAGGCTGCGTATGATCTTAATCATGTGTGGGGATATGGGTGAGCACAGCTCAATGCAGCACCCTTACACTCTTCATTCTGCCTAATGTGCCAATGCTCCAGCACAGAGAAGTTGATGGGTTTAAACTTCTCAACCATTGTCTGAACTTACAGACATTATCAATTTAAATATCACACTTCCATTGGGAAACATTTTGCCCATATTGTAATAATAACACCTATGATTAAAGAGGGGGAAAAGAAACCTGTCAATTTTTCTCTCTTCCCTCATGGTTGGTTTTTTTTTTTGTGCATTTGAATGCAATCTGTACATTGCCTGTTTCAATATTTGCTCAGTCTAGTCACTCTGTTATCCTGAGGGCAAGGAGCTAAGACAGCAGTTAGGGAAGGAGAGAGAGAAAAGCATCATGTAGCAACAAAAGGAAGCAAACAAGAAATAGGATATTGCAATTTTAAAATCTGAAAAAGAAAATAGCGCAGGTGTTTGTGGGTGTATCTAGAGAAGGATAAGGAAGGTGTTTTAATTGACTAGATTTTGAGCTAATAGCTCTTGGAGAAAGGAAGGGCTGTGTCAATTTTCTCCCTGCAGGGAAGGCAGAGCAAGCAGGGGAGGAAAACCAGATGAGCCACTCATGTGGCTGCCATTCTGCGCCTGTGTTGATATGTGCATGTGTAACACAAAACGTGGACAAAATTACTGATGTGTTTTTCTTGTAAGTCTGTTTGTAAGATAGCAAACAGTCTCCCAATCAGCTCACTTCCCCTCTGTGTCTCAGTGCAATCGTCAAGTTTGAAAATTACAGATATTGCATATACTTAAAGGAATTGCTAATTCACCCTCCTGATTTCCTCCTTCCCTTCTTTTCATCGTGTGGGCAGTTTTCATTTTTCACATTCAATATCACTCCTTGTTTTCTCCTTTCAAACATAACAGGGATGCAGGAACTAAAAATGAAGATGTCACTAGTATAAAGAATACCTCATTAGTTCTGATTTATTATTTTTTCCCTTCCCTTACAGAGAAAACTATAGATTTAATTTGAGGAGGACTCAACTGGTAAACTGCTACTGTGCAGGAATTCAGCTGCAGAAAAAACACAACTCAACAAGAGCAGTTTTGATAAGCTCACTTAAATCCCTTATATCCGAGCTCTTTCTTTTTCTCTCCTACACAGTATGTGTAACATTGGCTCTTGTAATACTGACTACTGTAAAAGGCCACCTTGAAATTCATTTTACAAAATATCACTTTCAAAACATGCTTTCAAAACTTTATTTATGATTAGAGAAGGAAGCTGAAAATTTAACCTTTGATCTAGCTAAATGACTTTTTGCTAGTTCACTCGGAACTGTGATTTCCACTGAATTGACTAAAAGAGACAGAACATATGAGAAGGAAAAACCTGCTTTCTGAAAATGCTATAATTTTTCCAGTGTCTCACAGACAAGGTGAAACTAGTCTATATCAAACTGCTTTTAAATACAGTATTTGTATTGTTGCAATATTTTTTCTTTCAAAATAGACAATTTAGGATGGATTTATAAGTGATGGTGGCTGCCATTTCTCCACCCCCTTTGCTACACTATGCAGAAGACTTTACCAGAAGAGGCCATTGCTAGATTGAGGGAGAGCTGATTCCAGATATCGGTTTAGTCTTTGATGCAGCTGAAGGGGTTTTCTACTCACCAGGCAACCAGAGGTGACCTATCCCATAGTCTGCTATTAATCCCCATCCTTTGTGCAAAACTACCTGGTTTTGGATGTTTTCAAAACTGAGATCCTAAAACAAATTTTAGTTTCCTAAACCTAAACGCATGTTTTGATTTTCCAAGTGACCAGAGAAGCAATGCAGCCCAGGGAAACTGGTCCAGGAGGGACAGAAGGAGAGCGAGGAGTAGCAGATTTGGTGGCTGTGCCTAAAATTGACACTGACATATCAGCTTTGTGGGATTGAGGCCTGGCTTGCCCTACATCTCTCTAAAGTGCTTAACACATTTGGACCCTAAGAGCTGTTGCATTAATAATGACCTTGGCTCACAAATAACAAACAGCCTTAAGCTCAGTCCAGTCAATATTTAACCTGAGTCTGAGGGGAAAAAGAGGGGGTACTCAAAGCCCTGTCCATCTGAACTCCCAAGCTGCAAGGTAAAGCTCTCAGCCGTCACGCAGATGTTCACATTATGCTCATGCCTGCTGCTTTTTTCATTAGCACTGAAATGGTTAATGGTGATAATTGTTTAAAATACTGTCTTTGGCTCCTAATCTTTTCTGCAGTGCTCTTTGTGGACCCAAACCAAAGTCAAATTCTTGTTTACAGTCCCAAGGTTTTTCCTTGGAACAGCTGAGTGTGGCAAAAAGGTGTTGCACCTCTTTGTACCAGGGCAACTCAAGATAAGTTGGACCTTATCTGCAAAGACTGCATGCTATTTAATAAGAAACTGTTTACCAGACATGTATGTCATGTAATGGAAATAATTATTCAGAAAAAAATTATCCAAAATAGGAGAAAATTAAGCACAAAATAGTAATCTTCATCCTGGGCTTTTCCAGTGCTAATGTTAAGTCATGGGAAAATGATATGATCACATACAGAATTTATGAGCCACTGGAAACATGAGATGGTGCAATAATGCTAGCAATAGCAATTTGTGTCTTTGCAGTGTGCAATACAGGAAGATGACAGAAAAAGAATGTAATACAGTTTAACAATCAAAGATCTTTAGAATATAGTATTCTTAAAAGGTTTTTTTTTCCAGAAAGAATTCTGCTCATGATGGCAGAAAAGGAGAGAGAGAGAGAAATTCTTTGTATTAGTTGTAGGTTTGTAAAGCAGTTTCCGTTTCCCAAGGAAAATGCTACTGAAAGAAGAAAGTAATAACACTTATTCACCATTTTGTAACTATTAAATACAGAGGCAAAACAGCACTACAAATTCTTTTGTTTCTAATTGTAAAATGTGCAAGTGTTATAAATACGTCAAGCTCCTTTATTGTTACAAGTCAGCATGAACTAAAATAATTGACTGCTAAACAAGCCACAGCCAATATTTATTTTT
The DNA here is from genome assembly GCF_032191515.1 of Phaenicophaeus curvirostris. Taxonomy (NCBI): domain Eukaryota; kingdom Metazoa; phylum Chordata; class Aves; order Cuculiformes; family Cuculidae; genus Phaenicophaeus; species Phaenicophaeus curvirostris. The sequence continues at coordinate 46,322,854 of NC_091394.1, read as the reverse complement.
GTACTTATAAGAATTTTAGCCAATGGTTACATATTCGTGAATATGCATTTTGTAATTTATTTCTGCTCGCAAACCCTCTGTGTACAAATAAAGAAAATTTCTTTTCCTCTTTAGGGGGAAAGTCCAGATAAATGGAGCTGTGTAATAAAGTGGGGGAATGTTTGTTTTGAGGGGGTGTGTGTGAGAATGGTGGGGGTGCACAGCAGTTGTGAGTACCAATTAAAAGCAAAGTATCTCTAGAGAGAATTCATTTGTGTTTTTTCTCCTTGTAGGGAAACTTTCTAATGAAGGAAATGTCCTTTAAATTCAATGCTAAGTGCTGCTTGTCTGAAGTGTGCTATTGTAACTCCAATCTTAAAGACTAACAGATGTTTTAACTTTTGTTAAAAGACAAACCACAATTTTTTGAGACTATCAGTGTTTGTGGGTGCTTGCTTATAGTTGGTGTCCTTAGGAAAAACAAACTTTAACCTTGACACAATGATGGAAGCTGAAAAAAGAAATGACTGGCTGAACCATTCAATTTCCTTTCAAGGGCTCAGTGCAGCAATGCAAGATTTCTTCCTGTGTGACATGTAGAGTCTTTAACAATAGTACATGTGGAAAAGCGTTAAAATAGTCAGTGATGAATTTCTGAAATAATGAATGTCTGATCTAACTTCCTTCAGCCTTCTCCCCTTCCTGCTCCTTTGTTCCCCTCACCCCCTCTTCCATGTAAATTAATATAAGATTCTTATGTTATAGCTGGAGATTCAGCATTTATAAAATAATTAGGTACATGATGCATTGAATGTCAATAGCAGTATGAAGGGTTTGGGGAGGGAGGGGAAGTTAGACATTTTGTTTAATTTAAAACAATTTTGTCTAATGGGATAAACTAGTTGATGAACATTAATCTCTAGTGTACATCTCTTCTTGATACCTAAGTTCTGCAGAACAAGGAGAACTGCAGCACATGAAGAACTGAGTCTTCATGTACAGTCAGGTACAGAGGGAGGTATTTCTGAGGGTAACTCAACCTATCCTGACATATGTTAAGGATAGACACCTTTTTCTCTCTTCTCCAACCCTGAATCAGTGATTATATGAGAAGCTCAGCTTGTTTGTTCACAACACTCGAAACAAAGTTTTTGTGTGTGGTTATGGGATCATTTTCTTAGATCATATCCACTGCATGGTGTTTTTGAAGAGCACAGAAGTGATGTAGGGGCTCAGTTCCACTTTTCATGGTTATACAAACTGCGACTGAAAACAATACTGAGCAAGGAAAGCAAAGCTGTGCCTCAGAGCATGAAGCGAATATTCTAGTTCCACTGACCATACACGAATGGATACAAACAGGATTTGACTGAAATGGCACAGCTAGTAGCAATAGCAATATAAATATCTACAATAGCAGTGTAGTTAACACATGCAGCAGTATTTTGGTACCATTATAAGTGAAGGACTTTTCAAATAGGAATATCAGCTGTCTCACCTGAGAACCACCAGAGTGCAATGTTCAGTGTGTTGCATGATTGCTTTAGTTTTTAGGTTTAAAAGAAGTAAAACATTTCTTGTGAATCTTTTTTTTTACTTAAATTTTTCTAATAAAAATGCTCAGAACTGTTTTTCTTCACAATTTCAGAACAGAAAAGCTGTTAGGTGGTGTTTTGCTTGCTTCCAGATAGACCTCTAGCATTTTTCTATTCCTTGCAAGAGTTTGTTGCATTGGCTATGCCTTTTTAAGATTGCACAGTGAAGCTAAAAGGTTCCTTGGCAATTTGTGACTTTTCTAAACAAGGACATCATCAGAGGCAGTAAGTTTGGAGTTGTTGCATGTTAATAGACTCATTAGGTTTCACAAAAACAATGACATCTACTAACATCTCTAACAGAGCCCTCCTCAAACTGAGTACTTCCTCTGTCCCAAATGGTTACCTCATCAAGTGTACATCAGTATGATTCCTCTCCGATTACCTCTCTAATTCCCATTTGGTGCTAAGCATGGACTAGATTTCTATACAACTCTTTAGTCTGCTCTCTTCTGGTTTTCCAGGTCTTCTTGTTAGTTCTGAGCCATTCTTTGCTTTCTGTAGCTCCACAGCTTCTGTCCTTTTTAAAATGATCAAGTGACAGTGCTTAACGCAAACTTTTCACAGAATTTCTTGACACCAGAATTATGAAAAAAAGTCCTCTTGATGGTATTTTTCCATTATTGACTATACAAACTGATTAAGCAATACCTCAAGAAATGTTGGTTGGTTTTTTTTTTTATTTTTCCTTGCATCATTCCCAGTTTCAGCTGATCATTGATTTCTTCTGAGCTAGGATTCAAATATGTTGGACTCTGCTCCTCCTGGCTCCTGCAGATCTTTTCACTGCCATCTGACCAAAGCCCCCATAGCTTTCATCTGTTTTCACTCCAAAACCTTCTTCTAAAATGTAAAATGATGGACTTCAGCCAACATGCTGCCTTTTGCTTTTCCTGTGGCCCAGACTTCAGTTAAAGATTTAACAAAAGCAAAAAAGCTCTATTTCAAGCCAAATAAAGGAATACAATCTAAGAGTTTTTCCAGATGAGAATGTTGGACCTTTCACAAGCAGCTCATATAGTCTTTGGCAACTGAAATCTAGCAAAAGCTTTGCCTGCGTAATAGGAAATAATTTTTTTTCACATAAACTATTTCTGGATCTTCCAATTGTTGCTATTTTCTTTTAATGCCTCTTATTTCATAAAGTCTACATGAAAGATAAAAGCAAATGAAACTTTGCAACTGTCGAGGCAGGCTTTCTGGGTTATCAAACTTCCTGAGCTGCACTGTTCAGGCATTGGTGGAGTTCAAGGTCCCAAGGGATACGGGGCTGCAAATATAGTCAGGACACTAACTGTCAGGAAAGCAAACTTCCAGCTCTTCAAGGAGTTAATCAGTAGGACCCCCTGGGATATGGTCCCCAGGGACAAGGGAGCAAAGCAGAGCTGGCAAATATTTAAGGATGCTTTCCATAAAGTGAAAGAGCACTCAGTCCCCAGATGCAGGAAATCAGGCAGGGAAGGGAAGAGACCATTGTGGCTGAGTTGAGACCTGCTGGTCAAACTGAAGACCAAGAGGGAACAGCACAGGCAGCGCAAGCAGGGACAGGGAACCTGGGACGTGTATAGGGACACTGTCTGGTTGTGTAAGTGGTGCAGTTGTCATACCAGAAATATGGGATATCATCCAGAGGAACCTGGACAAGCTGGGAAAGTGGGCCTGTGTGACTCTCATGAGTTTCACAAGGCCAAGTGCAAGGTCCTACACATGGGTCAGGGGAATCTGTGGTTTCAATATAGGCTGGAGGACAACATGATTGAAAGCAGCCCTGTGGAGATGGACTTAGGGGTGCTCATTGATGAGAAGCTTGACATGAGCCAGCAATGCATGCTTGCAGCCCAGAAGGACAACTGTATTCTGGGCTGCATCAAAACAAGTGTGGCCAGCAGGCTGAGAGAGGTGATTCTGCCCCTCTACTCCGTTCTTGTGAGACCCCACCTGGAGGCCTGTGTCCAGTTCTGAAATCCTCAATGTAAGAAGGATATGGAACTGTTGGAACGGGTCCAGAGGAGGGCTACAAAGATGATCAGAGGACTGGAGCACCTCTGCTATGAGGACAGGTTGAGAGAGTTCAGCTTGTTCAGCCTGGAGAAGAGAAGGTTCTGAGGAGACCTCATAGTGAACTTCAGTGCCTGAAGGGGGCATACAAGAAAGCTGGGGAGGGAGTTCCAGCCCTGTTCAATGTCTTCATCAATGACCTGGATGAAGGCATCGAGTGCACCCTGAGCAAGTTTGCGGACGACACTAAGCTGGGTGGAAGTGTCGATCTGCTGGAGGGTCGGGAGGCTCTGCAAAGGGATCTGAACAGGCTGGACTGCTGGGCAGAGTCCAATGGCATGAGGTTTAACAAGGCCAAATGCCGGGTCCTGCACTTGGGGCACAACAACCCTGTGCAGTGCTACAGACTAGGAGAAGTCTGGCTAGAAAGCTGCCTGGAGGAAAGGGACCTGGGGGTGTTGGTTGACAACCGACTGAATATGAGCCAGCAGTGTGCCCAGGTGGCCAAGAAGGCCAATGGCATCTTGGCTTGTATCAGAAACGGCGTGACCAGCAGGTCCAGGGAGGTTATCCTCCCTCTGTACTCGGCACTGGTGAGACCGCTCCTCGAATACTGTGTTCAGTTCTGGGCCCCTCACCATAAGAAGGATGTTGAGGCTCTGGAGAGAGTCCAGGGAAGAGCAACAAAGCTGGTGAAAGGGCTGGAGAACAGGCCTTATGAGGAGCGGCTGAGAGAGCTGGGGTTGTTTAGCCTGGAGAAGAGGAGGCTGAGGGGAGACCTCATTGCTCTCTACAACTACCTGAAAGGACGTTGTAGAGAGTAGGGTGCTGGCCTCTTCTCCCAAGTGACAGGGGACAGGACAAGAGGGAATGGCCTCAAGCTCCGCCAGGGGAGGTTTAGGCTAGACGTTAGGAAAAAATTCTTTACAGAAAGGGTCATTGGGCACTGGAACAGGCTGCCCAGGGAGGTGGTTGAGTCACCTTCCCTGGAGGTGTTTAAGGCACGGGTGGATGAGGTGCTGAGGGATATGGTTTAGTGTTTGATGGGAACGGTTGGACTCGATGATCCGGTGGGTCTCTTCCAACCTGGTTATTCTGTGATTCTGTGATTCTGAGTTTTTACAAGGGCAAGTAGTGACAGGACTAGGGTGAATGGCTTTAAATTCGTGGAGGTAAGATTTAGACTAGACCTTAGGAAGAAATCATTCACAATGAGGGTGGTGAGCCCCTGGAACAGGTTGCCCAGGGAAGTTGTGGATGCCCCATCCCTGGAAGTGTTCAAGGCCAGGGTGGATGGGGCCTTGAGCAGCCTGGTCCAGTGGGAGGTGTCCCTTTCCATTGCAAGGGGGTTGGAACTAGAGAATCTTTAAGTTCCCTTCCACCCCAAGTCATTCTATGATTCTATGATCATCTCTAGTTCTGTGGCAGGAGTGCAGGATAGCAGCAGCTGCTTGTACTACCACTCCAAACAGCTTCCACTTGCAAGCAGGTAATTGATCCCTGCACAGGTATACAGGGTTGTTCTGAGCTTTCCCATACCCGTGCAAGATCCCACTCTTTCCAAGGACATGCCCAGTGGAACATCTGAATCTTGTAGAGGATGCATATACCTGTAGTGCAGTGGTTGCTTTTGAATATCAACATCAGAGCCTGCGTTTTAACATGGCACTCATATAGAGCTGTGCTATGCTCAGGAGAAACTGCTATTTAAAATCCAGTGGGAGTGGGGGCATTGAAAGCCGATTATCTTCATGGTTACTGCACTGTGAGCTTTTGTTTGTTATTGACATTGCTTTACAAGGAGAAACTCAAATGAGGGATGGGGTGGAGAACAGGATAAACTCCTTCCCTCCTACTTTCCAAATGACAGTCCACTGCAATGTAGTTATATACCATATTCATGCTAAGCTTTTTCACAGTACAAAGTACTGCTCAAACACAATGGGTGATTATTACAATTTCCCCTTTTGCTCACAGATATTATACCTGTAAGCATCTCTTACTTGGCCATTTGTGACACTAAGTGCTGGACCAGATTTTCCTCTGTCATTTATGTTCCAGGCAGTCTTTCTCCATGCTGTACAGTTCTCATCGGTGCAGCATCAGTGTGTGTATCTACTGGGGCAACCCAAACACAGGCTGGGCTGCTCAGCCTTCTGGAGAAAACAGTCCTGGATGTACTACTGGAAGAGATGATTCAGAAGGACCCATGACAGTAAAGCACTTCCATCCAAATATGACACACACTTGGAATGTGTCACACTTAAAATCGATCCAGCTGGAGAGTGGATGATGGTGAATCTTTTATTTCTCAGGTGCCTTTGAAAGAAAGTGGATTTGCTTCTCCTCCCAAACCACACACTTCTTTCCTTCCTCCTTAATTCTCAGAACATCTTAACTGGCATAAGTGTTTGTGAACCACTGGTGCAAAACTAAGTTTACCTCATGAAAATAGAGCAATTACTTGTTATTCACAGCAATTACTTGTTATTCTTTAGGATTTAGTTTCACATAGTGAAACATATGCAATGGGTTAGGGTTTTTTTTCTGTTCAACACATTTTACCTTGAACTTGTTATATTTAATGGGAAAAATGATTTAATTATTTCCTTTTTTTCTGGGGTTTTGTTTCGTATGGATTCTGGCAGACACTTTGGAAGTCTTAGTACCACTAGTATTAACACACTGAATTGTATTAAAATTTTTCTCACTGTTCCAAGCACAGGTAGAGTGCTGAGGTCCCAAATACAGATATTTCCTGTGAAGTTCAAGGGTGGCCGAGGAATTAATTAAGGAATTAATTAATTTAATTAAGCCGAGGAATAATTTGTCAGCTGCTGCTTGAAGTCTAACATTGCAATAGCAGGTAAGGAAGAAAGTCAGTGTGCAAATAGCTTCCAAAAGCTGTGGTGAGACAGAAGAGTGAAGAGTTGGGGACAAAGAGATGTGCTGAAGGAGGGAGAGAGGCAGGAATACAGAGGTATCAAAATGAAATAAAGGAGAGAAGAGGATTAGGAGGAACAAGGAACCCAGAACAAATTAAAAATGTGCTGTGAAAGGAAATGTCTTCTTCTGAAGAAAGCATAGAAGGTATAGCACACAGAGCTTAGCCAAATGAAGACTGTGTGGATCTTGTTGCTGTCTCTAATTTCATTATAAGGATACATACCAGGGACAGAGGATAGCTTCTTAAACTAAAGTACTGAACTTGCCTAAGAGGAAGAAACTTAACTATGGATAAAATCAGAATGGAAACTGTATTTCTAATTCTAAGAAAGAGTTTTCCTAACAACAAGGTTCTGTGGGGACGCTGAGGTAAAGCCTCCATCTCTGTTTAAGGTGGTACCTGATGACTTGATCACTCTGTCAAAGTGATTACATGACATGAATCTTCACAGGCCTCTGTTTCTTCAATACAACATATTTACATGCACATGCTTATAGAACTAGATAAAATATGGAATGGGTAACGTGAAAGTTCACATGACCTTCATTGGCATCATTGTTGAAACCGTGAAAATACTCCCATAGCAGTAAATGCTCATTTTGTTTGTATTTGAGGAAATCGTTTCTTGAAAACATTTATTGTCATGGAGTATTTCACCTGAGATATTTTCAACAAGAAACCTAAGGATCTATAAACAGAATGACTTTAATACAGTACTGCTCTCTGAAACTGAAATAACTTAAGAAAGATTGTTTCTATAGTAATGAGTTGCACAAGAAAGAAATGGCGTGAGAATGTTGGGGAAGGAAGAAGCAGGAGTTGCTCTTGAGTTTTCTAGTCATATTCAATGAACTAGTGAGTGATGTCGACAGAGAAATTAATAGGGTAAG